>NC_138112.1:13646380-14247630 GCF_964146895.1 Miniopterus schreibersii | reverse complement strand
TGATTAAAGAGGTTGAAGGTTGCACAACTCTGTATATACTAAATACCAATGAATTGTGTGCTTTAAAATAGAGAATCTTATGGTATATGAATTATATCTCAGTGAAGCTTTTGTAAAAAACATAAATAAGTCAACATTTAATCATTGAAACATTTTTAATGTCAAAACCACAGCAACCAAATCATTTTCTGCCCCAGAACATGCCAGACTAGAACAGAAAAAAATGGTCATGTATCATGCCCTCAAGGTGAACAGTGAAATGCTTAATACATTCACAGTGCCTGTAACTAAGCTACTTCCTCCAGTGGAAGGAAATGCATATTTTTCCTTAACCTGTAGTTTCTGCATGATGACCACATCAGCTTCAGTGACAGCTTTCTTCTTCTCTGACTCTTGTTTCTCAACCTCTCAAAACTGGCAGATTGCTGTTTCTTCCATGGTTTTAAATTCTATATAATTTATACTTTTTCAGTATGTTCTAGTTTCTCAAACTTATATTCTTAATTTAGTTTCCCCTAATCTCTTTCTCTGCCCCAAAGTACTAAATAATTGAGTTTGTTTTACTAATATGTTTTTCTCTCTTGCTACTGCTATTTTTTTAAATACTTATTTCATTAACGTCTATGCCCATTTTTAAAGGATATCAGTATTATACAGAGAGCTGAGAGGGGGAAATTAAATGTTCTATCTTTTATTGAATCATTTCCTTGTTCTTTTATTAATGAAACTTTTATTTAATTGCAATTTATGAGCAAGATGCTGCATATAAAGAAAGGCATGAGATTCATTCCCTGCACTACAAGAACAAGACACTGAATAAATTAGATGTCAGGTTTGGAAGGATATTAAAGGTTATCCAGGTCAGAAGCTCTGTGGACAGAACACATCAGAATCACCTCTACAGTTTTTTAAAAGTGCAGAGTCTTAGATTCCATACTTCATACACTCAACAAGGATGAACAGGTTTGAATCTTAGGTGGCTTTGGAATGTCGGAGTGACAATGAAGAACAAGTTGTACCCATGAATGTAATACAACCTCTGATCCATTTCTTACATTCTTTCTGTTTCATATCACAAAATACAGGGTTCTAAATGATATATATATTGTATTATGTAATAGGTTACATTATGCTATATATTATAAAATACATACATATATTTACTACCTTTGGATTTAGAAAGTCAAAATGTCCTAATTCCTGAGGCAGCACATTCAAGTTTTGGACAGTTCTGATCAATATAAACAAACAGCAACAACGAAATGGTCTTCTGGTAACTTCCAACAGTTCCCTTTTCTTTTTCTTGATTCTGAACTGGATTAAAACCTTTGGGCTCACCAAAATAAGAGTCTTGTGTCTTTTGCTCAGTTCTTTGTAGTTAAAGTCCAATGTTATATTTAAAACATGACACATTGCATATGCTTGCTGAAAGTTAACAGCTTTTTCTAAGATTTTATACTGACTATTTAAAGAATAGATTTAGTCATGGTAAACTTTGCTCATTTATTCATGACCTTCTCTTGCTAGTAGGTAAGAAGCTGCACACTTACACTGCTTGGTAATCCAGCAACCATGGTCTTCTATGGGCAACCAACATAATAATAACAGTGTCGCCATTCCCCAGCAGGCACTACATGTTTATATTTTCATATTTTATTTATTCCCACCTTGTTCCTATTATATCCACATAAAACAAACAGTCTTACTCAAAACATATACTCTTCA
Organism: Miniopterus schreibersii; assembly: GCF_964146895.1. Taxonomy (NCBI): domain Eukaryota; kingdom Metazoa; phylum Chordata; class Mammalia; order Chiroptera; family Miniopteridae; genus Miniopterus; species Miniopterus schreibersii. The sequence goes on along the minus strand of NC_138112.1, from coordinate 14,245,905 downwards.
TAGTTTCACTCAACCATCTTCTATAAATAGTAATACTTTCCCATAATATTTCAGAAGGAGAGAGATAGAAACATCAGTGATGAGAGTCATTGATTGGTGGCCCCCTGTACACCCCCCACTGGGGATCGAGTCCTCAACCTGGGCAGGTGCCCTGACCAGAAATTGAATTGAGATCTCTTGGATCATCGGTTGATGCTCAACCACTGAGCCACACTGGCTGGGCAGCATTTTTCTTCTTTTTATTTCATTTTTCTCTTTTAAGTCTAATTTTTCCTTTCTCCTTGGATAACTTTACTAATTATTCTTCACTTTATTGGAAGATAGGCACATAAAATTAAGTGTCATTAAGGAGGAAAGAAAAGTCATTTGAAAAGGAAAAGGAAGAAAGGAAGGAAGGAAGGAAGGAAGGAAGGAAAGAAGGAAGGAAGGAAGGAAGGAAGGAAGGAAAGAAAGAAAGAAAGAAAGAAAGAAAGAAAGAAAGAAAGAAAGAAAGAAAGAAAGAAAGAAAGAAAGAGAAAGAAAGAAGAAGAAAGAAAGAAAGAAAGAAAGAAAGAGAGAGAGAGAGAGAGAGAGAGAGAGAGAGAGGAAAAGAAAGAAAGAAAGAAAGAAAGAAAGAAAGAAAGAAAGAAAGAAAGAAAGAAAGAAAGAAAGAAAGAAAGAAAGAAAGAAAGAAAGAAGAAAGGAAAAAAAAGAAAAAAATTACTATTATTGAAGTCAATTGATTTGTACTTTGGTTCCTACTTCTGAATTCTAATTGCATAGAACCTTAGGTTTAGAAATTTTGACAAACACTTGGTACCATGGACAATTTGGGTTTCATATATGCCATTTAATCTGCTGTCTATCCTAAAAGTCATCTTTTTTTCTTTTTAACTGATTTTAAAGAGTAGAAAGGAGAGAGGGAGAGGGAAAAATATTGATGTGAGAGAGAAATATCAATAGGTTGCCTCCTATATGCGCCCGAACCAGGGATGGAAACTCTAACCTTTTGGTGTACAGCACAACTCTCCAACCAACTAAGCCACTCAGGCCATGATCTTTCTTAATCACAAATCTGGAAACATAAGTTTCCTGTTTAATATCCCTAAATGGCTTTCCATTGTCCCCAGGATGAATAATTTTTATGCATTTCACCAGCATACCTGATGTTTTCAACCATACCTCATCTTTTACTTTCCAACCTTTCAAAATATTTTAAATTTACCTTGTTTTTATGCATGATCTTTTTCTTTATCTGGAAAAAAAAAAAAATGTCCTCCTATCTTTTTTCTTGTATTACACAAACTCATTCCCCTTTGGACTAAATCTAGAATTCACCTAAGGTGATGGAAATCACCAGGAAATTTTCATGTTTACTACCAAAGCACTCCATCCCAGGGCTTAATAAGCTGAGTAGCCTGTTTGATAAGTTTATGTCACTAGACCTTAAACTTCATGAAGAAGGAATTGTGTCATACTTAGTGTTATATATCTAGGGCCTACAACAATGTGCATAGGTGATTCAATAAGTACAGTGTATCTCAATGGTGCATTCTGTTTGGGGAAAACTGTTATTCTGGGTTTCTGTGATTAACTGATACCACAATGAATTATATTCCAAACAGCTTAAAAAAATAAAAATAAAAAGCTAGTGCTTGGAATACTTAGTTTGAGATAGCAGAGCTGTTCAATTGGTGTATATATGGCCATCACAATCTTTTTTTCTACCTCTGAAAACATTGTATTTGAGCAAAATCAAATTAGAAAATCCATAGCAGAAAACTATAAATGGGGAAACTTCAAAAGTGCAGAAGGAAAAATGAGCCTTATATGGAAGGAACAAGATAAAGAGGGGAATTGGGGTACAATTAAAAATGATATACCTTTGGCTCCGGTGAGAGATTTCTGAAAATATTAACTATGCACCTGTCTACTTAGCTGTGTGCAGAGTCAAGTAATGGAGGCAAAGCATAGACCCAGATCAATTATTCTAGCTAGGTTTGATGGAGTGAAGACTTTCCTTGTTAAGTGAGCAATAATATCAATATTTGTTCATATGAAGACTTCCTGCCTCATACAACAACCATGCATCCCTTAATTCTGATATTCACAAGTGTGGCTTTTATTTATATATCACTGCTTATCTTACATTTTCTCTTGCTTGTCATAAAAAGCTCTTTTGACATAGGTGTGTGTGTGTGTGTGTTTACTTAATGAAATAATTTTGATTGCCGAATCTCAAGTAAGGTTGTTGGATATTGGTAGAAATCAAAAGAAAGCCTCTAAATGTCAATACTGAATTTAAGCTGTTTCCCCTGATATTTAATATTCAACATTTAACTGTGAGTGCTTCAGACAAATGGCCTAGTTCATTGCCCTTACTTTGTCACTGACATGGAAATAAACTGCGTTCTTAGGCAATTAGGGGAAAAGTCATAAAACAATAAAACACTAATTGTATTTCTAAATTACAATTGATCATAAATTGTTATAGATTTAATACTCAACAGTAAACAGAAACATATATTTTTCCTCTGATTTCAAATTAGGATATTTAGAAAAGATTTACAAAAGGACAAGAGCTATAATGTAGTCTTCGCTCCAGTCTCATATGTAAGCTTTTTTTTTTTTTTGCCAGAGCTTTTCCCTTTTGCCTACAATGCCAATGAACTTACCTTCTAATCTCTCGAGCTGCCCAGTCTGCATTTTATTCTGTTTAGTTTCTCAAAAGGGTTATGATAATTTATTTTATATAAAAGTACTTATATTATTTTTCTGCCCTTATTTGTAATAAACTTGTAGAGTATCTGCAAAATATTTAAAAAGAATAAAGAAGAAAGAAAACACACCATTAATAATTTTACCCATCTTTTCTTCCATATATGCATATTTTATAATGATCCCCAGTGTGTGTTTTTACCACACTTTAAGAAAGTATGTGTATCTTATCAATTTTCCTCTTTTAAGTATTTCTAAAATCATAATTTATTTAAGTTTCCTTTTTTTAAATTCTCACCAGAGGATATTTTTTCCATTGCTATTCACAGAGATTGGAAGGGAGAGAGAGAAACATCAATGTGAGAGAGACACATCGATTGGTTGCCTCCTGCACACTGTCCTATCGGAGCCAGGGACTGAGCCTGAAACTGAGGTACAAGCCCTTGGCTGGGATTGAACCAGGAATCCTTCAGTCCGTAGGCCAACACTCTAACCACTGAGCCTAACTGGCTAGGGCTAAAATCATAATTGTTAATGGTTACATAATATTTCATCCAACTGATTTATCATATTTTGCTTACCCCCCTGTTATTGGACTTTTATATTTGGTTCCAATTCTTTAATAAGGAAGACAGTCAGTTGTATATATCTCTGTTACTTGAAGATTTTTAAAGGGTATATTTCAATAAATGGAGTTACTCAGCCAGATTATACCTATTTTAAGCCACTTAATACATTTTGCAAAACCCTTATCTTAAATTTAATGGTGGTGGATACTGCTAACATTTGTACACAAGGTTGCCCAACTTTTTACATTTTTCCTTATAAAAGCTGGATATACATTTAATTTTACTTAATGAATGTGAAAAAATACACCTTACCTCTTTGTCATTTATTAATAATTTATGTTTTTCTGTATTTTTTGTTTATATCTTGAAATCAGATTTGAATTGGACTTTTATTTATTTTAATTAATTAAATGAAGTCTTTATAAATTAATATTATTATAATGTGCTGAATTATCTACTGCCAACTAAGTGTCAAGTGTCATTTTCTCTCTCCTATGTGCTCCTTTATATATTAGGGTTTGGAAGCCTGGGGACTATATTTCCTAGAATGCCTGCCAGCATGTTATTAAGTTAGAGTCAAGCTATGTGACACATTCCCACAAGATTTGGAAGGTGGAACAAAAAGAGAAGTCGTTGTTGCTTCTGCTAGAGTAGCATAAGAGGCATAGGTTTCCAGCAGACCGCAGCCCTGGAGTGTTACCAAAGGTCTCGGAGCATCTGTTTACAAACAGCCCACTTTGTTCCTGTGGGCAGCTGATGTTATGGAGAATCGTATCTGGCACTCCCTGAACTTTCTGATTGCCTGAACACTGCCAGTGCTGACATTCACTCCCCAAGCCCTCAAATCTCTTACACTGACTTCTGCCTTGCTCGTATTGAATCCTATATTTTCCTGCATAAATATGATTGATATCTATTAATAGTTGCCTCAAATGATTCTTATTTCTTTACCTTTTTTATTGTGTTCATAATTTCAAGAAAGTTTTACTTTTGGCATATGTAAAATCTTAGCACATCCTTTTTTTCATTAAAGCTTCATTTATTGAAAAAAATTAAAAATACAAAATTGTTACATACATAGTATAAACATGTAGTATTGTTTGAGCCTAAGCATTTGAAATAAATGAGTTAAACTGATGACTCATCACAACTGAATACTTTGAAGTACTTTCTATAAATAAGGGATATCGTTATTACATAGCATAACCATCAGAATCAGGAAGTGAACATTGATACATTATACCCTGTAATTTTTAGACATCATATAATTTTAACCTATTGTCTCAACAATACCCTTTAAAGCAGAAGATTCCAATCAGAAGCATGAAAGTGAAACTTGGCTTTATTTAAGTGTGCATTTGTCCTCACTATTTATCAGCCTTTCAGCATATCCTTTAACATTGGCCTAAACCCTATTAAGACTTTCTATTACAATTTTCTTGAATTTTACCATCAGTAGAAACTGGCGACTGTTTTAATACTTTGATTATTTCTAAGCACTATGATGGAACTGAATATATTTAGGAACTTTCAGAAACTCTAATGGTAACAATGTAGATTCTCAGTCATACCTTTCTCACTCTTAGATTTTTTTAGTACATAATATCCTTTAATTAAAAGTCTCGGTTTGATGTTAATAACCATTAATTATCTTAGTGTGGCAAAAGCCTTTGTAACTGTACAAGCAAAGGCATAATCAACAAAGAAAATTTCACTTGATTTTGCCAAAGAAAACTAGAAAACCCTGAAGTTCAGAAATACTATAAAGCCATATTAAAAGAATAAAGGCAAGTAGGAATAACATAGTTGTATCAGATGTGATATTGTAAAAAGTTAATACACTTTAAAAGTAAAGAGCTTTTACTGATCAATATGAAAGAAAATTCTCATAACTGAAATTCTTAAAAAAGACATGTAATTCACAGATAAATAAATAAACATATTCAGTGAATGTAAAGAGAAGCTCAAATCAGTTTTAGAGTATCAGTGATTCTAGTAGTAACAATGAAATGTCTATCATTCATTGAATTCTTAATACATGCTCTGCATCATGCTAAATTATGCCATTTAAACATCACAGCAGATGTAAGTATCGTAAAACCTGCTTTATAGATGATAAAACTGTGACATTATATTGCTCAAAGTTACTTATTGGTATAGTTGGGTCACAAATCAGAGGCTGACCAACTCCAGTACACAGTGTTTTTAACCACTCTGCAGAAATACAATTTAGCATAACAATGAGATGCCTTTTAAAAAAATTGTTCAGCAAATTAGCAAACAATAAATAATTGATAGTGTTCCAAACTGGCCAATAAATAAATAAATAAATAAATAAATAAATAAATAAATAAATAAAATACAGAAACAGACGCCCCCCCTTTTTTTTTTAACCCTGTCAGGTGAAACTGTAAAATGGTTGTGGGGAGCCGTTGTGGCCCTAGGCACAGAGGAACTGCCTGGGTGAGCTGCAGAAGTGCTCCCCTGCTCCCAGGGAGATGTGGGTGAGCCGCTGTGGCCCCAGGCACAGGGGAGCTGCCTGGGTGAGCTGCAGAAGTGCTCCCCTGCTCCCAGGGAGATGTGGGTGAGCTGCTGTGGCCCCAGGCACAGTGCCTGGGTGAGCTGCAGAAGTGCTCCCCTGCTCCCAGGGAGATGTGGGTGAGCTGCTGTGGCCCCAGGCACAGTGCCTGGGTGAGCTGCAGATGTGCTCCCCTGCTCCCAGGGAGATGTGGGTGAGCTGCTGTGGCCCCAGGCACAGGGGAGCTGCCTGGGTGAGCTGCAGAGGTGCTCCCCTGCTCCCTGACCCAGTCCTTGAGGCACCAAAGCAATACTAAATTCTAGAAAGGCTAATTAGGAAGCTGGCCCCGGCCTGAAGGGTTAAAGGATAGTTAAGCCACATACCAAGCCAAGGACTCAATCCTCCCCAAAAGTTCCCATTAGAAGCCGAGAAAAAGATAGTTACCAAGGTCTGAGCTCCTGCAGGTGGCAGAGTGTTTACTCTGAAAGAGCATTCAAAGGGCCTTGTAGGAATGTGGGGAGGGGTGCTATTCAGCAAAATCAACAGTGCCTATATATATGGAGCTGGAAAAATAAACTTGGGGCTGGCAGCCGGCAACAGGCATGAGCTGCAGCCCTCCCGATCCCATCTTTTTTGTGTCTGTCTTTTCTTCATCCTCACCCCTTCCTCAGGACCTTTCGACTCTGCTGGCGGGCTCCGGCAAATGGTAAAAAATTTTTGAAGGTCAATTTGAAGACAACATATCAAAAACTTTAAAGGGTGATTTCATTGATCAAATAATTCCATATCATTCATAATCTAAGATTATAACCAGCAAGATTGTTAAAGATTAATCTAGAACTATACTCATTAAAGCATTGTTTATTAGCTAAGAAAATTGAAAGCCAAGGAAAATCTAATTCACTATGGTATAATGAGGTACTTGTACAATTAAAACTGTTAATCTATTCAAATTTGTGTTTTAGAAAAATATCTAATATCACAAAAAGTTTCAATGTTTTATGAGAAAACATAATTACAAAATGTAAGCTCAATTGTATACACACACACACACACACACACACACACGAAACAAATGTATTATGCAATAACTTGAAGACTGTACCCTCAGAACTAGTTGTGCTTCTCCAAGAATGATGGCATTATAAACAAATTTTACTTTTTAGTTTTTCTCTGTCTTTTCCGGTGTCCTGCCGATGATATGGGTAGTCTGGGATCACATACGGAAAACAACAGTGTTTTTGAGGTGGTTTCATGGAGATTTTGTGCTTCTGAGCCTGTATTTTGAAACTTGTCTTGCTTAGCTGTTTCTGTCTCAGAAACATATTCTCATCACATTTTCCCTTTGTTCAGCCCTGAAGGTTTTACACGGGTGTTGTATTTCCTGTGCTTGCTAACGGTTTTCAATTTATCTGCTGTCTTGGAGAAAGCATAAAAAAGCATTCTTTACCATAAAAATATACTTGGATAGCACTATTTTCAAAGCACCTCCATATTTATTAAATGATTTGATTCTAATACCAACGTGAAGTAAATAGTGTAAATATTATAGTAGCTATTCAGTTACAGGAAGGTTTTAAAAAACTAGGTGAGGGCATATAGTTGAACAAAAACTGTGGTAAAAGCTTCATCTGTGTGTAGGTGCCATTTGAGAAAAATTATCTTGAGTTTTTGCTCCAAAATCTCTCTTCCACATAAATGCCCTTCCCACACTCTTTATACAATTATGTTATACACTTAAAATGGGACACTTTTGTATATGCAAATTATACCCCAAGAAAGCTGTTAAAAACAAGAAGCAGCCCGGGGGCATTATATTCTCGGGTACATTTTTAGAGTAGTGTGTGTTTGAGAAGGGGCAATACATTAGTTTAGAGAACATGAATTGACAGTTCACTTATTTTAATCCCTGATGGACTTTAATGCCAAAAAAGGGAGAGAAATGATCATGACTAGAGTTGTGTTTTAGGAACATTTGCCCTGCCTCCTGCTTTTTACCTGGGGTGACTCTTTCTCCATGGACATGCTGCCTTTCAGTGTAAATTAGGTTCTCATACTACTATGGGCTACTGGGAGTGAAAACTCTTGATTTATACCTACTTTGAGCAGCTGTGGCAGCTATTTTATTCAACATTAAGCCCCACAGTCAATCATACATAATAAAACTGAAGCCTATATAACTTACTGAGATACAGTGAGAGTCAACTCCTTTTAAGCTGACAGCTTACAAACAACTACATGGCTGTTATTTTTGAGTGGCCTCATCTCTTAAAATCTATATTTTACTTTAATATAGGGACAGCCCAGGCACTTTGCAAATTTTACAAAATTATAAGAACAGAGAATGAAGGACCTTTTGAAGTACCCAACTGAAAGGGAGAGATGTGCCGGTTTCAGGGAAAAAGAGCGTGTTCAGCAGAACGCCTGTGACTTCTGTCCTAGGAGAGAAAGAATGACAAGGAGAGGGAAGCATTTGATGGGCAGCCAATTAAATCGAGATTATTTTTATTCAATGGAGTGTATATTTTTCCTGTTTTTGTCAAAATTATGTAAAATCATTTAAAAGTCTTTGTGAAAATTATAATCAAAAGTCTGTTAGACACTCTCAATTTATCAACTAATCCTAATTGAGATATTTTTTATTGAATATATCGGGGTGACATTAGTTAATAAAATTATACAGGCTTCAGGTGTACAATTATATTAATACACCATCTGTATATTGTATTGTGTGTTCACCACCCCAAGTCAAGTCTCCTTCCATGGCCATTTATCCCCCCTTTACTTTCTTTGACTCCCCGATCCCCTTCCCTCTGGCAATCACCATGCTGTTTTCTGTCCATGAGTCTTTCTTTTCTTCCTTGTTTAATCCCTTCACCCTTCTTACCAGCCCCCAAAGCCCTTCCCTCTGACAGCTGTCTGTTTTCCATATCCATGAGTCTCTCTCCACTTTGTTAGTTTATTTTGTTCATTAGATTCCACATATACGTGAGGTCATATGGTACTAGTTTTTCTCTGCCTGGCTTATTTCACTCAGCATAATGTTCTCCAGGTCCATCCATGATGTCTCAAAGGGTAAGAGGTCCTTCTTTTCTACCTTGTTTACAGCTGAGTAGTATTCCATTGCAAATGTACCACAGCCTTTTTTCTTGATTCTCACCCAAGGATATGTTTTTATGGACTTTTAGAGAGAGAAGAAAGGGGAGGGGGGGAGAGACAGAGAGAGAGAGAGAGAGAGAAACATCGATGAGAGAGAGAAACATTCATCAATTGCCTCCAGTATGCACCTGACCAGGGTGGAACCAATAATTTTTTGGTGTAAGGGAGCTCCAACCTACTGAACCATCCTTCCAGGGCTATAGCACAGCTTTTTTATCCACTCATCTACTGATGGGCACTTGGGCTGCTTCCAAATCTTGGCTATTGTAAATAACACTGCAATGAACATAGGAGTGCATATATTCTTTTGAATTAGTGTTTCCAGGTTTTTTGGATATGTTCCCAGAAGTGGTGGGTCATAAGGCAGCTCCATTTTTTTTTTTTTTGAGGTAACTCCATACTACTTTCCACGGTGGCTGCGCCAGTCTGCATTCCCACCAGCAGTGCATTAGGGTTCTCATCTCCACATCATCACCAGCACTCATTAATTGTTGATTTATTGATGGGCAGCCATCCTGACAGGTGCGAGGCAATGCATCGTTGTAATGGTAACTCACATCTCTGATGGTTAGTGACAACAAGCATCATTTCATGTATCTAGAGACCATCAGTATGTCCTTTTTGGAGAAGTGTCTATTCAGGTCCTTAGCCTATTTATTAATTGGATAGTTTGTGTTTTTAGTGTTGAATTTTAGAAGTCCCTTATAATTTTGGATATTAAACCCTTATCAGATGTATCAGTGAACGTGTTTTCCCATTTGGTGAGTTGTCTTTTCATTTTGTTGGAGGTTTACTTTGCTGTGCAAAAACTTTTTAGTTTGATGTAGTCCCATTAGCTTACGTTTTTTTGTTTCTCTTGCCTGAGGAGCTATATCAGAAAAAAAAATATTGTTATGAGAAATGTCTGAGATTTTACTGCCTATTTTTTCTTCTAGAATTTTTATGGTTTTGAGTCTAACATTTTTTAAGTCTTTAATCCATTTTGAGTTTATTCTTGTGTATGGTGTAAGAAGTTGGTCTAGTTTCATTTTTTTTTTTTGCACTTATCTGTCCAATTTCCCCAACACAATTTATTGATTAGACTATCTTTACCCCATTCTATGTTTTTGTCTCCTTTGTCAAATACTAATTGACCATAAGGTGTGGGTTTATTTCTGCGATCTCTCTTCTGTTCCATTGATCTATATGTCTGTGGTTATGCCAGTACCATACTGTTTTGATTACTAAAGCTTTATATTACAGTGTGATAGCAGGCAGCTCGATTCCTCCAACTTTGTACTTCTTTCTCTAGATTGTTGTAGCTATTAGGAATCTTTTGTGGTTCCATACAAATTTTTGAAATATTTGTTCTACTTCTGTGAAATATGCCCTTGGTATCTTGATAAGAATTGCATTGAATCTATAGATCACTTTGGGTTGTATGGACATTTTAACGATGTTAATTCTTCCTATTCATGAACATGCTAAATGCTTCCACTTATTTGTATTTTCTTCAATTTCTTTCTTCAGTGTCTTATAATTTTCCAAGTACAGGTCTTTTACATCTTTGGTTAAATTTATTCCTAGGTATTGTTTTAAGCAATTATAAATGGGATTATTTACTTAGTTTCCTTTTCTGATAATTCATTATTGGTGTATAAAAATGCAACTTATTTCTGGATATTTATTTTGTATTCTGCTACTTTACTGAATTCATTTACTAGTTCTAGTAGTTTTTAGGTGTAATTTTTAGGGTTCTTTATATACAGTATCATGTCATCTGCAAATGACAGTTTTACTTCTTGAAATTTATCAACTAATCCTTATTGAGCTAAATCTATATTAAAGATTGTGGTAAAGGCTGCAAATATGACAGAAATTCATTTAGGTCCCTGCCATTTTGTAATATCTTGGTGTACAGAGTATACATTTTTTAAATGTGTAAGGATACGTGTCTCAGAGAATATAGAATTCAGGGTAGGCCATCATCACAAATTGGGGCAGTAAATAAAAGCTTCACAGTTACAGACTTTAACCCAATTCTTAAAGGATAGGTCATATTTGTGGAGGAAGACAGGAGCTGAAAGGATTAATTGGCTAGCTACTCATTACAAAAATAAAAAACAAAAAACCCCTCAAACTATGTTTGAAATACTGTAACTATTTACTAAAATTTTGCTCCTAATCTCATTTTATATAATATATATTGAGATTTATAATTCACTGTTTAAATATATAACAGTTTTTTATAATCTAAGATTATCTCAATAAGAGCATACTTTTACTATTGAAAAGATGATGTAAGATCAAACAAAAATAAATTATGTGGTCCATAATCTCACCACATCACAGTTATACTGTTAAAGAACAATATTGACTTTTATTGTATCAGTGTAGAGTCCCACGCTTTTTTTTTCCCCAGAAAATTTATCTTTTTTCTGAATTTCAGATCTCAAGAAAAAATGAGTTAAGAAATCAAGAATGTGATTATTATTAAAGAATTAAAGCTTACAAGTCAGCTTGGAGACACTACTGGTTTGAAGGAAGAAAGCTGACGTGCAGAGTCCATGGTCAAGGTTACCATTCCCAGGTGCAGGTAGAAGAGAAGGGATCATCACCTCACCAGTCAGTTTCACCTGTAGCTGTTGCCATGTTATAAGTATGTGTTTATGATCCTATCTTTTCCTAGTGGTATTCATTTTTGCAAATATATTGTCCAAGAATAACAAGTTTAGGAAACAAAACAAGTCCTTAAAATGGCAACTTCAACCTGTGATTTTATGTAATGTTGTTAACCTTTCCAGGTGATCCTAATGTCACATTATTCAAATGAGTAATTTTCAGTATTGGAATATTCATTCTACACTACAGTTACTTTAAAAAAATACTAAACTTAAATTTTCATATTTATTGAACTTTTTAAAAAAATATATCCATAATACTTAAGGGTAGCAGGAATTCCGTGATCATTTAAAGAATAACATGGTTTTAGAAATTTCCAAAAGTTCTTGAGAATTCTAATTTCTTGTTCCCAGATTCAGAAGGTTGATATGTGAAGGGGAGAGGGGAAATTTAGAAGCACTCTTCCTTTTACTCTTATATCACAGGAAACATTATAAATAACAAAATTCAAGAAGATTATTCTTGATAGAGTTTCTAATGATATGTTCCTATGCATCATAGTGTCATTTTTAGAACATAATTTGTGTGATTCAGCAGATCCCCAGTGTTTCTACAGATATGCAAATATGTGGAGGATTCATTCTTGATCTCACTGCTTTGTATGTGTTGTTCCAATACCTGTCTGTTGCCATAATCAAGTCCCATTGTATGACCTTCTTTTACTGAAAGCAATGTGAGGATCTAAGGTATAGCCTAATTTATAAGAGATGTATATGTGTAATTCAAATATCTAGTTATTTATTTTAAATGTATTTTTTTAATCGTCTGTTTGGAGATTTTAACATTCTCAATTCACATGTTATAAAAGTAGGTTTAGGAAGACACTAAAAGAAAACTCTAAGAATTATAAAAACACGATGCATTTTGATAAGTGTACAAGAATGATTTATCACTCAAACCGGGCTACATTTAATATTCTTGCTTGTCTTATGAAAATTGCACTTCATTTTCCCCCACATTTCCATTTTCAAAGCCCTAAAGCAATCTGCTTTCAGAAGAAGGTCAAGGAGGAAGAATGCTGTCTTCAGCATCATTCTGATTTCCAACCTAAAATTAAATCTGCCCTGGATTCTATAAAACAGGTTTTTAACTAATAAAATGTTTCCTCCAGTAAATTTGCCCTCGCCCTGGCCTGTGTGGCTCATTCGGTTGAGCGATGTCCTGTGCACTGAAAGTTCTCAGGTTTGGTTCCCTGTCAGGGCACGTGCCAGTGTTTGGGGCTCGATCCCCAGTAGGGGGCAGGCAGGAGGCAGCCGATCTATGTCTCTCTCTTTTCCTCTCTCTCTAAAAATCAATTAAAACATATATAAAAAAAATTGTTCTGATTCCATGGTCTCACTTTTAGTAAATATTAGGAAACTTGAGAAATTGTGAGGCACAGGTGACATAAAATGATACTTAAAAGTGTATACCTTTTTTTAAAGTTTCTTAAGAGATATCAGGTTTGGAACTGTATTAAAAACAGTGAAAGGATGGGAACAACTTTTACTAGACGTCCATACAATATTCTGAAAAAAGACTCAGGAACTCAACATGGCTCATTGACTTACTAATAAATCACGTGACTATCTCCACATGATTAACACACAGCTTTCTTAATCAAATCAACTAAAAACTAATAATTTTCATGGAATAAAAAGAGCTATTTTTCATGGATATCGTATAAAGAAAAACAAGTGGTACCTCTATGAAAGGTAGCCTCAGTGTTTATTAGGAAGCCACAGAGTAAGGAGAGAGGTGAGAACATGGATTAGGCAGTTGTTCAGTGGGGGAAATCAAAGCTATGGTGCCATGTATCTTAAATTTCCATAAGTGATCCCTGACTTAATGGGCAAATGCAAACTCACCTGTTTCTTGTATATGAAGGTAAACACACTAAATACAACACTGCTTAGCATAGCTGAACTTTTTTTCTGAAGATGCTTGCAATATGCAAAAAGGACTACATGATACAACTACGGGCCCAATTTTCAAACTCAAAACAAGCCAGGTGATAGTATGCTGAAGAAAGTAAGAACAGTCAGAGGAAAATGTAAAATCAAAGTGTGAATGTTATAAGGCCGTTTACTATAAAAAGTGATATATTTTATTATCTAAAGTGCAAAAGTATCCCAAGAAGTCTTCGAGGACAAAACAATCATAGTATAAGGCATTCCAAATAACCTAAAGTGTTAGGTGCATACAGAAAAAAAAATCCCCTTTAATTTCCCTTAAGATACTCCAAATAATAGTCCAGGAAACTAGCAAGGGTGCTCATTCCACTTGCCTTTGCAGACAAGTCTTTAGTATGCTCTGCTGTCTATTTTTATTTAATTTTTAAACTTTTTAAAAAAATTGATTTCAGAGAGAGAAAGGGAGAGGGAGAGAGAGAGAGAAAGATCAATGATGGGAGAGAATCACTGATTGGCTGCCTTTTGCACGCCCCTCACTGGGGATCAAGCCCACAACCTGGGCATGTGCCCTGACTGGGAATCAAACCATGATCTCCTGGTTCATAGGTTGACACTCAACCACTGAGCCATGCAGGCCAGGCAATTTTTATTTAATTTTTAAATTAAATTTATTGAGGTGACATTGGTTAAAAAACTGTATAGGTTTCTGGTGTACAATTCTATAATAGATCATCTGCATATCACATTGAGTGCTAACCACCCAAAGTCGAATCTCCATCCATTACCATATATTTGACCCCCCTTTCCCTTTACTACCTTCTGCTGGTAACCACCATCCTGTCGTCTGTGTCTATGAGTTTTATTTATCTTGTTTGTTCATATTTTGCTTCCATTTTATATGCCATATATGATTATGGTTCCTGATGTTTTCTGCCTGACTTATCCCGCTTAGCACATTCCCAAATCCATCCATGTTGTCTGCTGTTAGCCCTGTCATGATTCTTAAGGCTCCAGAACTCCTCACTCAGCTGAAACACTGTTACGCTGTATCTCTACCTCTTCAAAGCCGTCCTTTGCAATTTCCAGAGAGAGAGCTGGTTTAAGAACTTAATCTTGGTTTCTAGGTTATTATAAAATTAAAAAAATGACCTCCCCTTGCCCTGGCAATTATTTTCCTTCGTGATTAGAAGTTTACGCTGTGTGATCATGGACAAATTATCCAATCTTCCCAAGTTTAACTGTTCCCAAGTTTCTTCATTTATAAAATAAGGGTAATTCAACTTTTTTATTTGACCATGATGAGGATACATTAAGATAAATTTTCCAAACTTTCATAAGAATATCTAGCTCATAGTAAACCTTCAATAAAAATTTAATAGTCACTGTCATATTGTCATATTTTTGTCCTCAATGTCACCAAATAGTAGATGCCTGAAAACTGTGGTGGACTGGAGGTAAGATCCTGTATTATAAATTTGCCAAGGGCCTGTATTTATTTTTTCATCTCTGTATCCCTAGCAGGTAGACAGTGCTTGATACACACAGTGAGTTCTCAATAAGTATTATTTTTAACAGAACAGAGATTTACTATTAGAACCTAAAATAGAATTGAGATGTAGGCACTTTAGGTAAGATAGGAAGAGAAGGCAGTAGATTGAGTCAAGGCTAGAACAAATGAAATGGTGCCCAAGATGCGTGTCTGAGAGTGGGCCACGAGGAGTCAGCACCTGGGGCAAGGTGATGGGCAACTCTGGGGTCTCCTGTTCTACCTGCTGTTGAGGCTTATTCTTTCCCAGGGGCTTAGGCAGTTGAGCTCTCCCTGAGGGTGAGGAAAGTAGAGTCCCGAGGGTAAAGACATTACTCAAGGAGCTTGGAGGGTTCCAAATTAATGGCAGTGAAGTGTCCACCACCGAAAGCGCTCAAAGTTATTTTTGGCCAGTGGGTTATCTTTCACTGTCAGTAGCAGAGGCTAAGACGCACATTTTCTCTTCTCCATGGCCAGGAGTAAACTGGTGCTTATTCTGTGTGGATGAGAAACTGCTGTTTCTGGAAGAAAGCCTCCCGGCAAGCGTGCCTTCTGCTCTATGCAACAGGCAATAGCCAGGCAAAAAATATGCACTTCCAGTGAAATGATCTGCACCGACCACCAGATGTGGGCCAGAGAAAGGACTTCAGACCCTCTGCCTGTCAGGGTTTAAAACTCCAGCAATGAACCCGCAGGTAATTCCTGGCTCTGCCACTTCTACCTTTGTAATCTTGGGAAAGTTACCCGAGCCTCAATTTTCTCATATGTAAAATGAGAATAGTAATAGTATTTATCTCACTAGGTTGTCATGAAGATTAAATGAGTTTACCCCTGTAAAATATTTAGAACAGTGGCTGGCCTATAACAGCACCCATTAAGTAATAGCAAATAAAAGCAGCTTTCACTCTTAGGAAAAATCACCTCCTAGTAATTTGGTTACTAAATACCAGCAAGTCAGGTAGTTACATAGGTCTCTGACTTTATTCAAACCTAAGGAATACTAGTTAGCCAACGTTGTACCAAAAGCCTGATTTGGCACCAAGTAAAATCTGGTGCTGTATCTCAATGAGCTGGTTAAGTTTGAGAAGCTATGCCTGGAGAACAGATAGAAGAGTTTTCAATTTCTGCCACACCTCCCTTCTCCCCTAAAATAAACACCTTTGGGTAACTCACCCACTCCCATTGAGGGGGAAGATTTAATGTTGCAGATGGCTGTGTATTAACTGTAACTCGTCACAATTTACTTATAATAATTCTTGAGATAATTATAGAAACATAGACTCACAAACCTGAAGAGGACTTATGATCATCGAGTTCAAAAGTCACACTTTCCTCTTGAAGAAATGTGTCTTCGTTTGGACGCCTTACTTAAATCCCTCTTTCCCTCTAACTTTGAGGGGGAGAGTCTGTAATGGGAATCCTGGTCCTTAGCCATCGCTTGCCTTCACTGTGCTCCCATTTATTTGCTCAGAGAGTGAGAGTGCTAAAGGCAGTTCAGGACAAAGGCCTTGATGAATGTGCTTTGCCAAATGCACGGTGCTTCATGTAACTCACTCCAGCCATTGTATAAACATCAAGCCCAAAGTATAATTTTAGCAGCGTAAATCGATGAGAAGCTTCTTTAGTTCCAAAGAACAATACAATTAATAAAGATGTGAATTTTTTATTGACCTTGAATTCTCTTGAATTTATTATTTTGTGACCTGGCCTTAACATTTTCTGGAATTTACAATGTTTATATCAATATCAGCATCCGTATCTAATTACAGTGGATTCTGAATAATTAGACTTCACACATGACAATGCTGAGAGGTTTTTCATTTTAGATTTAGAATATTGTGATGTCAAAGATAAAAGTAACAAGACATACAGTGCATTTAACCCCAAAATAGATGACAGAAAATCCAGTTCCGTGTACAGAGAATGTATGCTCCAAGCGTTAACAGAAGCCCCTAGCACACATAAGGCAGAGTGCTAGCCAGAGGAAATGTGATGGCCCAGATAGTGCAAATGAGAGCTTTGGCCTAAGGTTAAACAGACAGCATGCTGTCACATTTTAGATCACAGGACAGGAGGCTATCCAGGGTTGTGGCATTTTTCTAGCTTTACTCATGCAATTTTAGTATATTATGACTTCTCAGAAGAAGGGCAACACACCCTAATAGAACCATTTTAAAAAAGAGTGATTATAACTTTACAGGCCTAGGGAATGAGAAAGGGAAATATGATTTTAAATATTGAACATAGTGTATTCTTACATTGTTAAAAATAAAACAAAACAACTGTGTGTATGCACACAACATACTAACAGCAACTGGACGCAGGTCATGTCTCTTATTTGTGTATGCTAAGATATTATTTAAAAGCTTCCTCGCCCAGTCGGCGTGGCTCAGCAATTGAGCATCGACCTAGGATCCAGGAATCTTGGTTTGATTCCCGGTCAGGGCACATGCCCGGGCTGCGGGCTCAGTCCCCAGTCAGGGGCCTACAGGAGGCAGCCGATCCATGACTCTCTCATCATTGATGTTTCTATCTCTCTCTCCCTCTCCCTTCCTCTCTCTGAAATCAATAAAGATATACTTGAAAAAAAAAGTTTCCTCTAATCTATAATAATAGACAACAAAATTTCAAGATCAATAAACTAAATTGAAATGATGAAGGAAGGTGCATGTATCCTGTGTATGGCTGTTATTCGGAGAGACAGAAAACAAAATGAAAATTACTTCTATGTGCTTACTACATATGTGAGAGGTTTCTATTTATGGCATTGGTCTTATTTAAATATTGTTTATATAAATTGATTTATAGGACTAATGGCTACCATCTGTAGACTACTGTATTGACAGAAACTATTAAAAATACACATGATCCAAAAAAATTAAGTAGTATCATTTTGATATGTGTACATGAAAGCAGACACCAGGGTCCTAGGCTACCTGTCACTACTTGAGCTGAATTAAGCAGAGACAAGGTTGAATCATATGTGAACGTTTATTCCAATAACGCCAGCAGTATGGGGAGAGCACTCGGTCACCCTGGAAACTCTGCTCTGACTCCCCTTGACAGTTGGCTGATTGTATACCAGTGAGGGAAGAAATAACTACATGCAGATGCGAGCTTCGAGTGTAACAGGGAAAGGGGAGGGGAGGGTCTGCAGTCCGGCCTTCAGGAGCTCAAAGTCCAATAACAAGGTGACTAATCTATGATGTTACAAACAGCTCAGCCCTTTCCTGGGACCAGAGAATGGTCAGTATTCCTGAGGCAAACTCCGGGAGGGGGTCAGGGTGAGGGCACAGCAACCAGATCAAATCGTGTCCTGTCCTTGGTCTGTTCTCCAAATGTATTTCTTTCCTGAGTGATGGACCATCAAGGCACCTTGTCTTTTTACAGCCTTGTTTCAGCCTCCAGTTTCCCGGGGTCGCTAAGAAAACTTCTTATCTACACTTAGCAAGGTGAATGATTAGTAAATAAAGGTGGCTCTATTCTTGTTACGTGTCCTTCCCCACTACCATATAGACTTGTACTGCCTTGTAGAATGCAAACAAGCAGACTAGGCCCTTGCACACACACCTTAAACAAACAAACAATTGCACTGCTATACGTCACATGCAGAACAGGGATTTTTTTCCCCGTCAACTACAAGAGTGTATACTTTTGAATAAAGAAAACACTGATGTCCCTGTAGTTATTTAAATAAAATGGAAGGGCAGTTATGGCTACATCATAAGGGACTAAAGTTTCTCAGTCCAATAACTGCAAAGTTGTCTTTTGAATTACAGTGTATCTTTCTAGGTTTCTGAATGAAATATGGTCATGAATAAACAGGATGTTTAGAAATAATTCACTCAACAGGGCTATACTGACCTCTCAGTTCTCAAGACTTTGTAAGAAGTAGCTCTTAAGCATAGCTGCCAACCACATTAGAATAGTATGAAAATATTTTTCAAAATATCTGCAGCCTAACTCTAATTAAACTTTATTTCTTGAAATATTGGGAAATGAAATATACAAAAAGTGAAAAGATTTGATTCTAGACCTCAATATATCACTAACTTTGGGTAAGTCACTTAATATTTTGAGCCAACATATTTATTTGTAAAATGGGCTTTGTTATTTGCAAAATGCTAAATTCTTATAGGTTGGTGGGTTTATATGAGCATTAAATTAGGTAAGGAATGTGATAGGGTTTCAAAATGCAGAAAATGCAATACAAGTATTGTCTTATTATAATAATTCAAATTCTTAAATATGTTTCTCACTACAGATATTTTATTTTCACTTAATTTTTATAAAATGTATCTTTATTGATTTCAGAGAGAGAAAGTGAGGGGGAGGGAGAGAGAGAGATAAAAACATCAATGATGAGAGAATCATTGATCAACTGCCTCCTGCATGCCCCCCACTGAGGATAGTTTGAAACCCAGGCTTGTGTCCTAACGAGGAATTGAACTGTGATCTCCTGGATCATAGGTCAAGGCTCAATTGCTGAGCCATGCTGACCAGGTTATTTTTATTTATTTTTTAACATCTTAATAATTTTGAAGAATGCATTGCTGTTTAGTAGTGTTATCTCCATAAGTTTTTGTGGGTTTTTTTGTTTTTAAATTTTAGTGTGTCATAATTGACAATATTCAAAGATATTTGAAGTGGACAACATGATTTTATATGCATATACATATTAACACTTCCATGACTTCATATATTTACCTATTTTTTCTGGTGAAAACATTTAAATTCTATTCTGTTAGCTGATTTCAATTATATAATACAGTGTTATTAACTATAGTCATCATGTTTTGCATTAGATCGTTAGGCCTCATTAATCTTACAAGTGAAAGTTTGTACCCTTTTACCAGCATCTTTCTATTGCTCTCATCCTTGGGCAACCACTTTTCTACTCTTCGTCTGAATTCAACTTTTTTTTTGGACTCTACATATAAGTGATATAATGCAATATTTGTCTCCCTCTCTCTGGCTTATATCACTCAATATAGTGCCCTCTAGGTTATACCATGTGGTTGGAAATGGGCTGAATAATATTCCATGTTATATAAACTACACTTTATTTGTACATTCATCTGTAAACAGATACTTAGGGTGTTTTCATATGTTGACTATTATTAATGATGCTGTAATAATCATGAGAGTACAAGTATCTCTTAGAAAAAATGATTTTGTTTGCTTTGGCTATATACCCAAATATGGGATTGCTGGATTATATGGTAGTTCTATTTTCAATTCATGGAAGTGCCTCCATTCTGTGTTCCATCATGGCTGCGCCAATTTACATTTCCACCAACAGTCCCCGAGGGTTCCCTTTCCTGCGCATCTTCACTAGCATTAGTTATCTCTTGGATTTTGATACCAGGTATACTAACACATGTGAGGTGATATCAAATTGTGGTTTTAATTTGAATTTTTCTGATGATTAGTAATATTGAGCACCTTCTAATGTATGGCTGGCCTTTTGTGTGTCTTTAAACAAATGCTGGTTCAGATCCTTTGCCCATTTTTTAAAACCAGAGTATTGGTGGGGTGTTCTTGTTTTTGTTTTTCTTGCTGTTGAGTTATATGAGTTCCTGATAAGTTTTGAATATTAACCTCTTATCAGATACGTAGTTTGCAAATATTTTACCTGCTTCGATAAGTTGCCTTTTCAATTTTTCAATTATTTCCTTTGCTGTGCAGAAACATTTCATTTAGTTGTAGCTTCATTTATTATTTTTGCTTTTATTGCATTTGCTTTTGATGTCAAATCCAAAAACTATTAAAAAAAACCAGTGACAAGAACCTTAGTTCATATGTTCTCTTCTAGGAGTTTTAGATTCAGATTTTACGTTGAAGTTTTTAATCCATTTTGGTTGATTTTTGTGCATAGTGAAAGAGAAATCCAGCTTTATTATTTTGCATGTGACTATACAGTTTTCCTAACAATATTTATTGAAGAAATCTTTTCTTGTTATATATTCTTGGCTTCTTTATTTTCATTTAATTCATTATATATGCAACAGGTTTTTTTTCTAGATTCTCAATTCTGGGCCATTGACTAATGTGTCTGTTTTTATGCCAATACCATACTGTTTTGATTACTATAGCTTTGTAATACAGGTTGAGATAAGGAAATTTGATCACACCAGCTTTGTTCTTTCTAAATATTGCTTTGGCTATTTGGGGTCTTTTGTGGCTTCATGTACATTTTAGGATTGTTTATCTATTTTTGTGAAAAATGCTATTGAAATTTTGATATATAAAAAAAATTTTTGATATGGATTAGATTGAATTTATAGATCACTTTAGCTAGCATGTACTTTTTAACAATATGAATTATTTTAACGCATGAGCATGGAATATCTTTCCATTTATTTGTGTCTTTTTCCATTTCATTTATCAGTGTCTTATAGTTTTCAGTATACAGATTTTTGTGCCCCTTGGTTAAATTTATTTCTATGTATTTTATTCTTTTTGATATACTTGTAACTGAGTTTGTTTTCTTAATTTTTTTTTCTGATAGTTTGTTGTTGGTATACAGAAACACAATGGACTTTTAATATTAACTTTATATTTTACAACCTTACTGAATTTTTTCATGAATTCTTACAGTATTTTGATGGCATTTTGGGGGGTTTTTAATATCTAACATCATGTCTTCAGCAAAGAGAGAAATTTTACTTCTTCTTTTCCAATTTGGAGCATTTTTATTTCTTTTTCTTGCCTAATTCTTCTGGTCAGGATTTCCAATACTATTTTGAATCAAGGTGGTGAGAGTGAACATCCTTGTCTTGCTCCTAATTTTAAAGGAAAACTTTTCAGTTTTACACCATTGAGTATGATGTTAGCCATGGGCTTGTTTCATGCTGCCTTTATTGTGTTCAGGTGCATTCCCACTATACCAAGTTTATTGAGAGTTTTGAACATATAGGAACATTTAATTTTGTCATAAGATCCTTCTGCATTTATTGAGATGACCATATGATTTTATCATTCATTTTTTAATGTGATATGTCACATTAATTGATTTGTGGATATTGAACCATATTTGCATCTCTACAATAACTCTCACTTGACAAAACAGACTTTAAACCAAAGGTTAAAGAAGAGAAAAAAGGTCATTATGTAATGATAAAAGGATCAGTTCATCAAAAGGATGCATTTGCAAATAAACATGCACCCTATAGGAGCACCTAAGTATACAAAGCAAAATTAACAGGTGTAAGAAAAAAAATAAACAGCAATACAATAACAGTAGGGGACTTTCAGTGTCCAACTTTCAACAATGGAAAGATCATCCAGAGAGAAAATCAATAAGGACATATTGGACTTTAGTTGTACATTAGACCAGATAGCCCTAACAGACACATACAGAGCATTTCGGTCAACAGCAGCAGGGCACATATTTTTCTCAAGCACACATAGAACATTCTCCAAGATAGACTATATATGTTGGACCTTAAAACAAGGCTAAATAAGAAGACTGAAGAGGTTATTTCATAATTAGCTAGTATATTAATATTAATTAGAGGAAAAGAACAAAGGGAAAGTCAGACATTTTTGAGCATATTCAGCTGGGAAGCAGAGCCTGTTTGTCTCACCAGGAAGCTACAGCTTCACACCCCAGGGAAGTGGGACATTGTCCCTCCAAGGGGATTAACACCCTCCCCTTCCCCAGCCCCATACTGCATTGTCTGGAGGACTGGAGGAAGAATAGGACATATGCAGTGAAGTCAGAGTGACACAAGGAAGGTACTTGCCTAACAGTCTACCCTGGGATAAAGATCAGGGGCTAGAAGGGTGGAGCCACTGCAAGAGAGTGAAATCTTGGAAAGTTAAAATCCCCAGACAAAGACTTCCCTCTCTCTTGTTCCCTCTTGCTCTCTTGTTCCATGACCCACAATCACCTGTTCATTCGAGTGACCTCTCTCCATGGTCATATGGCCTTATGCAGCCACATGACCCATGGCTGTGCAGACCCCACATGCAATGGACTGCAGCTGGGAACACTAGCTAAGCTACCCAGATGCTGGATTGGACTGTACTTTAATATGGAGCAGAAATTCTGGGCAGAGGCCTTATTTCTCGCCTTGTTGAAAACAAGATTAGAGTTTTTCCATGGCAGGATGGACAGAGATGGGACCATGGAGGGGAACTCCCTCAATTTTACATCATTAATAAAGCTTTCCACAAAACCCCATCCTCTTGTGGGGGCCTCAGGAAATTATTTTCCTAAGGACTCCACTTCCACCAATAACAAATTCATATCAATTTTCTTTTCTGACTACAGTGGTATGAAACCAAGAATCAATTATAGAAGAAAACTGGAAAATTCACAAATATGTGGAGATTAAACAACATGCTACTGAACAACCAGGGGGTCAAAGAAGAAGTCAACAGGTTAATCAAAAAATACCTTGCAACAAATGAAAATGAAGACACAACATATCAAAACTTACAAAAGCATCTCTAAGAGGAGTTCATAGTCATAAATGCGTGCATTAAAAACTAAAAATATCTCAAGTAAGCAACCTAATATTACACCTCAATAAATGAGAAAAAGAACAAACTAGGCCCTTAGTTAACAGAAGGAAGGAAATACAAAAATCAGAGTGGAAATAAATGAAATAGAGATTAAAATAACAATAGAAATGATAAATAAAACTAAGACCTATTTTTTTTAAGAGATAAACAGAATAGACAAATCTTTAAAAAGACTTACCAAGAAAAAAAAGTTGTCAAAAAAGTCATAAATGAAAGAAGAGTCATTACAACTGATAGCACAGAAATGCAAAGGCTCATAAGAGGCAACTGTAAGGACAGAAAAAGGCCTCTCATTTTCTTTGCTGTGGACTTCCACAATTTACAAAAAGCATCTGGTAATTAAACTCCAAGATTTTTGGCTCCTCTGTTCAAACTGCGGGACAAGATAAGCTACAGTCAAGATTGCATTCTTGCATCCCCCTCCCCCCTGCTGTATTCACAACTCAGGGATAATTCATGCCCAGGAATCTCTAGTTAGTAAAATGTTTCCTTCCCTACCTCCTCTTCAAACAAGTCTCTTTTCAAACTCTTCATAACTTTTGTTCTAAGTTCGTTTTACAGACTTGGGGAAAATACTGATAAGACACCTCCCTAGGACATCTGCTGTACTGTCCTGCTGTACTGGAAAGCAAACAAACTGTAACTTTTCAAGGCAGCCCCTGGTATCTGCTCATCTTCAACACAATCCCCCTGCCTTCCTTGTCATTTAGCAACAGCAACAGCAACTGCTTAAAAGTGCAAGCCACTCTTTCTTCCCTACTCTGTATTTGATAGGGGAACTTATAATGTCCAAAGATTGAGCACCTGAACTAATCTGAAATATAATTATATCACTTATAAATTATAGAACACATACCCATCTGAATAGGGGTTAAAGTTTCTTTTTCCTTAAGTTTCTTTGTCCTAGGCCTTTATGCCCATACACCCCCCTTGATTCCAGACAAAGCAATTAAAGAGGTGATTCAGCGGTGGACAATGTATCCATGAACAGGCATGGTCAGGCCGGAACAACCAGGAGTCAAGATATCATCTTATCTAGACATTGCCAGATGACCAGAATGATAGCTGATGCCTGCAGACCTCCGGGACTGCACAATAGCTGCATTCCATTCACAGCCTCAGTTTACCCCATTTCCCTATATAACCCTATCCCTCAGGTCATTCTTGAAGACAGGTTTTGGATGCTCGTATGCTCTCTTCTTGGTTGGCCGGTCGTCTCAATAAATGCCTTATATGATTCAACCCTGCCTCCGTTGAATTCGATACCATGACAGGCTGCCCAAACCCCATTGGGGTTTCCAGATAACATATTGACTAAAAATACACTGGCCCTTTCCTCTCTTGGAAAGTAAAATAAATTTCCTCTCTGCATCTCTTTTTTTAGTTGTGAATTCTTTCACAGCCTGCTTCACAGGCTAAACCCTAACAGCAGCTATCAACAATTTTATGCCAACAAATTGGGAAATCTAAGAAGAAATTAATAAATTTATAGAAACATACCATCTACCAAGACTGAATCCAGAATAATTAGAAAATCAGAATGAATCCTGTTACAAGTAAGGAGACTGAATCGGTAATCAAAATCTTCCTGATAACAACAACAACAAATCTAGGACCAAATTCCTTCAATGGTGAATTTTACTAAACATTTAAAGGATACCAATCCTTTTTAAACTCTAGTGAAAAATAAGAGAGAGGGGAATACTTCCAAACTTATTTCATGAGACCAGCATTAGCCTGAAACCAAAGCCAGGCAAGGACACTACAAGAAAATAAAATTACAGGCCAATGTCCCTAATTAGCATAGATGCAAAAAGTCTTAACAAAATAATAGCAAACCAAATTCAACAATACACTAAAACGATCATACATCATGATCAAGTGGGATTTGTTGTAATTAAAATTAACATAAAAAGTTGATATGATACGACATCACACCAATCTCTAAGTGCTTCTAAAATAAATCTGGGCTATTTTTCAATGTATCAAAATTCAGTATGGGCAAGCAGAGGGGATGTTCAGAATGAGAAATAAAAAAGAACAGAATTTAAAGAAACTTGTCTACATACAACACAGTCTTCCAGAAAACACTTAATTGTAACCTTTCATTGCCTTTGAGCTATTTTATCACACTTTGTAAACTGTAGATCACTGATAGACATGCAAATTCTATCTTACCTACTAGAGGTTCAATTCCCTTCCTTTTTACCCTGTGGAAAACCCAGTCTTGTTACCAGTTAAATATTTATTTCCATATCTATAAGTGGACCTGTTTTTAAAGCCTCTTTGAACCTGTCATAACATACATGATTCTTTCTCTAAATGAGCAAATCTTTAAAATATGTTCATTTTTATAACTATATGGAAGTCGTTATTTTATTCTTTACTGAAAATTATCTTTTAAGTAAGCAAGGAAAAAAGACTTCCAAAGAGAGGGCAATTGAATGGTTATTCAGAGAAGAAAAAGACACAAGGAGTCAGATATGCTCCTGTGATCAAGAGAGGGAAAGGTTTTAGGAGGAAATTTCTGCACAGCTCAGGGGTGTCTGGTAAGTTGAAAGAGTTTTTAAAAAGTGTCTATTGCATTTGGAAACCAGATAACCATTGCTATTTCTGCAAGAGCATTTTCATAAAGTGGTGAGGTGATCAAGTACAATGTAAAATTTTGAAGAATGAATAAAATGTGAGAAGGGAAAGCAGTAAAAGGAGACAATTTATTTCCTACATTTTTTTCTTTTGAATCTTACTCTTCTATAACTGTAAAAATGATAAATGATCATTTCTAAAAGCTATTGAAATCAGACAAGAAACGGGTCCAAGGAGGCCTGTCACCACTTGAGCCAAATTAAACAGAGACAAGGTTGAGTCAGATGTGAGCATTTATTCCAATAATTCCACAGAATGGAGAGAGCAGCAGGTCATCCTGAAAATTCTGCTCTAACATCTACCAGCCAGCTGATCGTATAGGGGTAAGGAAGAAAGGCTGCATGCAAGGGGGAAGGAGGCAGGCTAAAGGCTGCAGGGTACATCGTCCATGTTCCATGCGTCTCCTTCTAGGATTTTGAAGTCTGATAACAAAGTAGATAATTTTCCATGATGTTAAAAACAGCTGAGCCTGTTCCTGGGACTGGAGAATGGTCAAGATTCTTGAGACAAACTCCCAGAGGGGGTTAGGGTCCAGGCACAGCAACCTAGTCAAAGTGTGTCCTGTCTTGGTCTGCTATCAAAATGAATTTTCTTTTCTGAGTGATGGATCCATCGGGGCTCTAAGATGTCATCTTTTTACAGCCATGTTTCTGTTCTTGCAGCACTTTCTCCAGTTTCCCAGGGCCTGTAAGAAAACCTCTTATCTGTAGCCAGTAAGGTGAGTAATCATTAAATAACTGTGGTACTTTTTCTATTACGTGCCCTTCCTCTATCACTACCATATCACTTCTCCTTAGTGGTTTTCCATATCTCAGTATGAGTCCTTATATTGGCCTATTAGGATTCTCGATTACTTCTCTATCTCATGTCCTTTTATTCTCTTTCTTACACACTGAGTACCAGCCACACTAGCTGCCTTGCTGTTCAATGAACAAGTTCAGCATACTCCTGTTTCAGGGCATTTACTCCTGCTGTTCCTTCTGTCTGTAAAGCTAACCCCCCAGAGATCTGCTTGGCTTGCCACTTCTTCAGGTCTCTGCTCAAAGTAAGGTATCTCCTCCATAGTAAAGACTAGGCATCAATTTAAAATACCAACTATACTCTACCTTCTCAAAGACACACACCCTTTACCTTTATTCTTGGCCTTATTTTATTTTCTCCCATAGCACTTTTGCTGTTGGGGGAACTGGGGTACCCTTTCCTCACTGAGTGCTGGGGGTGGAGTCCTTACAATATCTTACGAAAAAGAATTTTCTGAGACTCACACAGGAGGATTGAGTGATTTTTATTTTTGTGAAATTATATCCCTGGGTTTCCAAAGTCCTATTTCCCTTAATCCAGTCCTGGAAGAAGTGTAGTTGGGGTTTCAGTCGAGCTAAAAGCAAAGCCAGTGTCCAGAGTTTCCATTCCGTGTTGCAGCCAGGTCCAGTTCAGCATCAGGACAGTTGCAGTTCATTAGTCCATTGGGTGTGGGGTGCACATGGTTGTGGGCCATGTGGACAAATGTAGGAGAGTAAGAGACCATGGCCCCTGCAACATGAGTCCCAAGAGAGCCAAGAGAACAAAAGCACAAAGACAGTAAACTCCTTTGTTTAGGGGATTAAATATCCCAAATTTTACACTCTTGCCGTGGCCATGACCATCTGGTTAATGACCTGTTCTCAGGTGTGACTGACAGCAAGTACCTTTCCCAAGTTACCCCAATTTTCCTGGGCAGGCATGTATTCCCTGTCCTGTCCCTTTCCCCAGTGATATGCAGGGAATGGACCAGGGGAGTGTGTAGCTTTAGCTTCCTGGTGAAACTGCCCAAGTGACACACCTATAATTTCTGGCCTTCCCTTTGCTCCTTTCCTATTATTAATAACTACTTAATTACAATGGTATCACTTTCACCATCTAACATATTATATATTTTTACAAAAAATTTACATATTTATAAAATTATAAATAACAATCAAAAAAATATCTTTAAGTCAATGCAAACCTCATCTGGAATCCCACTGGCACTTTTGAATATCTTTCCGTATGTTCCTCTAAATGCACACAATTTAAAATAAATAGAATCATAATATATATCTACCTGCTTTTAGGACTCTAACCAAAATTTTTAAAATTATGTATTAGTACATAATACCAGTTAAACTTTTCATATTTAATTTTAGTATACCTTAGTTGAAAATGTGTTCTTCTGGCAAAGCAAAGATAAATGGAAAGATAGGTAATTTGAGTTTATTTCATGATGGTTTAAATCTTATGCCACTCACATCTGTATATTTTACTATTTACAAAGTGTTTCCCCATGTTTTGTTTTATTTAACACTCAAGCTTTTTGAGGTACACTAAGAGGTATTATTTTCTTTAGTTTATAATGAGGAAACAGGGGTTTAATATGATTAAATATCTTGCCCAACATCACAAAACTAAATGGCAAATTTTGTTTGTAAATACAAATAAGTGTTATTCAAATAATTCATTCAACAACATGACAAGAAGCCATGGCCATAAAAACAAACAAGGAATGGCTCTTCTCTCCTCTCTGCAATTCAAAGTTTAGTGAGAAAGGTATGTGTACAAGTACAATAAAATCACTCTGAGAAATTCTGGGAAAGGCCTAAACAAAGTAGGAGAAAGTAGCCACCTCTCCTCTGATGAAAGGATTTGGGGCGAAGATCACAATAAAATAAGTGTGTCATAAAAAAAGACAATTCACCTCAAAATAGGTCTGGTGAGAAATGGGAGAATGTCTTTGTTAAGGAGCTTTCCTTGTGATATGGTCTTGTATATATAAAGAAAATAATTGACTTTAAGAACTGATTAAATTTTAATGAACAAGCAGGCAAAATGAAAGTGGAAGTCTGTGGACTACTTTTCAAGGTGAGCCTGTCATGTAGACACAATGAAGATGAGTTACAGAGTTTTACCAAAACACTATTAAAATATGCATGTAGTCTTCTTTAATTTTAAAGATTTATGCTTTCTGTCTTTACAGATATGGCTATTGTTAAAGAAAAAGTCTTTGGAGCTAAAATATTCAGCAAGCCCAGGGAATTTTTTCCACTTTTATTTTATTGTTTTAATTTTATTACATTTATTGGGGTAGCATTGGTTAATAAAATTATATAGGTTTCAAGTGTACAAGTCTATAACACATCAACTATATATGGCATTGTGTGTTGGCCACCCAAAGTCAAGTCTCCTTTCATGACCAGATGTTTGAACTTCTTTACACTTTTCTACTTCTTCTCACCCCCTTCCTCCTGGAAACCACCAAAATGTTTTATATAAGTTTCATTTGTTTATTTGTCTTATTTGTTCATTTGTTTTCACTTTTATATTCCACATATGAGTGAAATCATATGGTCCTTGACTTTCTCTGTCTGACATTTCACTTAGCATGATATTCTCAGGCTCCAGCCATGTTGTCAAAAATGGCAATATTTTTATCATTTCTTATGGCTAAGTAGTATTCCATTGTGTACATGCACCACATCTTCTTTAACCAATCATCTATCTAAGGACACTGGTTGTTCCTATTTTTTGTCCACCATGAATAATGCTACAATGCTACATTGAACATAGGGGTAGATGTATCTTTACCAATAAAGTTTTTGGGTAGACACTGAGAAGAGAGGTTGTTGGATCACATGATAACTCTGTTCTTAATTTTTTAAGGAACCTTCCTACTGCATTTTATAGTGGCTGTACCAGTTTATATTTCTACCTGCAGTGTGTGAGGGTTTCTTTTTTCCCACATCTGCTCCAACACATGTTATTAATAGTCTTGTTGATAATAACCAATTCTAACAGATGTGAGTTGGTATTCCATTGTAGTTTTGATTGGCATTTGCCTAACTGCTAGTGAAGTTGAACATATTTTCATATACCTGTTGGCCATTTGTTTGTCTTATTGAGAGAAGTGTCTGTTCAGGTCCTCTGTTACTTTTTCAATTGGATTGTTTGGGGGTTTTTTGTTATTGAGGTGTATGAGTTTTTTATATATTTTGGATATTAACCCCTTATTTTAGGTGTTGTTTGCAAATATCTTCTCCAATTCAGTTGCTTGATTTTTTGGTTGTTTTTTTGTTTTGTTTTGTTTTTTGTTTTTTTGGATGATTTCTTTGCTGTGCAGAAGCATGGATTGGAAGAATCAACATAGTTTAAATGGCGATATTACCCAAGGAACATAAAGATTTAATGCAATCCCTATCAAAATCACAATGGCATTTTTTAAAGAAATAAAAGAAGTCATCAGATTTTTATAGGACCACAAAAGACCTGAACAGCCAAATCAATTTTGGCGATAAAGAACAAACCTGGAGGTATCACATAACCTCACTTCAAATTATACTACAAATCGACTATAAGCAAAACAGCATGATATTGGCAGAAAAACAGACACACAGCCCAATGGAACAGAACTGAGAGTCCAGAAATAACCTATATATAAATGGGCAAATAGTTTTTGACACAGGAGCCAAAAACAAACATTGGAGAAAAGGAAGATTCTTCAATAAATAGAAAAATTTTAATGCCATATGCAAAAGAATGAAACTAGACTGTTTGTCACAAAAATTAACTCAAAGTGGATCACAGACCTAAATATAAGGCCTGAAAAAATAAAATACATGGAAGAAAACATAGGTACCAAACATATGGACCTTGGTCTTTAAGAGAATTTTATGAATTTAACATTAAATGCAAGGGAATTAAAGCAAAAATAAGTGAATGGGACTATATCAAACTAAAAACTTCAGGCAATTTCTAATATCTCTTCAAATGGCAGAGAGAGCAGGATGCATCACAATCTGACCTGGTTTAAAGGTTGGAAAAATTAGTATTTAAGCGGACTACCAAAGTCAGCTGTCTCTGCCCAGGAAGTAGCCAATGGCTGGTAACATAATCGTGAAAACAGAGAGAATTCACTTATGGAAAGTCACGGTTAATGGAAGAGAAATTCAGAAAAATAAAAGGGTCTGCCCTGAACTGAGAGCAACCACTACCCTCTTTTAGAATTGAATTGAATTTCAAATTGATTTCAAAGAAGTCCTACTGACCTAGTTAGATAAAAAGTGTTCGGGTTTTTTTTCTTTCAAAAAGCAATATGAAGATGTTCTGCTGATTTGTCATATGGGGACACGAGGATGGAAGTCTGGTGAGGCTGGGAGCCCCAGGCCTGCAGCAGGAGTACAGCACACTGCCGTTTCCTCTGGGGCCCTTCTGCGTTCTGCAGGCTCTGGAAGGAACAGTTTCCAACACTTTGCTTCTTACTGGTCTCCAGATATAGCTCTTTTCTCCCACTTCAGAGATGATTTTAATGTTACAAAGCCCTCTCTCTTTGTATATTTTCTTCAGCTTTTGGAAAACAGCCAAGAAGCCCTGCCACAAACTTTGTAAGCCTGCATAAAGCAAGGTGCCTGCCTACTTGCTGGAGTGGAAGGAATGAGAGAAAATGGTGAGAAAAAAATTAGCTCAAAAATAATGTCATCTTTTCAAGCAGGAATTTTATTTTGGGACTGTTTCTATATCTCCAAAGTAATTTAATAGTTTTAATGGATCTGCTATTAGAAACTAGCCCCTCTGAACCACAAAGAAAATCAAACTCACTTGACATTTTCAAAACTGAATGTAGTCCAGCCAGCCATACCTGATATGAATGTAAATATGGAATTTATATTACATTGAGTCTAGATGGTATATTTTCTCTCTCTATGTGTGAGCATGCATATTCATAGCTCTTCTGTATGATAAATTGCTTACGTACTCAATCAAAATATTTCAAAGTTTTCATCACCTTCAACTATCAACCCAGAGGAAATAAAAATATTAAGTCTCTGTTCTTCATACACACTTTATACTGCATCTATATTTCTTTTATGCCTTATCGTATTCTCTCTTGCTCGATTAATCAGGTAATTAAATGTTTTATTGACATTATTTACTGTAAGTTAAGCTCTGGAGACAGACTTTTAATTGCATTTCAAACATTTTCCATCTATGTGACAGTGGAAAACTTCCTTATACTTCCTAAACGTCGATCTCTTCATTTGAAAGTAAGATTATAAGAATTGCCTTGTGATGTACGATAGGGCATTCTATAAAAATAGGAAACGCAAAACTGTTAGCATGACATAGTTTGTACTTGGTAAATAATATATAGTAACTTTATCGATCCACTAGATCACTGTTAATTTAATGAATGAATGTAGCATTTTCTTCTTTTCTTTGTTATATAAATGCATTTCTAGAAACATATATACAAACATTAATTTTAGCTCATTTCTGATGTAGAAAACATTAGCAGACTTTTAAATTAGACAGTGGGTACTAAATATTAATGACTTAAGGTATCTTTATTTTTGTCATTTAAAAACATTTATGCTAACCAAGTGTCTGGGGAAACTTACATAAAATGGGAGGAAGTATAGCCCCGGCTGTTGTAGCTGCTCCAAGGGCTACACTCAATATGCATCACCCTTTCTGCTCTGCTTTCTAGCTTCCCTTCGCCTTCAGTTTTTAAGGGTAATCTGATAGCAGGACTCAGACCCACATCACTAAGGAATTCAAGATCCTGTTCACTGATATCCTTCTAAGGTTCTGGCTGCTATATTTTTATACTGTGTTTAATTTTTTGCTAAATTAAGGAAAGTACCAAGAAATGCCCAAATGGACCCCCAAGATGCCGTACTTTCCACCAATGTGTAACATCAGCCCTATCTTATGAAGATAAAGGTCATTCACTCATTCCTAGAAGGTGACTATTCCCTCTCTGCTCATCTTTTGGAACAAGGAGCACAAAATGACCAGCATAGTCACAGCTAAAATTTAATGAGATTCCTTCTGGGTCGTCTGGGAGAAGCATTTCTCCTCTGGAGACTTCTAGAGCCAATATCTTTGAGTTGTAAGAACAGGAAGCAAAACCTCTCCTATTGAGTCATTAAGAATATTGGGCCTGGCCACGCGGCTCAGCAGTTGAGCATCGACCTAGGATCCAGGCGATCGGGGTTGGATTCCTGGTCAGGGTACAAGCCTGGGTTGCGGGCTTGATCAATGACTCTCTCATCACTGATGTTTCTGTCTCTCTCTCTCTCCCTTCCTCTCTCTGAAATCAATAAAGATATATTTTTTTTAAAAAAGAATATTGGGAAATGGAGTCACTCTTACTTCTACCAGTAATTCCAGGACTTGTGTGTTTTGCCATTGGGGACATAGCACCATAAAATGGTTTTTGATTTATGGTGTAGCCTACAGCCTGGAGATTGTGTGCCATTTTACAGAGTATGATATTCAAACTAGCACTTCTGCTGCACCTTCAAAAGGACCTTTTCTTTCAGATTGGCAGCCTTTGCGTATTGCAGTATGTTTTAGAACTGGTAGATTTTATAATGGTATGTGCCCATTTCTACACTCCCTTTGCTGTAAAATGGGTTCCTTGGTTGATGCAATATTAAGTGGGAATCATAGATAAATAGGTGGGGCTATATATTCCCTTGGGTAGTGTACTTCTTTAGGTCCTGTGGATTAGAAATATATTTAAACTTAACGAAGAATATCCATTTATTCCAGGATGATGACTCACTGTTCCTTCCAGGGTAGAAGGGAGTTAGTGTAATCAACATTTCAGCAAGTGCTTTGGATTCTCCTCTGGGGATAGTGTTGTGTCAAGGGCTCAACTTTGGACTTTATTTATGACAGGTTGAACATTTGACAGTGGCAGTGGTTTTAGATAGATCAATATTTGTGAATACTTGATAACATTTTTTGGTTTAATCTTTAATAAGCCTGCTCTGAAAATCAGATCTAGCTCTGAATGCGCTGACAGGTTGCTGAATTGTCTTGGTGAGAGCAGGCAGGAAGAATATTAAATTCCCAAAGAAAGAACAGACCAAACCTAGAAGATAGAAGATACATTCAGTGACAGTATGTGGAGTGAAATGCTTTGTGATGTATAAAAAAAAAACACCTGTTTTCTATTTCTCTTAAAAAGAGAAAAAAATATTTACCAATACCTTACTCCAGTAATATTTATGGTACATATTTTCTTGGGGAATGCCAAGAAGGGCTTTTTTTCCTGTCTAAAGGCTAGCTTTAAGCAAAAATAGTGTTGCCGCAACAGAGCAGTTTTCACTATACTTACATATAAAATCATCCATGTCACTATCTTATAAGCACATTTCTGAGCATCATTTAATAACTGGACTTTATATTTTCAGGGAAGGCACTCTGTCTTCTTTATTGTTTTCTCTGCAGCTCATCATAGAATACCTCAAATATGTCAGGTTTTTACTTAAATTTTAACTAATAAATCAATATATTTCTACTCTTTACACTGTCTAGTTGCACATATATACACATATGTATATTTTATTTCATTCTGCATGAATTAGACAAAATACGTTATTTATTTAGTTGTTACTAATGCATTCAGCTACTCAGCAAATGTTTATTGAACCTGCATTCTGTTTTAGCCACTATACTAGTGATCAAGGGTAGACAGTGTTTTCCTTGTACTTTCAATCTAACGGGGAGATGCGCCATTAAGCAATGATTAAAAAACAGAATAATTCTGATGGTGTTGGCACACAAATGTCCTAGAGGTGTAGGAGAATAAGAAAAGGCTCTTACTTAGAAAATAATGGATCAGGCCCGGCCAGGCGTGGCTCAGTGGTTGAGTGTCGACCTAGGATCCAGGCGAATGGGGTTCAATTCCTGGTCAGGGCACATGCCCGGTTGCAGGTTAGATCAATGACTCTCTCATCATTGATGTTTCTATCTCTCTCCCTCTCCTTTCCTCTCTCTGAAATCAATAAAGATATATTTTAAAAAAGAAAACAAAAAGAAAATAATGGATCAATATTAAGACTGAAATGATGGTAAGAAGTTATCTAGACGAGGAAGCAGAGATGCACATCAAGTGGCCATCATATCAGAGGTGTGGTGCTTGTCTATGGGAGAGCAAGAATACTGAACTGATAAAGGGGGTTGGTTGTTACTGGATCTTAGAGTACAAGGCAAAGAGTAGCTAGAGACACGGTAAGCCAGTGTATGATTATGATTGATCTTATAATCAAGTCTGGCAGATTTTATCCTAAGTATTGTAGACAAATATTGGAAAATATAAAGCAGGGAAAAATATTATAGAGGCAAAGAGTCCAGTAAAGAAATATGAAAAGTTTTCTTATGAGAGGTAATATTGGCTTTAATAAAAATTCTGGCAATGGAAATGGAAATAATGAGCAGCTTTGTCAGATCTACCTAGGATTTTAAAATTGATTTGATGTGGATGGAGAGAAAGAGGGAAAAGACAAGGGGGGTTCCTTATCCTGGCCTACATGCCCATACCATTAACTTCAAGAAAGAAATTAAGATGTTCAGCAGGTTAGCTATTCAGGGTTATGATGACGTTACATTTGAACTTGTTTTTGCAATACATTCACTGGAGAGATTGAATAAAGAGTTGGATTTTTGGGTCTAGAGCTCAGGAAATACTGATTTTGGAGCTATATCAATATGAATGCTATTGAATCCTTAGAAGTAAGATATTCTAAGTAAATTGTAAAACAAGACAAGTAATCCTAGAAATAAGAGTTGACAATACCAAATATAAAATGAGTTTCAGAAGAAGAGTCTACCTTTGGGGAAATCATGAGCAAAGTGCCACAGAATCTAAAGAGTATAGGAGGTTAAAAATTAGCGATGAAATTTGCTGGAGAGAAGTCAAGTAATTAACATTTTTTACTTTGGGATTAGCAATAATTGGTGACTCTTACAAGAGCATTTTCTGTGAAATACTTGTGAAAAGAGTCAGACTACAGTAGCTTTAGAAAAGTGTAGACATTAGAAAATGGAGAATGTAAATTTCAACAAGCTATTGAATGGTGCTATTGTGAAAAATTTACAATTTTTCAGTTGGAAAAAATGTGACCATAGTCAGAAGATATCAGCATAAGAAGCTGTGGTTACACAAGAAACCTACACAAGAGTTATACAAGCTACATGTGGCTCTAAGCAGAAGATAAGGAGCAGTGGAAGGACGGCATTCTGTTCAAAACCTGCCGGGCATGGCTCAGGGGTTGAGCATTGACCTAAGCTCCAGGAGATCTTGGTTTGATTCCCAGTCAGGGCATGATCCCCAGTTGGGGGGGGGGGTGCAGGAGGCAGCTGATCAATGACTCCCTCAACACTGATGTTTCTATCTCTCTCTCCATCTCCCTTCCTCTCTCTGAAATCAATAAAGAAATATATTTTTTAAAAACAACGAAAAACCCTATTACTTTCCACTATCTCCAAAACAAGTCACATCGTATTCATTCTCTCTTAATTCTTTGTGTCCAAGGTTGCTGAACCAGGTCCAGTCTGACCCCACAGGTCAGACACCTGGTGCCATTCTGTCGCCTACAACAAAACTAACCAAGTAACTCTTATACATCAGAGGCGTATAAGAGCTCAGAGATGTATCAGAGATGTATAAGAGTAGATGAGAAAATACCCACATCACCTGTGTAGAAATGTGTAGGAAAGGCTGAGACACTCTTGCCATAAAACCCATATGCCTGACAGTGACATACAATTGTAAGAGCACTCAGAATTCCCAGCTTCTTCCAGAAGAGCAAAGGGTTTGGACCCAGTATTTAGCATCCCAACTTTTAGGACATCCACCTGAGGGACAGCCCCCAAAACATCTACCTCTGAAAACCAATGGGTTTGTATACATGAGACCCACAAGACTATAGCAGACAGAGAAGCAGTTCTTAACAGGCTGTCCTCTCAGGGCTCAGAACAGAGAGAGTTGATATAAACAGTGATCTGTCAGTCAATCTCAGATAGTGGACTATTTTCATACTTTAAAAGTTGCTGCCTGAAGGTCAGGCTTTTAATTTAGCAGGCATCTAGAGAATGACTTTGGTATTCCCTGAAGATGTAGGAGGCCTATGGGTGCAGCTTCCTTGTTCTCTTTCTGGCCCACTCAAGGTTGCTAGAGTCTCTTTGGAAGGAGCTTGTGTATAAGTCTTGTGCTCTAGCTTTTGTGATTGCCACCCAGGGGATGCACTCCTTGATCAACTGGCTCTGATGGCCAGCAGGGCTTTTATTCCCTGGTCCCACAGGACTGTAGCAAAAAAAAAAAAAAAAAAAAAAAAAGAGCAGTTCTTAACCAGCCATCTGTCAGTGTTCAGTGCAGAGGGTGCAGACAAAAAGTTCCATCTTCCAATCTTTCCCTGAAAGAGGTCTACTTGCATATTTTAAAAGCTACTGCCTGAATATCTGGGTTTCATTTACCCTGCATCTAGGTACTGACTGAGATCCACCCCCTTGGCACATCAACAGTTTTTGGAACATCCTCCACTACTGGGATCAACTGTGATTGTGTAGCTGGGACAATCACAAAGAAGAAAGAATCAAGAATTTGGACCAAGCTGAATGAAAGGTTCATCTCCTACATGAGTTCACTCTGTCAAGACTGGTGATTGTTATATCTAATGTGTAGAAGCCAAAACTTAGAGTAAAAAAATGAAGAAACAGAGGGGATATGTTCCAAACAAAAAGTACACAATAAAACTCCAGAAACAGATCTTAATGAAATGTTAAAAAAACTATAGCTATAATAATTTGTTAATGGGTCCATAAGGTAAAAACATGTAAATTGTGACATCAAAAGCATAAAATATGTGTGTGAGGGGAGAATAAAAATGTAGAGCTTTAAGTATTTATTTCAAATTAAGCTGTTATAAGCTTAAAATAGACTATTGTGAGTATACGATATTTTATGTAAGCTTTATGGTATACACAAAGCAGAAAAAAGCTATAGAACATTAAAAAAAAAAAAATAGAAAGGAATCTAAGCATACACTTCATAAAGGAAGATAAGAGAAAAAGAAAGGATCAAAGAAATTACAAAACAGCCAGTAAACAATGAACAAAATAGGAATAATAAGGTTATATCTATCAATAATTACTTTAAATGTAAATGGACTAAATTCTCCAATCAAAAGACATAGAGTGGCTGAATGGATAAAACAAACAATCAAACAGGAAAAAAAAACTAGACCCAATTATATACTGCCTACAAAATACTCACTTCACCTTAAGAGCACATGCAGACTGGAAGTGAAAGAAAGTAGAGAGATATTTCCTGCAAATGGAAACCAAAAGAAACCAGGGGAAGCTATGTGTGTGTATATATATATATATATATATATATATATATATATATACACATATATAAATACACACACACACACACACACACACACTTTAGAATTTAAGCAAAGGCCTCAATAAGAGACAAAGAAGATCATTATATAATCTATCAAGAGGGTCAATCCTCAAGATGGTATAACATTTGTAAATATGTATACACTCAGCATAGGAGTATCTAAATATATAAAACAAATACTAACAGACCTGAATGGAGAAATAAAATAGTAGGGAACTTTATGATACCACTTTCAACAAAGAATAGATTATCCAAACAGAAAATTAATAAGGGAACATTACACTTTCTACTAGATAGGCTTAATAAACATTTATAACATATTTCATCCAACAGCATAAGGATACATATTCTTCTCAGAAAGTGTGAAGCTTCAACTTTGTACTTACTAGTCAAGGTTTATTGAGAAACTGGGGGGGCTTTTCTGGTTCCATATGAATTAACAAAGTTAATACCTACAATATATAAAGTGTACATTTTAGATATGTTGTGTTTTCATTTGTCAATTATACCTCAACAGATATGAAATTTTAAAAATAAAATAAAATGAAATAAGAAACTCTATCTCATACTGCTGGCATAAAGTACTCACTTATGAAATTTCATTTTTATTAAAATTAATGTATTTTCATATATAAGTCTTCCATTAAATTCTAAGTTAAGTGATGAGATATATTATTTCTTATTCTTCTCCCCTTCCATCAATATCTTATGCAATGTCTGATAGTTTGTTGAGTGAATGGAATTAATATTAAAATGGCCTATTTAATTACTACCACATTTACTTCTGCAAAAAGATTGGTGACTAAACGATTAAAGATATTTATTAATATGAGATATCAAATTGCTCTTGAATTTGAGGTAGCCATGTGTGTTATGTACATAAGACTGGCATAATTTGATGGAATAAAGAGGAAAAACTCAGAAATTTTCTAAGGAGGAACATAATCTTCATCAACGTTTCAACAATTTTGGACTTAAAAATATCTATACTATTCTTGGAAATTTCAAGGGAACATTTTACCATGTAACTTATTGATAAGTTGAACCTTAGTACCATTTCTTCTCATTTAATTTTCCCTGAAGTTAGAGAAAGACTAATAATAATAGTTACCATTTTTTTTAATGCTACTTTAATTGACATAAAACATTGGAATAATAATTGGATCTGTGGAAAAAAAAAAACTGAAAGTACTACCTAAAGCAAATATCTTCTCACTAATAAAAATGTGTACTGTTCTCATACAACTCAATGGCATAAAAACAAACAATCTGGTTTAAAAATGGGCCAAAAGACCCTCACAGATGTTTTTCCAAAGATGACTCAAATGGGAAACAGATATATAAAAAGGTGCTCAGTATTACTAATCATCAGGTAAATGCAAAACGCAACCCCAAGGAGATATTACCCCTGCTCTGTTAGGATCGCTATTATCAAAAAGATAAATGATAACCTGCTGTTGAGGTTGTGGAGAAAAGGGGACCCTTGTACACTGTTGATGAGAATACAAATTGGTACAGCCTTTATATAAAACAGTATATAGTTTCCTCAAAAAGTTAAAAATAAAACTATCATATAATCTAGCAATCCTTCTTATGGGCATATACCCAAAGGAAATGAAGTCAGTAGTGTGCTTCCATGTTTTTTCCAGCCTCATTCACAGTAGCCAAGATACGGAAACAACCTAAGTGTCTTTCAAGAGATGAGTAAAAGAAAAATTGAGATTACACATACATGTATACATATATAAATTAAGCCTTTAAAAAATAGACCCTTACATTTGTGACAACATGGGTGAAACTGGAAAACATGATGCTAAGTGAAATAAGCCAGACATAGAAAGAAAAATGCTTGATCTCATGTTTATATAGAATCTAAAAATGTTAAATAGGGAGAAGCAGAGAGTAGAATAGTGATTCCTAAGGTAGGAAAGAGGGGAATAGGGAGATGTTGATCAAAGTATATTTGTAGCTGCTGTTATGTAGGATGAATAAATCTAGAAATCTAACATACAGCTGATGATTATATTTAATAATGCGATATTGTATACTGGAAATTTGCTAAGAGAGTAGATTTCAGATGCTCTCATCACACACTCAGAAAATGGTAACTATGTGATGAGATGAATATGTTAATTAGTTTCAATGTAGTGATTATTTCACTCTATGTGTTTAAAACATGTTGTAAACCTTGAATATATGTAATTTTTATTAAAAATTCAAAATGAATAAAAAGGTATTGTGATTTTATTCAAATGTATGTTGAAAATTTGAACTCAAAGTGAAAACTATTTTTAAAACTTATTTTAGTAAAGTGAAATTCAGTCCCACAAATAACCTTTACATGATTCTGACTAACTGGCATAGAGGAGTCATTAGTATGCAACACTAGTCACTGTTGAGTTTGCACCATCTGTAAAGCATAAAAAGTAGCTTAGTTATAGTATCATGTATTTGAAAGTGTAATTTTAGTTTAGTATATTTTTCATTCTACAAATTTGAAGTACAAAGGAGAAAGGAATAATGAAATCATGAGGCTCTCAACACAGCAAGCAAGTTGGAAATTCTCAAATTAGCAATAATTGCAGAATCAGCACTTACTCTACACTTGAAATAAATGCCTCTTTAACAAACTACAATTTAAATATTCTTCATATAAATACAGAAAACAACACTGTCTCAAAAGGAAATAAAATAAAAACATGCTGATAGGAGGCAGCTGAGGTAATTGCTGTGTTCAAGTCATCTTGTCTATTTTTTTCTTTTATTGTTGATCCTTACCAGAGGATATTTTTCCAATGACTTTTAGAGACAGTGGAAGGGAGGGAGGAGTGAGAGAGAGAGAAACACTGATGTGAGAGAGGCACATTGATTGGTTGACTCCTGCACTGCCCAATGGGGCCTGCAACCCAGGTACATGCCCTTGACCAAGAATCAAATGGCGAACCTTCAGTGGGTGGGCCAACACTCTAACCACTTAGCCACACCAGCCAGGGCTGTCTTGTCTATTTTTACATGAAAAACATACACCTACTTTTTATTCCCATCTCCAGAGATGAAAAATATATATATTTATTGCATTATGGATTGAAGCCATGCTCACCTACATTGAAGATAGTAACAGACACGTAATATCTCATAATATTGGGGAAAAGCAGAATAAATCTTCACTAAATTAACATAAAAAATTTTAACATAATTAATGTATCTGTGCTATCATATTCTCTTCTAAAATTTTTTAAAAAGAACAAAATTTTAATATTGGAAGGATACAAAAATAAATACATTTTAAATAGTTCTTTATTTCTTATTATTTTTTTGTTCATTCAATAATTCACCAGCCTTTTTGCTTTTTATTTTTAAATAATCATAGTTTTATAGGAAGTTACACTAATATGTACACAAAATGGACATCAGTGAAAATGGCATAGTAGGAAACTCCAAAAGTCTGTCTTACCTACAAAAGCAATGAGCAAACTGGCAAAACTGTCATAATCACCTTTTTTTGGAACTGTGGATACTACTCAAAAGCTTACACCAACCAGAAGAGTGCTCATTCAAGAAATAAAGAACAGCTGAACCGAGGAAGAGGGCTTTGCAGCATTTGAACTTACCTTGATCTCGCCTCCAGACCCTCGGTTTGATAGGGGCCTTAAAGGCACCAGCATGCGTTCCTGGTACAAGTGCCTAACCCCAGAGAGAGTAGAGTAGACTTGACTCTCACAGAGTTGTAGTTGTTCACTTGACCTGTCTGGTGGCTCCCTGAAGGCCTGGCCCAAAGGGCTTGACCCTATTTTGCCTAACTCAGTACTCTACTAGGGCTGAGGAGACTATCCAGTAGCATTCATCAAAATTATTTAAAAGTAAATGTAATGGAGCTGCTTTGGGGGAAAGGAATAATAATTGGAGCAAGAAATCGAGTAATCAAAAAGCTGAACATAGAATTTTCACTCTCAGGTATTTGAAAACATGTTAAGCATAACAAGCAATTGTACATAAATATCTATAGCAATATTATTAATAATAACCAAAAAGGGAAAATAACCTAAATGCTCATCATTTGATTAATGGATGAACAAAAGTGGTATATCCATACAATAACATATTTGGTCATAAAAATGGAATGAAATGCTGATACATGCTGCAACATGGATGAACCTTGAAAACCTTATGCTAAATGAAAGAAGCCAGACCTGATAGGCCACATAGAGTATATGGCATAATTCTACTTATATGAAATACCTAGAATAGGCAACCCCATAAAGAAGAAAGGGGATTAGTCACCAGAGGCTCGGGAAGGGGAAAATGGGGAGTCACTGCCTAATAGGCATGGAGTTGCCTTTTAGGGTATTGAAAATATTCTGCAATTAGATAGTAGTGATCATTTCCCAATACAATGAATATACTAAAAGCCATATAATTGTATGTTTGAAAATGGTTAAAGGGTGAATTTCATGTTACATGAATTTAATCACATATACATGCTCACAAACACACACACACTTGAGTATATAGCTCTGGACCATGGGGGGAAGCACAGGCTATTCAGGCTATGAATTCTCTGCTATATTCCAGGTGGGCAGGGACACTAGATACCCTAAATCTTCCCCTAATCTGTGCCAGTATGCACGGTCCCTTACCTGTAACTTGTCCCACAGTGTGCAATTGTGTTGTTTAATATGGTTATTTCATTTCTGTCCTTATCTACCATATAGAATCTCATCCAAGCTACTGGTCACTGAGCTTCCACATCAAGTTTTCAACAAGTACTCACTGAACAAGGGCATAGAAAATAGAAGGGGAAATGTACAAAGATGTCCTGTGTACTCTTGTGTAATTGCAGTACCATAGCAAAATGAGGAAATTGACATTGATAAAAATCCATACATTCACTTCAGATTTCACTAATCTTACATGCACTAATCATGTGTCTAAAGTTCTACTCAATTTTAATATATGCGTAGATTTCTGTGACCACCACCATTATAATAATGAACGGTTAACCTTTTGTAACCATATCCAACTTCCTCTCCCCAGTCTTCTGTCCCATGTGGACCCTGTCTGATAAATGCTGCCTCTCAAGAACATGTGTAAACATGCTTTCAACATGTTTCTCCCAAGAATTGGGAGAGAATTATCACAGAAAAAAATTTTAATGAGCTGATAACTTAGCTGAATCTTCAACGATAAATTGTTTATAGGATGTTTTGTAAAGCACCTTGCATAAATAAAAGCATTCAAAATGAATATTTTTTTTCATGTTTGTTCATGTTGCCACTATTGTAGCTATATTTGGTATTATTATTATTATTACTATTATGACAACCAGGGA
Source organism: Miniopterus schreibersii (assembly GCF_964146895.1). NCBI lineage: Eukaryota > Metazoa > Chordata > Mammalia > Chiroptera > Miniopteridae > Miniopterus > Miniopterus schreibersii. The sequence continues at coordinate 14,202,166 of NC_138112.1, read as the reverse complement.
GTGGAGAATGTGTTCATTCCAGGGAAACAAGGTTAGTGGACAGAAAGGCACAGAGAACATATAGGGACACATGGAGCATAACAGAAAAATACAAATAGTTTAGTATAGCTGGGCTTCAAAATAGAATAGGAAAAATTTAAGGAAGTAAGGACACAGTAACATTTGTGAGTTCTGAGAATGTGTTTCTATTTTGTTCTGAGAAGGAGGGACTACTAAACTGATGGATGGCATTCATTTCTGAGCAGTCTCTTCAGTGATAGTCTAGTTGTGTATGAGAGGGAGACAAATGTGAATTTAGGCTGACCAGTGGAGAATCTATGCACCATGTATAATGAGCCATAAATGTGGTGTGACCTGAACTGGTGAGAGTGAGTATGGAGAACAGAATGGATTTGGAATTTAGGAAGCAGAGTTGGCAAATTTGGTGACTTGATGTAGATGGAGGAAAAGAGGAATTAACTGCAAGGCTAAGTTTCTGGAAAAGGTAAGTGTGTGGATGGAAATGCCCCTGATCTGCACAATGGTCCTGGAAAGAAAAACAGAGCTGGGCTAAGATTGTTAGGTTTAGAACATGTTATGTGTTTTAGTTCATTTAGGTTACTATAACAAAACACCACAGACTGGGTGGCTTATAAATAGCAGAAATTTTTTGCTCACAGCTCTGGAGGCTGGAAGTCTGGGATCATGGTGCCAGCATGGTCAAATGAAGGTCCTCCTCCGGGTCACAGACTTCTCTTTGTATCCTCACACAGGGAAAGAGGCTAGGGAGCTTTCTGGAGCCTCTTTTATAGGGCACTAATCCCATTCATGAGGGCTCCACCCCATGACCTAATCACCTCCCAAAGCCCTCACCCTCTAATGCCATCTTATTGGGCATTAGGATTTCAACATACGAAATTGGGACAGACTCAAACATTCAGATAATAACTATGTGTTTTAGACATCTATATAAAATGCTCTCTATATAAGTGGCCAAAAATAATCCCTAACTAGTAAGCATTGTTCATGGTTATATTCTCAACAACTACTATTGAATCAGGCAGAGAACAATCGCACACTCACTATTTATGGAATAAGTAATGTTGGTTGTGAAGAAAAGAATGTATTATGAATGTATGTATTTCTAACACATTATAGATGTCCCCAAAGAAGAATAAAAAAAAACAAACACAACAGAGTCGGTTTGATGAAATGGGAGGGGGGTAATTCTCGACTAAAACAAAACCTGTTTTGTATTGCAAAATAAAAGTTTGTACTGCAAAGCCATTTGCAAAATATATTCCATAATTTATCTCTATAGCGCCACAGAATAATGTCTTCTAGACGGATTCATTTATCTAGTCAAAAAAAATGAGCGCCTGCTCTGTGCCATGCACTGTTCTAAGCTCTGTAAACGCCACACCAAACAAAACAAAGCCAGTGCCCTCATGGAGGTTACATTTTCATGGACAAGATAGGCATATAAGTAAACAAATAATTTTGTAGTGTGTCAGAAGGTAATCAGTGCTGTGGAACAGCCATGAAGCAGGGTAGGGAGAGGGAGCACCAGAGGCAGGGGAGGGCATGCTCTTCCATTTAGAGTGGTGAGGGAAAGCCTCACTGACAAGTCTTAATTTAGCAAAGACCCATAGAAGGGCAGCAGCAAGGCATGTAGATACGGAGATGGGAGAATGGACTGTTTCAGACAGAGGGGTTAGAAATTCTCAAGTGAGAATGTGCTTGTCAAGTAAGAGGAACAGCCCTGGCAGGCCTTGAAGCCAGAGAGCTAGGCTAGGAGCCAGATCCTAGGAGTTTAAGGCAGCCCTTTGCAGAACTTGTGGGCAAGAGGGGGTGCTGTGTACAGTGACCGATAAGCATAGGAAAGTGTGCTTAACCAATTTATAAAGCAGAGAAATAAAAATTAAATGTATTTATTTTGTTCGGACCTGACAAATGAATAAGATTGATTATGCTTCATGTCAGTGAGAATGTGAGAAAATGGGTCATATCACATCTGGCTTATGGGAAGTACCCATTTGGACAATTTTTGGAAAAGCACCCTACATAGAAAATTTAAATTTTAATATATTTTACCTTGTCATTTTAGTTCTGAGTTTATTCCAATAATGTTGTCAGAGGGAAACATAAAGGTATATTTACAAGAGAAATTTTATTATAAAATTACTTAAGATTAATAACAAATTTGGAAATTACCTAAATGTAATGTATATTCTAATACATTCAATAAATATAATATTAGGGAGCCAATAAATATGGAAACAATCTATGGAAGAAAAAGACATTTGAGACCTGATATCATTTTGGGTTTTTTCACTTCCTAATAGAAACCCCACTTTTTCGTTAGGCATGTGACCACATGCAGTAAACACTTCATTTCTCAGCGTCTGTTGCAGCTACGAGCTGCTCTGTGACGAGGCTGTGGTTAGTGCTTATAGGAAGACGCAGTTCTCTAAAAGGGGGGACTGCGCTTTAATGACAGTGAAGGCTGCAGCTCCAGCAGTGCGTTGAACCGAGAAGTGACCTTTGAAGCACAAGGCACTCCTAGAAGTGGGATCATGGGGTCAAATGGCAGTTCCATTTTTAATTTTTTTAGGAAGTGCCACACTGTTTTCCATAACAACTGCCCCAGTCTGCATTCCCACCAGCAGTGTACTAAGGTTCCCCTTTCTTCACACCCTCGCCAACCCTTCTTGTTTGACGATGTATTGATGGCAGCCATTCTTCTAGGTGTGAGGTGATATCTCATTGTGGTTTGAATTTGCATCTCTCTGATGATTAGTGAATTTGAGCATTTTTTCATGTGTCCTAAGAATTCTGAAATACCAATCAGAAAGAATATATGCACCCCTATGTTCATAGCAGCACTATTCACAATAGCCAAGATCTGGAAACAGCCCAAGTGCCCATCGCTAGATGAGTGGATAAAAATGCTGTGGGACACTTACACCATGGAGCTGTAAAAAACCGGATCTCTTACCCTCTGAAACAGCATGGAGGGGCCTGGAGAGTATTATGCTAAGCAAAATCAGCAATTAGTGTGTGTATAAATTGGCTTTCTTCTACAGATTGAAAGTTAAAATAATGAATACTTACATGCAGACATAGTATATTGATAATGTTTTAAAATTTTTACACTTTGATAATTTTCAAAAGCTACTATGGAGGGGTACATTCAGATTGGCCTTTATATATGTTTTTAGGTGAACTTATAAGTGAGTTCATGGATAAAGCATTTTCATATATTTTAGGGTTCATTAAAAATATGACTCATAGTTCACTGAAAAATATTATTAAAAATAGCCTATGGCCAAGTTAGAAATAAATCATTATCAATCAAATAAATATAAATTAAAATTAAATGAGAATCTAATCTATAATCATAAATATGGGCACTGGAAATCAAATATTAGTAATATTCAAGTGAAGGGCCAATGAATGATTCTAGGTGACAAAGAAAATGCTATCCTAAGACTATAATCATTGCTTAACATCAAGATATCTATTAATGTAATATCAATAGTTCAAATCAAAAGATAATACTTTCTATTTACTCTAGTCTACATAAGGGCCCAAAATAGCATTCATCCCTGAGAGGGAGACAAACCATATAAAAAATAACAATGTAAATATACATTTTATTATAAAATAAGTCTAGCTTAAATCAACAGGAAATACTATAGTTAGTTATGAAATACTATAGGCCTTTCCATTAAAATAATAATTAAGGATGCCCAGTATTGCTATTTTAATTTTTTAATATTATCTAAAGGTATATGATAAATGTAGAACCTCATGAATATGAAATAAAAGCTGTGAATATTGACAAGGAAGAGACAAATCTATGATTTGCAGATAATAAAATTTTATATGTAGAACTTTTAGAAGAAAAACTAAGTGAAAAACTGTCTAGATGAGTGAATGATCGGTATGAATCCTGAATTAAGTTTATATATATTTAAGAATCAAGAGCTCCTGCCATTTGCTTTTAACACTCACAGCAATATTGGAAACTACAGAGGAAGAAATTCTCATTAAAAATAGCAAGAAAATACAATGTGTCTAGGAATATCCTTATACAAAAATTTGAGGTTATATGAAGAAAAATATGTCTTTGTTTAAAGATAATACATATATATGTGTGTGTGTCTTAATGATTACATAAAACATGGTCCTAGGTAACCAAATGTACCTATTTATATCCCATTCGAACTGCATTTAGCGGTCAGGAAATGTATAACATCATTCTAAAATTGACCTGGGAGCATGTACAAAAGTAATTAAGGCAAGTGTGAATAAGGGAGATTAACAGTATGATGTGGCATAGCCCTGAAAGTTAAATCAGTGCATGTAACAGGAATGACTTCTGCCACAGAGTTCCCAGTATGTGACAGGTAGTGCAACAGGGAGCCAAGGCATACACAGACCATCACTCCTGCTCTATCGGAGTCAAGTGTTAGTGTACCTGCTTTGTGCCTGGAAACCGGTGCCAGAGAAGTTAACTAATTTCTTTTTAAAATGCCACAGATGTATTTTATAAATGCAGGTTATAAAAGAAGAACTCATTCTACAATGGGATGCTATTCAGAAAGAATGATTTTCTTACTTTCTGTTTTCTAGACCAGATTTCCAGATACCTGACTGTTTTTGTTTTCTCTCTAAAGGAATATCAGATTACCTACGGTATGCTTACAACAAGGCTGTTGTTTTGTTTGGGGTGTTTTTGAAGCTAGTTTGAATAGACTCTAATCCCTTACAGTCAAAGGTTTCCTAACATACATACCAAAATCTGGTATCTTTATTTTATAGCCTTCAAACACGAGTAGCCCAGAGCACATTCTAAACTAATGTTAAAGACAATGGTATAATTTGTAAAAAGAATGAAAAAGATTCATGTAGTGTATCTTTCACATCATTGAAAAGAAATCAGTATTATTCTCAGCAATAAAAACCCATAGTTCACAGCAAATAACTTACAGATATTTTAGAGAATAAACAAATCTTAAAGCAATGACAAGAAATTATAGGTGGACTAGGACAGTATTTAAGTTTGAAAAATAGAAGCAAACAGAAGGAAATGTAAAAGAATTACTAAAAATGTGTGTGTTTTAATAATATCACACACAAAATTTATTATCAGACAACTAAAAAATGCTTGCTAACATATGACCATAAGCTAAAATGTTATTATATAGAAAGTATTTCCATAAGTTAATAAGAAAAACTTGTAACAAAATAGAAAGATATAGTATGAATTAATAATTCACATAAAAAACTAGCTAATAAAGATGTTAAAAGGTCAATGGTAATAACAAAAAAATATGCCAATGAGGCTATTTTTCATCTATTAAATTAGTAACTATTAAAAAGAGATAATTTCTTTGTCTCTAATTAGAGATATTTAATTTCTAAGACATTTAATTTTATTATCTTAGGTTTCTTATATGCAGAAAAGTGGGCATAAAACTTTGACATTAAAAAGTGTAAAAATATTTATACTTGCATCTAGAAATTCAACTTTTTGGAATACATTATAAAAAAATAAACTTATACCTAGACAAAGTAAAACCGTAAAAATATTTATCATCACACATTGTGCAGGAAATAAATATTGAAAAGGACATTAAAAGTAAGTAAAGGTTTAAGCCTGGCAGGGCGTGGCTCAGCGGTTGAGCGTCAACTTAGGATCCAGGAGATCGGGGTTCAATTCCCGGTCAGGGCACATGCCCGGGTTGCAGGCTCAATGCCAGGTCGGGGGTGTGCAGGAGGCAGCCGATCAATGACTCTCTCTCATTGATGTTTCCATCTCTCTCCCTCTCCTTTCCTCTCTCTGAAATCAATAAAGATATATTTTTTTTAAAAATTGTTTTACAATGAGCATGACTTACCTTTATGATAAAATGGGAACACAAGCATACTTTTAAAGGAATTTTATTAACTTAACAATAGTAAGACAGTGATTTTTGGCCTGGTATTTGCAAAGGGTGGTCAGTTGGAAATCCGGTACAAAAATATTCATAATCAAAAAATGACCTTTTAAATTAGCAGATTCATAAAGACCATAAAGTCTCCATTTGCCCTGGAAGAAGTAGAAAGAGAACACTGCTATTAGTAACTAGAAGTAAGATATAAATAGAACTAATCTTTACTGCGAGATATATCTTCACAAAAGGGCTATGTATCTATCGTGCCCAAAGAAGAAGATCTGTACTAGGGCCTCCCTGCCTAGTGTAGATTCATCAGTAAGCATTTGACACCATGGTACTAGCAGGCCTCATCTCAAACAGAGTAGGGATGTGACTCAGCAAATCAGACTGGGGAAGGAAGCCAAACTCCAACTGTACATAATGTGTCCAATTATTTTGTTTTGTGCATGCATCAGAACTAAATATGTTCTACTCACCAAGTAGGTTTTTAAGAGAAATAAGGACTGAAGAATTTTCTCTCTGGACTTAATCATTTCTTATGCCACCATTATACTATGGTCAGATGCAAATAAAACCAGGGCTTCCCCAAGGGCTATTAAAAAGGGCAGATAAGGTGAGCCTTTGCACTCTATCACTGTTCTCCATTCCATCTACACTTTATGTATAGATACTGAGCAGGAAGCACCCAAATCTACTTCTTGGATACATTTACCTGAGATGCTTCATATGAGTTTTAGTTCCCAGGGAAGAGGTAGAAATATCGTGTCAAGGATACTCTTTCAATAGTGGGCATCTGGAACTGTTCATGCGATGTCTCGAATGAACGTTGAACCTAAACTAGCAAAGAACGCCTTTAGAGATTTTCCAAAAGGAAATCTGAACTTCTCATTTAGGGGGTCAGAAAATGTATATTATGTATTAAGCTGTTGCAGGTTGGTATAAATAGAATAAATTTTTAGCTTTTCTTTGGATATAGTACATATACAAGGACACTAGTCCCCTCAAAAGCATTCCCTGAGTGAGCAAGGCTATCAGAATCAGAGAAACTCAGACTGGTATGAGTACTATGAAGTACTTTGTAGTACTTCAAAAAACTTCAAGTTTAAATAAACTTGGAGTACGGGAAGGAGCATCAAGAGGACTTAAGGCTTCAGGATTCCTGTAAACATTTTTCAAATGGTTCTCGGAAGTTTTCTGGGGCATGGAATAAAAGGAAAAGAAGATCCCTACCTTTCGAAAAATCTCCTCCAGATGATGACACCAAGAATATTTTTTGAAATGGTAGATAATTTGGTAAATGAAGAGAGAGCCACTTTTGTCCTTTCTCCAAGAAATATTATCTGCAAATAAAAAAGTATAAAAATATTGGAGGATACAGCCTTTGTTTAAGTGTGGAGGACTCCTAGAGCCATAGCTGTTGGACAAAGTTTAATTTTGAAGCTTTGGAGGAGAGAGGGAGGCCAAAGCTGGACAGAGCTGAAACCACAGGTTTTCATAGCAGCCCAAAGAAAACCATCATGGACCCTCAATCATAAATCCCCTTGACTTCCTCAGTAGAGGGCCAAAGTTTGGCCCTTAGGATTGCAAGTAGTAGGAGAGAGCATAAGTCCTCTCAGCACTTAACACATAATAATAAAAAGAATCCAGCTCTTGACATTCTTTGATTCTGGCGTTTCCCTTCATCCATACTGTTTTCTAGTATACTTTTTTTTACACTTATAGATTTGTCGTGTGAATATCTTTTGAGTTACTACTTCTCTTTACCATTCAATGTGGTCAAATCTACTGTCATAAAAAAGTAAATATTCTAATGGTCAGTTTATCTGCAGCTACCTTCCTATTTCTTCTTCCTTTTAAAAGTTTGAGCTCTCAAATATGTCTCTACTCACCATCTTTATTTTCTCCCAGCCTGTTCACTCTTGTCTAGCTTCTCTTTCCCACACTATATTTACCAAATGACTTTCTGCAAGGTCACCCATGTCCGCCAAGTCATTAAATCGAATGGTAACTCATTCGGCCTCACCTTTACCTGATCTCTCATTCACATCAGAAACTATTGGTAACTCCAACACATTCTTTCCTGGTAACTCTGACAACACCTACTCCTAGTTTTCTTTGTAATTCTCTGACCATAACTTCTGAGTCTAATTTGATGACTAAAACTTCTATCTCTGATCTTGAACTCTAGAATTTTTCAAGCCTTAGATACAGGATCCCATATCACTCTGTTCTCTGTTTCTAGATCATTTTATCTATTTTTAGAACATTAAATGTCATCCTTAAGCAAGCATCTTCCAAAATTCCAACACAGATCTCTCCTCTGAAAAATGCATCTATGTAACTCTTTACTCTTAATTTCATCTCGAAATATGCCAAAGGCATCTCAAACTTTCTTTCAGGATTCCCATTTTCATGAATGTACCACAGTCATCTACTTGCAAACCTGAGTCACCTCTAGCGTCCCTCTTCTTTACCTGCTAAATCCACTGACCACCAGGTCATATTAATTTCCATCTACTAATTACTTCTTGGAGCCAACAATTTACCTTATTCCAAAACTGTCATTATCACCTGTGGCTTATAATACTGCAATAGCATTTTAACCTGTCTCCCTAGATTCAACTCACACCAGACTGTAATCCATTCCCCACAGAATCCCCAAAGTGATCATTTAAAAACAACAATATTATCATTTCCTTGCTTAAATTTCACCAAAATTTTCTATTACTATTGGTATAAAGTAATAGTAATAAAGTATATTAGTATAAAAGACCAAATTCTTTCCTGACATATGAGGCCTCAAATTGCATGGCTCCTGCATACCTCTCCAACTTTCCTCTCCCTCTTGGTAACTCTCCCCTCCCTCCATGCACCAGCTTCAATGGCCTGTTTTCCAAGTCATTTCTTTCTCAAGTCTCTGTGTACACAGCTTTATCTCTCTGGTATGTTCCTCTCTTACCCTTGACGTGGTTAACTTCTTCATCTTTCAAATGTGAGCACAGATTTTTCTTTAAAGCACTGATCATAGTTGGCAATCATTTATTTCTGTAATGTTATGTGTAGATTTCCCCCTCCCTAAATAATTTCTGCCTCTCTGATCTGACCATACACTCTGTAAGGTCCAGTAACCATGTCTGCTGAAATTTGTATCATATGTCCTGCACCCAACCCAGCCCTAGCCCATAGTTATGTGTATAAAAAAAATGAATGCAAGAATTTTACATATTAGACTTTATTTTCTCAACTAAATTAAACAATCTCTTAGAGTATGTGTCAAACTATATTTAACTTTTTAACTACCTTTGAAAGCAAAAGGTGTAGAGTTCTTCTTTTAAATATATATTCTCCAATATATAAAATAAAATAAAGTAGAACTATTCCAGATGAACAGTTGGCCTGCATGGCCTTTTTTTGTATTTCCCCAAGCGAGACTGAGGATCCTCTAGTTCCTTGTTACTCACTTTTGGTCACAGACCAACAGCACTGGCATCACCATGAAGATTTTCTGAAAAGCAGATCTTCTGAATCAGAAATCTGCATTTTAATGAGATTCCCAAGTAATTTCTATGCACGTTAAAGTTTGCAATTAACACACTGGAGCACTTAAAACTGTAACTTGTGTAAACTGGGGTCTAAAAATTGCCCTTGTTATCTAAATGGTTGCTAAAACAATGCTGTGAATGACTGTTATATCAGGAATATCTTTTGTTCTACCTTCTACTCTCCTACTATGACTTTCTTACCAAAGAAAGATTTTCAGTCATTGGCTGAATTATCCTGAAGGTAGGCACCTGAATGTTATCAGATTTCCTAAGACCAGATTCAAATAACAGGCCAAGAGGTTCTAGGATATGTGGAACAATTATTACAGTTTTCCTGGCTGGCTCATTTAATTGCTAGTCGATGATCAGGTGGACCAAACCAAGAGAAGAAGATACATTTCTGTGCCATAGGCATATTTTTTAAAAATGGAAAAAAACCTCTTACTTATATATAGACTATTGTAAGTATTTTAAGTCTGGATCCTCACTGAACTCCTGTTTAGCTTGAAAGTTTCCCCCCAAATCAAGACTATAACTTTCTAGTTTTGAAAATTTTAGAATTTTAAATGTCACTTCTATCTAAAATATCATTAGAGAGGAAATGTTCTTATATTAGTGATAAATATGAGCATAGCCTAGCCTGTAATCTAGGCACTAACAGATTGAGAAACTGTTCTCTCTAAAGTCACTTACGTGGAGTTGAAGACTTGAATGCAATGAAGTCCTTCTCCACGTGGGTCTTTGTAACAGCATCACTCCAGCCGTAGTACTGAAAATTCCGGTCATATCTACATGCACAGGCTTCTCCCATGTCTGGCACCCAAACGCTCCCAGCACCTCCTGAGAGAGACATCCGTGTCATATGGAAGCTATAGTCAAACACATACACAGACACCAACACAAAATCTTTCTCCACCATTCTACCTTTACTTCAGTACATTTTAATATAGCATTTATTAAAAATGAAAGTATCTTACTACTAGGAAAACTACCTCACTGACCGTGAACCATACAAAGCCCATGTAAGTTTAGAATCAACTTGTTGACCATCTAGTTGCAAATGACTGGGCATTCCTAATTCTTCTAGGCTACTTATCATTTCTTTAGGAATAGTACAGACTTAACACAATTTCTGGACTGGGCCTAAGAGTAGTACTGAAATGTTTTTTCTGCCCGGCGGCTGGGAGTGGCTCAGCGGTTGAGCGTCGACCTAGGATCCAGGCGATCGGGGTTCGATTCCCGGTCAGGGCACATGCCCGGGTTGCGGGCTCGATCAATGACTCTCTCATCATTGATGTTTCCATCTCTCTCCCTCTCCTTTCCTCTCTCTGAAATTAATAAAGATATATTAAAAAAAATAAAAAATTAAAAAAAATTAAAATGTTTTTTCTCACCCATCTCTAGGAAAATGAAGGCTACATCAGGCTAATAGGAAAAAGGCCACCCTCTGGGCTCCCCAACTCAGACTCACTGCCTCTGCAGGCCTGCATGATGATGACCTTGGGTTTGTCTCTTAGACTCTGGCAGTTACGGTTGTTGAAAATTTGGAAGATGGTATCATCTGGAAGTATATCTGGCTCTTCTTCCCTGTGCTTTGTCCCACAGATTCCTTCCAGGATGCCGTGTGACATAAATACCAAGATTGTACTGTCCGAGGATCGGTGCTCTTGGCGGGCAGCAAACTCCCATAGCACTGCTTCCATTTCCTGAAAGAGACTCCAGAATTGCTATGAAGAAACTCTCCACATATAATTGGTACTCAGATTGCAGACGGAGTTAACAAAAAGGTTCAGGCACCAAGGAATCAGGTGATTTGGACTTTAGGAAGATGCCAGGAGATGAAATACTAGTCCCCATAGGAAGGCTTAGCTTTCATCTGCTTTATATGTTGGAGCTCCTATAAGTTTTCATTCGGAGAGAAAGAGCGAGAGCTTTCTATTGACAAAAATTATAAGCACTTAAATTTCTTCATCATGGAACAGTAGAAAGTTAGTTTTAAATGGTTTGTTGAAAGTCACCCAGGGTATCTTACGCGAAGCCAGAATCATAATTTTGTGTGCGTGTGTGTGTAAACATTTTTGTTATTTTTACTACATACCTGGTTTTACATTTAGACACGTGATTTTGAAGTTATAAAAGTCTCATGAGCTCATTCTGAAGGTATCAGGCAATTTTAGGGCCCTGGTCATTCATCTCACCCACACTATCAAGTAACAGATGCCTCTCAGATTGAGACCTTTAGAAAGAGCCAACATTTTTAGTGAGATACTACTACATAGAGGTGCTCTAAACCTTTGAGATGAGACTGTGCACTGGAGAGGCAGAAATCCGGGGGATCCTATTCTGGAGCAAATATAATTCCTGTAACATTTATTTTGTTCATGTAGGTGCTAAGGAAGAAATTCAGTGTTCAGGATGGTAGGAAGCTTGTCCTACTCTCCTGAGTCATTACCGAGGCTGTAAGATTCACTTTTATAACCACTGTGTATCCAAGGCTTTCTAGCAGGTCTTGCATCCCCAGAAGGTCAACTTCAGAACCATGCCGGTTAGAAAGGTAATCAAATTCTTTGTTGTGGATGATGAGGGCCAGGCGTGTTCGGCCCTCTTTCTCCATCACTGGATATATCTGCAATAAACAGATACAGAGTGAGTGGCCCCAGGCCTCCTCCCTTTTGCCTCCAAAGTCCATGCAGAACAGACCGTTAGAATTATAGAGTGGATGGCCGGAGAGCTTAGGGATGGAACTATGTCCTCACGAGGAAAGAGACAGGCCCACAGACTGAAAACATGGAGAAGGAACTTGGCATCGATTAGGTGGTGTATAGGAGTTTAGAGTGTGTTCCAGGATGGGATGGAAGAAACAGGAAATCTAATGTAAGGATAACTTAATAGATAAAATGATTAGGTAACATCCTATGCCTTTTGGCTCGATCTTAAGGCATTTAGAACAAGAATGAAAATCCCCAGTGTGTCCCCAGTATCTTGCTTGAGTGGACAAATCGTGTTTCTCTCTATTCCCAGGCAAAATACCTCATCTGCCTTTGTGGTCCTTAGTCTATGGAAATGATCAGAAGGACAAAGCTTCAACTCATGAATGTGTTTGGAAGTCTGGGTTTCTTGAGGAGCTAAAAGAGAAACAAAACAAAACCAAACAAACAAAACCAAACAAAAACCTCAGTAAGCAATAGCATCCACTGTTTTGCAATCACACAGTTCTCTTGCGTGGGCTCTCATTTTTTGGATACTGCCATTCCACCAAAAAGCTTAATATCATGAACATATTTTATATTTAAAATTACTAAAACAAAAACTTGAATATTCCCCCTTTTTCTTTCTGTCTCTTAGTGACCGCACCTTAAATTTCTGTTTTTGTTAGTGGTCACGGCATTGACTAATCTTTCAACCCAACACATTAAATTCATGTAAACACAGTATCTAAGATTTAGAAAGAAGCCTAATGTTTGGTTAGCCTAGTGAAGTCATTATTCAGATATTTGAATGGCACTTCGAATGCCCCTACTTTATTATTACCTCTCTCTAAAATATCTTCACTAACAGGGAACTTAAAACATTCTAACACATTTCGGAATACTAAAGTATGAGCCACCAAAAACAAACAAACAAACAAACAAAGGTCTAATTCCTTTCCCTGTGAAAGCCCATGAATTTTTCTATGACTTTAATATCTCTCCCCATTACTTTATATAATTGCCCCATATAAACAATCATTGTATTTTATCTTAATTGTAAGCTTAATTAGGACAGGGAAGGTGTCTTTAATCTTTGTATTTCCAGTATCTAGCAAGATAATCTGGCACACATTAATGATGTCTGGTAATGTTTATAACTGCTTGTTAATGAATACAGTAGTTACCTTCAACTTGAAAACAGCTACCAAAATATCTCCTGGTTCCTTGTTTCTCCTTAGAACAGCAAGCCTCTGCTCCTTCTAATATTTTCTGCATTAAAATTATTTCATCTTTTAACCAACAAATCTATCAGTTTTTCCTACATCTCTACTCGCCTACTCTATTTTTCCTCTTACTACAAAGAAAGACAAGTTCTTCTTCCTGTGAGATGTGATAGCTCTACTTATGCTCTGAGTTCCAGTCCCTCTCACCCACGGGACTGGACTCAGGCATGTATTCAGCTGTGTCTTCTACATCAACAGTTTCTCTCACCCTTCCAAGTGAATTGTCCCCATTGGCACATCAGCATGCCTTCATATCAAGTTATCTGTTAAAGACACCTCCCCTTGACCCCGTTGCCCCTCCAGCTATTACTGTCCCATTTCTCTGCTCCATTTCTCAGCTCAGTTCCTTAAAGTCTTCATCTACGTTCATTATTTTTTATTTTTTCAACTCATTTTTTCTCCTGGATGCAATATAAATTATTATCCTCACCACTTACGTGAAGTACTTGTTACAAAGGTTACCAATGACCATATTTTGCTTTCCTATCATTTAACATGGTTGAACACACCTTGTTTTTTGAAAATTGTTTTCTAGGCCCCTGGGATGTTGCGTTTTCCAGCATTCTTTCTAAATCTGTCCCTAGTGGTGGCTCTTCCTCTTCTGCCGCATATCCAAATGTTCGATTATTCTATGTTGCAACCTCTGCTATTCTCTATCAATATTTCTCTCCAGGTGGCCTCTTTCAGTCCCGTCATCTAAAATTCTATCTACATGGTGATGAATCCCAAAATTTATTCCCAGCCCTGAGTCCTCTGTGAAATCCTGCTGTTTATTCAATATCTTTGAATGTAGCACATGTTTCAAACTAAACGTACACTAAGACTCCAGATATTTGTCCATTCCTACAAATCTGTTTCTCCTGTGTTTGCTCTGAATCCCAAGTTTTCTCTATCTCAGTAATTGGCACTTAGTTGCCAAGCCAAAAAACCTAGAATCACCCTTGATTCTTTCATTTCTTTTATTAGCCCACACCCAATTAATCTATAGTTTCTGTTGACTCTACCTCCAAAATAGATCCCAAATTTAATTCCCTGCCATCATCTCTGTTACTGCAGCTCTAACCTAAAAGCTTTTATCCCTTAACCGAAACATGCAAACAACTTTCAACTAGAGTTTCTGAGTCTATGCTTGTTTATCCCTCCTCTGCCTAAAAACCTCTTAAAGGTTTTCTATTGTAAACAAAATCCTTTTCCACACTCTAAAAAGCCAAAAATGGCATGGCAGCAACAGTCTGACTCTTTAGCCACTCCTCCTGCCACAGTCTTCCCCTAATTTCCTACTCTCCAGCCAGACTGGCCTTTCCTATGACAAGATAATTCCAGACTCAGAGCCCTTGTCTTGTTTTGCCTTTCCCTGGAATGCTTTTGCTTTAGAGTTTGGCACAACTATTGTTCAGGTATGTATTGAAATATAACTCAAAAGGGTTCTCATAACTATGCACTCTGGCTTATGTACCTCCCACCCCCTCAACATCTCTTTCTAGGGACTAATCCTCTTTTCTCTTGTATGTTCCCTGAAACTGCACTATTTAGTTCTTGCATGTCTATTATATATCTGTCCTCACTACACTGCAAATTCCATGTAAGCAGGATCTTTATATGGCTGATTGCTATAAACCCAGTAATAAGAATAGCATACAGTAGGTTTTCAAGGAATATATGCCTATATATAATATAAGAATAGATATAACAGTGAATAAAGATGGCAACGTTTTTATTCCTTTGTCCAGAACTTCTGAGGATCTGGTGCTCAGAAGACAACACTGTCACTGCTCCTTTTTAACACTATCATTATTTGATGGGGCCCAATATTTCATCAGGTTCTTTGGTGACCACATAGTATGTGTGATTCATACTGTGGGTTTTTAACGTACCTTTCTTAACCACATCCTTATTTTGTTTTGTGAAGTTGGTAGTTGCTTATATCTTAGATTTTTCTTTTTCAATCTTTATTCATTTCAGAGAGAGGAAGGGAGAGGGACCGAGAGAGAAACATCAATGATGAGAGAGTCATTGATCAGCTGCCTCCTGCACGCCCCCAACTGGGGATCGAGCCCACAACCCGGGCATGTGCCCTGACCAGGAATCGAACCCCAATCGCCTGGATCCTAGGTCGATGCTCAACCGCTGAGCCACGCCCAGCAGGGCTATCTTAGATGTTTTATGAGTCCCTTTAAAGATGTTATTAACCCCACTTAAAAATATGAACCTCAGAAAAGTTGAGAAATATATTCCAGAGAACATGGTTAGTCGGTGGCAGTTGGACTTCACGTATAGATTTTTTTAGTTTTACTCCATTTCTCTTTCCACTACACCACCGGGCCTTTCTTATATGTCCTAGCTCAAATAGTGTCATTATGTGCCCATATTACGTGTCAGAGTAGAACTGTTTAATGTCTAGGAAAATCTAGCCTGCTTCTCAGTTTCATCTTCACTTCATTTCCAGATTCTTAGATTGAAAGAGCAGGGATGCATGTGTTAATCTTACTTTTGAGACACTTGTTTAGGGACGAAGGGAGAAATATGCGATTTCCCAAGCCTAAATTCAGTGGTCTTTTCACTGTAATATAGGGCCCCTGTATAGCTGCCTTACCCCAAGTGATATATGAGGGCTCCCAGGAGCCACTGGACTTTGATGGCAGTTACCTGCTGGAGGGAGAGCCAACGCCTGGGCGGATTTGGCGGATTCGGCATTTTCCTCATCTTCATTTTCTTCACTTTCGCTTTCACTTTCACTTTCAGATTCTGAGGTGGAATGAACAAATAGTTAAGCATCAGTGCTCTACTCTGAAGGTTATTTCCAAAGATGACAGTTGACTGAGAACACAGGTCTTCTAGGTCTTTACCAGAATATATTCTGACAACATCAGAAGCTTTCACCTGTGATGTGAGATTTGGAGGCAGTTACCTGTCGAGGAGGAAGATTCACTGCTGTCAGATTCATCATCCTCATTTTCTGGGTGATGTTCTGAAAGAAAAGAACATTTATTAGCAGAAGTAAGTTTCTGGAACCTACACACTTCAGGCTCTTTCCCTTGCACTGACAAGGAGATGACTGTGTTCTGCATGGGGCTACCGTAGGAAGCCTGGAGACCTGGCTCACCCTCTAAGCTCTGGCTTTATTTTAGAGGCAGCGCCATCCTGCCAAGCAGAGGGGGAGGCCAAGTTTCTATGAAATGAGGAAGAGCTCGCTATCTTCTTGTTTATATAACACAGGGAAGAGTTAAATTCTTTAATCAAGGCTTTTCTGCAAAAGCGTTTTTCATTCTCTGGAGGAAGAATACATCTCTATAAAAATTCTTCTTTCAGCAACAGCAACACAATCGCCAAGGGATGTTCTGAGGATTTAGAACATACCCATGAATGTTTTACTCTAGAGTAGGGGTCAGCAAACTATGGCCTGCAGGCCCAACTCATCCCAACACCTGTTTTTGTAAATAAAGTTTTATTGGGACACATCCACACTCATTCTATACTTCTTATATCTTGCTGATTTCATGCTATAACAGTAGATTTGAGTGGTTCTCTGGCAGAGATCACATGGTTCAAAAAGTTTAAAATACTATCTGTCCTTCCAAAGAAAAAATGTGGCCAACCCATGATCCAGAGCAGGGATGGGGAACACCCAGCCCACAAAATCCTTTGGTCTGGCCCCGCCAAGGCAACTGCAGATGGGACTCAAGATTCAATAAATCTAGGAGCTTTCTTCATAGCTAATTTTTAAGTGATAATTTTGTATGGCCTGAGAATGCTGTTATAAATATCCAAATGGCGCTTGGCAGAAAAAAGTTTCCCCAGCCCTGCTCTAGAGAGAAAGATACATTTTTCTTTTACCCTCAAATTCCCTACGTCCTCCTTAAACAATGACAAATATAGGTTCATAGAGATTTGTCTTTTCGGACAAGCCATCGCTAAGCAGAAGATGGTGGGTTTTCCCTACTGAATATTCTATATCTGGGAATGACTCTAACATCCATGGTGTACCGCCAGAGTTGCACAGATTAGCTAAAAACTCTCATTAAATTTAATTCGACTCCAGCACCACTGATTCATTTAACAAATATTTACTCAGCACCTATCAGGTGCCATTTCTGTGAGTCTGGGATACATTCTTGAACAGAGCAGACAGAGATACATGCCTCATGGAGCTTACATTTTAGCAGGGAGATATATAATATAATGAACAAATAAATGTTATAGAATGATTGAAGATGACAATTGCTAAAAAAAAAAAAAAAGTATCAGTGCAAAGTGATTGGGGATGTTGGAATAGGAAAGGAGTAGACCAGGGCATTTTAAAGTACAAAATAAGAAAGTCAGACAAAGAGAGTGCTAGAGATGTGGATAGTTCATTCTCAACATGTGAACAGAAATAAGAACACAAAAACGGCGTAAAGAGAGTAGATAAACAAGTTACTGGCCCTTTGGTCGGAAATACTCACTTAAACTCGGCAGTTTCTTGGGGTTGAAGAGATGTTCCACAAGTATTTCACCTGCCGTTTGCGTTTTCTCAGTGAGGGCCTCAAGGAGGCTTTCGGTCATGTTCACAGCCAGGTCAAATCCTTCTCCTAATCTTCGTAACTCATCCTTATTTACAACATTCTTTTCCACCAAATCATCAAAGATGCCATCAATCATGTTCTTGGCAATCACCTTCACCTGGTAAATGGGATCTTTTTTCTGTCTCTTGTCTGTAAGAATGATTGGATTTTAGATGTAAACAGGACCTTCCCTAGGTTCTAGGCCAAAGAATCTGACAAGCTTGATAAATGAGAGCTGCCTGCATGGGCCGATTTGCAAAAATTCTGATTTGTTAGGCCCTGGCCGGGTAGGTCAGCTGGTTAGAGCGTCATTCCCATAAGCCAAGGTTGCTGGTTCCATCCCCAGTCAGAGCACATACAGGAATCAACCAATGAATGCATAGATAAGTGGAACAACAAATCTCTCTTTTTCTCTCTCTTTAAAAAATATCTGATTTGATAGATCAGAATGGATCTATCAAGTTTTCATTGAAATTTATTTCATTTCTGTGAATTTTCATTCCTAACAATTCCTGAGGTGATGCCACAGACCACACTTAAAATAACACCTATCTTGTTCAAGCGCGTTCCTTTATATAGATGGGGAAACTGAGGTTCAGAGGCATGAAGCAACTTCACTAAGGAGGTCGATGACAGCCGACTCGGGTCAGTTTTTGTATCACCCACCATCTTTTCACTTCCTGTACATTTATCAGTGCTTAGCTTACAAACGCCTGGTATTCAGTAGGTATGGTAGGGAAACATGAACATATTGCACCTGTAGAAGAATGCATTTTGTTTCCATGGGCAGAGCAGAAGGCCGCTCTGTCTGCAGAGGCTGAGAGCCCGAACCACAGCTGGTTCGCTCGCGGCTGCAATAGAAAGGTCAGGCAGGGAGAAGCATGGAGCAGATAAAGTTACTCCTCCTTGGCAGGGCCTTGCCCAAGCCAGAGAATGCTCATAAAATGGGTGAGAATCCCACGTCAGTGTGAGCCCAAAGAAAAGCCTAAAAGCACAGGAAAGGTTCAAGAATACAGGTCCAGATTTTGTACGTTTTCCCCTTGTTTCCCAGAAGCTGTAATACATGAACCGAAGCACTTTGTGTGTTAGCTGTGTCACTTGTGTGACCCGAGCTCCCATCGCCCACATCCCAGGGTAAAATAGTTTTGTCTGGTGAGTGCCCCTCTCGTGGCTCTGCTCCTCTCCCCAACCTCAACCTCTTGAGCTATAAGTCCCCCAAAACACAGCCATAAATAGTCGAAAAACTGGAGCCACTCACCAGCCATCGCTGCTCTGGCTCCCCGGGCAGGAAAAGTCTTAAAGTGAAAGCAATCTCCTTTCCTGTTTCAGCTAACACATGGGTTTTTATTGCCTAAATGGAAAACTGCTGCTTCTCTTTCCAGGAGAGAATTTGATTTGACTCCTACAATTCGTAACTTCTTTCCTTTGGAAAACAGAGCAAAACCTGTCTTTTTTGTTTGATATAACAAAGTCAGCAGAATGTGATACACACACACGCACATGTTTGTTTTGTTTTCTAGTCTATTTTTAACACAGTTAATAAATCAAATTGACCCTTACTTGTCCCTGTGCCACCCCTTAGCCACCAAATAGGAGGGAGGGCCCATGTGGCTGATGTCTGCTCAGCCCTGAAAGTGAAGTGTTAATGTGGAAGGCTTGAGGGGAGCAAGAAACTGGCTGGTAACTGCCCAACTTGATGGAGTATCACTGTTTTAAAAATCCAATGTATAATCTCTTTTCTTCTCTTTGTTTTCTTTTTTTTTAAGAAACCAAAAATCAACTTTATTTTGTACATTGAAAAAGGTAAGTTCCATTTTAGTGAAATGTGCACAGGATTATTTTTCAGTTTAAATAATAGTAATAAGTAAAGATAACTTTAGAATTGTTATACTGTATTCAAATTAAGTGGTATCTGCAAAATAAGAACAATGGAGACTTGAAGCATTGGTGAGAAAAGTCCAGCACTCAATCTGAAAATAAAAGGTTAGATGTGTGGTTTAAGAAATTCAGTTAAGAGGAGGAAACAAGAGGGCCATGTAGGTCACAGCTGCGCCTGCCGCATGCCGGAACCACATCAAAATTACAACTAAAACACAGAGCCACTGTCACTCAGAGCCTCCTGAAATCTGGCTGAACAGAAGCCCCACAACCAGGGAATTGAAGAGGCACTGCGACTGGTAGGAGGGGTGGGGAAGCAGGCAGATTGGGGCTGGATCATGGAGACTCGGCCTCGGGCCCATACCTGGTGCAGCGGGTAAACCCAGGAGGGAATCTCGGCAGCAGAGGTTTCTCAGAGGAGTGAGGGGTCCCAGACCCACATCACACCCCCAGCCCAGGGCTCCAGGGCCGGGAAGAGACGTCCCCACAACTCCGGACTGTGAAACCAGCGGGGACTGTCCCTGAGGGTCGCGGAGGCTGCGGGAGCCCCAGCGGCTCCTCTTAAGGGGCCTGAGCACGGACTCACTCGGACGCTCCCTCTGAGCCCAGCGCCGGGCAGCAGCCGGAAAGGACCCGGGACACTCGGGGAGGAACTAACCTGCCTGAGATCCGGGCGAGAGGCGGAGGGGCGTCTTCCTCCCGGGCAGAAGGGCTGGCGGAGGCCATGGCTCCTTTGGCGAGTCCGCCCCGCACACAGCCGGCGGGCAGGCACCATGTTTGAGTCGCCAGCACCTGACTCACACCCTTGGCCCCGCCCCGTGATTCCCAGAGGCCCCGCCCCTCCCCACCTGCATCTCATCCAGGCCATTTCCAGGGGCTTTTCTATGCTAGTGGCCTCTCAAGCCTCATGCTTAGGACTTTCCTAAAATCTCTCAAACAAGCAGCAGCAGGCCCCATATGGCTTGATAAGCGGCCCCAGGCCTGGCACTAGTAGCAGCCTGCATTGGCTCATAGCTTGGCCTCTCCTGGGCACCTCCAAGCCCAGCACAAGGAGCAGCCAACTACGGTTTGCTGTGTAGCTCATGCCGGGTGGCCCTGGGCAAGGCACTGGCACAGGCTGACTTTGCACCTCCCGGGAGGCCCCAGAGACAGTGCACCTGGTGGTAAGACTCGACCACAGTGGATTACAACCCTACCACATCCACGAGTATCACACTTAAGGGGCACACTTGGTGAACACCAAAGCTTCACTAAAGTAAATCCTGCTCCATAGGGGTTTCTCTAGCACAGCAGCTCTTTGGCTGTAGTTGCAGCTGCTCCTCACAGCTGATTGGCCTGGGAGTCAATTCCTCCTAGTGACACCAACAGCAACCAAGGCTCAACTAAAACAGAGCAGTGCACATAGCCCACACAGGGGAGCACCTAGAAGGCCCAGCTCAGGTGACTGGGGAGGCAGAGCCACTGGACCCTACAGGACACCTACTACACAAAGCCACTCTACGAATTCCAGGAGACAGAGCAGCTCTACCTAATACATAGAAACAAACACCACAAAGCAGCCAAAATGCAGAGGCAAAGAAACATGTCACAAAAGAAAGAACAGAAGAAATCTCTAGAAGAGAAACTAAATGAAATAGATCCAAGCAAGCTAACAGATACAGAGTTCAGAATTTTGTTTATAAGGATGCTCAACCATATTAGTAAGAGTTTTACAAAAATAACTGAGAAAATCAATGACATAATAAAGTCCCAATTTGAAATGAAGGCTACATGAACTGAAATGAAGAATAGTTTACAGGTAATCAACAGTAGAGTAGAGGACACTGAGAATCAAATCAGCAATTTGAAGCATGAGGCAATAAAAAACACCCAACCAGACGAGCAAAAAGAAAAAAGAACCGAGAAATCCTCTGGGACAACTTCAAGAGGCCCAACATTCGTATTATTGGGGTACCAGAAGGAGAGGAAAGAGAGCAAGAAATTGAAAACCTATTGAAAAAATAATTACAGAAAACTTCCCCTACCTGGGAAAAGAAATAGACTTACAAGCCCAGGAAGCACAGAGGGTCCCAAACAAGAGGAACCCAAAGAGGCCCACAGCAAGACACATCATAATTAAAATGCGAAAGGTTAAAGACAAAAAGAGAATCTTAAAAGCAGCAGGAGAAAAGCAATTAGTTACCTACAAGGGAGCACCCATATAACTGTCAGCTGATTTCTCAACAGAAACTTTGCAGGCCAGAAGAGAGTGGCAAGAAATATTCAAAGTGATGGAAAACGTGGAACTACAACCAAGATCGCTCTACCCAGCAAAGCTATCATTTAGAATTGAAGGTCAGATAAAGAGCTTCTCAGACAAGGAAAAGCTAAGAGTTCATCACCACCAGACCAGCACTACAGAAAATGTTGAAGGGTCTTCTTTAAGAAGAAGGTAATGAACAAAAGAATCTGACAAACTAAATAGATCCAGAGACACTGGTGCATGCAATAGAGGACCATGATATTTCAGAGGGAAGAAAGAAGGGGGGTGGAGGATGGGAAGATATTAACCAAAGAAGTTATTCGCATATAAGCATAACCCAGTCAATAATGGGGTGAAGGCCTGGGGAGCGGGTGGGAGCAAGGTGGAGGGAATCGATTGGGGGCGGGGGGAATGGGACACCTGTAATACTTTCAACAATAAAGATAAATTAAAAAAAAAAATCAGTTAAGATTTATTAAACAATTACATATAAACATACCTAGAATAGTGCCTAATTTATAGTATTTGATGAAACAAGATAGTCCATTTTCTCCTACTCAATGAAACTTTTCCTGATCTCTTTAGCTGTCAGTTCTGGGTATTGTTTATCCATGTATTCATGTGTCTATTTTTTATTTGTTGAATGCACAAAGGACTCTTCTACTTAATTTTACAAAAATAGTAGCTTGCCATTAAAATTAAACCATATAAAAATTTATAAAATGGAGTAAGATCATCCAGCTTCCTTAATTTCACACTACAAAGTTATCACAATTATATGTTTACTTTGCATATTTGTGAATTTTGTCCTATCCTCTTAAAAAGTACTTTATACAATACTGATTTTAGATGGCCCCAATGATTGGTCTTCTTGAATCTATGCTCTTTGCCCTGACTATGGACTGGCATTATGACTTGGTTTTGGCCAACATGGTGCACTAGAGGGACACTGTGCAATCTGAGCCTAGGTCTTTGGAGGCATTATGAACCCCTCCGTCTTGGACACCTGGGCCTCCATGCAAATAAGCCTGGGCAGATAGCTAAAGGGTAAGAGACATTACAGGGAAGAGAGCCCAGTTGTCTCAGTCAAAGTTATCCTGGACCAGCTTCAAGCCAGATGATTTTCAAATATATGAGAGATCCCAGCAATGTCAGTAGAGATGCCTACCCTACATGCAGGTGATCTCAGGCACATGGGTAATTCCAGAAATAAAAACAACCACCCATTCGACTGGTTGACTTGTGAACAATAAAAAAGCTCATTGCTTTAAGTTACTAAGTCTTTGACTAGTTTATTACTTAGCAATAGATAACTGAAAAATATATATTTACCTATAACTTTTTTCCATATTATCAATACTTTGGTTTTTTTTTTTTAATTTGACAATAGATGACATATATTTATAAAAAGTCAACCCTTTAAGAACTATATCAATATTTGATGATTGTACAGTATTAAAAGTGTTGCTAGCTTATCATTTTTAAATGTTTGGTGAAATTAGTAGATATATAAGGCAGCTTATCCAGTAGCCCTGAATCATATATAATGAAAACTTCATTCTCCATACAAGTCTTTCCATTTTCAATAACACATTCTATATATCATTTATCTAAAATTTTTTTGTTTTGTTTTTCTGGTGGTGATCTTCAGAACTCTCAATAACCTACCTGTTTTATCCCTATATTTTCTGACATTAAATTCAAACAATGCCTACCAACTCACTATTACCTGGTCTCATATACTTGAGCTTTACTCCTGCAGTTTTTTCTAAGGCTAAACCATCAATTTTTTCTTCTATTCACTCAATCTCACTTAGTCAAGGACATTGTTCAACAATAGTCTCATTGCTCTCCTACATCATTATTTTTCCCACTAATCCTGTCATGATAACCCTAAAAAACACTATAATCCCCCCTTATTAAAACACCTTGCTGACTGGTCACGAGTATGCTCGTGTTTCTGTGTCCCAACGTTGCTGACCGGTTACGAGATAACTTGTTTCTGCACTTACATTAATTTAAGTAATTTTAAGGTCTGAAAGCAATGTAGAGTTTTAAAAGAGGAAAAGTAGCCAGCCACATGGTTGAGTTCCGGCTTAAAATAGCAGGTCAGCAAGATGTTAAAAATAACGCTCTTGATCCCATTTCCACACAACTCCTCAAAAGCATTCTTTACCCTTACTTTCCCCAAATGCTTTTGCATTCTTTCTTGAACTCTTTTGTCTCTACCCCTCTATCAAAACAACTCTCGTTAATGTAACTGGTGACTTCAATGTTGCCAAAATTAAATGGTAAGTGCTGTTATTTTTTTGACTTATTAGAATTATTTCACAGTGGTGTTTGCATCTCTTCCTGAAAACCTTCATTCATTTGCTTTCCAAATCACATCTTTATCTTGATTGTCCTGTTACTTCATTGGCTGCTATTCACATCTTTGGTTTTTGCTTTTTCCCCCCTCACCTGTTTAGCAGTGTCTCCAGTATCTTAGTTTTCAATACTGTTTATATACGTGAAGACACTCAAAACTTTAGCCTCCAGCTTATGCCTATTCCCTGAATGCCATTCTCATATAACCAATGTCAACTGGGTGTATCTTTTGAATGTCTGGTAGACATCTAATTTTGATGCTTCAATCCCTCCAAACTCACCACCTTTGAGAGTGTGTCCTATTTTATTCTTTGAGGTATTAAAGCCAATTTCACACTTCCTGTTATTCAGAGTAGAACACAGTTCTCTATTCTTTCTCAGAACTTCCTTCAGTTTTGCTGGCTATCCTTTCAAATAGTGAAGGCTGCTCACTACCCTCTCTTCTATCATCCAGATCTGGACTACCATCATACTTGAATTTTTGCAATAGCCTGTGCTCCTCTGCTTTGACCTTGGCCCTATCACTGTCATTGTCATCTTAACCCTATAGCCAGAGTGATCCTCATAAAATGTAACTCTGATAATTCAATTAATTATTCTCATAATTTCTCAGTAGATTCCTACCTTAGATGGGTATGATATTTATTGGGATGATCCCTTGGTAATTTAAATAATGTCTAATCACTGGAGTGTACACCTGAAGCTAATATAATATTGTATACCAACTGTAATTAAAAATTTTTAAATGATTTAAAAAAAATAAAAGATTTCAATTAATGAAATCCTGTTTTCCAAACATTTTTTACTTTTGGTTTTATTTTTTTGGAAGTATAGTGCAAAATTTAATGGAATTATTTTTGACTTTTTAAACATAATACTGTAATATTTCTGCACAAGGATATTTATAGTGTGTCCCCAAAAATGTATACACACACTTTGAATAATTATAAAGGCAGTGTTTATTAAAATATATTTCATTTTCAAATTTGAGCTATCAGCTCTTAAAATGTGTATACATTTTTATGGGACACCCTCTATATTCTCATATTGTTTTTTCTCTATTCCTATTTTACTGTTAAGCTTTTATTAGGCCCATGCTGTTAAATTAAGAAATTGCTTTTCTTCCTCTTTTTCTAAGGTTTCATTTTAAATCACTAATGAATTATGAATATTATTAAATGCCTTTCTAAATATCTTTAAAATATCACACTTTTTTCTTTAATCTCTTGAAAAATGCTACCATAAATATTTCTGTTATTAAACTATAACTATATTCCCAGAGTTAATACTAGCTGGCTAAAAATATTATTATTATAAAATATGTGGCTGGATTTGATTTGCTAACACCTTATTTAGAGTGTTTATGTCAATGTTCCTGAGAAATCAACCTACGTTTTTCTAACTTTACCTCAAAGCCATTAGTTTTGCATCAGTTTTTTACTAACCCTATAAAAGAATTTAAAGAGGTTACTTCTCTTTTTATTATCTGGAAGTATTTATATAGTTGAGCTCAGCACTTTCTTAGGGGTTTTGAAAGACATGTCTTTACAAACAGTTTTGTCTGTTAACTTTTTGCAGGTAGATATAACAAAAAATTAATGTATTTAATATTTTTTGATACATTTGGCTTTTTATTTCTTCATGGATTTCGTTGATTTGCTTTTTCTAGAATTTCATCTATATTACGTATGACCGTATCATGACTTTTCTGCATTTATGTTCACTTGTGTTTATGGTTTTTTGATATCCCATAATGTCTTTGTGTTAATTCAAATTTTTAATAATCTTACTGAATGTCTTCTATTAGTATTTTTAAAAGACTAGCTTTTACTTTTTCTGACCTGTTCAATTTTTTTTGTCTCGATATCTCATTGATATTTTTAAATATTTATTATTTGCATTTTTCTCTTTTATTATTGGTTTGCTATTTTTCTGACTTCTCAAGTGAATTAACTGAGAGTAGAAAGAAAGATCCATGGGAATAATTTGCTAAAATAATAATTTGCTGAGAAAAAAGATTATCCGAGCCTATGATGTTGGTTAAGTACTAAATTAGCAAACTCTGAACCACACTACCCCGTGGGTTTGATGAGTGTACAGACGAGATGACCACTGTACAGCTCTTGTCTTCTCCTGTTGCAGAGGGCAAGTCCACGCTGGTTCTCTCCTCTCGGTAAACGCAGGCCCGATGAATCATGAGCTAGAAAATCCAGCTCGCTCCCTCCAGGTCGTTTCCATTCACCCACCGTTGTAACTGAAGTTCTATTTTCTATTAAAGGACCCAAAGATGCAGCTTATTTGTTTTCATTTTTATTTAAATACCAAAGTTTAAATACATGTGCCACGCTGGGTAAGGTGCTCCTAGGAGTTGACCAAGGGGGCAAGGCGGCCTGTAATCTCCTGAAGAGGAAAAACAGAACAGAAGGTGAGGGTGCAGCTCCCAGAAGCCTTTAATCCACACTTGTCAGGAACCCTTTCCAACTTCCCCCTGGGCTTTTGCCGCTCCCCTTGGCTTCTGACTGGCACCTTTGCAGCATATGCACAGGAAGTACTCAGGAGGATCTTTGTAAAATCTAATCAGATGACCTCATTTCTATGTTCAAAAGCACTCAAAGGGCCCGGCTGGGGTGGCTCAATTGGTTGGGTGTTGTCATCACAGAGGTGGCTGGTTCGATTCCCTGTCATGGCACTTGCCCGAGGTGTGCGGGAGGCAGCTAATCGATATTTCTCTCTCTCCCTCCTCCCTCTCTCACTCTAAAAAAATAATCAATAAAAACATATTTGTTTTTTAGAAAAAAAGGCATTCAAAGGCATCCTATCTCACTCAGGATAAAAATTTTAGAACACTTACCATGTGATCACCAAGGCCCATGAGACCAGGATTTTCACCATTTTCTGAATTTGTCTCTGTCATTTCCCTCACTCTCATTCTCTTCCACTGCCTTTTGGAAGTTCTTTAAACATCTTAAGCACATTTCTGCCTCAAGGCATTTGTACTTTCTAGTCCCCAAACTGTAACACTTTTTCTGCATAGAATAGCAAGCTTTGCTATCCCACTCTGTCCACTCTCTGTTCTGATTTCATTATTTTGTCACTTCAAAGAAGCCTTTCCTATATAATCTATTACAGTACAACACCCATCTTTTTCATCTCTTTAGCCTGCTTTATTTTTCTTCTTAGCTCTTATCACTCTGACAGATAGTTGCTTGTTTGTGTACTTAGAGTCTGTTTCCACTCACTAGAGTATGAGCATTCTGAGAGCAAGGACTCCATTTATTTTGTACACTGGTATATTCTAAGATTCTAGAACAGAACTCGGAACATTGTAAGTGCTTGATAAATATTAGTCAAATAGCTCAATTCCTAAATGTGGTTCTATTAGACTAATTAGGAAATAAAACCTATTCTGGTGAAGTATCTATGCAATTATGCAATCAGGGAGTCACAAACCAGGAGGAGAAGATGGTGGGTAAAGATTTAAAGAATTGAGATAAACTTTATAATAAAGTATAATTTAATTATGCTGTTGAAAGGGAGATTAATAATATAATACAGTATGATATAAAGCTGTCATGAGTGAGTAAAATAATTGTTGGCTCTAAACAAAATGAGCCCATTCTAAAATATATTTACACATACACACACAACAATGTGTGTTAACATGGATGCTTAAAGGGGTTTCCCAACAATAATTAAGGACCTGAGAGCAGACTCAGAGTGTTCTGTGATCTACACTGTGAGAATAGTCAGAGAGCCAGAAACTGCATCAACACAAAAATTACAGTCCAGGATATATTTTATACTGTCTGGTAATGGGAGCTCAAGGCCAATAATGTGATATCTGCAGTTAAAGGACCAAATATCTGCTTCCTTCACACTCATTTCCTCTGTTTTCTGGTGTTTTTTTAGGATCTGAGGCAATGTTTGGTAATTCAGTGTCTGTGTGTGTGTGTGTGTGTGTGTGTGTGTGTGTGTGTGTGTGTGAGACAGAGAGACAGAAAGACAGAGAGACAGAGACAGAAAGAAATAGAAAGAGAAATAGAGAGAGAGAGGTGGGAGAGAAAAATTAGTAATAATGGAAGCATGAGTACATTTCTGTTTTATTAATTGCTCCTCTGTGTCCTTCATTGTTTATTACTTCTTGTCTTCCTGACTTCTCTCCTTGATTGGCTGACTGATAGATTAATTGATTTGGAGATAGAGGAGGTTACAGATTCCTAGAAGTAGAGCAAAAAATAACATCTAATCACCAAATTACATCAACAAGCAACATTAAGTTGACCACCCAAGCAAATGGCTGTCATTAGTCATTGGACCTCACCACCAGTATTACTTTCCCATTTATTATACCTGCCAATAGCTCTGAAACTTACTATTTTTAATTGCCAGGAAAAAGATAGAAATATCTTGACATGGATAGTCTTTCAATGGTGGGCATCTGGGCTCGAACATCTGGTTTTTCAAATGATAGTTGTACCTAAAAACAAAAAGAGGTTCTAGATGAAACATAACTCTTATACACTCTCAGAAAACATTTTGCACCATGAGCCAAACACTTCTGGGAATGAAGGGTACTCCTAGGGTTGATGGGACCAAGCCCATAAACATTCTAACTCCCTGTCACTGCCACCCTACTATTTAGAAGTAATGCCCAAGTTCAGAATATACTCTTTATCTCAAAGTAAACACCTCATGCCTAACCCAAGATCTTTCAAAGTTCATTTCTTCTATTTTCCATGGATCTGAACTGATCTCCTGTGGTCAGTTCATAAGAACAGAATCTCAAAGATCCTCTACCTTCAACCTCCAAGACTAACTCCTCAATTCAATAAGGCACAAACCAAAATTTTGTCCCTAAGACCTGAACACAACAACTTTCACATCCTAACCACCAAGCTGACCTCTGAAGTTTTTTGTCATGGACTGATAAATGAGATTGTATTGATACCATTGTAATTAGCTCATTATTAATAATAGGAAAGGAGCTAAGGGGGAAGGCCAGACATTTTAGGCATGTCATTTGGGCAATTTCACCAGGAAGCTGCAATTTCACACTCCCCAGGGAACCACTCCCTGCAGATCACTAGGGGAAGGGGTCCAACAGGTGATGAACACATGCATAATGAGTTGAGGTGACACAGGGAAAGTGCCTGTCAGTCAAACCTGGGGAATAATGCATTAGTTAGAGCAGGCAGGGCCATTGCAAACCCATGAAAATCTGGGAATGCATAATCCTGATGATAAAGGTGCTTGTTCTCTTGTGTGGTTCTTTTGGTTCTCTGGTTCCCTTGCCCCTGTTCTCTCCATAACCACATAGCCCATGGCCATGTGGACCCAACGCATAATGTACTGATGGACTGCATCTGGGAACACAAATTAAGCTAGCCTGATGCTGTATTTGACTGTGGAGACATGGAACAGAAACTCTGGACCCTGGCTTTCATTTTAGATCTGCTGGAAACAAAATGGGACTTCTTTCTTGGCTGGATAGTGGGAAATGGAACCTCATAAACTCAGGGGCATAAGTCCACAAAAATAAAGCTTTCTACAATATTTCATCCTCTTGTGCGAGTCTCAGAAAATTCCTTTTCCTGTGATATCGCAAGAAACCCACTCCCACCAGCAACCAGTGAGGAAGAGGATCTGTCCCCATTGATAACACTATTTCTAGACTATTTTTAGGAGAGAACAATACCCTTGAAAGTACAATGTCTAATTCCTATTATCCAACAGGACTTAATTTCCTAAATTCCCACTCACAGAAATGGTAACTCACATTACAATGCAATCTTCTCCCATTTACTAGAGGTGTAGTTCTCTTTTCCCACAGGTGTGCTACTGTTCTCTAGAGTTTTGAACTTAAAAAACCACCACACTTTCCCATATTCTTAATACTAATACCTTTCACCCAAAAAAGGGGCGGGGCTGGAGGGAGAATATCTGTTCATTTATTCATGCATTTATTTATTGAATGGATATCAATTCCTATGTGCCAGCATGTTGAGGTGTTGAGCAAATTCCTGCCTGCATGAAGTTTGCATTCAATTGAGTAAATAGAGGTAAAAAAACCAACAAAACATATACTGAATGGGTGGTAGTCAGAACAGTGGAAGAAAACAAATCAGGAGGGAGGAGGGAATAAGGAATATCTTGAGGTGGGGAAAGAATATTGTCTTCCTTTCTGGACCACTGCATTCAAAGAGTGTCTTCTCCTGTATTTTCTTTCACATGCCCTAGATCTTTTTTGTTATGGACCCTATCACAATCTCTAATGATACATTTGTTTGTTGGCCTACTTGTGTATTATCCATCTCTCTCACAAAAATGTAGATCCTAGGTAGCCTTATGATGACACACAATGTCTCATCTAACCCTGTGTCACCGGGATAGCAACAATTACCGAGTAGAACACCTAATATATATTTATTTAATTAATTAACCAATAAGAATTGATTTGAGATACTTTCCATTCTTTGACTTTATAGACCATAACAGATAAGCTTCCATTTTAAATTATTTTGTTCCATTTTGATCTCCTGCTGTGGTGTATTGACATCTTTTTTCTAAATCAGATTTTAAAATCCCTGGATAACAGAAACCAGCCACTGCTCTGCTTTTGTTTACCCAGCAAAGTCTGTGATAGTCACTTGAATTAAGAATAATAGTAAAGTCTTCCTTCACATACACACACAAAAAATGATTAGAAAAAGAAAAAGAAGCTTACCTTCCGAAACACTTCCTCTAAGTGATAGCACCAAGAATATTTTCGGAAGCATGCGATTAGTTGTGCAATGAAAAGAGAACCTCTTTCGGGGTCTCTCCAGGATATATGATCTGTAAAGTTAAGGAGAGGTAAGCCTTGGGTTGTGGCCTTGAATTTTTTTTTATTACATTTTTGTTTTATATATTTTGTGTGTGTGTTTTTTTAAGCATAGTTTGGGAATTAATTTGACATATCTAGGGGAAATACTTAAATCTCTACATTAACTAATTTTCCACAAAGCAGGAAAAAAAACTGGAAGAGATTTAACTAAAGGGATAACTCATGAGAACCACATAATGATTGCATGATATTCTTGGAACTGACTCTTACTATGTGCCTCATGTTCATTTATTTGGCTTTGAAAATAGGCTTGAGAGATAACTGGAATTACTGCATTTTACAGAGGAAAGAATAGACAGAAGGATTAAGGAATTCCCCTACTCTCTTGTAGTAAGCAACAGAAAATGGTCACCTGGCTCCAAGGTTGTTTACAGAATATATATCATACTGTCTTTCACAATATAATAAACAAAGTAGGTGGACAAATGCAAAGAAAACTTTTTGAGAGGAGGAATATGTTTGTGGCATAGATTGTGGTGATGGTTTCACAGGTGTGTACTTGTATCCAAACTCATGATTTTATATACAGGAAGTATATACAGCTTTTGGTACATCAATTAAACCTCCACGAGGTGGTTAAAAAAAAGACTTGAAACAAAAATTTAAAAATTAGAAACACTCAAATGTAAGACTTTTTTTAAGATGACTACCTAGAGGTCAAAAACTAAACACTGATCCCCCATTATTAGACCTAATAAGCCCCACAGAATCATTTTCTACCTCTTTTAAAGGACATCTGCACCCTGCTGAGCCCTGCACTGGCACCACTCTAAACAGCATCAAATGGAAATATGGAGAAAAGAGCTTGGAGTTGATCATTTAAGAAAGGGCAGCCAGTCCCAGGATCCATAAAAACTCTATTCAAAATGTTAAGTAGATTTGACAGAAAATTGAATCAACTATTTGGTTTGAAATAGTGTATGGTAAACGGGG
Organism: Miniopterus schreibersii; assembly: GCF_964146895.1. NCBI lineage: Eukaryota > Metazoa > Chordata > Mammalia > Chiroptera > Miniopteridae > Miniopterus > Miniopterus schreibersii. The sequence continues at coordinate 14,169,883 of NC_138112.1, read as the reverse complement.
TCCCTTGTGTTAGGTTGTTTTAATGTTTGAGGTACCTTTGACTGTAAAGAGTGCCGCTGATTTATAATAATAAAAGTAGAGTTTTAAAAAGTGGAAAATATAGAATCTGTGTTTCCATAGAATAGGTGAGATAAATGTAAATCGTTTTGACAGCACTTAGATCACTGCTGCATACAGCCTATCTTTCTATGCTAGAAGCTTTCGGGGGTGGCCTCAGGCCCACAAATCCTGGACTGTCACCAAAAGACACATACGTGGGGTTGAAGAGCAGAAAGTAATGAAGTCCTTCTCCACGTGTGTTTTGTAAACGGCATCGTCTTCCAGGCTCTCGGGTGACTGTGAAGAGCTGTCTGCCACGGCGGCTGGAGAGTCGCTGACCCACAGTTCTCCCGGCTTCTCTGTGGAGACATCAACGGTATGCACACTGTGTGCCTCCCTCATTCTTTTTAAATGTTTATTCTCATCAGTTTCACACACACAGAGATACATACAGGCACTAAGCCTCTGCCCCCACACACATGACTTGGCTTCTCTCTAGCGTCTTTGAGCAATGTGTCGATGAATAGTGACAGCATTTTGTCAGTAAATAGTGACAGTGTCATAAACCTGGAAGAAGCCATTTACTAAGAACAGCAAAGGAGTTCAAGCCTTATCTGCATAATTGCAGAGCCTACTTACCATTTTTTAACTAAGTAATTTCTGCTTTTTCTCCCAAACACTGTTCCAAAAAGCTGAGAGGCAAGTGGAAGTCAGAAAAAAAGCAAAGGAAATTTTGACAGCAATCCCAAGTACCCTCATCTCCCTCCTCATTTCCCTGTCAATAATGCATGAGAAAGGGAAGGGTGCTGCTACACAGAACAGCCCAGCTTTCGAATGAAATTCTTCTCAAGCCAGAGAATGTCAAAATGTCTGTAAAACATTTACAACTAAAGCTGTCATGAAAATGATTTCATTCCAAGGTTTAAATAATTTTGTTCAACTTTGATTTAAGGATTCTGAAGATCTCCTTCACTACTTATGTTGGATTAAATTGAACAGATATGTCTCAGCTGAAAAGACAATTTCTCACCATACCAAGCCCCTAACTGGAGCCTCCCAAGCATTCAGTTCACTTGATTTGCACTGAATGGGGTCTAAGATTATTTCCCCTAAAAACCAAACATGTCACAATCCTCAGCAAACACCTCATGCCCTTTAGATTTTCCATATCAGAACTCACCACCTCTGCAGGCCTGGATAATGATGACCTTTGGTTTGTCCTTGAGACTGAGGCAGTTGCGATTGTTGAATATACGAAAGATGGTGTCATAAGGTAACACATCTTGTTTTTCAGCGCTATGCAGAGTCCCACAGATTCCATTCAGGATGCCATGAGACATGAACACGAGGAATGTACTATCTGAGGTCCTGTGCTCTGGCCGGGCAGCAAATGCCTCCAGCACGGACTCCATCTCCTGAAAAAGGCCACAAAATCTTACTTTAATAGGACAAGCATTCACATTAACCTGACCTTCTGCTTAATGTGAGCAGCAGAAGAAGCATCTGCAATGTTCTAGTCACTGTGCTTGATGATAGTCGTTTTCTTTTCCTTCCTGCAATGAAGCAGGGGGCTCAGCTGTCTGCTCCAGCTACCATTATATGACCTGTCCCCCTGATACATTTCACCTTTGCTAATTTTCACTTACATACTTTTTTCTTGCTATCCCTGTCTTTTATCTCATTACTTAATAGGAACTTTGTGTCCTAAATGTATTATACCACTTCCCTTCAAAAACCTTCCTCACTGTACTGAGGATAAAATCAAACTGCTGACATATGTATATTCCCTCGTTCCATCTTTTTCTCTTCGTCTAGGCTCTAGTCACACTGGTCTTTCTGTATTTCTCATGTGCCAGTTTCATATTTTGTTCAGACTTTTCATCTGTTACCATCCCTCTTAGAATGTATTTTATTCATTTATTTCCAGACTTGTGTTGTTACTGGTAGTCATCTGTCAGCTCCTATATTGTCTCCTAACAAGGCTTTTCTTGACCATTCCGCCAAAACAATCACTTCCCACTCACCAGTTTGCTCCTATGTTCCTTTTTTTCGCTTACTTTTAACTTTCTTTGCACTCTTACAGAGAGAAACAAAGACACCAAATCTCTGAAATTTTCTGTATTGTTTTTAATTTGATTGCCCCCCCTCCCCTCATCAGTAAACCTAAATCAGTGAGAACTTGGAACCCCCCGTCTCATTCACAGACCTATCCCCAGTGCAAAAATAGGCCCTGGGACAGAGTCAGAACTCAGTATTCACACGGTGAGTACAGGCCTTTAAAACATTCATTACTTTAGAATTTTCTGGGAATATTGGGTCTGAATCCCAATCATCTCACCTTGGAAGTAAGAATTGTGTGGGTACGCATGCCAATCACTTTTTGTGTAGTTTTATGGAATGGAGGCCATTTGGAGCTTAAAAGAGAGAGAGATTTCACCTATCTAATAATTTTACTTTCTAAATACATGTATACACACACACACACAGATATGTGGTCTATGGTGGTTAAAGTATTTGACTAACACTATAAAGTTAATTAGTTAGTAAGAGGATGTGAGGGGCCCTTACCTTGGCGGTGAGTTTCCCTTCCACAATCACACTGTAGCCGAGGCCTGTGAGCAGCTCCTTCATCCCTGCGACGTCATGCTCAGCCCCCCTCCTGAGCTGAAGATGAACAAACTCTATATTGCATATGATGAGAGCCAGACGAGTGCGTGCCGTGCTCTCCTTTATTGGATAGATCTGCAGGAAATAGATATGCAGTGAGTTTGATTTGCCTAAATCTCTTTTAAACCTTCACATACTAATCACTGTTGCTTTGTTACAGGCTCATATAGCTGCCCTCTCCCTTCTCATGTACCAGAGACCCTGCCTTTTTCTTTGTAATGGATTGAATTGACAATAGAAAGAGGTGAGAATTGAAAGTGATTTAGAACCTTCCAGTTATTTAAAAATTAAAAATAAAATACACTGGGGGAATAAAAGTGATTTATTTTCCAAGAGCCCAGAACTAGTCCCAGAACATATTTGGGACAATTACTCAAGAATCTTGAGACTCCACAACCTGTGTATGTGCCGTGATCAGGAATCGAACTGTGATCTCTCAGATCATAGGTCAATGCTCAACCACTGAGCCACGCCGACCAGGCTCAGTATTATTTTTAAAACATCAATATAAAATGGGTTTCAGGCTGTAATTATATTTTTAAAACATGTTTCCTGTCTAGGCTTTTCAACTAGTATGCAAATAATTACTCAGCTACATTATCTTATAAATATTTTGATCCTATGATTATAGCTTAGTTGTAGTAAGTCCCAAATAGATATTAGAACAAATAAATGAAGTAACAGATCTGTATTTTACCATGGGATTGAAAGAAAATTGGAATCTGTGTGAGGTTATGATTTCCTACTTGCTCAAAACATCTATGAAAAAGATTATCGCTGTCCCCACCCCACCACTCTGCAATTAGTGCTTTAAGAAATTGTGTAGTTAGTGAAAGCAACAGTTTCTCTTTCTCTATTTTATGGATAGAACACATTACCTCTCCAGCCTTTTCTTTACATACTTTCAGGAAATCTTCACGAGGACACAGCTTGAGGGTATCTGTGGTTTCTGCTGACTCAACCAGTTTAGCCATTTCTGTAAGAGCTGCAAGATATATGGCATGACATCACATGATATAAATTTTAATACCTGTATCCGTGATCCAATTATCACCTAAGAATACTGACACAGAAGGTAAATCTTGAGAAGAATTTTTTTGTTCACTATTTTGTTTTTTTTAACATTTTTAATGTAGGAATTATAACTGTATCTAACCTCTAGTATGAAGAGATGTAACTGGGAAAGAAGGGAGAAATTCTTGGTAGCAGATCCACCCAAAAATGTAATAAAAGGAAAAACAGATGAAATTAATTTTAATAATAATTTATTTAACATAATATATCCAAACTATTATTTCAACATGTGTTATTACTCAAGCACTCAGTAGTCACAATGTGGCTGGTGGTTATCATATTGGATGGTATAACATACTAATTTACACAGAACACGGACACATACACATACTAAACACCTAATAGAATCCTGAATCTTGTACCAGCCAGCTATTATTTTTTCAGCTACTTCAGCCTGAATTCCTAACTTGTCCAGAGGAGACTGGCTGCTCTGATTCCTAGCCAAATTGTGAAGTCAGCTCTCTCAAGGGGAAATGCTATCTAGCAACCAGAGTGCTGACTCCAGGGTGAGAGGGACAATATTTTGCTTAGAGATTCTAACATACACCACTGGATATCCTGGCCCTCAAAGGGCTGATCAACCAGCACTAAATTTTTAATCCATGTTTTAAAATGTGAGGTAATAACTCCTCCCTGTTGGAGAAGCTTGTTTTCTGGCTCATCCTTAGAGAAATGTGACATGATCCCGCACCAAAACATGTGACTGAGAGTTTGCAAAAGGGTGGGAAAGTCCAGAGCTCTCCCCTGTCTGAGGAAGGAAGAGGAATTCATAAACAATTAGAAGAGAGGTTTGCCAAGATCTGGTTAACAATGACTTTGTCCATGATAGGAATAAACCTTGATTTTAGTTACATGAACAAACCAAGGCACTCTCTGATTTTATTTTATTTAAAAGAAAAAAAGCAATGTTATCCTATATAAAATTTTCAGTTGTTATATTTTATAATTTTTTTCTATTTTACTCATTTATTTCTGTTAGTTGTTTTCATAATATATTTTGATAAATATCTTTCTGAAACGTACGTTAAGCACCTAAGCTCTGGAGATGCAGCACATTGTAAGTATTTAAGAAAACCAAGCTTTCTGAACATTTTTTTATAGATTAGACAGAGACATGCTCTCCTTTCTCATTCCAGAAGATTTTTGCAATGTAAAGACACTCAGCATACTGGGTTGGTCCCTCAGTAGAGGGTGTTTCTCATCAAAAACCTCCTCTGTTTCCAGTTTATTTACAAGCTTGCTGAACTCTCTAACTTAAGAAACCTCATCTCCTAATGATTGTTGTGTCTATGTATAGATATAGTGTTTGCAGTTAAAATTGGGAGTTAATATTTCCATGTTGCATCTAATGTTATAATTAGCAAGGAAACAAATTCTTTCATTACAACATAATAGATATTATAGTGCAGCCTGCTGCCTGCCCAAAAGGAATTTCCAGCAGCCTGCCAATGCAGCAGAAAGAAATGAGAGAATTAAGAGTGTAGATAAAACTGTTAATAGCTCAGTTTTATCTTTTACCTAATGAAATCTTTAGGAAACCCCTTTAATTGATACAAAATGGAAGGAACTGATACCAGATGAGACAAAGCCATCGCCCTTGGTAGCAGGTAGCAACTTGAGTATTTATCTCTCTGACTAAATAACAGTGCTTGGCGTATAGTATATATACATCTATATATATACATACATATATATATCTATATATACATACATACACATATATATTAGATCTTTAGCTAGAGCTAAATTATCTGGAGCTCAGAGAAGAGTGTAAGATGAGAGCTAAAATCTTAAGAGTGGTCAGCATATGCCTAGACTATGTTCTTGGCCTTACAAACCCTGTAAAGTTACTGAAATTGTCCCCATTTCACAAATGCTGAGACTGATGCCTAAGGAGGTTAAGGAACTTGAAGGAAGTCCTATATGTAGTGGCCAAAGTGACAGAACCGGGGTTCAGGATTAGGTGTCCCTAACTACAAAGTCTCTACAATGAGCTTTTTCCATGAATAATCTAAGCATAAGCTCGGCTTTGTACCTAATTGGAAATCGAATCCCCTCTCACAAAGGACAAGGCTGCCCCTAAAAGGACAATGATAAAGTGAGTGAAAATAATGTTTGAGTAATTTAAGGATGGGGGCAGTACAGAGGACTCTGGAGGGGCATTGGAGCTAAACAGATTCTGGAAAATTCGGGATAGTTGTTGTAAGTGATTCATTCTTACCTTTTGTACTGGTGGAATTTTTGTTCGTATTAAGAAAGGTCTGGACAAGGATTTGACCCGCTTCATGGCGTTTCTGTTTCACAGCATCCACTAAGACCCAGGCCTTGTCACTAGGTTTGGCATCATTAAATTTTTTCTTTTCAGTTTCCTCCAATTTCAGAACATCTTTTTTCACCAAGCCATCCAAAACTCCAGTTAAGAGTTCTTTCCCGATAGATTCCAAAGCCTTAAGTGGGTTTTTGTCACGTTCATCTGTCAGAAATATAAAGACACCTTCAACTTTAGGCACAACCTAAAGAGTTTGTCTTGTATTTAAAGAGCTCCCCATAATGTGAAATACTCTTGAGATACCTTCTATTTCACCATTTCCCCAAAAAAATACATCGCTCTTTCATTATACCTGTGGAATTCTTTCCATGTATCAAATACATACTAGGCTTTGTTTAATGATTGGTTGCCACTTAAGGTTTTTTGATAGCTTCTCATCTCCTTTCTGTGACATTGAGCTAAATCTCATCAACTCCTCTAATATTTCTCTTTCTATTTTTCTCCATCTCATAGTGATGATGATCCACCTGCCATGTATGCTCCAAGGAAAGTCCATGCTCTTGTCTATAGTGTAAGGTCTTCCCACTAGACCATAGGATCTATTCTCTCCTCTGTATTTAGTTTCCTTGGTGAAAGCACTATGCTTTTGCATCCACAGTTTGTACCCTAATATTTTAAAATCTTGTCTCAATCAAAATTCAGAGTTGAAAAATAATCTGATAACTTATCTTTCAATATGGTAGATTAATTTGATACCAAGTTAATTTATTACTGTCTGGGATAATTTGAATTTTTATAGAGGAATATAGAAGTCAAAGTAATAAATCTCCTTTAATATCACAGGTATGATTTAGAAATATATATGGGAAGGAAGGATATCTCATCAATTCTCAATTAATTATAAGTTGATTATTCAGTCCATCTAGATATAAGGATAGCCTTGCCTCAAAATGGCACTTTCTAAGAAAATGTGCCAGGACATTGAACAAGAACTTGGGCCCAGAAAAAAACAGCCTCGTGTTCCATGTTATCTTGACTTTTTCCTTCAATAAATGTTTATTTGGCAGTGATTATGAGAAAGAAGCACAGAAATTACAAAACATAAATTAAATGTTACCTAATGTCAATTAACTTAATACTAGCTAAAACCTCTTTCCCACTTATATTGATTGAAAAACAAATACATATAAAACAATGTAAATCATCATCACCATTATTGTTATTATTTATAAGTCTCTGTGCTAAATACAAATATTAATATGCCATATCATCACAATGAGAAAGACATTCTTTTTCTTATTTTATAGATCATTTGCCCCAAATCACACAAATTGGGATTCACATATTGTTTTTACAGCACAGTTTCAGTAATAATAGTTAATATTTATCAGGCCCCCATTGGCACCAAGTGTTATGCATGAACCTTCTCACTTAAACTTTACCAAAACTCCATCTAACTTGTATATTAATAATTCTATTAAAAAACAAACAAAGAGAAGTTAATTAAGTACTTGACCCAAATTGTATGTATAGTCCACACTGCGTACAGTAAGCAAGGAGAAGGGATTCAAACTCAGGGGTTCAGACCCCCCACTCTTAAATCATCAAACTACATTACATGATACTTGGTGAAGAGTTGCTTAAAATGATATAAAGTGCTGCAGGGACTCAAAGAAGACTGGGTAAATTTCTGCAGGTGAAGCCACAAAGGCTTCTTAGAAAAGATAACAGAAACACTGAGATACAATGCAGTATACAAATGTTAGAACAGAGAGTTTGCAAACAGTATGCAGGTTAGTGTGTGGAATATTTAGTCTGCCTAAGCTCCAGGCTTCAGTTGCATTTATCTGTGCACTCAACAAGGTGGTATAGTGTTGACTGAGTGCATGGCATGCGGAGAAATAGAGTTAACAATACAACCCAAGAGTGTGGTCCTAGTTCCTCTTCTCCTCATCTCTATATTCTCATGGCTTGATTATAAATTACCCCCAAATTTATAGATTCAGCCCAGATGTGCATATCAAAACTGAAACTCATATATCCATCTCCTCCCAATATTCCACAAACTTGTTAAACTCAGCTTTATAAAGTGGATCTGTTCATTTTTTATTCACCTGCTTTGTTCCCTAAACTAGCAAATGATATCTAAACACCAAGTACCTCAAACCAGTAAAACATGGTAATAACAGCTCTCTTCTGCTTTCTGAATAACTTAATTTCCATCTTGCCTCAAATTGTACTGATTTTTATCTGTTAAATATTTGTGGAATCTGACTACTTCTCTCATTTCTAAGTGCACCCTATTCCATTTCAGGCCAGCATTCTTCTTTTTTTTTTAAATTACTTCAAGAACCTTATAAATCTAAGTTTGGTTCCTTCTACTCTGTTTTCCACAACAAAGCAGAATTAGTATTCTAAAATCTAGAGTTGATACTGACACCTCTGAGCTTAGCTTAATTTAGGTCTTCTCATTCATTCACTCTCCTCTGCCACTTACCCACCTTGTTTACTACGTTCAGTTTCTAGAAAGCCCTTACAGCAAACCTCGGTTCTCGAACACCTCCCATCTAGAAGCAATTCAGTTCCCCACAAAGTTGTTCACAGAAAAATGTCTCCTTGTCAAACAAAATCTCTGTTCCTGACCAGACAACCCTTTCATGCTGATACCTGAATGATCAGTCACGTGCCTCTCAGGCAACAAACAGAAGAAAGAATGTGCCAGTGTGAGCCAGTTTACCACCAAACCTCATGTTGTTAACATCTCAGGAAATTGTGCTGTGAATATTTTTGTGTTTTGGTGGGTTTTTTTTTTGCTTTTGTTGCGGCCTGTTATTATTAAATACATACAATAAATCACCATGGGTCCTAAAAACGTCAGGGATAGCAAGAAAGTGAAAAGGAAAGTTGTAGGAACAATGATGGAGTTTAAAAAAGAAATAATTGCAAAGTATAATAGAGGTGTTCATGTGTCTGATCTGGCTACCAAGCATGGCATGGTGAAATCACGATTAGCACAATTTTAAAACATACAAGGGCCATCAAGTGTGCTGATGTTGCTAAGAATGTGAAAGTGCTCACGAAACAATGCTCACAGGCAATTGGGAAATATTAAAACAGGAAATCATTTGGGGGTCTGGAACAGATTAATGCCATTTACATGATTTCTAATGGGAGAAAAAAGTGATTGGTTTTCTAATAAATTGCTTCTCAAACAGACATCCGGAACAAATTAAGTTCCAGAGCTGAGGTTCTTCTGGGTGGGCAGTCTCCCACTCCCATATTTATTCCTGTTTCCCCACTCCTCCAAGACTAGACAGAGTGTCAGGTATATGCTCACAGGACACCTCGTTTCTCACTAGGCTAGCATTTTTTCCTAGTAGTTGTTAATTATTTTAATAATAGCTAACCAAACTTGGTTGTTCATATGTATGCGGCCATTTACTTGTTTTTGTCTCTTGCCTTTCAGTTTCTCACATCTATTGTCTAATGATGTCCTGACTGCAATCCAATAATCAGTGAGGCCATCTTGCCTGGACAAACAGGTAGCAGTGAGTGTGAATTTAACTTACTGCTCTCCAGCCAAATGCTGTATTAGTGTCATGAAGGAGACAAGAAAAGAAAGCAATCAACCCTTGTATTTTAGGAACTTAAGTTAAATGTCATAAAACCTGGAGAAAATTATATCATAAAGAGAATCAAAGAAATATATATATATATATATATATATATATATATATATGAAAAAGGAAGGTAAATACAGTAAATACAAAAATATTTTTGTGAAGCTGAATTCATATTTTAGAGGGACCAGTGGAAAAATGGATAAATATATTTTGAAAGGTAGGAAAACCTGTCCAAAAAGTTCAGACATTTTTAAAGAGGCCATAGGAAGCCACTATAGTTCCTGAGAAAGAAAATTACATGTATAGATATCTAGAATGTGAGAACTGAAAGATAACTAGTCATTTTTCCTAATGATTCAAATCTGCAAGCAAGCCTGTGCCTGGCCACCTATATGAGAATTAGATACAAATCTTTACAGGGTAAGAAATCCCTACAGTCTATTTAAGATTGAGAAATTCAGGGTCAGGATAATCTGAATAATCTGGATTTTAAAAAATGGTTACACATTCTTCAGGTTTGTTATAAAGTTTAGAAACTGCTGGTCTAGTTGAGCCCCTTCCTTTTCAAACGCGAGAATGAAACCAAAACTGCCCTGATGCAAGTGTAACCACAAACTGCATAAACAACTAATGGCCCCACTTCTTTGCTCTCCGAGCTTCTGTGTATAAGAAAAACGACCTGAGAACAGGGTGCAGGATGGACGGGAGGAAAACCTAGAGAGGGGGAGACCGGTGAAAAAACTGCGAGGGCAATCTAGGAAAAGCTGTCCTAGCGTCATCATTGGCACCAGGGCTAGAGGGAAAGGGGGTGAAAGAGTCACCTTAAAAGACCAAATGTGTAATTCGATACAGGGCAGGACAGAGGAAGGGGAGTCAAAGGTTCGTCTAGGCGGCTCGTCTGGGATCCATAGGGAGCGAGGATATTTCAGGGCATTTAGCATCTTCAAGAGTTGCCTCACACACAGACAACTCACTCTGTCGGCCTGAGCCCTCCTCCCCTTTGTGACCATGAGCTGAAAGAAAGGAATGAACTCTTCCCGGGTCTAGAATACCTGGAAACCTCACTTCCCTTCTGCTTCCCCAGGGCAGTGTCACCTGGCTGATTCAGGTTACCCAGAGCCAGCAAGGAGAATTCCGCTTGCAAACCACCAGCTCTCGGCTCTCCTTTCCCTTTTGTTATTTCTGTTTGTCACAGAGCAACAAACAAAGTGTTTCCTAAGACCCAGGTCCCTGACCTTTAGTCAGAAAAGAGCCCTACTCACCAGCCATAGGTAACAACAACAGCCTCAGTGCCTTCCCTCTGCTGTCAAGTGAGCCCCAGGCTTGAAAATGAAACTCTGAGCATTTGCACAATGCAAGGGGAAGGGACAGCTAATCACACATTGGTCAACGACTGCTTAGAAGTTGACACCCGCTGCTGGGAAGTCCCCTGGGAAGAAAAATTTCTTACTTTAGGAAGAAAAAAAAATTGTAAATGACGAAAATTTTTCCTATGGACTTGCACTTCTGACTGGTTTCCTTTCTCTCTCTCTCTTCATTGCCTCCTTCCCTCTCTTCTTTCCCTGATGGCTCAGCATGCATCCCTGCTCACCTAGAGGTCATGAAGCAGTGAAAACTAACAGGTCTCCTTTCATTTCCTGTTAAGAACTATCCAATATAGCTTTTGTTTTCTGCTTCAACTGTGCTGGTATCCTCCCCTTCCTGTCTCCCTGTCATTTTGAGTTTTTATGGATAAGTTCTGAAGGAATCTTTGTCTCCACTCCCCTCGTGCTTTTATTTAACCTCCCAAGCCTGAGGGTGACTTCTCACTACCCTTTTTTGATACTCTCTGAAGAATGAGTGACAGTAGAGGCTGTCTCAGGCTGTAGTAGAACAAATGCATGGTAATACAAAAGAAATATGTACAGAAGAACAGTTGAGGGGAAAAAAAAGAGTGATGGTCAACTTTGAAGGTCTTTAAAAGGTCAGAAATTCACCTCCACTCTTAATGGGTTAGGATTGGAAAGGGCTCATAATTGCAAGTGAAAAGGTCTTCCTTCCAGTTCTTCCCAAGTCTCACAGTGCTGAGTGGAGGATTTCACCCCAAATTTATTACCACTGCACCACACAAAGATATTACTTTGTATACAACACATCCTAGCACTTATTCATAGGGTGTAGTGTATTATCAGCTAATTATTTTGTGCTTGTTGACTATCTTGTCTTCTCAATAAGACTGTAAACTATGAATTGCCTGAGGTTGAATCAAAATTACTTTCCATCCCTAAAATACCTTAAGGAAGAATAGAGATATATAATTTCTGGCTAAGGATTTGGCAGTGGTAAACTCTAAGATTTTGGATAAGTCACATATCACACTCTGCATCTCTCCTGCTGAGTTCCAGATTCTTTGATGTCAGGTAGCTACTGTGATTTGCATCTCTGTCCCTAAAACTGAAAGCCCAGAAAATGGTTTCTAGAAAGAAAGAATAGTGCTATTAGGTGCTTCAGTGCTCATGGATCAAGTCTAAAGATTCCAATTCCATTACAAGCTCCAAATTCTACCTCTGTCTTCTCAGAATAGAAAAACACCATGACAACTTTTCATTTTTTTATTTCAGATTTATTGGAACTTTTAAAAAAATGTCTTCTTCCTGCACGTATCATTCCAAAAACCAGAACAGAATGACAGAACTCCTGGTTTTCTACAAGAAAACACACACAAACAAACATTAAAAAAAAAGAGTTCTGCTAAAATAAATGCAAGTTGAAAGATCACTCCACTTATGGGGACACACACACTCATAAAAAGGAAGAGCCCATGTTATGTCTAAATATTGCCCTGCTGCGTGAAAAAGAGGAGCATCTAAAACCAAGCTTTCATCATCTTTTGGCCACATTTCAATCTATATCTGCTATATCAACTGACCCTGAGAAAGGGACATCTAACTGCTGAACTTTGAGAGAAGAGCAATATGCTCTGCACTGAACCAGCAGAAAGCATCTTTTTAGTCCCTCTCATTTACCATACGAGACATTAAGACCTTGACCAGGATGAAGTTGAAGCCCTCTTCTTCAAGCTCACCCATCCCCACCACACACACACATCTGTCCATTGACATGATAGAACTTACTTATATTAATATCCTGGAAAGAGGTAGAAACGTCTTGTCAAAGTCACTCTTTCAGTGGTGGGCATCTGTGCCTTACCATCGGGTGACTCAAATGAAAATCGAACCTAAAAGGAAAAGAGAGTCTGTATTTTTTTCCCCCCTGAGTGGAAGAATCTTTACTTAAGCTGGAAAAATTACAAAAAAGTATAGCAAAATATATCATAAAAACAAAAAGGTTGTGCATCTGTAAGAATCATAGTAATATATATATCCAATCATGGAATGACCAGACTGTTTAAATCTATTGCTGGATCTAATAGCTATGGACACAGGCAAATTGGAGTCCACTTGTTTGTCTACTTAGGGCTAGAGGGGAGTTAAAATAAATTATTATTTTCTAGGGGTTGATTTCTAGATCATAGCAGATTGGATCTGGCTTGTAGGTTTTCTGATTCACCAAAGAACCTCAAAGTTCATTTGGAAAGGGCATTTCTGAAAGATAAGCATGTTTAGAGTTGCTTCTTAGGTTTCAACTGGAATAGTCAAATATCCAGGGAAATAGAGTATGAGAAACATCTAGAGCCTTACCTTTCGGAAAATTTCCTCCACATCACAGGACCAGGCGTATTCTTGCAAACATTCGATGAGTTTAATAATAAAAAGAGAGCCCCGTTTGGGATGTCTCCAAGAAACATTATCTGTGAATAAAGCATGTTCCAAATCTCATGCAAAACTCTTGTCTGGCCATAAAAACAGAATTCTAGGACTTCCACTCCAGCTGAGGAAGGCTGTTAGTTCATACTGTTTTCTAGACACTCTTTGCCATTATTTAGTGAATATATTCAAAGTTTAGTGAGTATATTTTTACTGATACTCCACAATTATTAATGTCATATGAAGAATGCCATATACGGTGCAGTTATTAGCTTGGCATAGTCTCTGAGTTCAAGGACCTGCAAATCTAGTAGGTGGGGAGGAGAAGGCAGAATGGGGTAGAGGGAAGTGAATGGACCTTGGAGAAGAAATACCTGAGTGTGGATCCCAAGAGTGCTATTTACTGACTCTAATTTCAGTTAATTATACACTCCAAAATGCAAGGGCCTTGACTGTAAAAGGTAGGAAGGGTAAAACGTTCTGCCACAAAAATATATTGAAAGACCACATATAATGTATTATAAGTGTTTGGGAGAATATAGGATATGTTATACCCAGTGTATACAGAGTAACTATGTTAATAACCTTTAATATCTACCTTGTAAATAATTTAATTAAAATCAAATAATATTGATCATATGGTATTTGTACCAAAAAAATGTTAACTAAATATGAAAATGGTGCCAATATAAAAGAAATAAAAACCTAAAAATGGTTTAAGAGAAAAAGATCATATTGTACTAGAGGAAAAAACAGTCTTATGAAAGAGAAATATTGAAGAATGATATTAATTATATAAATAGTAGAGACATAGAAATCATGGAGCCATTTAAAAATTTTGCAAAGAAATATTTGAGAGAAAAGCTATGTATATAACCATGGACACAAGCTTTAACAGAACCTTTTAGCCAATAATAATGGTAATAAAGTATATAATAAAAATAGATTAAAATTCTATTTAAAGTCACAGGTATTTTATGAAGCTGGTTCTAGTTAAAGGCAGGGGATGGGAGAGAGGGTGGAGGCAGAAATCTCCACAAGTTCTCTGTGAAATTAAGAGAGTAAATGGTCCCATATGTTCAGGAGAGCACCACAATGTACCTATGATTACCAGAGACTATGAAGCTAAGTTTCCTAGCGGAAGACAAAGGAATTGAAGTTTTTAAGAGTCATCTGCAACAGAAGGTTGAGGAAAAGAAAAGAAGAAGAGAAAACTCAGCACGATGGATGCTGAGAAGCCAAGGTGTCTATAAAGGACTCTATAGCCAGAGGCAAATCTTTTGTGGAATGCTGGAATCAAAGGTAGAAACCTTGAGTTAACTTAAAAATACAAACATCTTTAATAATAGCAATTATTTCATGTGTGGTTTACTCTGTATCATTCTCTCTCTCTTCTTTCTGTATATATATATATATATATATATATATATATATATATATATACATATATATATAATATATAAAATCTCATTCAAATCTTAGAACAATGATATTGTATTTACATACATCAGTGAGGAATTCAAAGAAAGCCCAGAGAGGCTAGATATCTAGAACTAGTTTATAAAATATGAAAAGGCAGGGTCAGGATATAATTGGCAGTATTCTTAACCCATAGCCTAGATTTAGAAATCATTAAGGTTTTTTCTTTTTCATCCACTCTATACTTCTAGTTGAAGACAGTTTAACTTAGAGACTCAATATGCTTTGTCAGCTTTTCTACCTCTCCCTGCCCCTGTAAATACTACTTCTCTGTAAATACATGATGAGGTTCAGGCAAATTGAACTCCTGATTGATCCCAACACTGTGAGCCTTTCCTACATGGAGTCAGATTCTAATTCACTTCAGTGTAGATACTCCTCAATTGATCCCTTGCAGTTCCAGGAAACAATTTCTGCACCGTGGGAGTTTATTACTAATTTAGTGTAAATATATGTACATTTGATCTCTGTGGATAAAGTTATTTGAAGGTTTAAACTGGGAGGACTGCTTTAGTTGTTTTTCAGAAATCTCATAGAAAGTTCAACAGATATCCATTCTCCATAGAGTGTGTGTGGATTTCTGCATTGGTAATGCCCATGAAGGGGTCCTATACAGGCAGTTGTTACCTGGCGTTGAAGAGCAGAAAGCAATAAAATCCTTCTCTATGTGGGCTTTCCTAATGGCATCATCTTCAAAATCTTCTGGATCCAATGAGAAGCCAGTTCCAGGACCTCCTGCTGAATCTTTTAACCACACCACCCCTTCATTCTCTAGAAAGACAAGATTTGGTATTTTGTTACTACCAACAGCGGAGAGAATTACTTTCTCCCTTAAACCTCTGTTCAACCATATTTACTAATTTATTTGTGGCTATCTTTCATTCAAATGCATATACACACATACACTAGAGGAACTATCTTTTTAACAACTCTTATTTCTACTAACCCTTAAATGAATTCTAATGGCATTGAAAAGTCAAAGTCCTAAGACTAAAAGTGTACCTCTTTAGTTGAAAATGGAATAAATATCTACCAACTATTCATACAACTCACAGAAGCTACAGTTTTGTTTGCAGACAGTACGTGTGCTTTGACATTAAGGAGCAGGCACAGAAAATGTATATCAATGAAGAGGTCACTACTTGTATGTCTTGTGTTCTAACAGACATCACACTCACCACCACGGCAGGCCTGGACAATGATCACCTTGGGTTTGTCCTTCAAACTTGGACAGTTCCTAGTGTTCAAACTTTGAAAGATGGTGTTGATGTTTAATACATCTGAGACTTCCTCAGAGTGTTTCTTCCCGCAAATGCCTTCCCGAATACCATGAGACATGAACACCAGGAAAGTACTGTCAGAGTCCTTGAGTTCCTCCCGGGCAGCGAATGCCTTCAGCTCTGTAATCATGTCCTGGAAGAGACCATTCCATTAATTTTGCATGATGAGATTCATTATCATGGCATCTGGGGTATTCAATAAAAAGATACTTAAGGAATTCTTGGATGATATAAAAATCAATAGGATACAAAAGAAAATTTAAGTTTCAATTCAAAGAAAGATGACATAGGGTTATAGGGTGTTGTTCAGGAATTTCTTATGGAGAGGAAAGGGTATTATTGTGTTAATAGAACAATTCCCAAATAAAAATTCCATGGACTCTTGCTAAAAGACTCTGTTAAAAGGGGTTAGTGTGGCATTAAGCACCTTCCAAGGGCAAATTTAAATTTTAAACTATCAAGAAATTAAATTTCTGGTGCTACAACCAAAAGTTCTTTAGTAAAATGAAGGGAGTGATCACTGACCCTACATTCTGGAAGAACTTACCGAAGCAGTGAGATTTTCTCTTACATCCACTGCATATCCCAGACCTTCTAGCAACATCTTCATACCTCTGATATCAGCATCAGCTCCAGTTCTCTTGGGAAGCTTGTCAAACTCTGTGTTGCAGATAATGAGGGCAATACGTTTGCGAGTAAGCTTTTCCATTATTGGGTAAATCTGTAGGAAATGAAAATTGTATAAACAGTCTTGTTCTCTTTTGTTAAATTTCATCTTGAGGGCATAAGATGGTTTCTCCTCCTATAGTCCTATCCAGAAACCAAATCTCATGAACCACATATAAGAACAGGGAAGGCAAATGAATCTTACTATAAGAGATGGAATAGAGCTTACAGATAAATGTCCAGATGACCACTTGATTTAATTATTTTTGAGAGTTAAGACTGTGAGAAAAGAACAGGCTTTGAAGCAAGAATGACAGAATTTTAAAACTGACTTCTCAGCTTACTGGTTTTGCCAAGAATATTTTATAATCCATGCCATAGTTTCCTGATCTATAAAATGGGCTATTTTTAAGATTCAAGGTGTTATTATGTGCAACATTGCTTAGAACAGTATCTGTTTTCTATTAAGCATTGAATGAATGCCATTGTTGTTATTATTATAATTATTTTCTCAGGGAATTGTATCAAACTTGGAACTCAATACATAAGCCTGGAACTAG
This sequence comes from Miniopterus schreibersii, assembly GCF_964146895.1. Taxonomy (NCBI): domain Eukaryota; kingdom Metazoa; phylum Chordata; class Mammalia; order Chiroptera; family Miniopteridae; genus Miniopterus; species Miniopterus schreibersii. The sequence goes on along the minus strand of NC_138112.1, from coordinate 14,152,480 downwards.
GAGATAGAAATCCTTTATGTAAGGGAAGCAGCAGGATGATTTTCTAGAACTTCCTTAGGAAATTGGCTCTAAGAAAGTTCCAGTGCCCTTTCAAGTGGTTTCCAGTGTTTCTTTCACCCAGATCCTGTTTTCTGAGAGTAGCACCTCTGCTGACTTTTCATTCTGTATCCTTTGGGCTACTTCTAGGGTGCAAAGCTTGAGGCTCCCTCCTGGTCCTGGGGATGCAAGGTTAGCTGGGTTTTCTTGCACTGCCTGGCGAGCTGCAACAGACAAGAAACATTATGAATAATGGCATCCCTGAGTGTCCCACTAGGTGCTCCTCACAGCATGATCTGCATGTGAAGTGACGGAGGAGAAAGTGAATCCTTAGAAGAAAAACCCCGGGCCAGTTGTTAACACTGTTGAGTGAGTCACTGCTATTGGAACACATCCCAAAACAGAGGAGATTTCCAGTGGTGTGATATAAGAATCTACCTTTATCTCTTCTGACTAGCTTTTTTACATATATTTTAGGTTAAAGAATGAAAAGGGAATTTTTCAAGGCCATGCATGACAGGACTCTCAGGAAAAAGAAAATCAATATATTAGATAAAATAGTTAAGATATAAATTTATTTCTAATGATTTAAAGTTGAGAATAAAATTTAATGGAGGTGGAGGTTAATTACTCATTTTCAATGTTTTTAAAACTGTATATGTTTATTAATTTATATACTTAATAGACATGAGAGTAGACATTAGAGAAGAAGGAAGGAGGGAAGGAGGGAGGGAAGGAGGGAGGGAGGAGGAAGGAAGGAAGGAAGGAAGGAAGGAAGGAAGGAAGGGAGGGAGGGAGGGAGGGAGGGAGGGAGGGAGGGAGGGAGGGAGGGAGGGAGGAAGGAAGGAAGGAAGGAAGGAAGGAAGGAAGGAAGGAAGGAAGGAAGGAAGGAAGGAAGGAAGGGCTTTGTCCTGTCGTTCAGGATCTCCCTACTCTGTGTACATATGGGGATGCAGGTGAAGCATATTGAATATATTAACTAGAATGACTATGAAATAGAATGATAAATGCTAAAATCAAAATTCATACTAAATGGATTCATAGCACTGAACACTGATCATACAAATATATGAGGAAGAGTTTTCACAGTGTTTTATGTGAGTAAAGCCTTTAGGGTTTATTTTATTACAAGTTCAACACTATCCAACAGTGTGATGTACTTGCTAAAGGAGTAACATAACGTCTGTTTCAAAATAAATATGTTTTCACAATATTTGGAATATCTGTCAGAAGCTAAACTATTCAAACAAAAAAGTCATATTCAATTTTTGAGGAAAATTTGAAGAAATTACAGTATATTTATTTAGGTAAACCAAGGCAACATGAAATGCATTTGCTGTGGGTAAAGTAAAAGATAATTAGAATGAATATATTGGAGACAACTATAGAAATCATTATTAGGTGGAAGAAATGTTCTAGTTCTTCATACAGGAATCTGGGGGACAATGGAGAATATTAAAGAGGAATATCTAGATTATATTAGAGCTAATTTTTCTTAGTAAAGGAATGGGGCATTTGGGTGTATAGTGAGTGTCCCATCCCATGAAATATCTAAGAAAACATGCATGAGGTAGCCACCCTTAATAGATTCACTACAGTTACTTTCAAACTTGGTGAAATATTTGCTTCTGTGGCCTCTAAATTTCTTCCAAATATAAGGTATTTTTACTTTAAGAGAAAAAGATCATTTTTGGATGAAATAATTCAAGAATTGTGAGTAAATTATTGTTCCACGACAAATAAAACACTGATTATTTAGTAAGCAAGAAGCTGGACTCATACAAAAACAAGGTTTACTAATAAGGAATCTGATACATATTGGCCTTATCAAGACTCAATAAAGCTGAGACCATTTTCTCAGGATAGAGGACTGAAATATTTTAAAGTTCTTCCTTTTCATCCTGGACCTGGGATTTTCTTGTGCCACCTTCAATAGTGTGTGAAATGAGACATTTTGCATTTAAAATTTTGTGGCAGTTTCTGGCTACCTACTCAACAAGCCACTGTCGTCTTCTTCCTGGGCACACAGCTAGTCTAGTCCGTGTGGCCAACCACCCTAGCAGGTGTGGCCATGTGCTGGAGTTCTAGACAATGGAAGGCAAGCAGAACCATGGTGTGTGACACACACATCCAGGCCAATTCTAGCAAAATCTCTCACAAATGATTTTCCGTATTTCTTCCACTGCCATTAACTGGGTGGTTACGACCACAGTCGTTTTGGCATTGTGTATTATAGATATCAAAGCCATGTGACAGAAGAGGTCTAGGTGTCCGAGTTAGCACTTGGTGGAGAGATGCCTGCTGATGAAGTATGCCCGCTTATGAATGAGACCTAAGTTTCTATCATATACAAGCCATTAAAAGGTTTGGATTTTTTTTGCAGCATTCTATATCATCTTAACTGATACGGGGGTGTGTAGTGTTATAGACATCCCTAATTATTTTGCTACCTTTAATTCGGTCATGGAGATTCTTAAATACCCAGTCACTCATAACTTGTTCATAAAAGCAGAAACTCTGTTTGTCTTTTTTATTACTCTCTAAACAGTACATAGGACAAGGTCTGGAACACAGTTGGCATGGGCGAAATATTTTTCTAATGGCCTAGCAAATAATACAAATTATGATGAAATTATTTAGTAAAATAGTATTTTAACAAATATCTATGGCATGCACACTATGAGGCATCTACTGTCAGATGGGATCATAACCGTGAACAAGTCACACCTGTCCAATTTCCTCATAAAGCTTAAAGCTCAGTGGGGGACACTGATGAATTTATTTTTTAAAATACAAAAAAATATAATGAGAATTATGGCTAGAGAATCATAGGGAACTGTAGGAATAGGGGCTCTAAACTATAGGACTGGAAGGGGCTAGACAGATCTGGATTTGAGAGAGGCATCAACAAAAGTTGGCCACTGCTTGGATGGTGGAACTAAGGGAGGAAAGAGCTAAAAAGAGAATTTCAGGTTTCTGGTCTGAGTAACTTGGTGATGGTGGCACCACCACTGAGACAGAGAAAACTGGAGAAGCAAGGTGCAGGGAAGGAGGGATGGTAAGTTCGGCTCTGGATACGTAGGGAAAAGGGGTGGGTGGGAGATGTGAGTGCATGTGATCAGCAGGCATTAGAAGAATGAAGTGTGATGTTCAAGTGGGCAATCAGAATCTGGGACACAGATTCAGAATTTGTCAGTAGACACATGGTAGTGAAAGGGCAGGAATGACTTCTGCTAAAGCAGAATATATTAAAAAGAGAAAAAGGCGTAGGATCCATGCAGGAGAATTGCCCGCTGCCTCACCCTGGGTTTATCCCATGAATCTGTAGCTCATGCCAGGGAAGAGGGGTTCGAAACGGTTCCTGTCTGAACATGCCATTACCTGAGAAGAGGAGAGGCTGTGCTAGGGAGTCTTGCGTACTATGAGCATTTTCCGAGTGTGCACCTGAGGAAAGATAAAGGCAACAAATTAATCACTTTCTCTGTCGGATCTTGCCCCAATGTGTTGGAAACTCCCTATTGAAAATAACTTCCATGAGCTTTGACCCTGGTCAAATTGTGATTTACCTGGAACCACGAGCATCACTGGGCAAAAAAAGCCTCCCTACGTGAATGACTGGACCTAAACATTTGAGGCAGAACAAGAGAATGTCTGCAAGTAAATCCCTTGATTTCCACTTTCTCTGATGAAAGTGGAATTGAGATTCCATCAGCTGTAGAATCAAGAATTCTCTCGATATGCATGCTTCAAGGTGGCTCCTAAGGCGACCACTACGGCATAGCAGGCATGTGCAAAGTGAAGCTAACTCAGAGCTGACCTGGACTTCAGAAAAAAGTAAGAAGAAAAGGCTCAGACACTTACCCTTGCCAAGATTTATTGCAGCAGAAAATGATGATGAGGTGACTCACCCATCTTCCCTCAATCAGCATTTAGTTAATTTTCTAAGTGCCAGAGAACAGGAAAATGGCAGATCTCAGATATAAACACAAATCTCCTTTGACCGTTAATCCTGGGGACTTGCTCACGAAACACTCTGCCAGCCCACAAAGGGCATTATAGATTGATGCATGTGACAGGGGCCCTGACCACAGTTCCTGTAATCTGCACTCACCCTACTCAGTGTCGCACTCTGAGGAGAAAAACACCGAAAAGCCTTACTCTTACGCTATTGGGTTTCATAAAACCCCTCAGATCTATTAGCGTATCCTCTGAAGTCACGATTCATCATGATTGCCAATTTCAAGGACAAGAGTTAAATTTAAAGTTCTTTACATTTTTATAAGGATCTCAATATAACAACACACACCTGAGAACCTTTTCCAGAAACTTTAAGAATTGGCATGAGCTAACAAATATGATATATCCCGAGTCTTCATTTCATAGTACCTACTGCAGATAAGATTTCCACAGACAAAATATGGTCCATTTCCCTGCTCTGAATGAGGCAGAGCCATAGGCTGTCCCACAAAATGTCAAGCTCAAGGCAACAGACTGCAGCTTGCCCCATCCTCTCAATCTAGGCTGCTGGACTAGATTAACCAGCAGTAAATTCAAGACATTTTCTGGAGGAGGCCTGGTTATGGCAGTAGTGTTCATGCCAAGAACTTTCTTTCAGAAAGCTCTCTCCCATTAGAGTCATTCAATTAGGCATCTGATTACCATATTCTGTGGCTCTGAAAACAATTGGCAAGTAGGTGAGGGAGAGACACAGGCTGACAAAGCTGACTGAGGAGGCGTCAGCTGACAAGCAGCGGGGCGACTCCAGCTGTTAGCCTTACTGTAGTGGGTTGTCCAAGTGCTTCTAGAACTTGAGGACTATGAACTGAAAGGAATGGGTCAAGGAAGAAGAAACTTTGGCTATTTTACAATTATTCTGAACCCTCGTTGTTACTTATTGATTGTCTTTAATTTGGGTAGAGTGTTAAATGGAAAAAAGGTATTAAAACAAAAAACAAGAAATTATCCATAGATGAACTTTGCTTTGTCAGTAAGATAGGCCTAGGCTTCCCCTAGTCCCTAGGATGAAAAGCTTCTCTCCTTCAAGGAACAAACTTTCCTTATGATTGAATTTGGGGAGCATAAAAGAGACCAGTGGCAGGGAGCTCGCTCCCATCTTTGCTGTGTGGGACTAAGGGACTATAGAGAGAAGGGGCAGGTCAGATGCCTGAGTCCTGTATCGGGGCCAAGAGGATGGGAGGTAGAGGGTGGGCCTTACACAATGGTCCACAGCCTCAGTCCATGCTCATGGACCACTTTCCTCAAAAGAAAATGCAAGAGGGCAATGAGAAGAAAGAGTCCACTTTTAAAATCCTAGCTTTTCTTGTATGCATTGAATTGATTCTCTGAGTGCCTCACCATCATTGAAATATGTTTTATTCCTCCAGGAGAGCAAAATTTTGGAGAGAAATTATAAAAACTACTTGGTTATAGACCTTAAGTCTTCATGTCAGATAACTATATAAGTTTCTAGGGATCCCTAGACTTAACTAAATAACTGACTAAATAACTAAGTAATGTGCCCTGCCAGGGGGACTAGAGAATACAGTATAAGCTTATCAGACTGTTCTCATAAGTTCCAACAACTGAGCTGAGCTACCACATATTCAGGATGGGAAATGAGTTTTAATCCAAAGAAAGATCCTGAGGCTAAAGGAAAAGGTACAAAGAGTAATGGGACAGGGGACGTAGATAGTGCCACTGATTTAGAAATGTGGCCCTGAAGCCAGACATAAAGAAGTCGTCTGCAAACTAACAAGACCAGTAAAGAAATCAGATATGGATAGGACGACCAGGGCCTATGTGGACTTTAGCCGGAGTCATTGGCCTTACCTGAGGAGAGCCCCAGCTTGTCTGCCAGGTGGGAGTCCTCTTCACAAATGTAAATGATGCAGATCTGGCTTGCTTGGGGCCCTTTCCGAGTGACCGAATCTATCAAAGCTCGGGCCTTGTCCATAACAGTGGTATTTTCATTTCTTACTTTCTCCATCTCCTCCTGGTTCAGCACTTTTTTCTCTAATAGTTCATCCAACAAGCCATTTATGGTGCCCGGGGTCACCGACTGGATAAATGCCTTCCTTTTCTCCTTCAGGACCAAGTCTGGTTGAAGCACAAGGATTCTTCAAGTCACTAAAACAGCCACCTTTTCCTCTCGAGTCAGCAATGGGGAATAGCTTCCTTCAGACTGAATCCATAAAATGTCCCTCTCTGCACAGTTCTGTCATCCTGAGGTACCCCCATCTCTGATTCTTTCCTCGGTATCACCCATGTGTGCTCACTGAATGGTCTGAAGTCTGAGATTTACTATCCCTAAGTTAGTGCCTGAAAACCAGGGGCCACCCTGACAGCGACTCATGTTTATTAAACTCTGCATAATGAGAGAATGCAGCAGCGATAGCCCATTTCCCTCGGGGGCAACAGTTGCTGGCATCCACCTCATGCCCATGGATCGTGCACCCTCTGTCAGATAATTCAGTTTCGATTGCAAAATGACAGTAAAATACCAGTAAAGCCCAGTTCCTTTCCAGCCCTTGCCTGGCCTGAAAGCTGTGCAGGTCTTTGGGCCCCGTCTCCACTTCCCCTTGCGCTCCTCCCTCTGCTTTCCCTCTCCCTCAGTTCTGCTCACCTAAACATTCCCAGAACCTAACTATGGCCTCCCCCAAAGCCTGCCACTTCCGATACCCCCCACCCCCCACCCCCCCAAGACGTTTCTAATTAGAAAGTAAAAAAAAAAAAACAGAACAAAACAAAAAACCTCACCGGCCATGGCTTTTCTCCCTCAGCCTTGGTGTGCTATCTGAAACTGAAAGCCTGTTCCACCTTCCTTTTCTGCAGGGTGTGTCGCATATTAGGAAACACCAACTGCTCATTCATATGCATGCCTTTATTTCTCCTTCAAACTAATAATCGGATTGCTTAACCTTAGTGCATCAGGGTGTCCATCCTTGGGAAATGCCCTCCCCTTGGACCAGGCTGGGGCAGGAAGGAAGAGGAGCCTAGAGAATAAGAAAGGAATAGGTGTGCACACAATTAAACTCACACCGTAACGAAACTCCCACTAATTAGGAAGTGCCATCTGGAAGAGCAATGCGTCCTTTGGTGTCTTTGTCCACCCACGGTGTTGTAACAAAATAGCAGCTTAGAAACAAGACTGGGCAGCTTAGAAACAAGAGGAATCTATTCCTCACAGTTCTGCGGTCTGGAAGCTCAGGCTGGGTGCCAGCAAGGCTGGATGGTGCTGAAGGCCCTTTTCTGGGTTGCAGGCTGCTGACTTCTCGCCATGCCTCACACGGCAGAAAGGGTGAGATATCTCTCTGGAGTCTCTGTTATAAGGGCATGAATCCCATTCGTGAGGCTTCTGCCCTCATGATCAGTTCAACTGCCAAAGGCCTCAACTCCTACTATGTCAATTTGGGAATTAGGTTTTCAACATACGAATATTGGAGGGACACATACATTCAATCTATAGCATTTGGAGAAGTTGAGCCATTATGATCCATGCCATGCCTCCATCCTGTAGTTCTGGACTGTGTCCTAGGAACTATGCTTTTCTGAGAAGCAGTTCTGCTGTTAGGAATGGAAATATTTTCCACCAGAATCAAATATATAAATATATTTTTTTAATTTATCTTTATTATTGAAAGTATTATAAATGTCCTCCTTTTCCCCCCATTGATCCTCTCTGCCCTGTACCCCTCCCCCCATGGGTTATGCATATATGCATATAAATTCTTAGGTTAATCTCTCCCTACCCACTCCCCCTCCCCGCCTTCCCTCCTAGAATCCTCAGTCTGTTCCATGCTTCTATGTCTCTGGATCTATTTTGTTCATCAGTTTATTTTGTTCATTAGAGTCCACATATGAGTGAGGTCATGTGATACTTGTCTTTCTCTGACGGGCTTATTTTGCTTAGCCCCCACCATGCTGTCCCAAACAGTAAGGGATCCTTCGTTTATACAGCTGCATAATATTCCATGGTGGAAATGTCTGAGAATCAAATATTTTCTTATCTAACACTTTGTCTTTTCAGATGATTCTGTTTTGTGGGATAATGTAGAGACTAAGAGCTCAGGTCCTGAACTCAGAAAGTCTGACTTAGCACCTTAACTTTTCTTTCTTGGGCAAGGTATTGAACTTTCCCATGCTTTGGTTCCTCTATTTGTGAAATAATCTAATTAATGGTATATACGTACATACTTTTGAGTGAATGAAAATGAGGCAACTGCATAGAACATTGCCAAGCACATTGTAAGCATACAATGTAATTATTTGTTATTACTATTATTTTTAATTTAAATATTTCTAAATTAAATAATTAGCCATGGATAGTTATTTGCAGATTATCTAGCTAATTTTTTCTTTTGTGAGAATCCTCGTGAGTTTCATTCATTCATTCACTTAGCAAATATATATGAATGACCTACTTCATGTTAGACATTGTTTTAGGTTCCAAAGATTCAGTCAAAACAGACAATGGTCCTTTGTCCTCACAGCCTCACATTCAAGGACAGAGGACAAACCTGAAACTCAATGTGTAAATGGGATAATGTTAGAGGGCAGTGAGTGCTAAGGGGAAAAAATGAATTGGGAAAGTGGTTTATGAAATATTGGAGGATGTTAAAAATTGAAGACAGAGGAGCCCAGGAAGGCCTAAAGAAGTCACTGCTTTTCATAAGCACATGTTCAATTGCTTGTCCCAAATAAACTCAACATAACCAATGTATTTTACAGATATGGTTGATCAAAGATGGACTAATAACAAAATGTCTATTAGTCTTTCAAAGTTATCAATATATTTACTAAAAATACTCGTGGGATTATTACTTTGGTTTCTTGAGAATAACAACCCAGATTTACTAAAACATTCAGTGCGTGTGTGTGTGTATCCAAACATGCAGGAAATATCTAAATTAAATGTTAATAGCTGTAATGCAATTGTTTTCAAACTCTATACTATTAAAAACAAACTTACATTTCACACAGTTTCTAGCTGTGCTCTAGGCTAAGTGTTAAATTTATTTTTTAATTAGAATAAAATTCACTGTGTAGATTTTAATCTAAGGCTTTTCTCGGGGTGTTTTTATTTTTACTTTGCTACTTACCCAATCCGGTTTTCAGCACAGTCTGTGATCCTTGGCACAGGGACACTTGTTGTAGGGAGGGAAGCAGAAATTGCATGTATATTGCTTCCCTTATACATTCGTATTTATTCATTTATTTCTGAAATGCCTTAAGGATTTTACGTGAGGGTTTCTCTACAAGCCAGGGCCACACACCACTGAGTGGAAACATGCTGAAGTGACATCTGAGTCACAGAGAGGATGGCCAGGCTGTCTGGGGATTTTTAACCATAAGCATTGATCCTGGGAAGCTAAGTATATAGCAAGGGCTCACTGTGTCCTTAAAAATGAAGGTACTAACAACTGGAAACATGCCAAATATCTTTTATAGGTGCACCCATGAGTAAACAAATTGTGTTAAATATGTATATTGGGATACTACTCAGCAATAAAAAAGGAGCGAATTACTGATACAGGTAATAACCTAATGAAAACATTGTGCTTATATTATGAGTGAAAGAGGCCATGTACAATAGAATGCATACCTTATGATTCCAACTATATAAAGTTCTAGAATAGAAAAAATAATGTATTTTGGTAGAAATCAGGTCACTCTTTCCCTTAGGGTGAGGTGGAGAGCAAATGAATACAAAGGGGATGAGGGGACTTTTCTGCATCTTGATGGTGTTATTCTACATCATACATTTATCAAATATACTCCTTAAAAGGAGTATTTATGTTATGTAAATTATACCATAATAAGTTAAATTGCAAAAACTAAAATCAATGGTTGTAATGATAGACTGGATTGGAAAGGAATTTCTGTCTTTGTTTTTATGAATATACTCAAGCCTCAACAAATCAGTTGAAACTCTGGTAAGAGAGAGTTTTTTTTGTGTGTGTGTGTTTTATATATATCTTTATTGATTTCAGAGAGAGGGCAGCAGAGGGAGAGAGAGATAGAAACATCAATGATGAGAGAGTCATTGGGGATGGAGCCCGCAACCCGGGCATGTGCCCTGACCGGGAATCCAACCCGGATCGCCTGGATCCTAGGTCGACGCTCAACCCCTGAGCCATGCCCGGCCGGGCGAGAAAGAGTTTTCTGTAGTGACTAAAATTGAGCTACCTACAGTTAGATGGAGATTTGTAGACAGAATGGAAATAAATTTTAGAAATGATAAATTTATCAATTCAGATATGTACCTAGAAATAGTATTACATAGACAGACTATTACATAGATAAAATCATCATAAAATAAATTAATGGAGGAGTTAAATTACAAGCAGCCTTTTAAAGGCAGCATACTGACTTAAAAATCCTCATGTCAGAATTGCCTGTGATAGCCCGTAAAAGGCAGAAGACCCCTGTGCTGGTGTTCTGGTTTTGCCATTTTCAACCCTTAGAAAGCCACTTACACTCTCAGTTTTTTAATCTCTTATTCTTCTTTATTAGTTTGTGGCTGTTAGGACATTGTGATTAATAAATATTAGTAAGAGTACTAACCATTGCATGTTATTTTATTTTTCCTTTGTCTAAAACCCTCTCTTTTGTACAGTTTGTCAACATGGACTTTGAGATCCAATAGCCTGGGGATCAACTTCCAGTCATTACCTGTATACCTTGAATATTTTATATAAGGTCTCTGTGCTTCCGTTTTCTTTTCTGTATGTGTACGTGTGCTTGCAGACTGGGTGGGGACTCATAACTGTCCTTACTTTCTAGGATGGAATGGTATAGGTAAGGACCACGTCATAGTGCCTTCTGTCTATAGTACTCATGAGCCATATTTCAGAAACCAAGAATGTAAAAATATACTTCCTTGTGAAGTGCTTCTAAATTTTTCACATGCTTTATTGCATAACCTGTCATGACAATTATGTAAGTTAAAAGGGTTAAATAAATGTTGATTCCATTTTATGAATAAGAAGACCAGGTAAAAAGGTTGGTTCAGAAGCTTGGCAAACACAGATTGCAGAACTTGGGTGAGAAGTGTGCTCTCCTCCTCATTTAATACAGTCATGTGCCACACAACGATGCTTTGGTTAACAACAGATCACATATAGGATGATGGTCCTAGATGATTAAGATGGAGCTGAATTTCCTATAAGAAATGGAAGGATATGTGGTTCAGGAGGAATTTTTTTTCTTTTTAAATTATAGTTTATGTACAATATTATATTAGTTTCAGGTGTACATCCCAAGTAGAAAGATTCTATTCTTTTTTTATGGCTGAATTGTATTCCATCGTATATCTGCACCACTTCTTCTTTATCCATTTATCTATTGCTGGACACTTAGGTTGCTTCTGTACTTTGGTTATTGTAAATAATACTGCAATAACATATGGATGTATATGTCTTTTTGACTTAGTGTTTTGAGTTTCTTCAGGTAAATCCCCAGAAGTGGAATTGCTGGGTCCTTCTCTGTCTCTTGCTATAGCCTTTGTTTTAAAGTCTATTTTGTCTGGTATAAGTATTACTTCCTCAGCTTTTCTTTTTAGTTCCCATTTTTATGAACTATCTTATTCCATTCCCAAACTTACAATCTGTGTGTGTCTTTCGATCTGAAGTGAGTCTCTTGTAGAAAGCATATGTAATGGTCTTGTTTTGTTATCTGTACACTCATTGTATGTGTTTTGATTGGAGCATTTAATACATTTGCATTTAAAGTGATTGTTGATAAATACATATTTATCGTCATTTTATTATTTATATTTTTTATTTGAATTTTTTCTTCTTTAAGAAGACCCTTTAATATTTCATGTAGTACTGGTTTGGTGGTGATGAGCTCCTTTAGCTTTTTCCTTGTCTGTTAAGCTCTTTATCTGTCCTTCAATTTTAAATGATAGCCTTGCTGGGTAGAATAATCTTGGTTGTAGGTCCTTGCTTTTCATCACTTTGAATATTTCTTGCCAATCCCTTCTGGTCTGCATAGTTTCTGTTGAGAGATCAGTTGACAGTCTTATGGGAGCTTCCTTGTAGGTAATTGTTTTTCTCTTGCTGCTTCTAAGATTCTCTCTTTGTCTTTAACCTTTGGCATTTTAATTATGATGTGTCTTATATGGGTCTCTTTGGGTTCATCTCCTTTCTGTGCTTCCTAGACTTGTATGTCTATTTCCTTCACCAGGGTAAGAAATTTTTCTGTAATTATTTTTTCAAATAGGTTTTCCATTTCTTGCTTTTTCTCATCTCCTTCCAACAATCCCATGATGTGAAAATTGGTACACTTGAAGTTGTCCCAGAAGCTCTTTTCACTATCCTCACTTTTTTTCTGTTCTGACTGGGTGTTTCCTGCTTTCCTATATTCCAAATTATTGATTTGATCCTCTACTTCATCTACTCTACTGTTGATTCCTTGTAATGTATTCTTTATTTCAGTTATTGTATTCTTTATTTCTGACTGTTTCTTTTTTATGGTTTCTATATTTTTTTTATGCTGTTGAAATTCTTCTTACTAAGTTCCTTGAGCATCCTTATAACCATTGTTTTTGTTTTGTTTTGTGTTTTTTGTTAATCCTCCCCTAAAGATATTTTTTTCATTGATTTTTAGAGAGAGTAAGAGGGAGGGAAGGAAGAAGGGGGAAAGAGAGAGATAGAGAGAGAGAGAAACATCAATATGAGAGAGACACACTGTGAGATAAGTTGCCTCCCACATGCACCCCCACCAGGGTCAAGGATTGAACCTGCAACCTAGGTATGTGGTCTTGACTTGGAACCGAATCAGCTATCATTTCAGTGTGTGGGCTGATTCTCTAACCACTTCGCCACACCAGCCAGGCTTATAACCACTATTTTGAACTCTGTATCTGATAGTTTGCCTGCTTCCATTTTATTTAGTATTTTCTGAAGATTTCTTATGTTTTCTCATTTTGGACCTGTTTCTTTCTCTCCTCATTTTGGCTGCTTTCCTGTGTTGGTTTCTACATATTAGGTAGAGCTTCTGAGTATCCCAGTCTTTGTAGAGTGGCATTATGTAGGAGGTGTTCTGTAGGGCCAAGTGGCGGAGACTTCCTGAACACTTTGGCTGAAAGCTCCAGTTACACTTCATATGGGCTCTGTGCTCTGTTCAGTTGTCGTTGAGCCTTGATCATTTTTGGTAAATAACTGGGAGGGATTGACCTCCACGCTGATTGGCTGCAAGGATTGGTTGCAAGTACTGGCTGTGACTATAGACGAAGAGATGTTGTGCAGGGACCAACCCCATGGAGTAGATTTCATTTCAGTGGGGCTTTGGTGTCCCCCTGAGTCTGCCACTTGAGTGTATTGCTCATGGAGGTGGCTGGGTTGTAATCTAACATGTTCTGAAGCTGTCCACCAGGTGTCATGCCCTGGGCCACCAAAATATAAAGTGATTTGCAGATGGCTGCTACTTATTCAGGGTTTAGAAGTACCCAGGAAAGGCTAAGCTGTGAACCAAGGCTGGCTGCCACTACTGTCAGGCCTGGGGCCACTTAGCAAGTGGTATGGGGCATGCAGAGGCCAGTTGCTTCTGGCTTGAGAGATTTTAGGAAAGTCCAAAGCATGATCCAAAACAGGCCCTTGGTATGGAAAAGCCAGTGAAAAAAGCCTGGGTGTGTTCTAAAGTTGGGTGGGGCAAATTCTCAAGAAATTACCAAGGCTGGTAATTTCGGTGTTAGCGAGGCTGATGCAGACTCATAAGGAGACTGATTGCCAGCTCTGTGATGAAAGGATTCAGAAAAGTCACAGTGGTCTCTGCCACCACTTCTGTCTGGGAGGATGCTGCCCTTCCAGTCCTCATATTGAAGCTATACAATGTAGTTCCTCCCAGTATGTCCATAGTGCCTTTCAATCTCTTACTCTACTGTTGAAGCTCAGAGTGAGTGAGTTCAAGTCAGTCAGTGTGTAGGCCCTGTAAGAGGAACTGCTTAGGGCTCCAGCAGCCCTTCATGTCATTCAGCCAAAATCCTTCCTGGTTTTCTCAGCCATAAGTTATGGGAACTTTTCTTCCCAGCACTGGAATCCTGAGCTTGGGATTCTGATGTGAAGCTCGGACTCCTGGATCCTCAGGGAGGACCTTGGCAGCTGAAATATCCTTCCCAATTTTTAACAAGCACACATGGATTTGGGACCAGCCCATTCCATGTTTCTGCTTGTCCTGCCAGTTTCAGGATGGCTTATTCTATATTCCTTAGTTATAAGACTTCTGTTCAGCTAGGTTTCATGTGGTTCTGAATGATAGTTGTAAATTTAGTTGTAATTTTGATGGGGTTGTGGGAGGTTCTGAATACTGCATTTTCCCAAGCTGCCACTTTGACAAGAAGCCCAGGAGGAATTTTTTTCCTCACAGGAGTCATATCTGTGGGGCTTGGCAGTTGATTTCCTCTCACTCACAACACCTGAATTTTGGGTGCACAGATTGTATCCCAATTAGTCAGCCACTGATCTGTTTCAGTACAGAAGACCCTGACTCCCCGTTGCAAAATATTCAGAGGGCACTACAGCCCTCCTAGATGGAGCGTGATGGTCTTCAGAGTACATTGTGTAAATTCTTTGTTGAGGACCTCAGGTCCTGTACAAGAACAAAGATCCACAGGAGCTACCTGAACAAGCAGTAAGTGCCACTGCCACTTTAGTAAAAGCTTTCTGTGACATGTGGAACCAGCCTGTCTCTGAACTTTGAAAGTACTTTCAGGTCATAATGATGTAAAACATAAATAAGTTTTCTTTTCCCATGAATTCAATGCCAGAGATAGCCCTTTGTGTCAGATAGGGTTAATGGAACCGAAAACAAATATTTAAAGTCAAAATATTGACTCACTGTTCTACGCCTTCTCCATGCGAAACATTACTCTTTTTTTTTTCATGAATACCACAAAGTTTCTTAATCTGACCACTGCTTTAGTATGCAATAGTCAAAACCCACATTGCATAACAATCTCTTATGTTCCTTTATCTCTTTGTCTTCGGTTCTTATTCTTAGTGATCTTCAATCACTATTTAAATCCCTCTTGACAGTCACTATTACAGTGATCTATGCCTTTTCTAGCTTGTTTCTCCTCAATATTTTCAATCAATCCAGTCCACAGTTTTGTTCGTGGAACAGCACTGACAGTTTCAAAGTTCTATTCCCAGCACTGACAATTTTGAAGTTGTATTTCTGACACTGTTGGAAAGAAGCAGGGGGAGGGCTTGTGAGGCAATGTTTATAAAGTCGACAGTAGTGCATAGTAATGTCCTAGGCCTTGACATCCAGTCACCACTCACTCAATGACTCATCAGAGAAGCTTTCAGTCCAATACATTTTATTCATGGCAAGTGCCTTATACAAGTTTACCATTTTTTAGATCTTTTACATCATTACTGTACTTTTTTTATGTTTAGATACACAAATACTTAACATTATCTTATGATTTCCTACAGTATTTAGTACTGTAGGAAACATGCTGTACATGTTTATAGCCCAGTATCAAGAGTTTATATCATGTAGCCTATGTGTATAGTAGGCTGTACCATCTAGGTTTGTGTGAGTACATTCTATGATGTTCACACAATGACAAAATGATTTAACAACACTTTTCTCAGAATTATTCCTATTGTTAAGTGATGCATGACTATACTGCTCCATGTGCTACTCCACAACCTGGCATCGCTCTAAGAAATATGTAGTATAAAAACAGAATAAGACTATGCACTTATTTTTATAGAACTGAAGATAACTAAGGGAAATAAAATATAAACGTTGAAAATAATTGCAGTGAAAATAAGTAAGGGCATAGATAAAATTGCTGTGAGGTATCAGAAAATAGTTAATTAAATATAACCTTGAACAACCAGGGAAAGCTGCACAGGCTGGCACAACATACTCTATAGGAGGGATAGTGTTTGGATTGGTAATGGAGAACAGAGAAAGTAACTTATTGAGATATTTCTGTGTCCTAGGTACTAAGATAGGCCTTTTCACCCACTCAACAATACTGAAAAATTATTAGCCCAATTTTAAAGATCGGAAATTGAAGCTTAGAATAGATAAGTCTCTTTCTCAATAGCAGAGTCATAAATACAGTATAATTGGATTTCTATACTCTAAAGTAAGTGGTTTTGTTTGTTATTTTTGAGACGAAAACAGTCCAATAAGTAGCATAATACAGTATAAACAAAATGCCAAGGCCAGAACCAATGACTAGAATAATATAAATATAATTCTGAGGCCAGAATTATAATATAAATGCTTATGTCAAAGGTTGTTTGCTTGGGAAAGTGAGTTTTGAGAGACAGATTGGGTCAGATTATGATGATTTACAACCATCAGCCTCATTGAGAAATTTAACTGGTAAGATAGGCAGCAGGGAGCCAATGTAGCTTCTTGAGTAGAATAGTCATGTGAACATGCCTCTAAAGTGGCTATTTTTGTGTTGAAGGTTTAATGAGAACTAGGCTCTGGAATAAGTATCTAAACTACATTGGTAAACTACATTGGTTCTGCAAGTGAAAACTTTTGAAAGTACTAATATTCAGGTCTACTACAGATTATCAGATCAGAATATCCAAGAGTGAGGCTCAGGGTTGTGAACACATAAATCTAATCCTAGGTGTTTTTGATGTATATCCTCTATTGAATATCACTAATGAATGTCCTAAACTATTCAGAGATAATAGGAGCTCTCTGAGACCCTCTATGCACCATACCATTGTGAATTTATTGAGATACGCACATTGAGGCATTGCTGGTTCTATAAGAACCAGAACCTGGGTCCTGAATGGTTAGAGTATTGAGACCAAGGGATGTGATGGGAGCTCCTGGGAGTTAGGGTTGGCTGGAGAGGAAGCTTCAGAGATTGTGAGCTGGAGAGGAGTAGCAAAGAACCTGTCTGGACTAGCAGGCAGCCAGGATGGGTATAGTCTCTATGCATCAGCTTTCTATACCAACAGTATTAAAAAAATACTGGCCTATGGAAACTTTGCAAGGTGGAAAGACTGATCTTAGAATCACATTGGTGCCATATCTTTGAAGAGGGATGGATGAGACCTTGAATCTGGAGTGGTACCTGCCAGGAGAAGCAGAAGGAATTCTTCTCTAATTTCAGCCCAAAGGTCTCCTATTCAAGATAGGAACTACATGGATGAAGTTTATAAACATACTAAAATACAAGCTACTACAAGAATATGTCAGAAGAAACAAGAAACTAAAAGTTGATGTTCCCAATGATAAGCAAATGTTGAACTAATCAAATACAGAGTATAGAATGACAGTGGATAAGGGGTTCAAATAAAGGAAGCAAAAAGCAATTATTTTATAGTAAGGAAATTAAATCAGAGAAATTTAATGATGGAAGTATAGCAGTTGCAATTAATAGTGGTTGGGTTAAAAGGAAGACACATAAAGTTTCTGATAGCATAAGTAATCTGAAAGTTATTTTTAAACAATTTATCTAGAATGCAATAAACAGAGATGAGGAAGTAGAAGAAATTTGAAAGAGGGGTTTAGAGATAAGAAGAATGGAATGAGAAGTTTTAATATATATCTGTTTAAAATTCCAGAAAGTCATAATTGAGAAAACGGAAGAGAGAACAATATTGAAGAAAAATGCCCAGAACTGAGAAAAATATGAGCCCACTGAATTAAGAAACACAATGCATCCCAAAGAAGATAAATCCAAAGAACAACAGCTTTATAATAGCCCTGGGGGGTGAGTCATTGTTATGAGCTGAATTGTGTTCCACAGTATTGAAATAGAGTGAACCCTTTACTCATTATGATTGATATCCTTATAAAAAGAATAGAGACTCAGGAACAGAGAGAGACAGAGGGAATAACATATAAACACATAGACACACAGGGGGAAGGCAGCAATCTTATAATGAAAGCAGAGATTAGAGTTACGCAATCGGTAAACCAAGGAATGTCTCTCTCTGCCAGGAACAACCAGAAGCTGACAGAGACAGCATGGCCCTGCTCACACCTTGTTTCAGACTTCCAGAGTCCAGAACTGTAAAACAATGTATTTCTGCCGCAGTCCAGCTGCAGCAGGAGTCAGGGGTGCTGAAGGTGGGCAAGGCGTCGGTGCTGGGAGACAGCAGACTACACAACTTAGAGGTGGTGTGACACTGTTCCACTTTATTGAGAATCAACATAATCTTTTATACTTTCTTTTTTGGCTACGATTATATTTTTTCGGTTAGCAAGCAAGAAATATTATTCACAGGTTAAACAATACAAGTTTCGATTTCATCAGAATGGAACAATTTTGACTTTTATTTTTTAGAATAGAGGAGAAAGGAAAAATCAGTGACCTATAGAGTGATAGATGCGGCTTTGTTTGCAGCAGTAATATATTAGCTTGTGAGACAGATATTTTATATAATATTTGCCTGTGGTTACTACTTCTTATGGATATATTTTAACTATGGACCTATTCATAAGCTATTATATTCTTCTTGCCATTTTCTTCTAAGAAAAGAGTGTCTTTTGCCATAGCTATTGATTAACTACTTAAGAATGCTTTTCTTTTGTTCCTTTGGGAGCGAGCACCGGTGTGGCCGCTGCCTTGTGAAGCGTTTCATGAAGGGCAGGTTCTCATACTGAACATGCCTTCCGTTTACATTAACTATTTTGATACTGTTCTCATTGGAAGCACCTGCGTAAGGCTGAGGAGGGTCTGGTAGCCTTTCCATACTGTTAGCCCCTTTTAGGGGGATGCCGTAATCTGCTATTTATTCTATATGCTACCCAGGGTCATCCTTGTACAGTAGGCAAGGGGCGATGGCCTTTTTCCTGTCCTCGACTAATCTTGCAACCATAGGCGGGTGCGTGAGCTCAGCTTTCTCTAGTTCTTCCATAAATTCCTTATTGGGGGCGCCAGGGGGAGTTTTCCTAGCTACATCTAATAACAATTTGTTAAAGCATCTGGCACATGTCATAGTGACTGGACTTGGGAAAATCAAGATTTCTTCAGAAGTGAGAACATTGTTAACCATTCCCAGGTTAGTTATTGATTTATGGCCCCAAATGCCCCTCCAAGGAGGAGAAGAGATATTCCCACTAAGCCAATTACTCCCACCCACCTGCCACGTCCTCTCCCCAGAAGACACCTTCCTTGAAGCTTCCTCTCCACGTCCGGATCTTGTCAGACAACATGGTTGGAAGAGGACACGGCATATTTCTGTTTTAAGCCTCCCAGTTTGTGATATTTTGCACAGCAGCCCTAGAACAAGAATGCATACATTATTGCTTTCATTTTTCAGATTAGTCGCAGGGAGGTGAACGACTTCATCAAAGTGACTAAGGAGCAATCCCAGCCTCGTTGATTTATAATGTAATAGTAAGACAGAGACCAGAATAGAAGTCAAAAATGGGTGACCTACAGCCATGAGTGAAGGTGTGTTTTCTTGGACCCTCACAGATATAATTTCTTTTGGTATTGTTTAGCAGAAGTTAAAAATTGTAAGATTTCAAATAAAATTTTCGATTAGAGTCCTCTCTTGCCTGAATTCCCATATGACAATAATTACCTGAGGCTGAGTCCACAGATCTACATTTGTGCATTTGTATGCTCTCCCACTTTTCCTGTCCCCACATAACCTGATTAACTTATTTGTGTTTTTTTGCCAAACCTATAGGGTGTTTACATTTATGACCTCTGCTGGGGAGGTTAAAGGCCAGACTTTGGACTGGGCCTTTTAATACTATCAACACTTTACAGTGGTGTAATTATTGACATGATAGGTATCCAACTCAAGGGTCAATTTCCCTACCTGTAAAGTATCTGCCTTGGAGAAGTTATTGAATTAAGTTTAATGCTTGAAAATCAATATTGCTTGTTGAACAATGGACATCCAGTAACGTTAATTACTACCTTAATATAATTTTTCAAATATCTGTAATACTAGTAGAATATGAGAAATCTTTTTTTTCTTATGAGAAAAATGTTTGTAAGAAAATTTAGTTCTCTTGAGGACTCTGTGTGGGTGGTACTATTTTTTCCACTTTATGAATGAGGAAACTGGGCCTGAGAAAGGTTAAGTAACTTTCCAAATGATCATATTGTTATGACAGACCTGTCCTGACCTCAAACCTGTGTTCTTAATCCCTGAGCATATTGGCAGACTACCCTCAAAATATGATTTCTTCAACAAAGGGTGTCTCTTCAAAGAAACTATCTGATTACCTATGGAAATGGAGCCCTGGCCCCAGTGTCTGGTATCTCACAGGAATGTATCCCTTAGGTGGAGAAAAGCATTGAAAACATTCCCCTACTGTATTTGGTATCAATGCACATATATTTTTTTCTAACTTATTACTGACAAATTGAAAGGAAAAGAATCATGCTAAGTTTTACTTTAGCTTTATAAAAAGCTCATTAGAATTGTCCAACCCTGAAAAATACAGTGAATATTTTGGTTTTGATTCCTGGCACCCATTCCCTTGCCACAGCCTATGCTGGAAATTTTAGGAATTAGCACAAGATAACAAATTAGAAACCCTCCCAAAGCTTCTCGGAGGTAATACTTCATTATTTATTACTACATTCACAAGGAAAATACAGCCTAGGCAAAATAAATGGCCATTTCCCTGCTCTGAAGGTGCAGAGCCATGACGTGCCATGATGCTATGGAGACTCCCCAAATCATTCCTCAGGCAACAAGCCACATCTCCTCCCACCCTGCACATTTAGGTTAGAAAGGCTGTGTTTACTCTCGGGAATTTTTGAACATTTTGAAAGAAAGCTTGGTTTCTGGCAATAGAATATCTGTCCATGGGGTTTCTCTAGTGTTCTTCCAGCAAGGAATGTTTGTTATTACATTGACTTGTTGTTATAGATCTGGAGCTGAAAAATTAGCAAGAAGACGAGGGCATTATAAAGAGTCAATGCTACTGAAGATTCTGTCTGAGGGTTTCATTTGTTTCCCATCACAGCAGAACCCAAAGTGACCTGTATGCATGTCTATAGTACTGTAAGGGAACCTAATAAAAATAAATAAATAAAAAAGGAGGGACATTCTCAATTAGATTACAGTCATCCATGGCTTCCTTTGTTATTGATGGATTCTTAGTGGTTGGGGTAGGGCCCAGGGGGAATAAGCAACAAGCATTGTAAGAGGGAGAGATTTATTAAAAATAGGTGACCATTGGAGACATTAATTATCTAGCACAGAAGCAGACTCTCCTCCCACAATAACTAACAGCTTCTCCCTCAGAATGGGCTTGGAGAAGTGCTGGTATTCTAGTAGTGGTAGTACTAGAGATCCCATCTTCACTCTGTGGAGAGAGCAAAAGGTTATAATTATGGACTGGCTCAGATACCAGTACTGGAACTCAGTTCTTAGGAAGGCTGGTAGTAGAGAGTGTAGCCCTCAAGGAACTACTCACAGACCGGTACATGCAAGTAGACAATACTATACAACTTAATTAGAATTCTTAATTTCTAGAACCTTAATTTTTAGTGACAACTGAAAGTAAGTAATTGGCATTCTTTAGATTGGCAAATTTATAAATACATTTCATAACTTTCAGAAACAGTTTTTTTCCACTGGCAAATACACTTATATTTTTAAGAAGCATAACAGAGATAACATAAATCATCCCTTTAGTGCACTTAGAAATGAGCTGTTTAATTATCTAGTGTCCTTGACCACTTTTAGGAGGCTGGAGAAGAGGCAGGGGATGGATATCAGGCCTTGACTTTTGAACTTAAAAGTGCCACATTTTTTCTTTACATTGAGGTGAGGCAGTGGTTCCTGTTGATTCCACAGCCTGCACAGGGTTTTAGGGTGGTATTAATTTCCCCATTGTTCCCAGGACTGCAGCAGCTCCCGGGCTTCCAAGATAGAGTGTTTAAAAGATTTGTTTCCTCCCATTTTTCTTTCTGACTTTTACTATCTTGGAGGGTAATAAGATATTTCCCCCTCTTTGAATCATTAATTTAGATCTTTCTGAGAATTCTTATTATGTACAACATGAAGCTTGCATATAAGAAGTTTTATCCTATTTACTAGGCAACTGGCAAACAATTCTAACTATGCTACAATAAAAGATCATCTTTTTCTTAGTCATTGGCTCATAATCGTATGTGGACTGATTGGCCAGAATGCAACTGAGGGGGCTACCACTGGGTACTGATACCAAGGTGCCCCCCCATGCTTAAGAGTCAAAGATTACACACAAAATAACAATTCAACAAATAGAAAGGAGCAAGCAACTATATAGCAGTATGATTCCTATGCAAATTTCTTTGAGCAATATCCCTAATTAAAAATACAACTATTAAGACACAACACAAAATGTAAGCAACAAGAAAAGCAAATACACAAAAATCCATATACCAAAGCCAAAAGAGCACTCCACCAAATCCCACACCAGGGATCTGGGATTTTTCTTGTTACTGAGCCATGCCTACCACCAAGCTATGCCTATTGAGCCCTATATAATCCCAAATGGTTCAAGGAACCCAAGTGATAAGTCAGGGCCTCCTGATTATGCACACCAAAGACTTTACCCAGTTTGGGTTCATCAGCCCACCAACAACCTGTTTCCTTTCCCCAGCTGGGCATAGCAGATGACCATCCTTGAAAGAGAGAAGGATAGTTCCCAAGTAAAATCATTCAGCAGCTGCTAGGGACTCCTAAGTTTTCTCATGGGATATGTCAGCCACAGGCAGCCTGGAAAACCCCCTACAAAATCCAGGGACTTATAGGAGGGGACCCAACTTATTCCTGGTTGACTCACCAAAACTATAACCAAAACCAAGTTTTGGCTGCCTGCCACAATGAAAGCCAGACTCATGAGACAGATGCTGGTGGAAAAGGAAAGAGGCTTATTCAAGTGCCAGTCAACCGAGAAGATGAGGGACTCTTGTCACAAAGCCCATCTCTCTACCTCAGTGTAGGCAGAGATTGTTATAAAAGAGAGAGGGAAAGTTGAACAAATAAGTCAAGGGGAGATGAAAAGTTCTCTATATGCAGGCTAGCACAGTCTATTTTGATAAGGATCCCGAAACTGATCAAGTGATGGTCTGGTGTTCATCATCTTGGTCTCCGTTCCTGGTTCTACGTTAGCCTGGTTCTATGGTTGAAGCCAGCAATTCTCTTAGAGCTGGGATGACTGAAGGTCAGAGTCTGTATCTTTAGAAGTTAGTTTCTAGGATTCTTAAACACACTGTTTATCTATAAATTGCATATTAGTCAGAGTCAGCATTTATAGAAACAATGTCAAAAAAATGGTGGGTGGGTTACAATTTCCTACTATTAGAAGGAGACCACCCACAGACTGGCACGTGCAAATAGACAATACTACAAAAAACAGGAAGCAAAGGAATTGACTAGAAAACAGAATCCATGTGTAATTTGATATAAATATAATTATTTAATGCATACTTAATTCTATATTTAATTTTCTCCTTGAAAATTTCCCCATTACTATATATTTTTGTAGGCAGCAGTAAGAATAGCATCAGATGGTACACTGGTGGGATCAGACTGGACCTTGGTTCAGCGACCTTGGTACTTGAGTTCTGGCTAGGAAAGAATTCAGGGTCAAGACTCAAACTATAAGAGGAAGTTTATTTAAAAAGTTGCAGAGATAGAAGTAAGCTGTAGAAGAAATGGGCTCAGAAAACAAGTTACAGAGGCAAAAAGAAGGGGAATTGGAGTTTAGGAGAGAGGAAGATAAAGGTAAAGCCCATAGGGGAAAGAGAAGGTGTGGCCAATGCTTCCAGGAAACAGAGCACTCTGGGTATATATCTGGAGATTATAGGGAGGGTCCCAATAAGATATTCATCAGCTTTTCAGGTGTGCTTTTTCAAGGTTATGGTCTCCATTGATTGGTCAGTGCCAGGGTGAGGTGTCATGAGTCAATGTAGCTGGTTCTGAGATCAGCCAAGGAGTCACTTGCCTGGTTTTGCTGCTTTTGTGGGCTTAGAGCTAAAACCCAACTGAGGCCTAGATGTACCTGATGCCTGTCAGAACCTCATTGTCTTGAGGGCTTAATGCTTAAAGGCTGTTATTGGACTCCCTTGTTATTCCCTCTCCAAGGGTTTCTAACCGTATGACTAGCAACATGCTAAGGGAGCAAAAGTCAGGGGACAATTCCAACCTAATGACCAGAGATATGAAAGGCCAGGGATTCTAAACCATATGACCAGCAGTGTGCTACCCAGGGAGGAGAAGTTACCCAGGGAGCAAGGTCATTGTTTTCTCAGTTTTGCCCATTGCTAGGCACCCAGGGCTTTCCACCCTCGTGACCTTCTGTACCTGATCCATCATCCTTGCTCTGATCATGTCTGTCTAACTGCCTACGACATTTTGAAAAGTACATTAATAGAAAGATGAGGTAAGAGCAGAGTGATAGGTAGTAAAAAGAGTGTATGTCTAGAGACAAGAGAACATGCACTAGGGCCACAGGTAACAGGGTCTGAGGCTGAGATAATAGGAAGCTTATTCTAAACCATTAAGACAAATGAAAATTAAAGGTACTGAGCTCAAGATACAGGTACTACTAGGACTTTAGGGTGAATTATTGGAACTTACCTTAGCAAGAATGCAACCCCATCTTTGATGCTAGTTGAGGGTCTTCTTCACAGAGATGCTGAATAAATTTCTTGCAGGCATGGCATCCTTTCCCAATAATGAGATCAATCAAGACTCGAGCCCTATCCATGACTGTGTGATTTTCATCTTTCACTTTGCACATCTCCTCCTGACTAACCACTTCGTCCTCTAAGAGGTCATCCAGCAAGGTGTTTATTGTACCATGGCCCACTGAACGGATAAACAGCCTCCTCTTCTGAATCAGTTGTTTGTCTATTGGAAACACAAAGATTCCCCAAGTAATGAAAATATCCAAACTTCCCTCTCAATTTACAAATAAGGAAGCAATCGTCTTAGTCTTTTTCAACCACACTTTTCTCTCCACGGAGTTCAAGGGTCTTGAGGAATGAGCTAATGCATTTGAATCTCGAGGCATCTACTCCATAGAATT
This sequence comes from Miniopterus schreibersii, assembly GCF_964146895.1. Lineage (NCBI taxonomy): Eukaryota > Metazoa > Chordata > Mammalia > Chiroptera > Miniopteridae > Miniopterus > Miniopterus schreibersii. Next base: position 14,127,451 of record NC_138112.1, on the reverse strand, counting down.
CTTTCTGATTCTAGCCTTACCTTCATGAGGTCATTGAGTAACCAGAGAGAGCTGATTTCATGATTTTTTGTTAGCTTCCTGAAATCAGAGGTTATTCTGCTCCCATACACTTCACTTTCTTAAATTCTGAAGAGTTTTGACAGGCTGTTTCCTTGGGAAACAACGGCTGCCGATATGCATCCTATGCCCAGGTGACTCATAGTTTCAAATTCAGATAAAACTAGCAAAATAACAGGATAGCAATAGAATCTCTGGTTCTTCCTGGCCTTTTATTTCAAAAATGTTGTGAAAGGCTGGCTGAGCACCTTCCCTTCCTCCTCCTATTCCCTCTCCACGTAAACCTGTTAGGTTTAGGTTCCTCACATAAACCTTAGCCAAGCCTAATGAGGAAGGTAACCCCTTCCCAAACTATGTTTTCCCCATGAGCTCTCAAACTAGAAAAGACTCACCAGCCATGGATCCTCACAGTTGCCTTCTATGTGCAGTTGAAATGGCAAGCAAGTTGGTCCTGTCTTTTTAAGTAGGGTGTGCGCAGAGGTTGCGAAATATTACACCTACCTAAGCATAGTAATCATTATTTCAAAATATGTTTTCCATTGTTAGAAAATAATTATTTGAAATAAATAATAAATGGCAATAATTATTGTCATTTATCAAGATGTTCTTAGGTCACCGAACCTTAGCTTATAGCAGAATAGTGCTAATAAGACATTCGCTTCACCATTCCTTGGGGATTGAGAAGTGAGAATATAAAAGAAATAAGAAAGCACATATAGAGTTAAACATGCAATAAAGAATCATCAGTTCACTGAGGTTCGAATAAAAGTCTAACCAGATACAGAATGTTTTGCAACATAAATCAGGTACTAAGAGTTAATAGTGGTAAAATACACAACATAAAATATACCATCTTAACCATTTTAAGTGTTCATTTCAGTGGCATTAAATACATATACATTGTTGTACAAGCATCACCCATGTACATCTCCAGACACTTTTCATCTGCAACTGAAACTATACCCCTTACACAATAACTCCCCATTGTTTTCCTTCTAACAGCCCTTGTCAATCACCATTTTACTTTCTGTGTCTACGAATTTGACTACTTTAGCTAGCTCATATAAGTGAAATCATATAGTTTGATTTTTTTGTTACTGACTTATTCCACTCAACATGATATCCTAAAGATTTACCCATATTATAGCATGTTTCAAAATTCCTCTTTGTTAAAGCTGAATATACATATATAATTACAGATATAGATATAGATATAGATATAGATATAGATATAGATATAGATATAGATGATATATAGGTATATAGGTATAGATATAGATGATATAGATATAGATATAGATGATGATAGAGATGATAGAGATAGAGATAGAGATAGAGATAGATAGAGATAGAGATAGAGATAGAGATAGAGATAGAGATGATAGATAGAGATAGAGATAGAGATGATAGATAGAGATAGAGATAGAGATAGAGATAGAGATAGAGATAGAGATAGAGATAGAGATAGAGATGATAGAGATAGAGATAGAGATAGATAGAGATAGAGATAGAGATAGAGATAGAGATAGAGATAGAGATAGAGATGATGATAGAGATAGAGATAGAGATAGAGATAGAGATAGAGATAGATAGAGATAGAGATAGAGATAGAGATAGAGATAGAGATAGAGATAGAGATGATAGAGATAGAGATGATAGAGATAGAGATAGAGATAGAGATAGATAGAGATAGATAGAGATAGATAGAGATAGATAGAGATAGATAGAGATAGATAGAGATAGATAGATATGCATGCGCACATTTTGATTATCCACCTACTCATTAATGGGCATTTGGGTTGCTTTTATCTTTTGGCTCTTGTGAATAATGCTGCTGCAAACATGGGTGAACAAATGTCTCTTTAAGACTCTGCTTTAGCCCAGCCGGGCATGGCTCAGCGGTTGAGCATCGACCTAGGATCCAGGCAATTGGGGTTTGATTCCCGGTCAGGGCACATGCCCTGGTTGTGGGCTGCAGCCGATCAATGACTCTCTCATCATTGATGTTTCTATCTCTCTCTCTCCCCCTCCTTTCCTCTCTCTGAAATCAGTAAAGATATATTTAAAAAAAAAAAAAAAGACTCTGCTTTAATTTTGTGCGTATATATACCCAGAAGTGAAATTGCCAGATCATAGGGTAATTCTATTTTTGTTAATTTTTTTAGGAATGATTACACTGTTTTCTATGCCTGCCATACCATTTTGCATTCCCACCAACAGTGCACAATGGTTCCAATTTCTCCACATTTTGGGTTTTTGTTAGTTAGTTAGTTAGTTAGTTAGTTAGTTAGTTAGTTAGTTTCAATAGTACCTATCCTAATATGTGTGAGGTGGACTGAAACTTTTTGACTCCTTTCCATTGTGCTTCACTGAAGCTCTGGGCCGATCCAGAGAAATGGTTTGTGTCCCTGGGAAGAAGTTTTGCTTTTAGGGATGAAAGTGTTTTTTTTCTGTAAAGCTCTTTCTCTTCAGAGGGCTCAATTTTAAGGTATGCTATTTGGCAGAGGCTGAGAGTGCAGATTCTGAAGCCAGAATAGTTGAATTAACATGTCACTTGCTGATCTCAGGCAAGGAAATTTGGTTTCCTTTTGGCCAAATGGGTTTAAAGATTATTCTTATGTTGTATTATTATTGCATTTAATGAGCATTTAACAAGTCATTAAAATAGTACCTAGCATAGAGAAAGCACTTAATTTATATATTGTGTATGTTCCTGCAGCAACCCTTGTTTATCTCATCAATTAATTCCATATAAATATTCAACATAAATATTTATTGAAGATCAATTCTATGTACCAAACACTATTATACATGCTGCGAATACAGTGATTAAAAAAAAAATAAACAGACAAAAATTCATGTCCTAATAAAATATACATTATAATGAAAGGCCACAAATAAACATTAAACACATCCAGAATACCTTGCCTTGTGGTAGGCAGTCAGACAGGCATGAACAGAGCAGGACAATAAGCCAGGTATGGGATGTCTCCAGGACAGAAAGCCTCAGGCACCTAGAAATGGATTCCTAGCAATGGGCAGAACTGAGAAAGCAAGTATTAGAAACAAGTATTGTTAATTAGGACCTTCCCACTGAGGCAATCTTTCCTCTCCTAGATCATCTTTGGCCATGCAGGTCAGATTCTTCCCTGACCTTTTCTCCCCTGGCATGTAGCTAGTCATGCAACAGGTTCCCCCCTCCTAAGAGAAGAACAAGGGGGGCAGAAAATAGCCCTTAAGCATTAAGACCCCAGGACAAAGAGGTTCTGACCTACATCAAATATATCTAGGCCTTAGTTGTGTATCAGCCCCAGGCAGAGAAAAGCAGTAAAACCAGAGAAGTGATGTGATGGCTGACATGAGGATCAACTGCATTGATTCATGACCCCCTTGCTTGGTGCTGACGAATCAATCTGTGGAGACACCTGAAAAGCTGATGAATCTTCTATTGGGACCTTTCCTTGGGAACTTGAGATAAATGCTCTCAAGACAGAGGACCCAGTGAGGCTCTCTCTATGGAGCAAGCCTTCACCCTTCTCTGTCCCCTCCAGGAGTGTTTTCCTTGACTCTTTCTCCTAAGCCCCAATAGCTTTTCTTTTGCTTCTGTAACTTGTTTCCTGAGCCTGTTTCTTCTACAGTTCATTTCTTCTACATCTGAGATTTTTCTAAATACGTTTCTCTTATAATTTGAGTCTTGGCTCTGAATTCTTTCTTAGCCAGAACTCAAGTACCCAGGTTACTGAACCATGGTCAGGTCTGACTCCACTGGTCTAATACCTGGTGCCATTTCACCACTGCCAACAGTATTAAGAGTAATACGTGCAAGGAGAAGAAAATAAAGAGGGGGGAAATTTTGGGGGGGAATTGAACTATAGATTGAAAGTCCAGAGAAAGCTACAACAAGAAATTCATGGTTAATTTATAGCACATTTGATTAAGTATCCCAGAAGTAAACTGCATGTGGCCAACAGTTTCATCAACATAGTTTTTTTAAAACTGGAGTAAAATCTAGACACAAAATGCAGATATTAATCTTTAGTACTTAGCAAATATTTTAGCCATTAAAAGAAAAAAAATTCTCAGAAGATTTAAAGAATCACACTTCTTACTACTAACTTACCTGTTAGAAATAATTTGTTATGTACTTAGATTCTGGGCCAGTTGCCACAGTTCAACTGATCATTAGCAAAAGACTTTACCAACAGTCTGAGGCAGGTTGGAGTGGGGAGGTGTATACCCACCTAGTGAGACTAATCTTCTCTGAAGGGCAAAGGTGCCTCAGACCAACTGATTTTGACCAAGAGAATGAAGATCTAGTTTACTCTAATTTATCTTTGTATGTAATATATCTCTTATTAAAAAAATTTTTTTCAACTCAGTTACTATTGTTTCACAACCTGTGCAGATAAAAAAAAAAGCCTGCCTGAGGATCATGTTTAACCTGTAGGCCACATATCTGTCTTCTGTGCTCTTGGCAAATTACTGCATTTATATTCTTGGGAACAAGACTCTATCTTGGTAATGGGTAGTATAAAATTTTGTACATTTTAATCTATGGTTTTCTTAAAGCATTTTTTACTTTTCCTTCTTACTTCCTTGACCAAGCTTGTAGCAGGCTCCTGTTGCCACAGGGAATAATCATAGCAAGGCAGAAGCTAGGAATGGCCAGAAAGGCATTGAGATCTGGAGAAAGAAAAAGACAAGGCACTCACACACACACACACACACACACACATAAATGGGAATGTTTCTGTGGAAAATACTGAGAACATTATCCTCACGATAATAGTTTTCTTGTCATGGACTGCCTGAAGAGGCAGAGGTGTTTGAGTTTTCCAGCCAGCCAGGACAACACACCAGTACTTTGAGGTGGTGTTCTGACCACAACCAAAAGCCAAATCATACTTCTAGGAAGCAAGACTGTAGGCACCAGGATCCCTGATTCTCAGTTTTCTGGAAGCCCAGTAAGAGACTTACTAGATATGCAAGTCCATTGCTGGCTTTAGAAATGAAAATGTCAATGATTATGATATTTAAATGGAAAAGATAAGATTTTCTTTTCTCATCTTTCTGGAGATCACTCAAGCATATGTAAACCTGGTAAGACTCCAAGAAGAGGATGCGGTTCCTATAATAGTTAAAATTGAAGTTACTTCCCTGGCTGATATTGCTCAGTGGTTAGAGTGTCAGTCTGTGAACCAAAGAGTTGCAGGTTTAATTCTTGTTCAAGGGCATGTGCATTGATTGCAGGTTCCATCTCTGGCCCTGGTCAGTGCTTGTGTGGGAGGCAACCCATTGATGTGTCTCTCTCAGTTCAATGTTTCTCTCTCTCCCTCCCTCCCTCCTTTCCACTCTCTCTAAAAATCAATGGAAAACATATCCTCAGGTGAGGATAAATAAATAAATAAATAAATAAATAAATAAATAAATAAATAAAATTAGAGTTACTACTCTGGATAGACATTCAAAATATAATTTGGATTGAGATATAATGATCATAAAATAAATGAATGATGGACTAAATGATAAGTAATGTCTTTAATGACAAGAAATGACTTGAAGATTTAGATCAGGTCATGTCAGTTTTCTGGAATTTGATTTACAACTAACAATTCATGTTTGGGATGATGATAAAGGTGTGGGTGTAGAGAGTAGATGTGACCTAGGAGGCAGAAGGTCCCTAGATGTGAACTCTTTGAAAGAACTGATTTTTCATCTATGTTTCAATTACCTATATTTACATAAATACATTCTAGACTAGATTTAGTAAATACATCTCGATGGGAACACTAATACATGATTATTTTTTCTTTTCATGTAAATTTCCCCTCTTCTGAATGAGTTAGTTTATCTAAGCCTCAGTTTCTTTATCTATGTACAGTTATCTCATCTCTATTATTTTTATTACCTAGATTTGTTTTGACGATTTAGCATAATATTTATAAAACGGTTGCCTGATCATAAATGAAAGTGGTTGTTATCATGTTAACAACAATCTTGAAGGAAAGTATCCTCATACTTACATTTCTTCCAAAAATGCTTATGAGTTCCTTATATCGCTTATTTCATTATCTTTTTAAAATGTCTCTCTATGTTAAAACAAAATGTATCTCTGTTTTATAAAGGAGAATATTAAGTGTTGGGGGTTCAGAGACTTGCCCAGCATGAGGGCCCCTCATGCAACACTAGACTTGGTGTGATGTGCTACTTGCTCTCCATCCAGCGCTGTGGTAGGAAATATGAAGAACATGATCAGTTAAGAGAGGACTCAGACCCCATTCTTAAGGAGTTTAAAATAACTTGGGGGTGATAAGGCATAAGCATAGGAAAAGATAGCATGACAATACAGGAGAACCTAGACTAAAAGTGCTATATAAGAAAAGGGGGGGTTAAAGCTTCTGGAGAAGACAGGAAGATTTCACGCAGGTAGTAGGACATATTCCTAGAACCTGTAGGAACTACTTTGGTGTAACCACTGGGGAGAGAGAAAAGGTTAATAATTTGTTTATAGCTTAATTTTTTTCTAGGTATTGTAACAGGTTGATTAACCTGTCCAAAAACACTGAGAAAATGGCATTTGTGCCCCACCTTTGCAAATGAGGAAACTGAGTCTTTCAGAAATAAACCTCTTGCCCAAGATCATAGCAATAGTGAATGTGACTTTAGGCAGATTTGATATATACCTCTGTTGAAAGTCACTGTTTGGGTACCTACTTCTGTAACTGAATGGATTCTCTAGGCCTTCTTCATGTTCCACAAAATCTTGATGTTAATACTTCACTATCTATGAGAAATTACATTGAGGAGCTGGGTCTGAATGGTTGAGGCATTGAAGCCCAAAGATGGGGAAGGAGCACCTGGGAATTGGAGTGGAAGGGAGGGTGAAGAGTAGGGAGCAGTGAGTCTGACTAAATTAGCAGAAAGCCAGGAGGTGTTGGGCCTTTCAGAGGTCAATTTTTTTTTTTTTTTTTTAATCTTCACTAGAAGATATTTTTTTCATTGCTTTTCAGACACAGTGGAAGGGAGAGAGAGAGAGAGAGAGAGAGAGAGAGAGAGAGAGAGAGAGATTGATGTGAAAGAGACACATTAATTGGTTGCCTCATGCACACCCCCCACTGGGGCTGGCGATTGAGCCTGCAACTGAGGTATGTGCCCTTGACCAGGAACCATACCCAGGACTCTTCATTCCTTAGACAGATGCTCTCACCACTGAGCCAAACCAGCTAGGGCAAAAGGACAATTCTCACAGTGGGATTGTGGGGGATGCCAAAGGTGAAAACTCAGCAAGTGATTTCCTCAAAGCCCTTGAAGGTAGTTAATCTGAATGATCATGAATCTGATGTGTTACTTTGCTACTGGCAGAAATATAAACAAACACACTCTGGAGGAAAGTTTTGTTAGGCCCATTGAAATGTAAAAAATATAATCACATTAAAGAACATTTAACATATGAATGAACATTAAAAATACACTACAGAGCAACTCCTATGCGTAGAAGTCAGCAGAAACAAGAAACCAGAAATTTAGAAACATAAGGATTCATAGATTTTGGACTAATCAGATAAAAAATGCATAAGATCTATGTGGGAAATGCTCAAATAAACCCACAAAGAGAGAGATGCATAAATATTATGAAATAATCACTTTTTAAAAGATAGATTTTTTTTAAATGTAACTTTTGCAAATATAAACTACAATTATTAAAATAAGAAACTCAAAGGACAGGTTAAATACATACACTGTTAATGAGAGAGTTGTGTGCTGAAAGATAAATATGATAATCTATCCAAAGAGAGATGATACATTAGGATTCTGAACATTAGGATTCAGACCTGAATCTTACTGGACTAAAAATCAAGGCCTCAACAGGGTTGTGCTTCCTGGAAGATGGGGGAAATAATCTACTTCCAAGCTCATTTAGGTTGTTGGTTGGATGAATCCAGTTCCTTGTGGTGAAAGTAAGGAGATTAAATGTTTTTTCCTGGTTGTCAGCTGGGAGCTGTTCCTAGCTCCTCAAGGCCTCTCTCTGGTCTTCACACATGGCCCTACATCTAGAACCAGCATGAGTCTGTCCAAATCTTTTGGATCTCTCTGGCTTCCCCCTTCTGCTGCTCTCTTATGCTTTCAGCTGGAAAGGGTTCTCTGCTTTTAAGGACTCAGGTAGTTATATTGGGCCCACTCAGACAATCTCCCTATTTAATGGTCAATTGAGCGATAACCTTTATTACATCCACCTGGGCTCTTAACCATTAAATATTACATATTCACAATTGCTAGACAAATAGGTAAAGACTATAGGGACAAAAATTCAGCATATCTCATCTCAGATGAACATAATAGAAAGAATAAGGAAAAGACAATATTTAAAGAGTTTTCATTTATACCATGGAATACTACGCAGCTATAAAGAAGGATCTCTTACCCTGTGGGACAGTATGGATGGACCTGGGGAATATTATGCTAAGTGAAATAAGCCAGGCAGAGAAAGACAAATATCACATGATCTCACTTATATGTGGAATCTAAAGAACATAATAAACTGATGAACAACATAGATCCAGTGACATAGAAGCATGGAACAAACTGATGAATCTCAGAGGGAAGGTGGGGATGGGTGGCTGGGTGGGGAGAGATTAACCAAAGAATCTATATGCATATATGCACAACCCATGGACACAGACAATAATGTGGTGAAGGCCTGGAACAGAGAGTAGGTGGGGGGTGGAAGGGGTTAATGGGGAACAAGGGGGACATCTGTAATATTTTCAACAATAAAGATAAATTTTTTTAAAAAAAGAGTTTTTAGAATCACAGTATCAGAGTTCTGAAATATACAGAGCCACAGTTTACTGAAGCACACTTTAATAAGCACAACAAATACAAAGAAGGCCAACGCCTTACAACAGCCCTATGAGATACACATTACTGTTCCCATTTTGAAGATGAGAAAAAAGAGTGCAGAGAGCTATGTGTCCAAGTTCAACCACACTCCTCTAATTCAGCTCATACAGAGTGTTAGAAAGCGATTCCTTTGTACTTCTCTTCTCATGAAATTAATCGTGAATAGGGAAAATTATAAAATTCCAACCTGGCTCATATGGTGTTACCTAGCATGCAGAATATAGCTCCATAATATATAGTGAGTGCTTTGTTTATGCTTCATTTGTAGACAACAGACACCCCTTTAGCTAGCTTAATTAGAAAATGATTTATTACTAAATCACATACCTGGCAATTACTCCTAGGGCCCACCTCCTGGTTTGTGTGCTCTTGTGTAATACCTTTTCCTTGAGCACAGGCTGAACCTAGTATTTTGATTCTAATAAATAGAATATAGAAATATGATGACATGTTTTTTTCCAAAATCAAGTAACAAAAAGACTAGTTTCCATTTTGCTCATGTCTCTTCTTTCTCACTTGTTCACTCTTATGGAAACCATATTGTAAGTAGCCCTGAGGAGAAACTCACATATTAAGGAATCGAGCAAAGCTTCTGACCAGCATCCAGTGATGAACTGAATCCTGCCCGCAGTTGGAATTCAGCTCACCATGAGTCTGGAGGCAGATCCGACCCTCTCACAGAACCTTCGGATGAGACCACAGCCTTGGGTGACATCTTGATTGTCACATATTGCTTAGATTCCTAACACACAAAAATGGGAAGATAATTGCTTGTTGTTTTAAGCCACTGAAATTTGGGGCAATTTGTTACTTAGTAATTGATACTAATACATGATGTACTGTGTGGCAGTCAGAAATTCACTTTTAGAAGCTTAAGAGCAGGATTAGATTGAGCTGGTAGGGACAGATGCTACTCTCAGAATCACACAGCCTTTGAAATAATTAGGAAAACTACTGCCTGAGACTGCTGAGTCAGGAGGTTAGTGACTGTGTGAGTTCTTCTTTCACATTGGTTCTATGTGATGTTTGCTTACTTCTCACAGGAAGTAAACAATCATGAATAAAATCATCCACATATCCTTTCTTAGTAATTTTATCACTTCTTCTTCCTTCACCACCCATATACCCTTATATTTGTCTGTTTTTCTATCTCCTTTGACTGTTTGTCTTATAAATGCACATACACAAAAACACCATCGCAATCACCTTTGTTTTTTTCTATAAACATCTAAAGATATTTTTTTCCAATTCTAAACAGAATCCTGATTTAGGATAATGAATTTTGAGATACACACACACACACACACACACACACATATATATATTCAAGCAGGAAAATATGAGAGCAAATTCTCCACATGGAAAATACTCAAAATACTCACAGAAACAAAAGATAGTACAGCACAAAGGAATGATCCCAAGGGGTAAATCTCCCAAGGCACAAGGTCCAGGTTATTACAAACACTGTGTGAAGATAAACTTGAAAATTATTTTATACTCCCTACACTAAGACAACACAAAACTTTGCATTCCCTTATCTGCCTGGATGATGATCTTTGGTTTGTCCTTAAACACTGGAGCTATTCTCAGTGATCAGTGCTCAGTGGTGTGGGATGGTTGCTACATTGGGACTGCCTAGTAGATGATTCATGCCCTGACTACTGTCTGAGATACCATGAGATTAAAATGATAAGAAAGCAACCAACAGAAGTTTAAAGTTTGGGAGAGGAAATTAATGACTTCTATGCTAATATGTCTTAAAAGAACTCCAGAGTCACTAACTTTGAAAGATATGAAACACCATAGTGGTATTAGCAGAAATGCAGTTTATACAATTAAATTCATTCAGCAACTCCTCCCCTCCTTTATTTTCCAGACTACACAGTAGGAAACCACTTCTGTTTTCTCTTTTATTGAAATACAAAATGATTTTAAAAATCCTTTTGGAAGGATAAATTTCCTTGAGGGAGTATACAGACAAGGACTGGACTCCTGAGATTTCCTGTAGAAGGAGAGAAATGAGGGTGAGTAGCTGTGGCAGAAATTGTTCAGGGGTAACTCCTGTAATAAGTAGCTTGAACATTACCATATCTCAAATATGTCTCTATTAGTCCAAAAAAATAAAGAATGCAAACAGGCACTTGTAGCGGTTTCTAACCCCAAGCTTGCACTTAGAAAACTCCGTACTTGAAAGACTTACACGCCTTGATAAGAAAAGTGAGGTTTATTATGCAGGACTGATCAAATCTATGTGAAGGTAACTGATGGAATAGATATGAGGGCAGTAATTTGTATGGGCTAATTGCTGTAATAATTGAAATTTATTTATTTATTGTTTACTTTCTTTTTTTAAAATTTTTCTAGCTTTATTGAGGTTTAATTGACAAATAAAAATTTTATATAATATTTAAGGTATACACTGCAATTTCATATATGTATATATTGTGAAATAATTATCACAATCAAGCTAATTACCATATCCATTACCTCACATAGTTGCACATTTCTTTGTGGTAAGAACACCTATGATCAAGTGTACAATACACTATTATTAACTATAGTCATCATACTGTACGTTAGATCTCCAGAACTTATTCATCTTATAACTGGCACTTTTCACCCTTTGACCCATGTCTCCCCACTCCCACCCCCCTGCTCTATCCCTGGTAACTACCATTCTACTCTCTGTTTCTATGGATTTCACTCCTAGATTCTCATAAAAGTGAGATCATGCAGCATTTGTCTTTATGTGCCTGCCTCATTTCGCTTAGCATAACGTCCTCCAGGTTCACCTATGCTGTTGCAAATGGCACAATTTTCTTTTCTTTTCTTTTCTTTTCTTTCTTTTCTTTTCTTTTCTTTTCTTTTCTTTTCTTTTCTTTTCTTTTCTTTCCTTTTCTTTCCTTTTCTTTTCTTTTCTTTTCTTTTCTTTTTAGGGCAGAATAATATTTCATTGCTTATGTGTGCCACATTTTCCTTAGCCACTCAGATGTTAACAGACTCAGGTAGTTTCTGTATCTTGGCTGCTGTGAACAATACTGCGATAAACATGGGAGGGCAGACACCTGTTTTAGAGACCAATTTCATTTCCTTTGGATATATACCCGGGAAGGGGATGACTGCCTCATGTGATAGTTCCATTTTTAGTTTTTTGAGAGATTTCTGTACTGTTTTCCATAATGCCTGTACCAACTTATATTCTGACCAACAGTGTACAATGTTTTCTTGCCTCCACACCCTCAACCACACTTTTTATCCTGAAAACAATGACTTTTAGACATTTGGAGAAAGACCACAAAAATCTATGATCCCTACAAGAAGAACACAAACAAAGTGAGCCCTTTGACTGTGCCAGCTTGTTGCCTGAAGACGGCTTCCAGACTGCGGTGAGGAGAGGGAGTGTCCCAACTGAGCCGGGCGATCAAGGGAAACTATTGAAGGCCAGGAATCAGGCTGCAGGTGCCGAATGGGAGAGGAGGGATCTGCACACACAGGGAGCTCTGGAGATTGTAGGAAGGTCCTCTCAAGTCTATGGCTAAGCACTGATTTTAACCTGCGAGAGAAGAAATTACTCAGGTGGGGAGCAACCACTGAAGGGCAGTAGTGGAGAGAATGTCCTGGAACTCATGGGGCTGGGGATAGTTTGTGTTTCCAACAGCCAGAGTGGAAAGATGTTAAAATATGCGGGGCAATGTATTGAGTGCCAGAAAGGGGTTGCCTTTAATGGTGGGACTTAGGGCTAAAGCTCCTTTGGATCTACTCCACAATGTCTTCAAAACAACCTTTGAGTATGTTCACTAATCCCAAGAAATGTTGCTGCACGCTAAAATAAAATACAACATTCCTTAAAGGAGCACCACAGAATCTAACATCTAACAATGTCATACCACGAATGAAAAGAAGCACAAAAATTTGATTCACCATTAGGAGAGAAACCAATCAATAAAAACAGGATCAGAAATAACATACATGACGAAAATGGCAGGAAAGATCACGAAGAGAGTTATTATAAGTATGCCCATGTGTTCAAGTAGGTTGAGGCAAAGAGTATTATGAGAAGAATATGAAAATATAATAATAGAACTATCCAAAATAAAGTACAGAGGAAAAAAGACCTGGAACATGAACAGAGCATAAATAATGTGCAATAGCCTAACATAATGTGTAACTGGAATCGCAGGAAAGAACAAAGGTGGGCAAAACAATATTGAGAAAAAATTTCCAAGTTAAATAAAAACCATGCATGTATAGCTCCAGGAAGCTCAAATCAATGCAAACAAAATAAACATTTTTTTAAAAACCTATACATCAAGACACTTCATAAAAATTTTTAATGAAAACCAGTGATAAAGAAAAAAAATCTTAAAACAGCCAGAGGAAAAAGATACAGTCTGCACAGAGCCGCAAACATGACTGTACACTATTCATCAGAAACAATGCGAGGCAGAAAAGTAATGGAGAGATGTCTTTGGTGGACTGAAAACAAAACAAAGCCTGTTTTCTAAACTTAGCAAAATTTTCTTTAAAGGATGAAGACATTTTAGGAAAAAAAAAAAAAAAACTAAGAATATTTTGTCAGCAGGCTTTTGTGCGAAGAAATGCGAAAAGAAGTATTTCAGGTGGAGGAAAAGGATGTCAGATGGGACTGTGGATCTACACCTGAGAAGAGCATCAAAAATGAGAGAAGAGAATTGGCTGTAAGAAGCAAAATCGTAGCGACACACCATGATGTTTACAGCACACGCAGAAGCAAAACGTGGCAACCGAGCAAATGAGAAGAAGGGGGAACAAGTATTTGAAGGCAGGCTGCAATAAGGTTAAGATGCATAATATGGTTTCTATAGCGATTACCAAAAAATAAGCAAATGAACAAAATTCAGTAGTGGATCTAAAATAGAATCATAAAAAAATGTTAAAAAATTTAGAAGACAGAAAAAGAAGGAAACGGAGATAAAGGAAAAACAGAAAATACGTAGTCAGAGCAGAGCAGAGATTTAAACCAAATTATATCCATATTTAATTTAACACGATATAAACACCCCAAAAGACAGGTTGTCAGATAAGGTTTTAAAAAGGAAGAACCACGTTGATGCTGTCTAAAAGAAACCCACTGTAAGTATAAATGCTGCCTGTGAAAAACCTCTTCCTTTTGTGCTGCCTGGAGAAAAGAATCGCAAAGGCACAGGTGTGGAGAAATGTAAATGTGACAGCAAGACTGTATTGTGATTTAAGGAAATTAATTCACCCTCAGGGGTGTAGAGGGTGGGCAGGCTCTAAAAGCACTGCTGGAGGCCTTTGTTAACCCTCTATCTGTCTTCTTGGTTGAGGTAAAGATCAAAACACCATTCAAACAATCGGACCCAAATTTCCAATTCTTCCCAGGCCTGCATCAGGTCCTCCTTCCAGCAAATTCTACTGGAGTTTCACGCCCTCTATCCAATCCGATTACCTTTCCAATTTCTCCCCAGGCTGGGCCCTGCCCCTCTGTGTGTCACCCTGGCTCTCATTGCACACATCCAAAAGTTCCCCTTTGTCATCTAGTTTCTAATGCTGATGAGCCCAGCACAGGAATATCCCCTCCTCCCTCTGGTACTGTGAACATGAGTAAAGGTGCCGTGCCAATGTGCCTCAGGTCAGGAGCAGATCCGTCCTAGTCCTTGATATCTGCGCATTTAGTCCAACACCTGGCTTCACTATAGTGAATCCTGTCTTCTAAAGTAGGGTCATCCCTAGTAGTGGATCCCTAGGCATGTGTTTTCTTGGGTTAGTACATTAATTAATACTTATTTAATGTTGTTATATTACCCATATTGAAACCCTTTTCTTTAGCATTATAGAAAATATCTTCGACTTGTTTACCTTTGTTTATTTTTAATTCATTTATTGTGGTATATGTGCACACAATAAAATGTACCCATTTCAGATGTAAGTTCAGTGTGATTTGCTAAATGTATGTACTACCAAATTCTACTTCCAGGATATTTCCATTATTTTAACAAGTCAAATGAGAGGCAGTTACACCAACCTCAAGCTCAAGGAAACCACTGATCTGATTCTATCACCATGGATCTGTTCACCAGTTCCTCTCCCCCCCTTCTTTCATATAAATGGAATCATATGGTACACACTCTTTATGTAAGTGTTCTTTTGACCAATTAAATGTTTTGAAGAGTTTTCTATTTTGATGTATGTAGAAGTGTGCATATCTTTTTATTGCTGAGAAGCATTATGCTGAGTGGATATGTAACAATCTGTTTATCCATTCATGTGGTGGATACTTGGATAACTTGTAGGTTTTTGCTACCCTAGTAATATCTTACTGTAGCTTCAATTTAAATTTTCCTCATGATTAAAGCCGTTGAAAATCACTATATGTACCTCTTGGTCATTTGTGTATATTCTTTCTTATAGTGTCCAAATTATTTGCCCATTTTTTATTGAGGAGTTTGTTTTCTTATTGAGCTGTAAGTATTCTTTAACTATTCTTGACACAAGACCTTTGTCAGATATATGTATTTTCTTCTAAGCTATCACTTACATTCTAATTTTCTGAATGGTATCATGGGGAGCAAAAGGTTTTAATTTTACAAAACTCAATTTATCTTTTTCTCTTATGTGGGTTGTGACTTCTGGGTTTTGTGTTATAGGTTTGAATTGTGCCCCTTTTACTGTCCTTTGACTTTGTCATACTTACATCTTTGCATCTAAAGTGTGTTCCGAACTAGAAAATATACTTTCTGCAAAGGAGCTCACATCCCCTTTTTCCTTCAATAATTTCCTCAGCAGTGACAACAATGCTATAGACTCACTACACCAATATGCTGTGTGCCCACCGACTGATCACTGGGAGGGTCCACAGGCCTGGCATCTGGGGGGGTGCAGGCGCGAGGGGGCTGGAGGGACACAGGAAGCCATAAGAGGAGGCTGCAGAAACTTGGGGGTGCTCTTCAATCCTTTATAAATGCTGAGCAAAGACTTTCAGCCTGGAATATTGAAACAAATTACGGAGGCAGGCCGGCCTCATGCCCGCAAAGCCTTGCCCACGAATGAAAGACACATACATGGTGTTGAGGAGCAGAAAGCAGCAAGCCCTTCTCCATCTGGGTCTTGTGGGCGCCACCCCACCCCCAGGTCCCCTGGAGACTGTGCAGAGCTGTCCCTGCGGCCGGAGAGTCATGACCCACACCTCTCCACAGTGCACCCTGTCGTGTTATTCATGGCTGCACCCATTTTAGCAACCCTATGGAAACTAAATACACAGAGGGTGCGCTTAACGAGGGTGTTCCGATTACTTGTCCATCGATCAGGGGGAGTAATGGTGCCATAAACTACTATTGACTATTCCTAAGTAAAGTAACCAGTTCTTGGTTAATGATAGTAAAATAGCACTGCAGTGTCAGGGAAGGGAGTCTGCTCAAGTCAACAACAGACACAGGATTCTAAAATAATGTTTTCCTCTCCTTTCCCATTGCTGCTTGTCCCATCTAAGCCAATGCCCAAGTGATATAATTATATTAACATTTAAAGTAAAATATTTATGGGAGAAAGCAATGCCATAATTATTTGCTTTTTGTTAATTGAGGTATACTTTACATATAGTAAAATTTGCTTTTTAATTGAATTTCTTGGAGTGACATGGTTCACCAAACCATACAGGTTTCAAGTATACAACTCAATAAAATGTCATCTGCACACTGCATCATGGGCCTATTGCCCCAAGCAAAGTCTCCCGCCACTTAGCCCACCTCCACCTACCCCCCCCCATTTTTCCTCTGGGCTATCACTACACTACTTTCTGTATCTATGTGTGTGTGTGTGTGTGTGTGTGTGTGTGTGTGTGTGTGTGTGTGTGTATTGTGCTTAATCCCTTCACCTTCTTTCATCCAGCCCCCTTAACCCCAAGCCCTCTTACGGCTGTGTACAGTTTAACTATTTTTGATAAATATACAGTCATGTAACTACCGATACTATCAAGAATAGCCCTCTCATCCTTCACCCCTGACAGTCATTGACCTGCTTTTGTCCCTATGCTTTTGCCTTTTTCTTATGCTATGTAAATAGAATTATATATGTTGACTTCGGGGTCTGGCTTCTTTCACTTACTTAGCACTATATTACATTTAACCCCTCACTATCATGTGAAATACTTCTCAGGTAAGAAATAATAAGATTTTGATTAACAAAGGTTGAAATTAAAGTCATTTTTATGCTATAACTTTAATAACTCCACATAAAGATAATTTAAAGCTAGCATTAATATCATCACTTCCTGTGGTTCACTGAGAGTGGATGGCATTTATATTTATTTGTATATCAATTTCTCTATTGTCATCAGTAGGCAGTCTTTCCAAAGAAGTGTATTTGGTATAACTGCACTAAAGTGAGGCAGGTGCAGGGTTATTTTCACTAGATATAAAACAGTCAGTAAAACCTTGCATGATACACACCTCCCTGACCTCTAGATCCCATCAGAACTCACCACCTCTGCAGGCCTACAGAGGGTTTGTCCTTTAGATTATAGCAGTTTTGATTGTTGAAAATCTGGAGTATGGTGTCATAAGGTAGCACATCTGTTTTTTCATCCCTATGTTGAATCCCACAGATTCTGTCCAGGAGGCCATGAGACATGAACACCAAGAATGTACTATCTGAGGTCTTGTGCTCTGGGCAAGTGGCAAATCTCTTTAGCACTGACTCCATGGCCTGAAAGAGAGTAAACCTTTAAACATCAGATCATAGTACCTGCCCTTTCTACCACTGATGTTTTGAGGAATAGAAAGAATAAATGGCAACTGCCTGACACTTTACAGTGACAGATATATAAAAGGTGCTCAGAAGTGTCCATTGTTATTGTTATTTTGCTGTTGTTGCTGTTAATGTCATAGTTACTAGAATAATTCTGGCAAATATTTCACAATACGCCTAATATATTAATTATTATCGTAACCATTCATAAGTACAATCGAGTGGCATTAAATATATCCACAGTATTCTATAAACATCACCATTATTTATACCAAAAACTTTTCATCATCCCCAATAACATCTCTGTACCCATTAAACAATAACTTCCTTTTATCACCATCTCTCAACCCTGGGTAACCTTTATTCTACTTTCTTTTCCTATGAATTTGCCTATTCTAGTTAAATCAGATAAGTGAAATTGTCTAATAGTTTTCCTTCTGAGTCTCACTTATTTCACTAAACATAATGTTTTTAAGGTCCATTCATATATCAAAAATTCATTCCTTTTTATGGCTGAATAATATAATTTTGTTTATCGATTCATTTGTTGTTGGGCACTTGAATTGTTTCACCTTTTAGCTACTGTGATTAATGCTGTTGTGAACAGTGGTGTACAAATATCTGTTAAAATTCCTGCTACTAATGGATAGAATATGAAGTTTCTTAAATAAAGCATTGGCAAGTGGACAATGGACTCTAACCTAGGGTATGATTAAAAGAGTGAAATCCCAGAGTGTTGAACAAGAACAGATGTGGACTTCTTATTCAATGGTTTTGTAGAGTACAGTAGAATATTTTCTCTCTCCTTTTCTCCTTTCTTCCATTTAATCAAAACTTACCTAACATTTAAGATCCATTTCTAATTTTGTGAACATTAACGACATTCTCCACCTACTTCAGTCTATTGATCATAATTAAACCTTCATGTCCTTCATATGGGCATTATTTTTCTAGCATCGAGTATCTATATGTAATGCATTGCAGCATTATTGATTCATTATTGATTCTCTTAATAGAATGTAATTACCTATCATCTATAGTTATTTATTAATTAGTATTGTGCCTTAAGACATCACTAAAAAATTATCTAGGGAAACTTTCCATTCTATACATTTTACCCCCATTCCATGCATTGATTATCTTACCCTTCCAACCTCCTTTTTGCATATTTCCAGGAATTTTTCACTAAGACAAAGCTTGAGTTGCCCCTTGGGTTCTGTGGGTGTTGACTCTGTTCTTCTAAGAGTTTTAAAATACATAGTCTAATTAGAATTGTGATATCTGGTAAATGGCTCTCTTATTGGGCCTCATACCCTATATCACCCTAGAAACCATTACAGAGAAGGACACTCATTCTCTTGAAAGATGGAAGAAAACTTTGCAAGAAGACATCTTAGCTAGTGAAAGTTATAGTTTTGTCCAACGTTTTCTTAACAGAGATGAATTATGGTCTGAAGAGAGACAGCTTCCACAAAGGAGCTGTCTCTCTTATCTAACTATGAGATCTACCCAAGATGCAGAAATGCATGCATGTGGTTATCTGGTAAAGACTAGAAGAAAAGAAATCTAGTAAGGTTCTCGTAATTGATTTTCTTTCATGTTTCTGCTTCTTAATCAATGACACCACTATTCACTCATTTGCCTAAGCTGAAAACCTAGAGTTCTTTCTTAATTTCACTATTTCCCTCACCCTCAACACATTTCATCCCCCAGATCCATGTCATTATCATATTCTGTTAACAAAATATATTCTATACATCACTTCTCACCTCCCCACTGATACCTGCCCATTCCTAGCACTGATATTCTCACATATGGATCATTAAAATAGCCTGAAAACTATCGTTCCCCATCTGCTCTTTTCCTACTCCATTCTGTTACCTTAATAGTGACCACAATGGCTTTTTACAAAGGTACATAGGATATGTTCTTTTTCTTCAGTTCTGAAGCTCATTCATTGTACTTTCTGCCTTTAGTTCAACATCTTCAAGAGCAAAAATTCTGCGAAAACATCAGTATAAATATACTCCAGAATAAAGCTTAAATCATAATCATAGGCATCATTAGGCAACTTTATAATCTCTTCTCTGAGGAGACACTTGAAAAGTCAGAGATTTCTCTGTCCTCACAATTAACTTTGCCTCCTGAGAGAGAGATTATATTGGCACTGAATGAAACACTCCAATGCTTCTCATCACAGTGAAAATAACACCCACATGGCTTTAACATGCCATTTGAGGATCTATATGATCAAGTCACTGCCTAAAATTTAACTTCATGCTGTTCTTGTTCACAACATCTACATTTTTTCTGTGTTTCTCAAACACCCCATCCCTGTTTCTTCCTTGAGGCCTTTCCACTTATTGTCCTCACTATTTGTGGTTTTCTTCCCCTAGACTTATGTAGGACTGGCTTTTGCATTCATATAATTAACATAACCTTAACTGACCACCTAATCCAGGCAGAGTTCTGGTCATCTTCTATCCTAACCTACCCCATTGTCATCCTTTACTTTTCTTTCTAGTTTTTATCAATATCTGCAAACATGTTATTTATTTTCTACTTCTACTTGCCACCACATCCTCATTTGAGTCTTATTTTAAAGTTTTATGTGCCCAATGTGATAAAGAATAATTGGCAGTAGTTACTCAAAGTTTTTGTTGAGAAATATGAATAAATGAATGAACTGGTGAGTTCCATAAATTCAGGTTATATTTTAACCTAAGTTGTTTTACGAAGTGAGTCTGGGTCATAGCATCAATTTAATACAAAGGCCTTTGAAAAGAGAATGAGTGTGTTCTATTAGGAGGAACCCAATGTAATGAGGAGAGCTGTGCAAAGGGAAACAGAAGATGGATTGGAGAGTTACAATAAGTGCCAAGTTAAGAATGGTGGACCTTGGCCTTAGTAAAATGGGAGGGTGATGTTTTCAAGTTATGGAAAGACATCTTATTGAGTACTCTATTTTGTACCCTGTTACCCTCACTATTGCCATTAGCATTTTGTATCTTTCTTGAAGCAAAAATATTTGGGTCTGGCATAGTGAAGACTATGAGAAATATTTCTAAGATATCTAGCTTTAAGGAAAAATAGGGAAAACAATGACTCTTTGCTTTTGTAGAATAGATGACAGGTTGGTTCTATCATTGGGGAAAAAAAAAAAAATGAGACATGTTTTAGGTGGAGGAGGGGTTGTTTGGCCAAATAAGTAGAGAAGGGGAGGAGAAATCTGCTTTTAATTTGTCTTCAAGAGCCTTCATGAACTACAAAGACCTACTATCAATGACCAAAAGAAAGGGTTTTTGTCTTTTACTTACTTAGGAAGATTAGAATAAAGTTTTCAAAATTATTTCTGTAGAACTAAACTACTCTCCTGTAATAGAAAGATACTTCAAACTAACAGTAAGGTATGGTGTAGACACGAAGCAGAGAACTGCAGGAATTTTGAGGGACAAAGCAAAGGAAAACAGAGGAAGCAGGGCAGCTTTCTCTAAGGGTGAGGAGGTATGAGGTAAAGAGCTGATGCGTCATCTAGGATCTGGCAAGTGAATTAGAAAGCAAAGGCAGGTGCAAAGGTAAGTTGAGACACCCCTTAAACAAAAGTGAGGAATCCTACCTGAAGAAAATCTCAACTTGGAAGCAAAAGTGGAATCTCTCTTGCAGATATAGCCTATAAGTAATTGGCTGGCATGGCACCCTTCAGGAATCACAAAGTCAAGTCACGGGCCTTGGCTACAGTTGTACCGTTTTCCTTTTTCACTTTTTCAGTTTCCTCTTGGTCGAGCACCTTTTCACGTAGGACATCATCCAGCAAGTTATTAAGGGTGTCTTCAGATACTGAATTAACAAATATTTTTCTTTTTTCACTTAGTCTCCTATCTGTTGCAACACAGAAAGGTTGAGACTTACAAACTACTTAAGAAACATCGCTGTTACCTCAGTAACTGGGATACTCTTTTTCCTTTATTCCCTCATTATAGGTTAGATGTTGCAAGGAATGGATTACTTACTTTAGCCAAGATCTCTTTTATTCTTTCTAAGCCCATGGATGCCCACTCCCAGAATTCAAACCCAGTTAAGTCAAAACAAGGCTATACTTGTCCAAATACTTTTCCTTTGGTGAGTTATAAGCAGGACTGAGGGAGCTTCGCCTGAGCTATTGCTTTGATGATTATGTTCATGGAAATCAGAATCAATAATGGTCACACTCATGTCAGTTTTAGTTCTCTTATTTAGGAACAACAGCCCATGGCGCTCTTGTCATGCAGATTCTGAACTATCATGTTTGGATATTTGAGCATTCAGGAGAGATCCACAAAATAACCTCAGAAAATAAGATCACGCCTTCCTGGAATTTACTTGTCCCTCTGAAACACCAGAAAAACCCAGCTAACCTATGGATCCTACCTCAAAACCTAAAAGAATATTGATCAGGGATGAAGGCTTATTATTTTCTTTTCTAGCTAAATATTGCTCACAAAATGCTATACAGAATCCAGTAAGAAAAAACTGAATCCATTTTCTCTCCCAACTATATCTCTTGAAGATACAGTACTGAGGTACAGTATGTGGCAGAATAGACTCAGTCAATAAAAGCTACAGGAGCTGTCAAGAGATAAGACACACCCCATACACACACTTGAATTTATGGCTTAAAACTGGCAGAAACCAGCTCAATCCAACATGAGGACTAATTTCACCTAAGGGTAACCCCTAGCCTCAGTATATGCTCATTGTAACACAGCATGCTGACCGACACACCCACTCACCATGATCAGAAATGGAAAGACCATATAAGGACACAAAATAGCCAAAGGAGCTCCCCTGAGAAATCACTTCTTTCCCTGAGAAGGTCCCAAATATTCCTCCCTCTAACTCAATACCCTACCACTTGATTAAAAGAATCTCAGTAAAGGGAGCAAATTCCACTAAAAGAGGACTGCTCTGCCTGTGGAGTAGCCCATTCTCTGTCTCTCTGCTTCACTAATAAACTCACTTTCACTTTAAACTCTAGGCTGTCTTGTGTGTGAATTCTCTCCTGCAAATGCCAAGATGCCAAGAACCCACTGTGGGTGGTGGACCCTCAGTTCCCAGACCCTCCCACCACCTCTCCACCTCCGCCGCCCACCTGCAGACTGCCTGCATCAATACAATCGGATAAAACAAAACAAAACAAAACATTATGAGCCATCACCTCCATGGCTCTCTTCTAAGGAAGCAGGAAAAAACAATGAGAAAAAAAATACTCAGAACAATTAGGACCTTCCTGTTGAGCAGGGCACACTCACATCTTTAGACATAACTGTTACATTGCACATGTGAATGGCTATATATAAAGACATGCCTTTTTTTTTTTTTTCCTTTTAAAGACACTCTGATGTCATCTCTCAGAATATTTTCTTGTGAAAGAAAAGGGTAGCATTCTTTAGAATGTCTTTCTATTTTGGAGATTCTTTCTTTTGCTGTTCAGAAGCTTTTAAGTTTGATGTACTCTCACTTGATTTTTGCCTTTGTTGCATATGCTTTCGGTGTCCTTGGGGCAGGTGACCTCAAGATATTCCTCAGCATCATAGTGATAATTTTGAACTAAAATTACCTGAAAAGCAGCAGGAGACAGAGGAGCTCTCTAACTTGTCTCTGTCTCTTTAAATGTAGGAGAAAACTATGCATGTGATAGGTGCCCTCCTGGTGCTTGAGGAATGAGAGACAACCTTACTAATGAAATATTAAATCTAGAGCCAAAAAGGGCTGTTAACAAACCTTGTAAAGCCTTTACTACTAATTTACTACCTAAACCCAATCCTTGCTCAGATTCCTTTCTTATGAGCACCAACTTTCTTTGTCCTGTCAATTTCTCACAAATTTACTGTTTCTTTGTCTAAAAAGTATCAAAAGTGTCTAGTTTGATCATTTCTTTCAACCTCATTTTATGATCTGAACATCATATTGTGACTCGCTCATGCACATGTATTTAATTGTTTTGGTTTTTTTTTTCTGTTAATCTAGTTTTGTGTCAATATTACTAGTCTAGCCATAAGAACTGAAGAAGGCTAAAAGGGGGAAATTCTCTCCCTAAACTACAGTGTCATATTCAAAAAGTCATTGCCAAAATCAATTTCCCTACGTTTTCTTCTAGGAGTTTTATACTTTTGGGTCTTGCATGTAAATCTAATTCATTTTGAGTTCATTTTTGTGAGTGTTGTAAGATAGGAATTCAATTTCATTCTTTTGCATGTGAATATCTAGTTTTCCCCACACCATTTATTTATTTATTTTTGCTTAACCACTTATTGATCTTTTCTGATTTTTAAAAAATTTCTGCCCAGTTATGGCAATTAAATGGAAAGTTGCCATTACAACTCACAAACTGTGGGCAGAAAAATAACACACAGACCGTCAGGAATGACACCAAACCCTTTCTATTTTATTCATTCAAAAGCATCCACAGCCTAAGTGTCAAATATGAGCACTGCTATTTTTTTCTTGAAAAGGGGAAGAACATTTATTCTGGCAGTATTTTACAATTCCAGGAAGTGGTTTTAATACCACAGGTTGCAGTAATTGAAACCATAACAAACTTGGAAGGCATTTTTTTGCAAAGCCAGGTACTACTTGGCTGGAAGACTCTTCGTGTACCTAGTGAATTGCCTGTCAGCTTCAGCTAGCTGAGTCTTCCCAGGTGTTGACAGAAGAAACAGACTTTCCTGCCCCCAAAGGTGACAATTCCTGTAGAGCAGAGTGAGTGTTTTCTGTATCTTCAACCCTCCCTCCACCCAGAAGCAAATTCTCAATCTTTTCTGAAGCTGTTTTTGGTCACATGACCCTCTATCTCAGTGACCTTTTCCTACACCATTTATTGAAGAGATTATCCTCTCCCTTTGAGTATTCTTGACTTCCCTTTAAAATACTAGTTGACCATGCATGCCTGGGTTCTTGTTTCTGTTTAATTGACCTATGTCTGTTTTTATGCTAGTGACCTAAAGTTTTTATTACTATAGCTTTGAAATATGGTTTTAAATGAGGAAGTGTCATCCATCCAGCTCTGTTCTTTCTCAATATTGCTTTGGCTACTTGAAATCATTTAATTAAATTCTTTCATTAAAGGGGTAAATATTTGAAATCTATCAGAAACTCATACAATTCAATAGCAAAAACACAAATAATATGATTTAAAAATAGGCAAAGGACCTGAATAGACAGCTTTTCCAAAAATGACATACATAGGGCCCACAGGTACATGAAAAGGTCATTGAT
The DNA here is from genome assembly GCF_964146895.1 of Miniopterus schreibersii. Lineage (NCBI taxonomy): Eukaryota > Metazoa > Chordata > Mammalia > Chiroptera > Miniopteridae > Miniopterus > Miniopterus schreibersii. The sequence goes on along the minus strand of NC_138112.1, from coordinate 14,102,494 downwards.
AACATTAATCATCAGAGAAATGCAAATCAAAACCACAATGAGCCCAGCTGGGCATGGCTCAGCATTTGAGCATCAACCTAAGATCCAGGAGATAGAGATTTGATTCCTGGTCAGGGCACATGCCCAGGTTTTGGGCTCAATACCCAGTTGGGGGCATGCAGGAGGGAGCCGATCAATGATGACTCCCTCATCAGTGATGTTTCTATCCATCTCTCTCCCTCTCCCTTCCTCTCTCTGAAATCAATAAAGATATATTCTTTAAAAAAATTTTTTTAAAAACCCACAAAAAAAAACAACCATGAGATACCACCTCACATCTGCTAGAATGGCCGTTTTCAAAATGACAAGAGATAAAGTAGCGAAAAGCCTGCATGTAGAGAAAAGAAAACCATTGTGTAGTGTTAGTAGAAATGTAAATTGGTACAGCCACTCTGGAAAACAGCATGGAGGCTTGTCAAAAAGTAAAGAAATAGAACTACCATGTGATTTAGCAATCTCATTCCTGGGTGTGTATCTGAAGGAAATGAAATCACTATCCAAAAAGATGTCTGTACCACTATGTTTATTGCAACATTATTCCCAGTACCACACATGGAAATAATTAAGTGTCCATCGATAGTTAAATGGATTAAAAAAATGTGATATATTATTCAGTCATGAAAAAGAAGAAAATTCTGCTATTTGAGACAATATAGATAAACTTTAAGGGCAATATGCTAAGTAAAATAAGCGAGACAGAGAAAAACAAATACTGTATGATTTCACTTATATGTAAAATCTAAACATGGTGAACTCATAGAAACAGGGAGTAAATTGTTAGTTACCAGGCCTCACAGGGTGATAGAAATGAGGAGATGTTGGTTAAAGTGTACAAGCTTCCAGTTATAGATAAACAAGTTCTGGGGGTTTAATGTACAACATGGTGACTATAATTAACAGTAGTATATTGGATACTTGAATGTTGCTGAGAGTATATCTTAAATGTTCTTACCAAAAAATTTTAAAAAAGAGAGATAACTATGTGAAGTGATGAATGCTAACATTATTGTGGTAATTATTTCACAATATAAACATATGTCAAATCATTATATGTGCATCCTAGAAATACACAATGTTATATGTCAATTATATCTCAATAAAGCTAAGAAAAAAAAACAAAGTAGCAGAATTAGACATTGACCTGGAGATTCCTAAACTGAAAATTAAATCAGTCAAATTTATTGCAAGGTCCCCAGCCCATTGGCACCTCCTCTCAGTTTTGGTTGGCAGTTAACCAGCCACCAAAGACAGAAGGAGACTCCAAGAAGCACCTGCACAGAGTCTTCTGCTCCCAACCTCCCCAAAACTGAAGTCTCTTACCTTCCAGAGGTTCCTTTTCACCTTGGAAAGAGACAGACTTGTGACTTTTCTAGCCAATTTTAACAGGTTGTCGTCTCATATGGAAGCCCATGAAACAATTTCTATTACTCACCTCCTCCATTCATATGCATGCTCTATTAATTATAAAAATAGATTCTATGGTATTTTTAAACTCCATTTGCTACTTTAATAAAATGGTGTATAAAAATACTTTAGAATAATGTTTGTCCTTCTCTTCAGTCTCTATTTTAGCAGTAAAATACCAAAACAATTATGAAGGCAACTATGAGATAAGTTCTTTTAGACAAGCCTGGTACCCGGCACCCTAGATGATTGGGAATGCCTCTATAGGCACAATATGATTCCGTGGCTCCAAAGACCACTTATAGCACAAGATCAAGTACAATCATTTTCTGTCTGTTATTAGTCATTGGCTCCTCTTTAATCATAGCCCATGTCCTTAAGCCAAATTTTTGATTCAATAAACTAAGGGCAATATAGAAGAGTAAAAAGTCATTGGTCAGCTAATTATATTTTTGTATCCTAACCCTAGTTTTTTCAACTTTTCAGCTCCATGACCATGAACAAATAAGTTAACCTTTATAAGTCTCATTTTGTAAACTATAAATATGGGTACTTCATGTACCTCCAGTTCATGGAGGTTTGTAAAGATCTAATAAGGTACTTTATAGCTAGAAAAATTTAGCAAATAAAAAGGCATGAACCATAGTCCCAACTATTTTATGAGGCATATTTATCTAAATATTTGGAATTTCTTTTTACTAAAAATATTATGTTATTTAACTGAAATTTAAATTTAACTGCTGTCAAAGCCTTTTATCTGACAACACTATTAACCTTTTGGACCAGATAATTATTTGTTGTAAGGGGCTGTCTTGTGCGTTGTAGAATGTTCAGCAGCATTGCTTGCTTTTACCTAATGGGTTCCAGTAACACTGTCCCCATGGTGACAACCAAAAATATCTCCAGACTTCCAGATGAGCCTCTTTAGATTTTGAGTTAGATATTGCTGGTAAAGTGCCTGCTCTCTGGCTTAACGGTTGTGTTACCTTGGGCTTACACCTCAGTTGCTTTAACTATACAAGAGGGATAATAGCATTGTGATTGTGTGGGTTAAATGAAAGTTTATTTCATACACAGTTATATAGCACTATATACATGCACATTTCAATTAATAATTTAACATACATGATGATTATATGAGATGGGTGACTTTAAGTCCATTTTAAAGAAGAGAAAACTGAGGCACAGAGAGGTTAAACAATTTGTCCAAGTCAATACAGCAAGTAAGTGGCAGAGCCAGAATTCAAACCCAGGTGATCTGGCCGCAAAATCTGGTTCTTCATTATGCCAGGTTGCCTCTCAGAAACAAGGCGCGGGTTACGTGGCAGGTGCCTGGCTGGCACATAGTAAGAGCTTAGTAGGTTGCATTGATTTTAAGAGTTAGATTAGTGTTATTATTTTATATAACCTTGAAAGCAGGTACTGTGTTATAAGTTTCCTTTTGTACCTTTTCCACTGTGTCCTTACAACCAACCACTTTGTGAGCTAGACAGGGCAGGCAAGCGCCAGCAACTTTGTCTGATGGATGACAAAGAGCCTGCATATTTGCCAGAGAGATGAAATTGTTACCATAGTTAGCTAATTATTAATAAGGGAAAGAAAGCAAGGGAAGTCAGACATTAATAAACATGGTCAACTGGAGACACTGAGCCTATTTGCTTCACCAGGAAGCCAGAGCCTCACACACACTTCAGGGGATTAACACCCTTCCCTTCCCCCTCCTTGGATTGTTTGGGGAGAGCAGGGGAGATAAGAACATGGACAGTTGAAGTCAAAATGGCCCGGGGGGGGGGGGGGTGTAGGGGGAGTGGGGGAGGTGCTTGATGGTACAAGCAGGTCTGTCAGTCTAGCTTGGGGAAATAATAAATTGGCAAGGGGTTGGACCCCATCAGAAGCCTGGGAAAGTTTAGGAAGTTGATTGGTTATTCTGAAAAACCTCCTGGTTCCTCCCAAACCTGAGAATACATAAACTCAGATAAACAAAGGAGTTCTCTCTCACCTGATGACCTACAAGTGCTCATTTTTTAGCCGGCTCTCCCCCCCCCCCCCCCCCCCCCCCCGGGGGAGCTTGAGACCATGGGGGTTTAGCAGCTACCGTGGCCTCAGGCCAGACAGGTTCCAAAGGGACTAAGCTTTAAAATGAAGCAGAAACGTTTAACACTGGCTTTTTGTTTTGGTCCTGCTGAAGACATGATTGTACTTTTTCCATGGCAAGGTGGTTGGAGAGGGGACATTTGGAAGTCAGGAGGAGAACTCCTTTGATTTTCCATCACAAATAAACCTAGCCACACCACAGTCTCCCCTGCGAGGACCCTTGAAATGCTTTGCTCGCAGTCCCATGGAAGTGCCTAACTCCATCCGACAAGATGAGCCTGAGTGCGAATCCAGTTCTTCTCATCCCTGGGCTAGCTCTGGCTAGTGTCAAAGCGACTTTCATCCTGAGCATTGTGCCAAGTCCTAGAAGAAGACAAGGGAGGGAATATTCAGGGTCTGATTTCAAAAAGCTTAACAAAATCTAGGGGTCAAAAGCATAAGCCTAAGTAAAAAGCATGACAATAGAAGAGAGTAGCGAGTCTACTAAATGGCAGGACAAATCTGCAATGCCAGATTCGAATTGGAGAAAGGGATGGTTTTAAGAGTGTTCTGGGCTTTAAAGAATGGCAAGGTTTTCAATGTGCAGGTGAAAAAAGAAAGGGACTGTATTTAAGGGGAATTTACTAAGTTCCGGCAGTGCTGCGGATGCTTTACAACAGTAGAACATTGTTTACTTAACATCCGTGTGAAGAAATGTTAGTTTTATATCTCATTTTACAGATGGATTAAAGCTCTAGATTAAAATTCTTGCAAGAAGTTGCATTGTTAATATCTGGTAGAAATCAAATTTAAAGTTACTCTTCCAATTCCAAAACCTAAGCTATTTCATGTGCAAATAGTAGAAAAGAAGGGTGAGGGTGGGAAGGAAAAGGTATTTCATCCTAAAAAGATAATGCTTTTTAAAGAGCAATGTACAAAGTTATCTAGGTAAACTGGTTTCTTCAAGTAGGACTTATTACTAACTAATATTTCCTGTTTGTTTATTTATTGTCTGTCTCTCTTTGCTACAAAATGAGTCCCCAGGAAAGAATGACTTTCCCATATTCTTCATTTCTGAGTCCATACATCACCTAAAACAATGATTTCTATCTAGAGGGTAATCAGTGTATATTGTAAAATACAAATGCTTTAGAGTGACAGAAGGACAAATGTAAACATAGCAAACTTGAGCATGAAAAACAGTTTAGAAAAATATCTGATAAATAGATAAATTAATTTAAAATTTAAGATTAAACTGTGGAGATATTTGTAGAAATGATAAATATGAATTAAAAATTTAATCATAATACTTTACTTTCTTCCATTTATTTTATTCATTAAATACATATTTATAGAGCATTTAATAAATGTCAGACACTGAATTACGATCTAGGTATTCAAACAAGAATAAGGCATTGTCCTTGTCCCTCAATATGTTTATCGACAACCCAAGAATGCAGATATGTGAGTGACTCATTGGGGTAAACAAAATTAATATCTGCACAAGGTGGGTAGTAAACAGTGTTAGATGAACAGGTTTGGCAATAGCTTTTGTGTAGAATAAAAATCCTGGGCTATTTTGTTCTCATAAATTCAATGGATGCTAGAACAACTGAATACAATCTTAAATTTTATTCATCTTAATTCACTTAAAAATATGTATTGTGACCCTGCTAAACATCATACACTGCTCAGTGAGAATAAATAAGGTATAGAATCTTAGCTTCATAAATCATACATTCTCTTAGGAAAGTTACATTTAATAAAGCCAGAAACCAGTACCTATAATAATTGCAAGTTGTAATGCATACTATGAAGGAAACACATATAGGCGTGGTGAGGGCTGTTTTGTAACAAATGACCACAAATCTGGTGATTTAACATGTTACCTGACAGGGGCTGGCCCTGATCAGGTCAGCCTCAGGCTGGCCTGTAGTATATGGGTTCTGGACTTCCTGTAGGAAAGATTTCACAACACAGGTCCAGACGGGTTTGACGGTATGTTTATTAATGCTGGGATAATGAAACAAAGGAAGAAATGAGGGTAGAAGAAACAGCAGGGGACAGCCGAGGTGGTGCTCCGCTTTGGCTCTCTAAAAATGTTATAGGAAAGAAGTGAGCCGAGGCGGGCTTGCTGCTAGCTCACTGGGAAGTCAGAAAAAGGGGGCCTTGGAGACAGGTTCAGGGGGTAAGCCCAGGTCCAGCTGCCCCAGCCACTGCTCCCCTGGATGTAAGTTTCATGGGGACCCTTAGAAATAAAAAGTTCTTGCCCAGAGGGGACATGGGCATGCTCTGAGGGAGCCCACATTGACTCTTTGTCCTGCGGACGTTATACCCTTTTCTCCCCTTCAGTCAAGAATCTTAGGGGAGGGTTTCAGTAGAACATTCATCAGCTTTCCAGGGGCATTTTAAATATGCTGATGCATCAAAATGAGCAGTTAGGGGAGTCTGGGATTATTCTTTGGTCTGTTTTACCATTTTACTTTTATCTCAGGTCTGTCTGGATTTAATGGAGTTTTTGTTATTGTGCCCATCTTCATCTGTCCTTGGGTTTAGCTGGCACAAATGGTATTAATTGGATTTTTGTCCTCTATTTTCCTAGGCCAGGATGATTTAAACTATGTATTCTCTAGTTAGGGAGGAGAGGTATAAACCATTTGCTCTCAAGTATCTTTGGTTGGAGAAGATAAGGCCTTGCCATTCACTAGCTGGCTACAAGCTGCCCAAACTGTTTGGCCTTGTTTAATTTTCTTGTCTCAGTTTCCCCTTTCCACTTGCCCAGGGATTTTCCTAACTTCTTAGTATCCTGCTACAAACACATTAAAAATCTATTATTTTATAATTTTGGAGGTCAGAAGTCTAAAATGGGCTTCACTGGACTGAAATCAAGGTGTCAGCAAGACTGTTCCTTCCAGAGGGCACTAAGGGAGGATTTTTTCCTTGCTTTTTCCACCTGCTAGTGGCTGCCCACCTTTCCAGGCTCATGGTCTTTTGTCACTCACTTTGACCACTGCTTCTGTTATTGTTGCCCCGGACAGTCAGTCAGTGGAGCAGGCCACATGAGGGCTGCCTGGAAAATGCAGGTGCACCAGGATCCAGGGGGCCCCTGTGGACTCCAGTCGGCTCCTATGGATGCGTAAGTGCTGTGTCCAGCCTGGAGAGGCAGGCTGAGGGCTGCAATATCTCCAGGCTTTCTGAGGGCAGGTCCTGCAGCCCTCCCCACACCTTCCCACTGACCCTGATACTGTGGACAGTCAGGGAGCACGGGGGAAAGGTGTCTCCAGCACTGTCCAAATTGGCACAGGGGAGGTTCTTACACTGAGTGCACCGAAGGCTTGCAAGATGAATGGATAGGGCCCAAATGACCCAAACGCTTAAAAAAAAAAAGCCCTCCCCTCACTATCCCTATAAGAACCCCAGGCTTGAGCAAGAAGGTGAGATGATCTTTGGGACAGGAGTCCACCTTTCCTCCAGGTCATGGCACCTGAATAAAAACCTCTTTCCTTTTGCACCAGAACCTGTATCATGGTCAGGAAGTTCTAACTAAGTAGACAAAACTGTGTATTCAGTAAAGCAATTTCAATTTAAGGGAAAAGATTGTTCCACTAATTTCTAAACATTCTAAATCACTTCCAGAATATTTCCATCTTTAAATGTGAACTTTAAAGGCTTTTTGGCAAACTATAAAATATGCAATATTTTAAATCTGAAAATTGAAGACATAGGGAAACTGAATAGAGTTATATAGTTTGGTTATTTTGATTTTATATCCTTTCACCTAAGAGGGTCTCATCCACAGCTAAGATTTATTTCCCCTGATTTCCCACTCAGTAATGATCCATGCAATTAGGGACAGCAATCAACTTAATAACGTCCACAGACAGAAATGTTTTTCAGCATATTTTATATCTGTCAGCTTTGACAGCCTTTATAGACTTCCTGACATTTATATACCTTGAGAATTTAAATTTGAATAACTGTACAATTACTTTTATTCAGTGTTTATGTCTGTGTTTGTGAATGGTTGTGTGTTATTAACAATCTGTCAATTAGCAACCTAATATTTTTAATTTTTTCCTTCCCTTTAAGTTACCCTAAATATCCTTGAAAATAGTCTTGCTTTGGAGAGAAAAATTTTTAAATGAGGATATCCCTCATTTAAGGACATGCATCTGGAAATATTTCTCATCTGGTCCTACATCCTTCCAGACACACCCCCAGCAGGGACTCAGGGCCCTCTTTCCTTCTGGAGCTCAACAGCACAATTACTATTTCTGATGCTTTATCCAACTCCTGAATTTCTTCTCAGTTATATTGATTTCCGCTGCCCCGAACAAGAAAGTAGGCACCTTGCAAGGAGCCTGGACTTATTTTTGTGGGGGAGTGTGAGAGAGAAATCTTGGTGCTACAAAAGTGGTGTTGAGACGCCTGCACAGATGCGTGTAGTAAAGTTTTACAGGAGTATTCAGATAAAGTAAAGTGAAGCAGAGTTATTATCCATTCCCAAGAGGGAACTTGCCTTTTCTCCAAAAGAGCCAGAAGTTCATATTTATGTTTCCAATTTAATTATATTTCTTTTAATCTTGTTTTAATATAAGAGCTAATGTCCTCTGTTTTGCTCTCTCAAAGTCACTCATTGTCCTATCAAGTCACATATTTATACGGGTGCCCCCACCCAACTTAGGGATATTTATTCATTTACTTATTCACTTATTTCATTATTTATTGTTTTACATCTAATCAAGTATTTCAGAAAAGTTCCCAAATTATACATGCCCAGGTGATCTTTTCCCCTTATGATTACTTAAATAAAAATAAATCTCAATATCCCTCCAAGCTTAAAAAAATCCACAAATGGACCCATTTAAATGCCACAGGATATACCACATGGTTAGTCTGAAACAATGGATATGATGAAATAGTTAAATACAGTCACTGTAATTTTGTAGTAGACAGTCCTTTAAGTATTTTCACGTGCATGTGTGTCACTCTGATTTTCCAGCTAGTTAGCCTATATATAGTTAACTGGGTGAATGTAGATATTTATTTTTGTTGTATTGTAATCATCTAACATTTTAAAATCAGATTAAGAATGGCATAACATAGGAAAGAATCAATAAGAAGAAGAATGGTCTAAACCTTTTCAGACTTCACTAAAACATGTTAAGTGGAGTGCCTTCTGTGGTCCCATATTCCACGAGGTCCACCTCATACGAGACAGCGTCACACATGGATTATGATGTATTTGAGAGGAAGCCAATGTGTCTTGCTCTCTGCCTGAGTCTATGATGGGGGAATGATGTGTTCCCCTCCTCAACTGAGGACATGCATCTGGAAATACTTCTCATCTGGTCCTACATCCTTCCAGACACCCTCCTAGCAGGGACTCAGGGCTCTCTTTCCTTCTGGAGCTCAACAGCACAATTTCTATTTCTGATACTTTCTCCAACTCCTGAATTTCTTCTTTTAGCTTGGTTGGGTTTGGGCTGTCTCTGTGCAGAGTTTGGCCTAACTGAGAGTTTGAAAACCTTGAGTCTACCAGCTGTTCTCTTTATTTTCCCAATGCCAAAAGCCTTCATACTACATTAAATCATTTTGATACTTCAGGAGAAAAAATATATGTATCCATTGTATCATTTGAGAAATATAGGCCTTGGGCAAACCTTGGGCCCTCCTCTTTAACTCCCTTTAAAGATTATCAGGCTGTCCAATCCCTGGGCTAAAAAATTAGAAGCTCCCTTCTCTTGGCCTGGCACTCTTCATTTGTCGAGTGGGATCAAGTGAGGGCAATAGGTCAGCAGTGGTTGAATTTTACTGATAGGCTGTTAAGTTCCATCAGAAACATCTCTCAGATTCTCAGGTTTCCATCTGAAAATCTCACTCCCACTGACTTCCAACACCCCTCCCAAAATGAGAGCCAAATGGTGGGAGTATCTTCTTTCATAACCCACTGCTTAGGCAACCCATGTCCCGGTAGACGGAGAGAACAGACTGATGAAGAGTCCAAACCGTCACTAGCAATGAGGCCCATGAGTTGGGTGAGTACTTACTGGAAGTAAGGGGGCTGCACAGAGCAAATCGGATGCAGCATATCTCAGCGAAGCTTTATCCTGGCCCCTTCGGTCTTGTGAAGCTCCTCGGGACAGCCTCCCCCGAGTGTGCTGTCGAGAGGCGAGAGGGCAGCTGAATTCTTCTTACAACTGCCTTTCCCAGGCATACTTCACGGTGTGGGAAGACTTGAAGTTGGTGAATAGACACTTTTGTTACAGGACTAACGTAAGCCTGTGTGGGCAGACAGGCTTCACTGGAGAGCTGGAGACAGAGGTATTGTTAAGGGCCACCTGGCCTTGGTTCTGCTCTTCCCTCTGGAAGTGAGTTTGATTTGAGAAACAGCAAGTGCTTTTTTTGCCTTTGCCATTGTTTTCTCTGTGTTTGTCTCTTTCGGCAACCTCACAGGAGGAAGGTGTATCAATATATCTGGAGGCATTCAGGTGTTCTTGTTTCTTGTCTATTAATACATGACTGTCTTCAAATGGCAAGGGACATTCCAATACATGCTGAAAGTTAACTATTCCCAATAAGCCCATTTAAATAAATTAGCTGGGTATTTTTATTATTAATCTGTTTAGATAAGTATACTCTGAGAGAAATACCAGGGTGATTCTGATGTAGCCCTCTGGTTTGGACACTTCTTATGTCAGGAACCTTAAAACTCCTGAAGTAGAACAACTTATTGCTAAACAAATTGTCTGAAAGATGGTGTACCATACATATAGGCAAACCTGCCTGCCAGTGATTTCTGTTTTGTAACTAATTCACAAAATAGCACGTATGCGTTATCTCCAGGAGTGCTTCAAATACCTCAGGTAACTAGCTTCTCCTTAAGCATTCTCTGGGTTCAGCAACCGCACAGGTGCAGGGTCACCTGGTGAGGAAGATGCAGTGAGAAAAGCAGAATCAGTGGTCACCTGAGTCCTGGCCCGGTGTTCTCTCCATGATCTCATGGCTTCTCTGAAGGAACTCTGAGCATCCTGTCTTTTTTTTTAATTTTACCTCTGGCATTCATTAATTTGTTTGTTTGTTTGTTTGTTAAAGTGCCATTATTCATCAAGAAAAAAGTATAGCTGGACTAGTTCATCATGATCCCTTCCCTCTTTGGGACCCTTGAGAGCAAGTGCTGGAGTCTCTGGAACCTCAGCTCTCGGTGACAATACTCAAATTGACAGTTATGTCAAACTCAGCCCTGAGATATAAATTAAACCTCAAAGTCACTGAGAAAACGGTTTTTAAGTTATTTTGAACTTGAATTATGACTGGCCACAAATGATCCTTTAGTATTATTTTTTGGATTAGAAAAACCTAGAGTACAATTTGGAAAAAGATTAAAATGTAGCAGCCTCTAGCAAAGTATGTTCCGTGTTGGCTAATGAGCCGGAATTGGCTGACACCCCTCACTGAACCCAATAAGTATGAAAGGAAGGAGCGAGGTCAGTCTGCCTCTCTAACAAGAGGACCAAAGGGAAGGCACCCTGTAGTCAGGATACACACTTATACAGAGTTTCTGTATAAGGACTTCAACAAGATAGAATTTCTTTTCCTCCCAATTAACAGTCTGAGCACAAGTGTTTCGGGGCTGGTATGTTGAGGTGTTGGGGAGACAGGCTTATGCCATCTTGTCATTGTTTAAGGTGATGCTTCAGCTTATGTCAACTTACTGCATTCCATTTGGGAAGAACAGGGCAAGGGAAAGGGGAGAGTATATTTCATTTATTTTAAGTACATCAACTAGACATAGCATATGTTGGGGAGGTGGGTGAAAAGCCCTCTACCCTTTTTTAGTTCTTACAGCTGGACTAATAATAAAACAATAAAATTGACACAAGACTAGATTGGTAAGAGAAAAATCAGTTTAATACATGTGAAGGGAGGAAATCACAATATGATGCCAAGATCATAAAACTTGGCTCAAAGAAATGATCAAATGAGGCAGCTTTTATACTTTTTAGATGACCAAAATAATTAATTGTAAGAAATTGACAGGACAAGGAAAGTTAGTGCTCATGAAAAAGAAATCTAAACAAGGTTTGGACTTGGGAAGGAAATTAAGAAAGGCCTCACTAGGTTTGTTTATACAGGCTTTTCAGCTCTGGATTTTATGAACCTGTGCTAAGGTAGCCTCTCAGCCCCCAGGAGCAGGAAGGGCACCTGTCACATGGAGTGATTTCCTGCACTTATGAAGACAAAGAAGAGTCAGAGAGATCCTCCTGCTCCTGCTGTTTCTCCAGTGATTTTAATCTTAAATAATCAATGCGCCATTGTGGGATACCTTGGGGCAGCCTTCCCTGGGCCCAGACACACATAAATTTCACTAACTTCTCTTTGGGCATATCATTTGGCCAAAGATAGCTGCAAGAGAACTGGTAGGAAAAACAAACAAAGGAAAAATATAAACTTAAGCAAGACTGACATGGATTCAATTGAAAGCTCCCTTACTGTACAAGAGTGAGAGACGGATATGAATAATAGTCTCTGTCACAGCCTCTGAAAGTGCCTGACAGATTTATGCCTGGCAACTTGAAGTGATAGTAGGCAGTTAGGAAACCTTCTCACCCTAAGAGCTCTCCCTTTTTGTTTTCATTGTGCCTGTGTTCGTCCCATCCTGATTTACCTATTGTCCTGGTGTCCTCCTAGGTTAGCATGCATTTTCACATTCAAGCTATCCCAGATTGGCTCACAAATGATATGGTCACTTATCTATGGACTCCCTGCAACACCTTACCCTACAACCCTGCCCTTCCACCCCAGTCCCAAGCTGTGAGGGAAGACTAGACCAGCATAGAGGAGGGAAATGCTTCTATTACCCTTCTAGGTGTTTTTGGCTGGCTTAATAATTAAATTGACCTAAAACTAATTAACAGGAGAAAAACACACAAAAATTTAACAGGTATACATGGGTGAGAGTCAGGAAAACTGAGTAAGTCCCCAAAAGGACTGAAGCCACCACGTTACATACAACCTTCTTTGACTAAAAAAGACATTAGGAGTTGGGAGACAGTTGTGACATTACCAGGAAAAAAACAGTAAACAAGGGTAAGGTTGTTTTACAGATTTAGGATATTGCCTTCAGTATTGATAAGAGTTTTAAGAGGTAAGGTTACCCTTTTCTTCCTGGTTCAGCTAGGGACACCTCCTTACAGATGGAGATTTTCCTTGTACAAGTAAGTGCCTCTTGCAAAAGGATAACTTCTACCTAGTTAGAGCTTTTCTATGCCTGCAATTTCATAAAAATAATCAGCCTAATATAATCCTGATGTGAAAGAGATTTACTTGAGGGTTGCAAATTTTGTTCCCTTACCCTAGAATAAGTGTGGGGCACAATTCCCAGCTCCTACCAGAGATACATCACTTCTTTCCAATGAGAAACTCCCTTTAGAGGGCCAGAAATTAGCAGAAGTCCTTGCACACAGTGGTAGGCATCATGAGACCCCATGATTAATTTTTTATTCAGTTATAAACATTGCCAAGTTTCAAGAAGGTAAGGTTTAGATTAAATTGTTGATTGTGTTCCTTCTTTTAAGTCCCATAGCTAGTATGGTTTCTTTCTTTCTGGCATTTACACTCAGTGTTGAACCTGTGAATTGTTAACCATTTGATGTGATGTTCTTGCCACTGCACCTGAACCTAAAGATTCTTAATACCACTTACCCTTGCCAGTTTATTTCTTTCATTATACTCTTTCCATGACTGCTGCACCACCAAAGGCAATCGGTAATGTTATCACTGGACGGCTTTTCCCCTATAATCTTGGGTGTTATAGGGGTTCAGAACAGACCTCACCAAAATGCGCCAATTTGGCATAGGAATTATGAGCTGAAGGCAATCAAAACTCTGCAGACTCATCGGAAACTTTTATCTCTCCCCTAAAGAATTTAAATTAGGGGCCTTGCCCATAATAAGACTTAGCAGAAATAACTTTTTATGACGTACTTACAGGGAAGGGCAAACTACTGACTACTGAACATCTGATCTTCTTATAGTCCTGCAGTAACCTTCCTCCTCTCTGAAGCCCCAAGGTACCTTACATTATCCTTAGTTCAGAACATCCTATATATCTCATATTCCCTTTCTGTTTCTGACTCTCTCATGTATGTGATTGGGGTTCTTATGCTTACATATATAAATAAATTTGGTTATTTTTCTCTTATTAATCTGTCTCATAAAGATTTAATTATTAGCCCAGCTGAAAGGACTTTGACAAGGTGAGGCCTGTGGGATATTTCTAAGATTTGAAAATGGGAGACATACAGGAGAAAAAAAAGATGTTGAGCTATAGACAGGATAAGAGGCTGAAGAGTCATGTCACAGGAGCAAGGAGGACATGCCAGGGTCTCAGATGTGGGAAGTAGGGTCTGAGGGTAAGGGATATTGGGTTAAATTGGGCTACTTGTATCTGAGAGTTGCCAGGATAGGGAAACCAGAGATTATAAGCTTTGCAATACAGTGGCTACTTCATCCTACCTTTAGAAGACTATACAGTGTATCCCCCCCAAAAATGTATGCACACTTTAAATAAAGTATTTATTAAAATAGATTTCATTTTCAAAATGTAATAGAAACTATAACTATCAGCTGTTAAAGTGTGTATACATTTTGGGGGAGATACCCTGTACTTAAACTTAGTTGAAAAGAATTCTAGGTTGGTGGCAGGACATAGTGTGGCACATTGTAGTTGACAACATTTGGCCGGCCTGGTGCTTTTTCCAAATAACAGTGTTAATCAGAGGTCAAGCCAGATCTATTCCTGCATCATTTTCATCTCCCTCTATTTCTATCTCCTCCAGATTTAGAACTCTGTCCTCTAACAAGTCCTTGATTACTCCCTTGTCTAGTGGCTCAGTAAAAATACGCCCAATCTGCTAAGGACAGTAAGTTGCCAAAAGCCGTAAGTATGGTGGGAAATGGTCACCTATTCCCACTGTGGTTCATGAGTCCCACAAAAATGACTTGTTGGTAGTTGAATTTCCCCCCTTTTCATTGATTTTCTGCTGAAGGACATCTATTCCTTATACTCTAAAATGCTGCCAGAACTGAGCAGCTGTGTTTATACATATGTGTGGAATCCTCTCCCTGGTCTCCCTCCATGAGTCATTTGATTAGTCCTTAAAAATGCAGGGCCCAATTTTTACCTGAGAGAGCCTCAGTTCATAAGAACCAGTCCTGATCTCCTGCAGGAGCCGAGTAAATCCCCCAAGACCTTCCTAATGGGGCCAATAATCCATGGCACTCTTTCCATGCAAGTAAGGCAACCACAGCCAAACGCGGCTCATTCCAGGAATCAGAGAAGAATCACAAATAAAGCTTAATTCGTGAATAAAGAGCTGGTCCTTCCGGACCTTCTCATCTTCTTCCAAAAGCCCAGGGTGAACCTTGGCTTGTCATCCCATCTCCTTTCACCAGTAAAAGGCAGCAGAGCCTCTGGCTGAAGAAGCAAAGCTAGTCTGGCAACTTTCTGCTCACGGGGGGGCTTTCCTCCCTCCAATCTTTGTCCCTCTATTTACACCCTCTTTCCAGTTCTCAGCAACTTAACAAAAATAATGAAAAATTTGAAAACACATAATATCTCTGTCAAAGATGCCTTCAAATGCCAGCCTTTTTCCATGGTAAAGGCTCCTTGTTCATGGCTCTGTCCCCAAACTTTTGGAAAAGTAAAGGAGAAATTAAAGAAAAGCATATTGTTCCTTTCTCTTATTTTCATCAGGGCAGGTATATACACTCTTTTGCTTTAGACCTGTGAAGTAGAAAATTAAACAAATGTATACCAACTTTCTAATTACATTCAGCATGATCCTGGTCTTTCCCAGGCTCAGTCTTATGTAGGATAAGATTGTCCTTAGAAAGGAACGAAATAAGTCTGCACACTTGCACATCAGAGATTTTCTTAGATGCTCAGTTTCCCGAAGCCCTTTCCCCTGATGTTTGTATAAGGGGTGGGAAGAAGATCACTCTCTGTAATCCAGTGAGAGAGAACAAAGGACAAAGAATACACAGACTCTAAGAGACTCTCATTGTTAGTAATCACCTTGAAGCATGAGAAAAAACCGCCCTGGGAAGTTGCAGAGGTGGGAGAATGATACTATCTTTGTTTTTCGTAAATACCAAGAAGACGGGCTTGATAAAAGATGATCGATCAGTACATCTTGGCAGACACATGGGCTGACTTCAGCTGAGGAGGGATGGCGCTAAAAGGATACTTTAAATGGTTAATCTGAAAAATCCTTTTAGTTATGGTGTTAATAACATGTAGGATTAAGGAGAGGACAAGTCCGGGAACTCAGACCTCAGAATTTCCTCTTTGCTTTGCTGGGTGAGATGTGTTTAAACCTTAAGATGAATGAGAAAATGAAGAAGTGGGTGTTCCCTGGATTTTCAAAGGCCACCACTACCTTGCAGACACCTAAATGCACCTGTTGAGGACATAAGGACTTATGCTGTGGGTGTGTGAGCAGAATTGGTCTAACAGGCTACTGATATTTTGTCCAGGAAAAATTAGTTAACCTGTTTGATTACAAACTATGCTACAGCTCCTTTGTATTGCAAATATAATTCTTTTTTATCTTAGTTTAACCTAAATTGAGATGTTGAGATGTTTTTCCAAGAAAATAAATGAGACGCGATAAACTTTTTCCTGTACAGGGATGGATGTGAAGTACATAATCATTATTCGAACAGGATGTTCCTTTGAAAAACAATTGAGGTTGCACATCTCACGGCTGTGTAGAGGGTCCACTTAGCAGCGTGTCTGGCAACAGGAGTTTGTTCTTTTCTGCTTCTCAGAGTTATTTTCAGAAGTCAAGAAATTAAATCCCTCTGTTGGGTGGTAACTGCCTGTCCTTGCTTTCTCTGCTTAGATATTGTGACCACACTCAATCTTTTACCCCTGCCCTAGTTGCCCTGTAAAACACCTTTTGCTGTGTGAGTTGATAAATTTAAAAAGTGACATCCTATGATCCTTTTTGGGTTAACTTGTGTGTAAAGAGACAAACAACAGTGTACTTTCATGTTTTTTGCATGTGGCTTTCCAGTTTTCCCCAAAACCAAAGAGGTTTATTACCAATTGAATGTTTTTAGCTCCTTTATCAAAAGCTATTATGGGTGGAAGTGGAGTTCTTGGGGTGCTGTGAGGAAAAGAATTTCCTGAGGCCCCCATGGAAGGATAGGGTTTGTAGAAAGCTTTATCGATGATGTAAAATTAAGGGGATTCCCCTCTAAGGCCTCATCTCTGTCCATCTTGCCTTCAGCAGGGCCAGAAGTAAGCCACTGCTCGGATGGATAATTGGTTAAAGAAGTTGTGGTACATAAATATAATGGAATACTACTCAGGCATAAGAAAAGACGTTACTGCCATTTGCAACATGGATAGGTCTTGAGAACATCATGCTAAGCAAGATAAGTCGGACAGAACAAGTCAAGAGCCGTGTGATTTCACTCACTGTGGTCTATAAAACAGAAAGCAACAGATGAGCAAACAAGACGAACTAACAAATAAGACTCAGACACAGACAGCAGACGGTGGTTACCAGAGGGAAGGGGGTGTGTGAGGGGGTGGTAGGAGAGGGTAGAGAGGGTCAACTAGGAAACTTGACCTTGGATGGTAAGAACACGACGCAATATGCAGATGATGTATTATAGAATTGTGCGCTTGAAACGTATGTAATTATATTAACCAATGTCACACCAATACATTTAGTAAAATTTAAAAAATGACATCCTAAGGAAAATTACTGAGAGGTTTAGCTAAAAATTTAGAATAGATGAAAAATGCTTTTAAATTTTATTATGATGTGTGAGAGTGTGTGCTGTGTGTGTGTGTTATGTACTCATTGCTAGTGATGGCGATTAGAGTAAATCATCTCTAGTAAGAATTCTAAAAAGATAAAAGATAATACAGTTAAGTGATTTTTATTAGCTTAAAACAATACAATTCCATGATGGATGATTTGGAGATTGTAGAAAAATTTTCAATAGAAGAGAAATGCCATCAGCATTGACACTATATGCAGTTGTTATAGTTTCTGTGTTTTGCTTGATCTGCAAAAAGCACATCATAATAAATTTGTATTTAGGTATTTTGTCATATAAGGACTGTTATACTGCTTATGCATTAGTGCATTTGGACAGCAATTCCAAATTTGGAAACTTTACCAAAACATTAGAAACACCAAAACATTAGAAACACCAAAACATTAGAAACACCAAAACATGCTCACATAATGATTAGATGTTCCATAAATATAGCCTCATGGAATTTTTTGTAAAGAAAGAAATCCAAAGAGCATGGAGTTGCATTTGCTATTATTTTTTCAGTGGTTCTTAAAGTGATTCAGATTAACATTTTAACTTGCCACAAGGTTTTAAGTAAGAATCACCAAAAATTATAAAGTTTTTTGAGCTACTAAAAAGAGGATATTAACAATCATATAATGCCTTTAAGCCATATTAATTTTATATAAACTGCAATTAGTGACCTAGATTTTCTCCTCATTTATGTTTCTTCTAATCTATTTTAGGGCATTTTAAAAATTATGTTTTGAAAATATTAAAATGCATTTAAAGTTTTCTAGTTATGGCAAAATGGTAAATGAAACAAACAGAAGGAACTCTGATAAGTTTAACAAAGACTTGGCAAAACTAGCATGAAGGGGAAAGTTGATGGTTCTACAATCAGGGCACAGTGGAATGTAGCTGTCAGCTCATCACTTTGTCAGTTCAGTTGTATCTTTATAGCACATAAGAAAAATGTATTGATTTACATCACATAACTTTAATATCATAACACATGTGTATGGCTTCTGGGTTTGCAATATGACCTTGGGCAAAATCTAAAAGATATGCTACAGGTCAAAAGGGGAAATATTAATTCCATAGAACTTGAAAAAATGTCAAATTAATATAAAAACATATACCAGTAGGCGGAGAAATCAATAGGTATATTATCAAACTAATTATGTGGAGGGGAAGGAAAGTTATTTTAAGAGAAGCTCAGTGCTAGGCAGGGAAGGAAAAAAATTTCATCCACTAACAGGAAATGCGTGGGTTAGAAATAGTCATTTTCAAGTCTATAGGAAGAAAAAAATTAAAATAACACATCAGCTTTTCTTCTT
The DNA here is from genome assembly GCF_964146895.1 of Miniopterus schreibersii. Lineage (NCBI taxonomy): Eukaryota > Metazoa > Chordata > Mammalia > Chiroptera > Miniopteridae > Miniopterus > Miniopterus schreibersii. The sequence continues at coordinate 14,083,817 of NC_138112.1, read as the reverse complement.
TCCTATTCTTATTGTTGTTACATAGGTAAGTGATGACATTTGATGACATTGATAGAAAAACAAAAACAATGATTTAGATTTCCCTATTCATGTCCTGTTGTATATTCTACCAAAAACTTTTAAACATATCCCAATGTAATTCTAATGTAAATGAAAAAAACAGATAGTAAAAATTAAGTAGTAGAAAAAAATGCTAAGATGTTCCCTAAACCATTGTGGGTGCCCATCCCAGAAGGTTAAGAAATATATATAAAGAAGATACTGGGATTAGCTTTAGAACTGACATCTTTCCTCTCCTTTTGAGGACCAAGATGTCAGCATTGACTCCAGTATCTTGAAAATCATCACAAATAAGATCAAAGGGAAAATGCTGGGCAGGATCAAGGCCCTGCCTCAGTAAGCAGCACTGTATCCATTTTGAAAAATTACTCTACATGGAAAGAAAAATCATGAGGTCTCAAAAGCAACCTTAAGTAGCTGAATTGGTTAAAATTGTTTACTTTTTTAAAACAAGATATATATTTTCAAACTCTAATATCCTCCCCTCTCTTCCCCTATATATACATATATATATACATATATATATATACTTTGCTTTTTTACACACAGTTCTTTTTCTACCAATTGTGTAAATATACACAGATAATGTTATACAAGAAGTCATCTGAGGACAACGTTCATGGTCATCTGAGGACAACCTTGATGGTGCTGTAATTTGCATGAGCTTTGAGCTCACACACAGCTTCAAATTTGGTTTGACCTACATTCTCTGAGCCTTTTGATTTCATATTGAGCATAGTGCGAATATTTTGCATAGTTTCTGTTACATTAGAACATGTAATTGAACCTACTTAACATACTGTCTGGACCATAATAGGTATAAAAATCAGTTCCACTTCTCCCCACTTTATTCAGATAGAGATTTTTAATATTCAGATGACTTTTCCTCCAACTCTCAGTTCAACAGAGCTGTATGTGGGGAAAGAGTCCTGAGCCATGAGAATTCTGTTCTCCCTTGATTGCTATTAACTATGTTTGAAGTTGCTGGAATTCTAATCTCCAGATAGGTGAAATGTTACTATACATACAGATTTTCTAGGCACACTTCTTTTAGTCTCTTTATATCATTTCCTCTCCTCCCTGCCCTGCATTCTTCTTTGGGGGCTAGAATATATTTTACAGCCCTACCTAGTGTTCACTGGATTGTAATCTTGAGAGAAAATGTGATGCTAGCGCATAATTAGCACTTACTTATGCTTGCTGAATGAATGGCTACATGAACCAGTGAGTGGCAATTACTTGGTTACTTGGTTCATAAGCAGTAGGGTAGATTCTTCTCACTGACCTTTTCCAGCTCACTTTAAACAAACCCATTTACTGTTCCTACAGGTAAATGTAAAAATTTCAATTCTGCCTTTTCCTCAGTCATATAAAGTATCTGGATTTCCATGATAGACAACTACTCCTTTAGAGTTACTAATTTTAATACATAGATAATGCTCATTGAATTATTAAAAACACAGTGATAGTCCCCACTTTGAAAGCCTTAAGTAACACTTTAATTTTTGTCTTAATCTTTACCCACTGTGTCTTTCTCCGAGATAGCAAGACAGGTAAAGTAAGCAGGATTTCTTTGCCAGAAAAGGACAGTCTGAACTGTAGGCGGTCTTTAGCCTCACTTAATGTTTTTTCTGTCTTTATCTATTTCACAGGAATTAAAAAATGAAAAGACAAGCAAGCAGCAGCTCTAGGAATGACTGTCTGAAAACGACTACTAAAAGCAAATGTTTCATGTTATTGACCAAAAGGTGACCAGATGACCAGCAATTTCCATTGCTTGGATTCATCATGCCCCTGAAATCATCAGCCACAAGGTTTCACTCCCTCACTACAACTCAGGGGCAACGTGTGACAAAGAGGTAAATTTAAAGAACTCTTGAAAGTAATTCAAATACAATTAGAAAAGAAATTTTCTTTCTTCTTAAAAAATAAAATATCACAAAATATATACTTAAAGATAAATGTGATTTAAAATATATTTCAATTTTGGTAAGATGAATATTTGACATACGTATAATTGTGAGTAATATATATCTTATAGTGCAAATGTTTTTTCCCATTATTCTTGTTACATAAAAGATGTTCCAAAGATGAATTTCATAAGATAGGAGGCCAATAGTTGTAATGAACATCATGGTGAATTTTTTCGTGTAATAAAACAAGGCTATTTTCTTTCTGACACGTCTATTTTCATAACATCTATTAAGAGAGGTGGGGGTGAGGGTGAGGTGGGGGAAGAGATTGAGAAAGGTTTGTAGAAAGAGAGAGACTGAATAAACATGTTCCGAAGTGGAGATCTTACCATTTGACTTTTATATTTTATATAAACATGGATCCTTCACCCTGAGATTTTAATCTTTTTTTTTTTTTTTTTTTAATTACCTGGGCTGTGCCAGGCACTAAACCATCTTTGCCTCACTTTTGCCCTCTTTTGCTTTGTCTCATTTTTCATTTCTCTTCCACAAGAGGGTACTCAGAGATATTATGGTTTGGTTGACCAAATATCTTTTTTTTTTTTTTAAATATATCTTTATTGATTTCAGAGAGAGGAAAGGAAAGGGAGAGAGAGAGCTAGAAACATCAATGATGAGAGAGTCACTGATCGGCTGCAGCCCGCAACCCAGGCATGTGCCCTGACCGGGAATCGAACCCTGATCGCCTGGATCCCAGGTCGACGCTCAACCGCTGAGCCACGCCCTATCGGGCTTGACCAAATATCTTGATTTGCCCCCAAAGGTTTAAGTTTATTCTTGTTACCCCAGTGTAATTATTAAGAACTGTTCTGTCACTTACAAAAGGGTCCCTATTTGGGCAATAAATTATATGTCACCCAGGTGGTGGAGGTTATCTATAATGCTTCTTTTCTATCTACAAGCATATTCAGCCATTCCTCTAATAAAATAAAAAGATAAAAACAAAGATCAAACACTAATCTACAGCCTATTTTTGCTCTTAGATAGTGGGGTTGCCACTATTCCACACAGTACTTCTGGTAAATGAGAAGTGCTTCCTTGAGACTGTGACACACAGCTTGTGGAGGTGAACTGAGACCTTAGTGTGGCTCCTATTTACCCTATGGGCTGGCCACCCTGGTGAGTCAGTCACCTGCACACATAGCCCTGCAACAAACTGTGTTAATCAGAAAGTGACTAATTGCCATAAATTCTCATTATTCTAATTTTCAAGTTTTTTGTCATAATGTTGTCTTATCATGGAGTTACTGAGCAATCACTAGACTCTACATAAGAAATCACAAGTAAATAAGAAAGAATTATGAAATGGTAAAAATCATGATAAGGAGAATGATTTAAGGAAGCAACTCATATCATTCTGGGAATGGGAAACTAGGGAAACTAGGAGATGAAGCATCTAAGGAAATGCAATTACCTTGTAAGTGAAAATTAGTTAATGGTCTTTTGCTAGGGATAAATGGAAAACTAGAAGGAAATAGTTAAAGCTTCTGAATAGTCTTGTTGAACAAGTATTTTAAATAATCTCTTAGAATATGTTGACTTAAATGTCAAAAATCAATGTATAAGCAATATCAGATTAATATGTCAAGAGAGAAAAACAGACACACTCTATAAATTTCAAAATAAATGTTACAACTTTTAATAAATTTTTAATAAAAGACAATTTATTACACTGATGAAAACATCTATTTTTAACTAGGATCTATTTACACAGTTAACTGGAAAAAACTAGAGATACTGAGGACACAGAACCTTTTGAATACCGTAACTCTGAAACACCTAAATAATACAATGTCATGTGGTAGCAATAGGGAATATACCTACTGGAAAGAGGAAATTGCATTCTACTATAGGGTGTCCCCAAAAACATACACACTTTGAATAATTATAAAGGAAGTATTTATTAAAATACATTTCATTTTCAAAATGTAATAGAACCTACAGACATTGTGTGTTCAGTTTTTTGGGGGACACCTTGTATATTGGAAAACTCAATAAGATCAAATAAATACACTTAGATTTATTGTAAAAGAAGTTAACAAAATGAATATTTTAGAAATAACATTTTATAGACCGCAAATAACCAGTTAAATATATAGTAGGAGAAATGATCCCGTTCACAATAGCAACAACCAACATGCAATACCTGTAGAGACTCTCTACATGAATAGTGTAACACTGCTCAAAAACAGTAAAGATTATAAAAGTGGGTGAAGACTTGCCATATTTCTTACTGAAAATTATAAATACTGTATGTCTACAGGAGCACTGTCTGTATTAGAAAGAAATAGAAATAACCCATATGTCCAACAAGAGTTGAATGGATAAATGAGTTATAGTTTCTTTAGATAATTGATGAATCATAGCTTTACAGGTCAACATAGATAAATCTCATTAATATAACACTGGGGAAACAAAAAGATAATTCTAAAAGAATATATGTAATATAACATTTTAATAAACTTTCAAAAGAGGTGATCATACTTTGTACAACGTATAAAGACATACAAGGAAATAATAAATACCAAGGTAAGTATGGTGGTTACTGTTGCAGAGAAGCAGAGGTAATATAACTATGGAGAGGGACACTAAGTATCCTGTGGATTTTTAACAGCTTTATTGAGATATATTTCATATACCATGCAACTTATCCATTTAAGGTGTATACTTCAACTTTTTACTATGTTTACAAAGTTGAGCAATCATCACCCTATCATTTGTAGAATATTTTCATCGCATCAAAATGGAACACTTTAACCATTAGCAGTCATTCTTTTTTAAAATTTATTTTATTGCTGAGAATATTACAGATGTCTCCCATTTTCTCTGCTTTGCCCCCTCCACCCATCTCTCACCCCATCCCAGCCCCCCACCTGTCTATTGTCTGTGTCCATGGGCTGTGCATATACACACATAAGTTCTTTGGTTAATCCTTTCAGACTCTCCTTCTCGCCTTTGATCTGAGATCTGTCGGTCTGTTTCATGCTTCCAAGTCCGTGGTCCTATCTTGTTCGCCAAATTATTTTGTTCCTTAGATTCCACATCTGAGTGAGCTCATGTGATATTTGTCTTTCTCTATCTGGCTTATTTCACTTAGCATAATACTCTCCAGGTCGATCCATGCTGTCCCAATGGGTAAGAGATCCTCCTTCTTTACAGCTGCGTAGTACTCCATGGTGTGAATGTCCCACAGCTTTTTCATCCACTCATCTACTGATGGGCACTTGGGCTGTTTCCAGATCTTAGCTATTGTACATTGTGCTGCTATGAACATGGAGGTGCACATATTCTTTCTGATTAGTTTCAGGATCCTTAGGGTATATTCCTAGAAGTGGGATCACAGGGTCAAATGGCAGTACCATTTTTAATTTTTTGAGGAACCTCCATAGTGTTTTCCGTAGCAGTTGCACCAGTCTGCATTCCCACCAGCAGTGCACTAGGGCTCCCCTTTCTCCACACCCTCGCCAGCACGAGTTTGCCGATCTGTTGATGGAGCCATTCTGGCAGGTGTGAGCAGTCATTCTTTCCTTCCCCTGCAATACTCCTAGACTTAAACAATCAGTAATTTAATTTCTGTCTTAAAACATTTTCCTTTTCTGGACATTACATATAAATAAAATCACAATATGTGGTATTTGTGATATGCTTCCTTTACTTAGCATATTATTTTCTAACATACATGTTGTAGCAGGATTACTTTATCTTGCCAAATAATATCCCACATTCTACTTTTCTATTCATTAATTGATGGGCAGACATTTGGGTTGTTTCCGCTTTGGGGTTATAATGAATAATAGTGTTATGAACACATTTGTATAAGATTTGTGTGGATGTATGTTTCCATTTGTCTTGGATTCCTGTGGATTCTTAAGCTAGTATGTGCACATAACTATCATATAGATAAATTTTTAATTCTATAAGCTATATGTAATATTTCAAAAGACCAAGTACAATAAAAATGTACTGCCAAATGAATGTGTAAAATTGTTGCAATTCTAATGATATGTTAGGTAAATTTTAAGATAATCAAATAAAGAATCTATAGTACACCCAGAAGAAAAATAATTAAAAATGAAAAAAAAAAAAAGTTGTGAGAGAATTTGAATTAAACTACCAGAAGTATGGGGAAACTGTAATAACCAAATGTTTTTATACTACCATAATAATCAATGGTTAGAAAATTTAGAGCAGACATACTCTATATGACTTGTCACAAGTAGAAATTAAGTGGTAAAATAAGCTAACTAAATAAATGGTACTGAGATTGCTGGCTTAGTATTTTCAAAATTTAAAGCCCAGTTAACAAAATTACAAAATAATTAAATTTTAATTGAATTGAATTTTTAAGTATATATGCATATAAATGTATACATATACACACAGTCATGTATAGCTTAATGATGGTAATACCTTCTGAGAAATGCATCCTTGGCAATACCACGGTTTTGTGAACATCGCTTTTATGTTACCACCAAACAGGGTCTGTGGGATCCTTGCCCCCGGTGTACAGGACGCCAAAGTCTGAGGCAACAACTTTTGAAAAGAAAAGAGTTTATTTGTCAGGCAGCCAGATAGAAGACGGGAGACAAAACTCAGATCAGTCTCCCTTGCAAAGGCCCAAGGTAAAGTTTAAACTTACAGGGCTGGGAAACTTTTTTTTCTGCCAAGGGCCATTTGGATATTTATCACATCGTTCGCAGTCCATACAAAATTATCAACTTAAAAATTAGCTATGAGAAAAGCTCCTAGAGTTATTGAATTTTGAGTCCCACCTTTGTTTGCCTCGGCAGGCAGGGCCAGGCCAAATGATTTTGAAGGCCTCCTAGGGCCCGAGGGCCAGACATCTCCCACCCCTGGTAAAGGGATAAGGTTAAGAGGAGGTTGTACGTATTCCTGAAGGATAGTTGGAGGGACCTGACGGGACAGTTTTGGAACTTAGCCGCTTAGGGTGAGATGTGGGGAAGGGCGAGAGTAAGTATAAAAGGGTTTCGTTTGGCAAGGCCTGGTTGGTTGAAGTCACGCATTCCTTGCGGTGCTGGTTTTCTTTCCTACTGAACAACAGTTTCTGGTACCTCCACTTCGAAAATGAGTTTGGGGAAACCAGGTCTTTGCATACTCCTTCTGGGACGGCGTGAATTTTGATTATGCTGAGCTCTCAAGGTCAGCGGGGGACACTCAGTTGCTAACTCTGAAGACTCAGTTTGACTAGACAGGTTTCAGCAGATGTTAGCAGCTTATGGTTGACGTTGCAGAAGGGATGGGGAACAGCCTCCTGTTGTGTCTGCAAGATACTTAAAAAAGCTTGTCACCAAGGGTAAAAAATCAAAATTAGTGTCTGATTAGTGTCGGTTTCACTTATACAAACCTGGATGATATTGCAGCTTACTACACACCCGGGCTGTAGGACACAGCTGCTGTTCCCGGGCTACCAGCATGCACAGCATGTTACTGTACTGAACACTTTATATAAACAATTGTAACATAATGCTAAGCATTTGTGTATCTAAGCATAGAAAGGGTACAGTGAAAATATAGTATAAGAGATAAAAAGTGGTGTATCCTTACAGGGCATTTACCATGAATGGAGACTGCAAGACTGGAAGTTGCTCTGGGTGAGTCAGGGAGTGAGTGGGGAGAGAATGTGAATGCAGAAAACATTACTATACGTTACCGTAGACTTTATAAACATTGAGCAATTAGGCTACACTAAATTTATAAACATTTTCTTTCTTAAATAATAAATTAACCTTAGCTTACTGTAACTTTTTTACTTTATAAACTTATTTTTTTTTAATTTTTACTTTTGTAATAACACTTAGCTTATAACACAAACACACTGTACAGTTATACAAAAATGTTTTCTTTCTTTGTGTCCTTATTTTATAAGGAAAGAGAATGAGCTGGACACAACAGAACACCCAGGCTTCTCACTGGCAGGGTTTTTTTGTTTTTTGGTTTGTTTGTTTTTTAATGGAGCTGCTAATAGGAAACCCAGGTGTGAAAATGCTACACCAGGGCATTATACATTGTTCTTCAAGGAGCTGTAAACATTTGGCTTAGGAAGACCTATCCTTTACACATTAATCTTCTAAATTTATTTAAAATAAGAAGAAAATATTTATAAAAATACAATAATATTCAAGGGAATGAGAAGACAAGCCACCGCCTGGTGGAAAATATTTACAAATGATATATTTGATAAAGGATTGTTATCCAAAACATTAAAATGATCATAAAACCCAACAATAAGAAAATGAACAATCCAATTTAAAAAATGGGCCAAAGACCTTACCAGGTATCTTACCCAATAAGATACAGATAAGTGTATAGAAAGATATTCAGTATCATATGTCATTAGGGAATTAAAATTAAAACAATGAGCTATCACCTCACCTATTAGGATGGCAAAAGTCCAAAACATTGACTACACCTTAGGCTGACAAAGATGCAGAACAACAGAAATTGTCATTCATTGGTGGTGGAAATGCAAAATGATGTAGGCACTTTGAATGATAGGTTGGCAATTTCTTACAAAGCTCACACTGTTCTTACCACACAATCCAACAATCTTACTCTGGTATTTACCCGAAGGCATTGAACGCATGTCAAAGCATAAAAAGTTTCAGTTATGCAAGATGAATAAGTTCCAGAGAGCTAATGTAAAACATGGTGACTATAATTAGCAACATGAAACAATATTGCTAATTATACAAATTACTTGAAATTTGTTTTGGTCTTGCCACATACACACAGTGTAACTATGTAGGTGTTTGGATATGTTAATGTTTGTTTATGGTGATCACTTCAAAGTGTCTACATATATCAAAGCATCAAGTTGTAAACCTTAAATATGTACAATTTTTATTAATTATATCAATAAAGCTAAAAAAGGAAATGAAAATTCATGTCCATACAGAAGCCTGTGATTTTATAATTAGCATAACTTAGAACAAAGAGATGTTCCTCTGCAGGTGGTTCAGGAAACTGTGGTACATTCCAACAATAGAATATCATTCAATTCTAAAAATAAATGAGCCATCAAGTCATAAACACACACGGAGAAAACTTAAATGCGTATTATTAAATGAAAGAAGCCAATCTCAAAAAGTTACATATATACTGTGTGATTCCAACACTATGACATTCTGGAAAAAGTCAAAACTATGGAGAGAGTAAAAAGAAAAAAGATCAGTGGCTTTAAAGAGTTAGGAGGTAGAGTGGGATAAGTACACAGAACACAGAGGAATTTTAGGCCAGAGAAAGTATTGTGTGTGGTCCTATAACAGCAGGTACATGTCACACATTTGTCAAAACCCATGGCATGTGCAGGACCAAGAGTGAACTCTAATGAAACTATAGGCTTTGGGTGATAAAGATGTGTCATTGTAGGTTCATCACATATAACAAATGTACCACTTGGGTGCAGGATGTTGATAATGGGGGGATCTTTACCTAATTCCCCCTTTGCATGTATGAGAGTGAAGGCTATAGAGGAATTCTACTTCTAGTCAAATAAAAGTGTTCGAAAAAGAAAATCTATTTTTTTAAAAAGGGACAAAAAGTGCAATGATGCATATTTTCCAGAGTATAATATCTAATGGCTCTATATTTTCCTTAAAAGTGATGAGTTAATTTTGCCTTCATACCAATGCTTTAAAACTTGCTTTAAACACTTGTCCCAATTATTGGATAAGATAAGGAGGTATTTTAATTTCAAGCAATAGCTGTCTTGAAAAATTTAATTGTCTCCAAATTTGGGAAATAACTTGACTCCAAACTTTTAGAGTGAATTTTGTGAAATTATACCTAGTTATGAGCTAAAACACTTTTTACTTGTAAAAATAAATGTAAAATTCTAAACAACACAAGCTTTTTGCATAAAAGGAAACCACTGTAAGCAAAATGGCTTGGAAAACCATTGAAGAAAATCTTCTATGGTTTTTATATAAGGCATAGAATTGAGGACTCATAAAAACTGAAATTATTTTATCACAAAAATGGTAAGTTGGAAAACCAATTTGTTCAAGAAGCATTATAATAAAAAATACTGCTAATGCTCACTTCTTGAAAACAGGATAACTTAACTGACTGTTCTATGGATAGCTACGGCCCATTTTATTTATCTTTTCGTGTTCTTCAAAAGTTTCTGTCTGCTCTGAATTTAAGAAAAAAATGGTTTAAAACATTCTTTTTCACCCTTCTCCATTCAATCCTAAATGAACAGATAGTGGCATTTTTTATTTTTGCACAAGTGCCCCATACACACTTCCAGAATGAAATAAAGTGTTGGCTAGCCAAATTCTGTTCCCTTTTTATTTTGGATGTATATGCTAGTTGATAGATTTTCCTTACAGAAAAAATACCCAAGTTGTGTTCTCTGATCAGCAAGTTTTGGAAATGTGAAGTTAATATAAATATTTTCTTCACTAAACACATTGGCACTTTAATATGGGAATATATTGTGTAATTGTTGTTGTTTTTTTAACCCTCACTAGAGGATATTTTTTTCATTGTTTTTTCAGAGAGTGGAAGGGAGGGGGAGGGGAGAGAAACATGGATGTGAAGGAGAGAGAGAAACATTGATTGGCTGCCTTCCGACCAGAGCCAGGGATTGAGCCTGTAACCAAGGTACGTGCCCTTGGCCATAATCGAACCCTGGACCCTTCAGTCTGCAGGCCGATGCTCTAACCACTGAACCAAACCAGCCAGGGTTATTGTGTAATTCTTGAAGCTTAACTGCAGTGTGCAATGCTTCCTAACCACTTTTACTTTAAGAACAAGTTCTAAAACTTCAAAAACTTTATTTTTGAAATAATTATACATTCACACTTGCAAAGACAGTATGGAGAGTTCCTTTTTACTCTCTACCAAGTTTCCCACATGGTTACATCTTACATAATTATAGTATAATGTCGAAGCCAGGAAATTGACATTGGAATAAGTGTATAATATCTCATGGTGATCTTTAATTTACATTTCCCTAATGGCCAGTAAAGTTGAATAATTTTCATGTGTTTATTTCTCATCTGAATATGTTCTTTGTAGGGACATATTTTTATTTGGGGGAACAGGTAAGTGGAAGTGCTGGTGAGGCAAGTTTTAATTGGAAGACCTTGGAACTTGACCATTTATGGTAAAGAGTCACCAACACTGAATTTTCCTGTACAAGGGACCCTTAGATTCTGAAAGGGTTTCATTGTTCAAATACTGGTTCTGTCTTGGTCCCTTGGTTTCTTGAGGGGGGGGGCACGAAGTGAGACTTCGGTTCTGGGTGTAGCTGGAGGCCAAATCTCTCTTTTCTGCACATGCTTCAGCTGCATGACTTGTGGTTTTGGTCTGTTGTCTCTGAAAAGCAACTCAGTGTCTTGCTAAACAGGATAGGACCATTTTAGCTGGCTCTGTGCTTACAATTGGACTGTTTAAATTTAATTTTTTTTTTTTACTATAGAATTTTTAGAGTTCTTTATTTATTCTAGATATGGGTCCTTAGACAGATGCATGGTTTGCAAATACTTTCTCAGAGTCTGTATCTTGTCTTTCTATCCTTTTGAACAGTCATTTATGGATTAAATTTTGTTTTAAATTTAATAAAGCCCAATTAATCAGTTTTCTTCTTATGGATCATGTTTTTGGGGTTATGTTTAAAAAACCTTCACCAAGCTCTACATCTCAAAGATTTCCTTCTATGTTGTTGTCTAAAAGTTCTATTGTTTTATAGTTTATAGTTAAGCCTTTATTTTGCATAAATTTTTGTATAAGTTGTAAGGGTTGGTAAACTTCTATTATTTATTTACTTAAATTTGGCCTATGGATATCCAACATTTCAGCACCTTTTGGTTCAAAGGTTATCCTTTTCTCACTGTGCTTTTCCATCTTTATAAGTTGAAAAATCAGTTGGTTGAATTTGTGTGAGGGTTATTCCTGGGCTCTCTCCTCTATTCCATTGACCTATGTGTCTATTTTTTTGGCTACACTTCATCAACTTGATTACGATAGTTGTACAATAAGTTCCTTCCACTTTTTTCTCCTTTTCCAAAATTATTTAGCTACTCTGGTTCTTTTAACTTTTGAAACAAATTTTATAATAATATTTTTTATATCTACAAAAATTCCTCCTGAAGCTTTCATAAGAATGGCATACAAATATATATGTAAATGTGGGAAGAAGTAACATATTTAGTATTTGAACCTTCCAATCCACAAACATACTATGTCTCTTTATTTATTTAGATCTTTTATTTATTTCTTAGTTTACAAGCTAGCATACAAGTATTGCACATGTTTTGATAGATTTACCACTAAGCATTTCACTTTGTTGAGTAATTGTAACTGGTAAGTGATATTTAATATTTAATTTTGGTTTCCACATTTTTCATATTTCCATATTTCATTTATATTGTTTCACTTGCTTTATTCATGCTTCTCATTGCTTTTTGAAGAATGTTTATTATGGATGTTTTAGAATTATTATCAGATAATTCTAATATCTGTGTCACCTTTAGGTTAACATCTGTTAATTATCATTTGTCATCCAAGTAGAGATGCTTCTGGTTCATGGTATAATGGGCAGTTTTGATTAAAACATAGACATTTTAGGTACTATGCCATGAGACTATGGGTCTTATTTAAATCTCGTATTTTAAGTATCTCCTCTGATACTTCCCAGTGCGAGATGGGCACCGCCTTGTTTTTGTCTGGTAGAAGTTCCAGGTTCCCCAATCAGTTTCTGTTGACAATGCGAGCGAGAGGTGCTTCTCTTTACTGATGGAGATATGAGTTTAGGTTCCCCACCAGGCCTCACTGATACCAACCTGGCTGAAAGGGGGAGGAGTGGCTTGTTACAGCCATAAAGTGGTGGCCATACTACTATTTATTGGTGGTGGGAAACCCAATTTTCCACTAGGTTTCCTTAGACACCAGCCGGTGAGGAGTGGTACAGGGCCTTCATTAGAGTCAGGTGGAGGTGAAGGTCCAGGCTTCTCACATGACCTCCATTGACATCTTGGGATGAGAAGATGGAAATATGAAAGTCCTGGTTCTTCATTGTGCTACTTCAACACCGTCCTGGAGAGGGAACTGCCTGTCACAACCCACAAGAGAAAAAAATCTAGGATTTCCACTTGGTTTTGCTAGAAGGGCTAGGGGCGTCTTATACAGTATTTAAATTGTCAGGAGAAGAATGACTGTTGTCTCAAAGTTTTCTGTTTTGTCAGGTTGTCCCTTTTCCTGGTCCTTTGGCTAAAGAAAGCAAGCTTTTCTTGGGGCTTTTTAAAATCTGTGCCTACTGATGTTTCTGGATTACCAGCTTCTCCTATACCCAGTCTGCTATAGAAGGCCTAAAAAAAGATATTATTCACTATCCCCTTTATAACTGTACTCATGAAAAAAGAAAAGAGTTTGTGACTACTTCAAAAAACTTGAATATTAGGAGGAAAATTCTTGTCAGAAGTGTACTACTAGGTGAAACAAGAATTTTAGGGCAGTGAAACTACTCTGAATGATATTCTAATAGTGGATGCATATATACTATCATGCATTTGTCAAAACCTATAGACTGTACACCACCAAGAGTAAATCCTAATGTAAACTAGTGATAATGACATGTCAATGTAGGTTCATCAAATGTCACAAATATATCACTCTGGGAGCGATGTTGATAATAAGGGAGGTTATGCACATGTTGTGGCAGAGGGTATTTGGGAAATTTCTGTACATTCTGCTCAACTTTGTGGTGAACCCAAAGTTGCTTTAAAAAATTAAGTACATTAAAAATGGGGGGGAAAAAAAGTAAAAGTATATTACATAAGGTGACATTCCATTAAAAGTTAACTACAAAACCTTTATCTTCTCTCTTACAAGTCCCTGGAGTGGTCCAGGGTTTGAGATAATTAGTTAGACATCAAATTAGTTTAATTTGTTTTGAAATGGGATTCCATTTAAGAAAACAGAATCTCACAACTGCTATAGTAATGAATCATCTCATGTTTATAGTTATTGAAAGAGTTACCATGTCAGTGAAAGAGAGCCATCTGTACCAAGCTTTGTTATATTAAGTAGCTTTGGGGGAATTATTTATAGAAACTGAGTGTGTAGCTTTCTTTGTTTCCTGTGATCTCTTTTTTTTTCTTTTACTTTTTTTCTTTATATTTTAATGTTTTAAATTATAGTTTGCATGCACCCCTATATTAATTGCAGTGTTATTTACAATAGCCAAGCTATGGAAGCAACCCAAGTACACATCAGTAGACATGTCTGGTGGTCTCTTTGGAGGAATTTTTTTATGGCAGAAAGGTTCATTTGTAATGTCTTTTAAATGACTCTGAGTTGTATTTAACACTTGAGCAAAAAAAATAAATAAAAATTTAAAAATTCTAAATGAAATATTAAACCTGGAAATATAAAAAGATATAAGTATTATTTATATTTTCTTAAGATTTAGTGACTTCCATTTTTTTACAGGTATTAACATAAATCTCTTATTAACTGCTTTCAATTACATGAATACATTGGACTGAAATGTAGCAATTGGAAAGCACTGTGAAGATGGCATAACAGTTTCCATGTCATGCTACAATTAGAGAGGAGTCATAATTCCTTGTGTATTAGAGTTTACATTTTCCTTGGAAAGGCCAAAAAACATGCTAGTAGTCATAATTATCTTTCAATATTCTGTGAAATGTTTATAAAGTAAAACATGTGTGGTATGGTATATATTTGCCTAAGGATTCTTATGCATCCCAAGATTGGCATACAGTTAGGTGAGGCTGGGATAAAGGACCAAAAGAAGAGTCAACATGCTGAACCACCCTGCCTTTAAAGATAATTCCCTGGCCTGACTCTGACGCTGAGCTGAATGGCAATTTGCTTTATTCTATGCTATCAAACAATGTATAACCTAATGAACTGTATAATTGTTTTAAATTCAAATAGTAAACGGGATAATGGAGCAGCTTCTTAGAGACTGGTTAAGTTTTAAAATTATCCTGATGGTTCCATAGATACATTTTGGATTTAAGACACAACCCAAAACTTAAAATTAGAGAAAGAGCTAATTCCTTTCAGTGCCTTAGACATTGTCTTAGCCCTTTCTAAGCTGCAGATAGATATTTTTATGGAAGTGATTCACTTAATTGATCTCTACAATCAAGCATATGTACAATAATTAATATTTATCAATAGATATAAAATATAAAATATCTATTGATAATATTAATGCCTAAACCAAATTAATTTTATCTAAGGAAATTACTTCTGAGAACAAATAAAATTTTTTAATATAATTTGGTTATCAGGTAAATATTTTATCTCTTCACCAATCTATCTATATAAAACATATTTTTAAGCTCTTAACCATAAAATCTTCTACCAAGATGCACGGGTTTACAAGAACTTACAAGCACTTATTTATAAACTTTGCCTCAGACACAGTTCCATCATTTCAACCATGTTTTGTTCCCATGTACATCTCAAGATCTTTCTGCTCAAATCAAACCAATACAACTCCAAGAAAATGATATTAATACCATATGGCACATGGAATGGCACAGTACTTCTAAAGGTAGGAATATGACACTTTGGGGATTCCTTTATGACTTCTAAGAATATTCTAATAATGTAGGTAATGAATCCCCTGGTCAATTTTATAAATAGATAACTTCAGGCCAATGAGCCACATGCCTTCCTTTTAAACTTTGAGAAACTGGAGCTTCCCTATGCACCTGTAGAATGTGCATGTGAAAGGACCTATTGAGATGGGTGATACTGGTACATTTCACAAGTGTGAAGGTCACAATTATATAAGTAAAACAAAATTATGTATTGTCAAAAAGCTGCTTATAAATTCCCAGAGATATATTGTTACTGTACATATGTAGGAGTAAAAATAAAGTATAGCTCTTTAAAATATTAATTAATATTTCAAATTTAGAACCATGAAATATTCTAGAAATAGCTGATTACTTTTTCTGAAGTCCTTTGTCTTTGTCAGTTAGTCTTATGTGGGGAGCCGCTGTGGCCCCAGGCACAGAGGCGCTGCCTGGGTGAGCTGCAGATGTGCTCCCCTGCTCCCAGGGAGATGTGGGTGAGCTGCTGTGGCCCCAGGCACAGGGGAGCTGCCTGGGTGAGCTGCCGATGTGCTCTCCTGCTCCCTGACCCAGGCCTTGAGGCACCAAGGCAATACTAATTTAGCTTGCAGCCTTAAGTTCCAGAAAAACTTATCAGGATGTTGGTCCCGGCCTGAAGGATTAAAGGACAGTCAAGCCACATACCAAGCCAAGGACTCAATCCTCCCCGCAAGTTCCCATTAGAAGCCGAAACAGATAGGCACCAACGTCAGAGCTCCTGCAAGAGGCAGGGTGTTTACTCTGAGATAGCATTCAACGGCCTTGAAGGAACTACTCAGGGGTAGGAATGCAGAGCGGGGTGCTATTCAGCAAAATTAAGTGTCTGTATAAATTGAGCTGGGAAAATAAACTCGGGGCTGGCAGCTGGCAACAGGCATGAGCTGCAGCCCTCCCGATCCCATCTTTTTTGTGTCTGTCTTTTCTCCATCCTCACCCCTTCCTCAGGACCGTTCGGCTCTGCCGGTGGGCTCCGGCAGTCTTACAAGTAGTAAATTACCCATAGTACACATTAATCATATTATAATTTCCACCCCCCACCCCAGAATAACCTAGTTAGAAGAAAGTAGGCAGAAAAGGTGAATTAAGAGCACATTCAAGGAAATAGTAAAAAAATAAAATGTGTTTTCTTGTGGGTTTTTAAACAATTATTTATTAAATTTACTTTGTCCAAACAGATCTGATAGATTTGTTTTCTTCCAAAACGTCTTGAAAGTTTGCTTCTGTTAAAAGTAAAACAATATTTACAATAAGGATATAATAGCTGAGCTGAAGTGTTCTTTTAAAGAAGTTTCTGCTTTAGTTGCTGGCAGGATCCTTCCAACCAAACAAGAGTTCTATGCTTATTCATTTTTAGCAATTGTACTTGTGTTTCTTTATTTCTTCATCTATTATTACTGATTGCCTATAAGTATAAAGTCACCTTTATGTCAAAAACTAAAGATAAATTTTCTCAGATATTATTCTTGTATCGTCTAGATTTTAATAATTATTAATATTTATGTTTACTTAAGCAGTTTACTTAGGGGTTCCATAGATATTTTCTTTAATTGTTAGAATATTCCTGAAAGTTAAAGAGCTTTCATATCTTAATGTTAGTGATAAGGAGATTAAGCTGTGAGCAAGTTTATTAAAATCCCACAATTAATCCATTGGCAGAGCTAGAATTTGAATTCAAATGTCCGTGTCCACAACCCATGCTCTTAAGTATTCATAAGGACTGCTTCTTTACATGTGTATTTTCTTTCAAATGGATTATTGAAGTAAAAGTTGAGATCTTACCTGACTACAGACAAACAGGTATTATATTAAGATAATTCATGGCCTTTTACAAAGCTAGGACTAAAATAAGATCATGGAAATTCCTCGGAAAGCCTTGGTCCTGAGCCAGCCCGAGTCTCAGAAAGACTGTATGATTCATCCTGGGCCTTACCATCCAGACCCAGAAACCTACGAAGAACTGACGGAGCACATTCCTCAGCAGACAATGGACATACTGAGATTCCAGCAAGCCAGATGGAAATGAAAATTACGCAATGTTTTCAGCATAGTTTACTACATAAACATGCTTCTAAAAATATAAATTGTTTCTTCTTATTCATTTATCTTTATTCAGTGACCTGTCTAAAGGTTTTCATAACGTCATGATTTATTTTCACACAAAAAAAGAAAGGAATTTCTCAGCAGAAAAGCCATACAGCCTCCTATAGTGCAGGGAAATGATGTGAGGACTACCTGATGGAGTCATCGGGGAGCTGTGCATTATGGAAACACATTCTGCAAATCTTGAGCAAGAGAAACTGAGGCCAACCAACAGGAAACTCTTCCCAGAATCCTGGCACTGTGGGGATTTATTCAGGTTACTTCCTAAGGATTATTTGACTCTAAACACAGGTAACAAACATTGCCAGTTGTGGTTTTCTGACTTTTCAGAAAGGGAAGGGGCAAGCCAAATTTTGTTGTTACGGTGCTGGATGACTTTGCAATTACTTTTCAAACAAAATTGGCTTTTGATGAATATCTAATCTGGCATTAGTGCACAGATAAAGGAAGACATAGCATGTTTAAAGAGAACTGTGATTTAAAAGTCAGGACATTTATAGTGATGTTGTAGAGATTCGGAGAGCTAATTGCCTTACAAACGTGAATAAGTGCGCAGAAAGGAAGAGCCCTGTGTTGAAAGAAGAATTTTAGAGACAGTTAAAGCCTTTACTAGAAAACCCCTGTGTTCTTCAGTTGGCAGCTCAGTGAGGTGGGACAGTGCCATGACTTTAAACTGCAGCAAGAGTTTAAGAAACAGAGAAAGGCAACAATGCAAAGAAATGTACCCAGCACCCCTTGCTCTGAAATGTTTCTCCCCTCTGGAAAATATCAGCCTTTATGTGCATATCTCCTGAGCTAACACGTAAATATTTAGGTTATGCTAAAGCTACCTACACTCCAGTGAAGCTTTGGGGTGGGAATGACAACTGTTTATGAGCACTTCATGTTGTTATAGCTTGATACGTTCTGAAAATCGTCATTACCTAACAGCCTTGTCAAAGAAAAACCGTATATGTTACTAATAGCATCCTTTCTTTTGCCTACTGCAGCCTGAGAACACAACAATATATATTCTAACACTACATTCTACTTATTGATCCCCAGCAGCATTATTGCTGTCATTCAATCTTTATTGAAAGCACACTGTGAACAAAAACTGTTCTGTAGAAAGAAAATAGACACAGGCTCTAATATTTAAGTGGTTTTCGAATATCCAGAACCATTCAAGTATACTTTCCACATAGTACACTATTACATTTATAAATCTCAGTTTAAAATTTTATGTTGGAATATTTGTTTTAACTTTTTTGTATTTGTTTTTCTAGCATGTGCCATATCTTCTCTATTATGCAGCACAGGGTTACTACATTCTTATCTGGGATACAACATAATGGTTTCTCTGTGTTCATAAAATATTTAATATACCAAAGGGTAGCTAGTGTAGAGTAAGCACTTAAAAATATTAGGAGAAATGGGGGGAAAATCCATGTATAAACTTGACATTAATGATTGAAATGAATTATTTTATGAACTTCTCAATTCCATTTGGCATTCTTCAGATCACTGGGAAAACTATTGTAGAATAATTATTAATTATATTTTCTTTGCAATAGTTTTTCTGTATTCCATATTTCTAGAATCATTTCTCTTTGACACAAATCTTTTTGTTCATGTATTTTTCAAGCAAGAAGTTATAAACTCATTTTACACCCTTTACTCTCAATTTATTACTTTATAAACCTTTCTCTCTCTTTTTTTTTTTTACTTTGTCTCACTGTGTACACACATTCGAACACATTCTTAACTCCTCTCCCTCTGAAAAGTTAACTAAAGTATGACTTGGATTGAAGCAGAAGGTAACACACATGGAATTAAAAGGTCCTTCCTCTCTTTTCCAGCCACCCTAGCTTCAAAGTCTATGAGGAAACACCAAGGACAGAAAATGCAATGGAAATGGAAAAAGAGAGATGGACAAGCATAATACAAAGAGAAAGCCATGAAAGAGAGATGCATTTAGAAAGGCAGGGTATGTAGAAGGATCAGACAGTGACTGCATCAGAGAAATTAAAGATAAGGGGCAGTCACGTTTTTAAATTGAGATTTTCCTAAGCAAGAAGGAAGGTCTCTATGTTTTCTTTCTAATATAAGGGCACTCAGAGGAAACTTGGTTGCCAGATCCAGAAAAGTAGACAGTATTTTCCTCTAGTTATTTACTTGGGTACTCAGGCTAATTAGCAGTGGATTAAATGATGGCCCTCCCTTAAAAAAAAAAAAAAAAAAAGTCCACCTCCTAATCCCTGGAAACCCAGAATGTGACCTTATTTGGAAAAAGGGTCTTTGCAGAAGTAACTGAGTTAATGATTTTGAGATGAAATTACCCTTGACTAGTCTGATTTGCCCTAAATCCAATGAAAAATGTGCTTATAAAATATAGTAAAGGAGAACATATGGAACAAAAGAGAAAGACACATGAAGATGGAAACAGAGATTGGAGTTATTCAGCCACAAGCCACGGGACCCCTGGGGCTGCCAGGAGCCGGAAGATGCCAGGGAGGATTCTACTGTAGAGCCTTGCTTTGTACTTCTGGTTTACAGAGCTGTGAGAGAATACATTTCTCTTTTTTAAGTTATCAAATTTGTTATTTTTTATAACAGTTCTAGGAAACAAATACATTATCTATATTGCTTCTCTAGTGAGAAATTATAAAACAAAAAAGCAGAAGTACAGGGAAATTGCCATATGCTGACACTAATAGCTTATTTTTTCTTTTTGCCTATTCTCATCAGGATTCCCTATTTTTGAGGTTCCATTCCCCCCAACACACACATGCACCAAAAGTAAACAAAATCCCACCACAGTAGAAGAGAATAGAGATTGAGAAGATGCCTATAATCTAAAATGTGCACATCACGGCATCAGCCGCATCATCTCTGAAACCATTCGCTATGTACCAATTTAAAGCGGCGCTTCCTGAAGACAGCTTGTCCTCTGCTAAATCTGAAAGATCATTTGTGAATGATGAGTGGGTTCTCTATACACTGAAGTAAGTCACTTCACACATTTCTGCTTGTAAAGGAACACGAACATCATTGATACCATAAACAGTGAGAGGATGATAAATAGTTGAAACCATAAAGGTGGGAATGAGAATACGTCCCTATAGTCTCTTTTGTTCATCAGCTACTTTCAAGACAGTTGAGAGGGTTGCTGCTAAATTCTGTAAAAACCTGGCAAAATATATTATGACATCCAGATTATATTTTTAAATTGAGTAAAATTGGAGTTCTAGTTTTCCCTTTAATATTATGTGCAGGTTCGTCCAGAATCAGCTTGGCTACATCTGGAAGCAATTAAGAAAATGCAGGAAGAATTGAAACCCTAGGAAATTGTTTTCATCTCTAATAGATTGCCACAAAGTTAAATTGTGAATTGGTCACAGGAGAAAACTTGTCATGGTGACTCATGTAAATTACTGAAATAGCTTTCATTTGGGAAATAGACCTCATTAGGTCTAAAATTTACCTTATGATTTTCCAAAGGAACCAAATATCATTGTTTATACTAAAGAGAAGCTCTTGATACCATTTCTTTCAATGAAAAATACAGTATTAACACTATACTTTGGTCATAATTTAGAACTAACAAAAGATACAAGAAAAGCAAATGGTCTCACTTCTACCTCCTTAGCATGAATCCTGGTTAAAGACATATTCTTAGATAAAGGGAACTGAGTCAAGATATTCAGCCTGATGTTTTGCTCCTGTCTCCTGGGCATTAAGTGCCTGTCTTTTAGCTCCTCAAGGGAGAGTCCTCATTTGCTAGAGACACCAGGACAGTCAATTTGCTTATAAGCTTCCAGAAGAAATGTGGTTTTTTCAAACAGTAGTTAACATATCCTTAGAATTTCTAGGAAGGGCTTTAATGCTTATCTAAAATTTCTTCATTTAACAAATAGAAAAACTAGAGAGCTGAAAGGTTGAATTAATATCTCCAAACCCAAGTTCCCAAATAAAACTACCTTACTTAAATTAGCATTCAGCTAAGCTATAACTTCATCATGAGTGAGAGTATAGCAGCATTTTCAATGGCTGTAAAAGCATGTGTATTTGGAAAAAGGAATTCTCTAGTTGCAAATATATATGATAGCAAAATATTTGAAAGAAAGGCAGAAGGTAAATAAGAAAACTAATACAAAGTTTTGGAACTATTTCTCAATAATCCAATAGCTTTTTTTGGCGCACTATTTCCCTGGCACCTCATTAGATTTAGAGACTCTTCCAATAAAGAAGATACAGTTTCTTACCTTTAAAAACATAAAACATCATGTACATACAATGATGCATATACTGGTCAACAAACTATTTTGTCAACAGAGGTAAAGGATGCCATGAGGTAAGACTAAAAGGCCAGTTATTTCATCCTGGGGTATCAAGGAAGATAGTCTCGAGTTGGAAGCAACACTGAATCTAGATGAATAGTGGAGTTAGCTAATTAAATAAAAGTAGGAGGGCATTCTTGAAAAAGAAAACAATATACAAAAATAAATCCATTTAAGTATGAAACTATCAAGTTTACAGAAAACCCACAAGTAATTATTTTTCTCTTCTTTTTTTTTTAAAAAATCTACTGGACTTAAATTACAGAAGAATTATGGGAGATGAGTCTATAGAGATAGTGATTAGTAATCACGAGTCTTGTATACTATTCTAGGAAGTGTGGTCTTTAGAGTAGAGGTAACAGGTAGCACTGAGTTATTTAGACTATGGTAGCAAAGTTATCATTTTTAAATTGTAGATAGTTCATTCTAAAAGCCTTAATCGAGATGATTTCAGAGGCAAACTTGAAAAATGATAGCATGCTCTGGCCGGTGTGGCTCAGTTGGTTGGGCATCTTTCCATGCACTAAAGGTCGCAGGTTCAATTCCTGGTCCTGGCACATGCCCTGGCTGCCGGCTCAATCCCAGGTAGGGAGTGTGCAGGAGGCAGCTGATTGATGTTTCCCTCTCACATTAATGTCTCTCTCTCTCTCTAAAAATCAATAGAAATATTTATTGAAAAATAAGATCAGAAGGAATGGACTAAAGCAAGGGGGAAAATCAAAAATAAGTCAAAGATTAAGTTGTAAATAATTTACTGGACATGATAGTAAGAGAGAAAGGAAAAAAAAATCTTAATTTTTTTTTATTTGAATGAATGAGTAGTGCCATCAACTGAACTGAAATACTCATGAGAAGGAGCATGCATGGTATAAAAGATGGTGAGTTCATTATTAGACATACTGTATTTAAGGTGCTCATGAGATGTCCAAACACCGAGATGTTTAGCAGAATTGAAATGCATATCACAATAGGGGATCTATGCTTCTGAAATTTAGGAATTCAGTTAAGGATGGAGATTCAGATTTGGAGGTCACTACTAATTCACGTGATAGTGAAAATAATTAGAGAAATGAGATTATTCCAAATGTAAAATGAGATTAAGATTGACTGAAGTCAGAATTTCAGTGAACACAAGACTAGTAGAAAGGCAATGGAACTAGGGTACAGGAAGGAGATAGAGAAAAAATAAGAGTTAGAAAAAGTTAGAGAGTGGAGGTGCTTAAAGAGAGTAGAAGTTTTAGAAGGTGGTGTATGGTGTTCAACAAAGTGTCACTGGAAAGAATCCATTGGAACTGGCAAAGGAATAGTCATTATTGACTTCTCAAGAACACTTTCAATGGAGTAAAACAAATACAAAACATATTGTTGAAAAATAAGTGAGAATTTCATGTATAAACAGTGAGTTGGCACCATGCATTTCTGATCCTGTTGGAAACTCAAGTAAATGACATTAAGTATTTTTGTTAAGATATAAGACCAAAAAGACTAAGGAAGGAAGATGGTTACACTACAATATTAATTTTGGAATATAGAAAGCATATACATGAATAGCAACTGATTCTATACGTGAAAAAGCCAGAGTATGATAAACTAGTAGATCCAAAAAAAGCATGATCATTTGTGCTGCAGAACCATGGAGAGTTTCGAGCATTGGACGTGCAAGTAACCTCTGATTGTGAAGTAATTCTGGGTATGAAGTGAGGCTAACAGCAAAAGATTTCTTAAAAGTTTATTTTTACTTGTACTTAGGTTCCTAGACGTTCTCACTCAATCCGAGACAATAAGCAATTGCCCTTCCTTGAGCTCTGCAGGAAAAAAAGAGGGTTATCCTCTGGAACTATGTGATCACAGAGACTCTGGATTGGAAACACTTTGAACAACTGAGGTCAAAGGTGAGGCCCCCTCCTGGGCACCAGGGATGCGGTGAGTGACAGTG
This sequence comes from Miniopterus schreibersii, assembly GCF_964146895.1. Classification (NCBI taxonomy): domain Eukaryota; kingdom Metazoa; phylum Chordata; class Mammalia; order Chiroptera; family Miniopteridae; genus Miniopterus; species Miniopterus schreibersii. The sequence continues at coordinate 14,059,807 of NC_138112.1, read as the reverse complement.
TGCTGCGTGGTGATGCTCCTGCCCCGGTGCGGCCTGCCTCCCACAGCTCTGGCTTGCAGGCTCTTGCTGTGTGGCAGATGATTGAAGGATTACTTTCTGGGGGAAGTATTACTGCCCTGAATAAGAATAGAAAACCACTAATTACAGTGGTCCTTCGGTTTTCGAATGTAATCTGTTTGAGTTCTGAAACATTGGGAAACCAAGGGATCAGCAGCCGACAGCTGGGCCTCAGGATCTTGCCCTCAGCAGAAGCTGCCTGGCATGTTCGACTTCCGAGGCGTGTTCGAAAACCGAGGCATCACTGTATATTTCGAAGAACTTGTACCTCAGTCCAAATAAACTAACGTGAGGTTCAAGATTCAAAAGCCATTAGAGAGAGAGAGAGAGAGAAGAATAGAGATAGAGATAAGGGTAGAGCTAGAGATCTATTCCCATCAGAATTTTAAAGCTGGCTTCTTCATTTGCTAGGACAGAAAAGGATCATCACATATTTTTTAAATGCCTTTAAAACAAAGGATACACATAAAAATCCCAAACAGGAAGAAAAAAAATACTAAAAAGCAACACAGAATACTCAGAGGATAAACACACACTCACATGAAATACAAATTCTCATCTTCAAAGCTTATAAAAGAGACTATCCTACATTTGAGACATAAGAATATTCAGAGAACAAGGAAAACATTCTTAGAAATTAACATTTTTATGACAAAATTAGCAAGTGAAATATTATAAAACAGCGTTATGAAAAACCTCTCAGAAAGAACAAAAAGAAAAGTAATTTTAATAGAAGAAAAAATGTTTTTAAACAGCTCAACCTGAAAGTCAATCAGTAAGAGTTCCAAATTGAGAGAGGCAGTGAAGGGGAGGACATGATGAAAGCGTTATTTAGTTATTTAGGAAAGTTTTCTGGAAGAGAAAGATAGGATTTTCTAGATTGAAATGCTCACTATCTATCTACATTATAGATCAGCTTCATAAAACACTCATACAAACGCTTCATATTTTATTTGATAAAATTTCAAAACACTGGGGGAAAGTCCTAAGAACATCCAGAGAGAGAGAGAAAAATGGGTTATATACAAAGGACATAAAGGATCACATACAAAGGAATAAAAATAGCATCTCACTTCTAAACAGCAACAGCAAAGGCTAGCTAAAGAGGTCAGAGCACTTACTCAATTGTGAATAAAAGTATTTTCCAACCTGAAAATCCATGAATCTTCACTTCAAACTAATGCAAGCACAAAGATATTTTCAAAGACGCAAGAGTTAAGATTAATTTATCCTCATGCAATCTCTTTTGGGTGCTATAAAATAACTGTAGGAAATTGTTAAAGTATAAATTTTATAAAAATGAAAAAAATTAATTAAGGTTCCAAGAAGCAGAAGATTGAACACTGAAGAGACCTGAAGGGAAAACTAATGAAAATTCTATTCTGATTGGAACGGGAGAAGTGAGGATTTCTGGAGGGATGTTTCAAACACACACACACACACACACACACATACACACACATACACACAAACACATACACACAAAAAACTGATAAAATAATTGATGTATTTGACTTTAGGGAGAGTAATGTGTGTGTGTGGTAGAAGCAGTAGCAGTAGTGCAGGAAAGTTAAAAAAATAAAATAAAATAAAGGAGCTATATCTTTGCCATTTACATTAAGAAGCGAAGAGATAATACCAAGAGTTGAAAAAAACCACAAAATAGTAGTAAAAACCCAGTATTTAAAATATGGAGTTTCTATAGTTTACATTTATGGGAAATTAAATTGGAATATTCAGAAACGATATTCCTAAAAGTTAACACCTCTAAGTTTTCATTGTCACGTTCAAAAACATATATTTCTCAAAGGATAGCAGCCATTTTCAAAACTTTAAGCCAGAAGATAAACATTGACTCTAATGTAATTTCACAAAATCAGAATATCAACAGACACCAAAACTGCTTCTCTTAAATGAAATAAACACCATCTTCCATAGTTCAGAGAGCTATGTTGATTTTATTTCATCTAGAAAATGTCTTTCTCTTTTTCCCATCAGTGTTGGTCCTCCCGAGAGGCCAAGTCCACGAAGTGCGCACCCATATCTGTTCTCTAATTTTTCTGTAATGGTAGAAAGATTTTTACCTAGGCACATGACTTACCAGGCATAGAACAAATTTATGGCCTTTTTAGGTCACTGTATTCTAAGTGCGAACAGAAGAACCTCGTGATGGTTCATTTCATGTGTCGACTTGACTGGGCCACACGTTACCCAATACTTGGTTAAACATTATTCTGACTGTGCCTTGGGCTGTTTCTTGGTGAGCTCAGCCTTGGAATTGGTAGAATGTGCAAGCAGATGGCCCTTCCTGATATGGATGGGCCTCATCCAATCCACTGAAGGCTGAACTGAACAAAAGGCTGAGTGAGAATTCGCTCTCTGCCTGATTGTCTTCCAGCTGGAACATCAGTCTCCATTGGTCTTCTCTTGCCTTCAGACTAAAAATGGAAAATATACTATCAGCTCTTCTGCTCTCTGGAGACTTCTCAGCCTCCATAAATAGCAGGAGCCAGTTCCTTATGATAAATCAGTCTCTTTCCTCTCTCTCTCCCTCTCTCTCTCTCTCTCTCTCTCTCTCTCTGTGTGTGTGTGTGTGTGTGTGTGTGTGTGTGTGTGTGTGTTCTATTGATTCCATTTCTCTGGAAAACTGTGACTAATACTCTGACTAATACAGGCCTTAAAGAACTTAGAACTATTAGGATGTATTTTTAAAAACAAGGGGTCTGGCCTTCTGTGTCTTGAATGTGACTATGTGAGTAAACCTCAAGCAGCTGTCTTAGTCTATTTGGGGGAAGTCAGACGTCAAGGCAAGTTAGAAGGAATTTGGTCCATGTGGCCACTGGGTGGCATGTCAGCTGGACTACCTGCCTTGGACTTCTGTTATGTGGGGAAAAAATAACGCTGTTATTTAAGTCAATGTTGTAACTTCTTTTTATTTTTTGCCACTTGTAAATAAACTTCATTCCAACTGATACATATCCCCCAAAATGACCTCATGAAAGTTAGTATTTTTAATACTTGGTTCAGTGGAATATGATTAAATGTAGTCAGATTGTCTAATTCTGTACCTTTTTAATATGTTATTTTCAGTCACCTGGAGGCAGACTCATTTCCCAATGTATTTTTTAAAAAGTATTAACAAAGCTGCATGATTCATTAAGAAAATAGGATGTTCCTTTATGCTGATGAACTATTTTCTATAATTACAAACAATGTGTAAGCATAAAGATGGAGCATAAATCAATGAGAATTTAAAACTAGTTTTTCCTCCAAAAACCCAGTGTCTGTGTGTGTACATATATTTCTGTAAGGTGGCCCAAAAATCACAGAAAGAAATGAAGAGAGAGAAAAAAGTCACATTTTAATTTTTATTCTTATATATAAGAATTCCTTTTAAGAAATAAGCAACATAATATATGGGTCAATTACACAATGATTGCATAATTGTGTAAATTTTGTTGCATAATTGTGTAAATTATGCAACAAAACGCATCATGTGAAAGAATTCAAATTTCAGAAATTTCAATTAGCTCTGAGCTACTACTGTCTTCACTGCCTATTTTCAAGTGTGTAAAATGGGAATAATTTCAGTAGCCACCCAAACTTGATCAGTTTTCTGGGTTACTCATGTGGGTAATTCATGTGAGTAGGTTAGCACGGTGATTGGAATATGACGAGAAGCTAGTTGTTGTTACCATTAATATTAGTAGTATACGCAGCAGGCATTTACGCAGACACTCGCTTCTCAGGTCTAGAAAGACTGGCAATGAGGGATGATACTTTTAGAAGTATTTAGCTAGAGGCCATAAACTTTAAAATCTGACAACATCCCCGAAGCTTATGTGGCATGTACCTACAAATTCTATCATCCTCCCAAAAATTAATTGTAAGGAGAAAAAGCCTCTTACAGGCCAACAGATAGGGCAAGGAAGGGGCAATGTCAATGAAATTTCAAGACTAGCTTTTGGAGGCAGGGGGCTGTCCCGTCAAGGATGTGGCTGGGGGACTTGGAGCAGTGACCCAGTCACAGAGAATCACCCCATGGAAGAGCTCCAGGAGGGTGCTGGCAGGAGCCTGAAATAGGCTGAGACGCTCCTGATGAATCAGCCCCTGTTGCGATGCTCTCACAGCACTGGCCTCTGCAAGAACTGAACGAAGTTTTGGGAAAAGCCATGCTGCTCAAGACAGTGAGTACCGAGGCACCGTTCAACCGTGTGTGAACCTCAAAGGCAGCCACCCAATGCTCTCCACTGCTTTGAGGAGCCCCCCAGCATTTAAAAAGGTGACTTCTTTTCTTTCCTGCTTTAGAAATTCAAGCGCCTCATCATTTACCATTGAAAATGCACAGTAAACCCAGTGGGGGAATATCTGAAAATGAACAAAGGATCAGTCTTCACATTAGAATCCTGAGAGGGACCCTTCCGCATTTGCTAATTATTTTCCCTTCTGTAGATATTAGCAGTGCCTTTTATCTACATTTGCGTTTACATGTGCCTACACAGCACTCATTTGTTTGTCTGCAATTATGAGCAACTGCCTCCTGCCAGACCTCCTGAATAATAGAGCAGTCTTACTCCTGGGGGCGCAAACCACGTCTCCGCACCCTCCCCGAGGGGCCCTGAGACACACCTGAGACAGGGGAACAGATAACTCAAAGCTGTGACTCAGAAATCTAATTGTCAGTCCATCTATGCCGCCGGAAATGGAGATTTGTCTGGGCCTTGTGCCAAATTTTTATCTAATCTTCTGCTCCTGTATTTGCTTCCGATTCTCCATTTCCATCATTCGATGATGTGATTTTGTTATAACCCTGGAACAAACTTGCATATGTTTTATTGTTCTAAAAAATAAATGTTGTTTGTTCTCTAGGGAAGGACTAAAAGAAGCAATAAATTTAAATAGTACTTTGTTCTAATAATAACTGGGACCAAGAATGCTGACCACGCTGAACAAAGACTTGCAGATAGAAAATATCCTTTAATGTTTTCTTTTTATACAACCATAAAATAAGTCCTCTCTGATTATTTTAAATAAATATTTATTAAGAATTAAATAAATTGGTAGGCCCTAGGGATTCTGCTCTGAACAAGATACAATCTATAACTTTATGCCAGTGTCTAGAGGCTCCCAATTAATCATATATTTACCAATAATTTTTGGATTACCCACTAAGTGACTGTACAGTCCTGGGATGCAGAGATAAGTAAGCGCAGGCCTGTGTTCAGGAGCTAATAGTGGCAGACACATGGAATCGCAACTGGTAACTGCTATGATAACGCTCAGCACAGTGACTGAAAACACTGGAGGAGACTTTAACCCAGATAAGAGGTTAAAGACATTTTCTTGCAGGGGCCCGTGCCAAAGCTGAATAAGCAATATAAAACGTAGGAGCGGGTGGAAGGCCACCTAAGTATGAGTCGGAGTAGAGCAGTGAGGGCCTGAGTTGAGACAGACCATGGCTCTTTGCCACACCACAAGTAGGAGCAGGAGTAGAGCAGTGAGGGCCTGAGCTGAGATAGACTACGGCTCTTGGCCACGCCACAAGTCCCTCAGCCTGGCTGTCACAGGAGGGAGACAGTGAGGCTGGAGAGGGGCTGCGTGGGCAAAAGTATGTTGCTCGGCTGCTTCTCAAAGGACCCTGCCTGGGCGGCACCCATTGCCACAGCGACGCTGAGAATCCTACTTGGGACGGCACACCAAGGAGACCTCAGCTTCCCAGAAACGCCATCCCCACTTTGCCACTCCTCCACCCCAGTCCCTGAATTAATCAGACTCAGAAAACTGATATGCAAACACCAAGTAGCTGACTAGTTTATAATGGAAAGGTACTTTGATGTGGGCCTTTATACTTACATAAATATAAACAAAGTAATCTCTTCCTATAGGCAGACCTACAAAGGCAGCCAGTCAAGATTAGAAGTCTGTGTGGGGATAGCAGGATCAGAAGCAAGAGGTTTTGACTTGATTTACATAGTCTTGCCAATGGGGGGGGGGATCACATTTCATAGGCAAATGCTTTTTTTTTCTCCTGTGAGAGTGTTTGGAGGGGCTTCAGTAACCTTGTTTTACTCTCCATTTTTGAGTGCCCCACAGTATGTTTCACACTATTACCTCCCAGCCCCCTGCAAGAAAGGTCAGCCACTATATGGCTGGGCTGAGATCTGATCTTTTCTCAAAACCTATGTAACATCTATGTTGCAATGATCAACTTTTCAATGGTATATCCTTTATTTAAATAAACAGAAGAGCTGGTAGAATTTAACTTGAGTGTGAGACCTGGTTCTGCCTCTTATTAACTGTGGGGATTTGTATAAGCACTTCAGCTCCTTGAACCCCAAATTCCTGTAAAAAAAGAAGGAAATATATGTGTATATATTTACATGCACACAAGTGCATGTTATGTATGTTCATGTTTAGTACATAGTACAGTACAAATTTTAATAAAAGGTATCTATTATTATTATTGCAACCATAAATTCAATCACAAATAGTTCATTTGTAGTTCTTGAACACATTCTGCCTTTTTCAAGTTTTTTTTTCTCATATATCTCTTTAGATCCACTGAGTCCTACTTTCTCAGTTTACTTTTCAAAGGTAATATAATTTCCTCCTTTCTAAGTCTTTGAGGAAAACCTCATTGAAAACCCTGATATGACAACATTCAGCCAACAGTGAACTAAAATCTGTAATACATTCAAAGTGCCCAGGGGTATGACAATTTCCTTCCCAGGGAAACCGTGAGTGGTGTCTACTACTGATTCTTCCTAGAGTGAGGATAGAGAACTTCTAGATGTTTTTAGCACATATTGATTTGAAGGGTCTTAAAATTGTTTATAAATATGGCCATAGAAATCATCATAATCCGCATCCCCAAGCTGGTGTCCATACAGTAAAAGCTACAAAATAAGGGCAATCATTGTTCCCTGAAAAATCCCGTATTTGCAGATGATTCCCATTATAAGTGTAAGTGTTGGGGGAGAGGTGAAGCAATTCCCAGAAATGGTGTGCACTTTAGCAAATGTAAGAGTAATAGATCATCTGGAAGCTAGTCACAGTCCTATCAGGCTGTGAGAGCCAGTTCTTCCCAGTTAGATAGATACAATCAGGCAATGTACAAGATGCTTGTCAGTAATATCAGATCTTTTTTAGAGCAGGAGAAACCAGGGTATCTGCCCAAGTTTAAATACAAAGCACTTTATGTCATTGCTAGATGAATTAGGTATTGCTAGATGAAAAAGAAGTAACTTTTATTTTCAAATTTCTTGCTCTAGTACCAAATTTATGGTAGTTACCTTCAGGGAGTACAATGTAGGGCAGAAAAGATGAGTTGCATTTTATGTATAATTTGTGATTTTTTTTTTTTTTTAAAGTATGCCCGTACTATGTTTTGATATATTACATTGACTTAATTTTTCTAAGTTATTATATTTATTTGCTTTTTAGTTATATGAAAATGAGGCCATAGATTTAGGAGTGAATTCCTAAGAAAAGCATTTAACTGTTTGATGTCTATAAGTGAACCAGGCAATGAAAGGATTCATCTGTCAGGGAAGGCCTCTGTACACCTCTGCCTATTGTCACACACCTAACAAGAAAAGATTTATATTTTAGTTTATTTTTCTCTCCTCCACAGAAAGGAAAAAATTAATTCTATTTAGTAATGCTTGCACCTGAAGAAGGAAATGTTTACCTTCATTTATTATGTAACCAAGTAAAAACTTTTTAAGAAGAATATAATTTATTGTTACTTGCCTGGGACATGTGCAGTGCTAAGTGCATACCAACAGGAAGGGAACACAGAAAGGTTATACTGATACAAGGCTACACTGGACCTCATTGTTACTAGCATTGAATAGAATTTTATCTTCATTATATATCTGTCACCCTTTCGCCCATTTTTTTTGCTGTCCACATTTCATTGAAGAAAGGCTTGGGTTTTACCCCTAATTTACATGTGCATATGCTTTTGAAAGGTTGTACCTGGATCCTTCAAGTAGGCAATCTCTGTTAAAAATAAAGATCTGTTCCCTAAATTTCTCTCAATTTTAACAAGCTGACATGTTATTCCTTGTTTAGTGTGTAAAGCTACTTTAGAAACCATGAAATCTTTAAACTAACAGCACCTTAATGATCATCTTGTCCATGACCACATCTCTTTATTTTACACTTGACGAGAGAACTGAGGTCCTAAGAACCTGAGTTGCCCAAGGTCACACAGTTAGTCATTAAATTAAATTACCATTATTAACTACAGTTTAGAAACAAGGACTTCTGCCTCCAATTAATTTATTGCACTGTTTAGGTTCTGTTCCCCTCTCTGAGCAAGTTTGGCAGAACGAGAGCATTGTAAGGGTTATGTGCTTAATTAGTTGCAATTTTTCACCTGTGATTTAATGCTGACGTGGGCATTAAGTTCATTAAGAGCCCATCTGTTCTTTAGGTTGTGAGTAACTAGACAAGGTCTTTCACCTTAGAAGAGGGTGTCTCCCACATTTTTCTAGGAAACAAGTGCTTTAGTCCGCAAGTAGAGTATCAAATATAGATTCTTCACCACGACAATGGGTGCTGAGCTCTGGAGAGCTTGGACCTGTGAGCTGCCCGAGGGCAGGGAGTCTCTCTTCCTCAACTTTGAGCTAGATCTAGGCTTTTTCAGCACACCTGGGAGTGCATGAATTATGTTAAACAGAACAGAATCCATAGCTGAAGTCAGCATTAAAGACTGCTCTGGTTATGCAGTAGAATGGACTGTTTGCTATGGAAAAGATCTTGCAGGCCAATTGATTCTACAGCTGAGAGGACTAATGCCTCCCCAAAATCAAGATTTAGCCCAAGATCATAGGAGAGCTCTGGCTTGGAAAAAAGGTCTACAGAAGTTGTTGTATCACCAGAGCATTTGCTTAAACACTGACCTTGCTTTGGTCTCTTCTAGACTCACTATTTGCTGACACGTGCTGTTGGATAATCTCTTCCTTTTAGATACATGTTCCCCCTAAAACCTTTTCTTAGAAAAGCATATGCCTCACTTGTAATTGTTGCATCTCCAGGTGGCTGCTGCATGGTTTTATTTCAACTTTAGCTTCAGTGAATCATTAAAGCAGTTCTTTGATCTGCCTTACTTGCCTTGCCTGAGGTCAACACAAAGAGAAGTTATGTTTCTTTTACTCCGGATCATTCTGAACTTTGCCCAGTCTTCCAATCTACTTTATTCCAAGTAAAATCAATACAATAAAAGCCCCAACTATAATAAAAGGAACACTTTGACCCATGTCCTGTAGTAAACCAGTATCTGCCCTCCATATATATGCAGATTCTGAAGCTTTTCCATTATTTCGTAAAAGGGAAATCTCACATATGAAGAAGAAAAACCAATTCTGTATTTGTTCCAGCAACAGACACAGCTGACAATTCCAGGCAGGGTTATCCCTCCTTACCCCACAGACAGTCCTTCATTTCTTAGCTATCATAAGTAGTACCAACCACTTTAACAAGAATTTCTAATTATACCCCTCATGAATGATTCCGGAATGATGAGGCAGTTATAGGTGTCAATCCAGAACAAAACTGGAAAAACAAGGCTTTCTTTTTTTTTTATCTTCCAAAAAAACAGTACTTAACAGCTTACTTCAGCTATACGAACTCTCTGTCCAGTTTCTAAGTGAGCTCCAGTGTCTTTAAGCATCTCCTTTCCTTTAAGGAATAATTTTCTAAGTCCGCAATTCATTCTCAATGTTTAAAAAAGGTAAAAACCATGGCATAAGTCAGGACTATTTTCAGTAACTTAGCACAATAGAGGTTTTTTATTGCTCAAGCTCTGGCCACCATGGGTGCACCAGACTAAGAGACCTGCCCTCCAGGCGGTGGCTCAGCTGCCCAGCAGGCTTTGATCTCCCACTGTCTTCATCTTTTATCTTTTCCCCCGGCAGAAGAGGAGGTAGTTGGAGGGAGGAATATGAACGTTTGAATGCTTCGGGCCTCAGTGACCCAAGCCACTTCCACTCGCCGCACATGGGGCCAATGAGTCATAAGCCTATGACAGGGAAGAATAACTCTTCTATACCTCAAAGTGAGGAACACTTAATGTAGATCAGCATGGTAGGTCTTGATTACATAATAGTGATTGAGAGTAGTGGAAGCCACAGATCCATAGGCTGTAGCTTTGTTTATTTGTTTGTTTGTTCTTTAGCCTACACTGTGTTCTAAAACAAATACAATCAATAATATCTGCCAACACATCGGGCGTGTTTCCGGGTGGTAGGCGACCCTTTTCTGTTCAGTGGGACATCATCGCTATGAATTTCTAAGAAGAAAATGGAGATCGGGTAATGCAATCGCCAATTAACAAGTGTACAAATGCAAGTGCTGAAAGTGCTCATTTTAATGGCAAATGATTTACCTCTTTCATATTGTAGTTTTAAAGATAATTGATACACTATTTATTTTATAGTCTAAGTCCTAGGAGTTTTAGTGAAGTTGGCCGGTATCTTGCATGTTCCTTGACATCACACACCCATTAAGTCTGAAAAATACATTTAATAGTTCAGGATTCAATGTTAGGTCACTTATTTAATATTATTTTTCAAGCCAAGAAGCAAAGCTGGTAAATTTTGCCACCACCGAGAATCATTTTGTGCAGAATTGGTGAGAGATAAAAATATATGTTTTTAATATAGCCCTTATCTGAGACTATCCACTGTACAGTGCTGGGGTATATCGTGCTTATGATGATTGCATTAGCATCATCTTTGGAAACCAGGAACATAAGTAAAAAATGTCCCTGACTTCCTCTCTGGAGTGCCTATTTATATTGGTTTAGATGATAAATTGACAATAATAATACTGAAGTTTTAAAGTATACAGAAACTTTAAGACAACTTTACAAAAATAGGTCTGTGGCTATTATTTTTAATGCATTTCAAATATAAACACATGTCAAACAAAGGCCTAATTTTTTTCATTAGTATAGTAGTTTACTACTTTATTATACATTTGGGAATGGCATTAAGTTAATATAATAAACCATACAAATGGTGTTTTATAAAATAAAAGTGATTAAATGGTTAAAAAAAAAATCAATATATAGTGCTTATAAAAGTTTAATGTAATTTTATTGGGGTTTCTTGCTTATAACTGGGAAAAAATCCTTCTAGATTTAGTTCACTGGAAGAGAATATTTTTGCAATAAAAAAATATATAGGGTGTACCAGCTACACTCATTTTTTAATTAAAAATGTTTGTTTTTTAAAAAAGAAAAGTCTTACTCTCTAAATCATTAATATTTTTTTCTGGTTTGCTGCTTATGTGAGATAAGTTTCTCTATAAAGAACACAAGCTTGCATTGCAATAATCATAAAGGTGATTTTTGCTTTGAGTCTGTTTTTGTTTTCAATTCTACTATAATAGTGAAAAATATATAGGTAAATCATAATTATTTTCTGTAATGTTCCCAGGATGATTTTTACTTCTACATAAGGTATGTGCAGGTCCTGACCACTGTTCAAATGTGCTACCTCCCCCCAAGTTTAATAATGAGAAAGAAACACGAGCTTTAAAATTATGATTTTTTAAACATCAAATTGAAAAACATTATTAAAAATGATAATAATCAGTCTGAGCCTCAAAGAATGGCATTACCTTGGCAACACTTGGCCCTTGCTCCTCGTGTGTGCCAGTCCACAAACTCGAGTTTATAAATAGGGCACCTGATCTTGGGAGCTCCTTGACTCCAGCTTCATCAGAGGCTGATCCATACATCAGAATATTGGTCTGCTTATTTAGTTATGCTGGGAAAATCTAGTGGATATTTCTAGTCATCCTTTCTAGAAACATGCATGATATTAAAGAACTAGGGCCTTACCTGGTGCTTATAAATTAAATGGAAAAGCATGAAACAACCACAAAATATTTTACATGTAAATGCTTTAGAAACTCAGAGTCAGACAGTGATTTATATCGAGTGGAATTAGAACGAATTATTTGAAGGTGAGACTATCTGTTTTGGTTTCTTAACAATTTGAAATACAGAAAACATTCATGTCTATGTTGGAAAAATATAAATACTGATAAGCAAACAGAAAAGTCACTTGTAGTTCTTTCATCCTTAGATAACCACAATTGCTATTTTGATTATACACGCACACAAAAGCATATGCACATATACATTTATATCCTTTCTCTCTCTAGTTTTAAAATAATGCAATTGTATCACATGTATTTACCTGTAAGGTGCTTTTTACTTTATTATATTGTCCACAGAAATAATATACATCTATGCTGAGTTGGTCTCAGCCCATTAGTAGTGATGCTATTGACCAGAAACGCCTGAGGCACTACCCTGGGCCCACACCACCTGCAGCAAGCCCACAGTCATTCCCCAACAGGAGCCAAGGCTGTGGCTGGACGGTCCTTGTGGTCCTTATTATGACTGCAGGATGCACCTCAGCCGCAACAACCAGGTAATTTTGAAAAATCAAAATTTATTACTCACAGGTCTTAGAGGGTACACAGCGCTCCCAAGGGCCTCACAGCCAGGCTGCTGGTAGAAAGAGAGGGAGGCAGCAGGGACTTGGGGCTCTGCCTTTATTAGGGTCCAGGGTGGGGTGTTCAGGGTTTCACAGGTTCACTCTCCATTGGGGGGTTTGAAATATAAGAATGGGAATTGGGAGCAGGAAAGGAAGCGCAGGGTCACTCAAGCGGTCAGTTTTCAGGTTGCCAGGACTTTCCAAAAGGGGCCTTCCCGGGTGGCAGGGGCCTGGTTTCTTATCTAGTTGATGTGGCAATAGCTGTATCATATGGCTGGCGACATGTTTACTCCAGGTGAATGTCTCTGAAATGGTGTCTCAGCGATCAAAAGTTGATGTCAGGAGATCCGTAACAAAAATTTTAGTGACTGCATGTAGTCCGTTATGTGGCTGAAGTAGAATATACTTGAAAATGTTCTGTAACTGGATGTTAACAATATTTACTTTGTTTTTACAATTATAAAGGTGCCTTCACAGAACATTTTAATACATAAATATTTCCTTTTTGTGTGTAATTATTTCTTTAGGATTATTTCTGGAAGTAAGTGTCTGTCTCAAAGGTCTGTTCATATTGAAGATTTTAAAAGTATTGGCAAAGAATTTTCTAGAAGGGCTGTGAAAATGACTTACCCAGCAGTGTATGAAAATTGGTTTTACCATACCTTCTCCCACACAAATTATTAGCATGGCATGTTTTCTTTTAATTTAAAAAGAGAAAATGATTTATGTTCCTTTTATTTCTAGTAAATCTGGATGTTATTTATCAGTTTTAATAGCCCATTTATATCTCTTTCTACTAAAATTATAGCCTACAACATATAGTAGGTTCTTCTTAAACATTACTTATTTCCTTTCCTTCAACTTTTGCAAAGTAAGTAATATAAATTTTTCTGAGTCAACAAAATTCCAATGGGGTTTTGTGGGGAAACTTTAAAAAGTGGTTCTGATATGTGATCATGAGAACAAAATTTTATAAATACTTAGACCAATTTTGATGATAGTATTTGCTTCGCAGATCACTGTGAAAGAATATTTCTTTACTAGATGATGCTATGGACACTTTATGCAGGATCCAAGTCAAGTATATAGTACAATAAACTCTAGGTAGAGTTTATCTTTTTGCTAATCATAATAGATACATTTATGAAGTTAATGAAGAAAATATATTCTTGTGCCCTGGGTAGGAAATCACACCTTAAATAAGACCTAAAAAGTGTAAATAATAACAATAAAACTAATATATTTTTCTTTATTAAAATGAAGAAATTCTCTTCAACAAAAGACACCACATGCAAAAATATTAGGTAGTCAATGAAAGTATTTGCTACACTTCAACTTGCCTAAATTTTTAATAACTACTAGAATAGCAAATTTAGACAAGTTGGTGGTATCAAATGATGGCCAGGATATACAGCCATAGGAACCTTCATGTACCGCTGGTAGAAAGGTAGTTTGTGGCAATTTATAAATCAATTATAATGTATTAAAGTGAAATAAACATATATATAATTTATAATTCAGCAACTATACTTTAGATTATATACCAGAGACACTCTCTTGGGTTCATAAGCCAACATGTGCAAGGCTCTGCTTTCTGGTATTTGTCCTGGAAGTAGGGTATTGGAACCATCAGTAAGAGACTAGACAATGGAATGTGCATCAACACTGAGAACATTTGAACCAGATTTTCATAAGGCAGTACAGGGATATTTTTAATTCATTGAGTACATTAAAAACAGAAAACAGTGCGATCTATAACACAAAATGCCAATGGTATCAATCATTATTTAAATAAGTAAACTAATTAGGCATATGTAGATAAAATATTTTCACATATATTTAAAAATAAATTATTTTTTTGTTTGCCTAAGGAAATATATATCAATACATTAAAATGAGTCTCTATGCTGTAGGGAGCAATTAAAGATAAAGGAGAAATTAATCAGAATAAAATAAAGATTTGATTTGGAAAGAATGATGATAGTGCAAGATGAACTATGGAATATAATGAATGCAACTCTGAGCACTTACCTAACAATAAAAGTTGAGGAAAATTGAGAGAGAAGTTAAAAATGTAAACAAACTTTAAGGCACTTGGCCTTTTTGCATTTTTTTTCTTGATTAAAAACAATTAAAGCAGAGACTCTTCCACCTGTCCCCGAAGCCTGTCCACTCTGGTTCATTAATCTACCATGTCTCACTTTTTGTATTAACTATGATTTTTTTCAGATATAACTAACAGAAACAAAACTCAAATAAATTAAGATGTATGTGGTCTTTTCTGCATACAGCTAGTTTGAAATTATCAAAGCCTGCTGTCAGGCTCAGTGTTGACTCTATTTTCCTGTCATCTCCTTACCTGCTCCTTCTGCTGGGGCCCATGTACCACACATTTGGGAAGAATCTAGCTTAGTTTGTATGTTGGCTCTATCCCTAGATCAGTCTATATGTTAGAGGAATGAAGCACTCTCCCACCTGTGTCATGAGCTCAACCTTGTGGTTGGGTGGGGGGGACATTGAGGGCTACCAGAATAGACTGTTTTACCAAAACTACAAGCAGTTGGGAAGAAGCAATCTTTCTTGTCCAGAAAATAACATCTCACAGGAGACAGTTGCAGTAAACAGCATTAGGCACATACAGGTATGTTTTGAAGGGATGTAGACAGGGCACAAATAGCATCTGCTACAAGTTACTCCTTGAAAGACCTACTGATATTGCACATTATTTTCGCTCTGCCCTGTAACTAATTTTGGAAGACAGACTGGCCAGTCACAATTTCTAAATATACAAACAAAAAAGAGCTTTAAAATAACAGAGGATTCCCAATACCCAAGGTAAAACTTATTTTGTATCAGGTTGCTTTCAATCAAGTTTAATACTGGCCATAGAAGGATCAAGATAAGGACCTTGGGGTCCAGTCACGTTTTGTCATGTGGGTCATGATAATGGAGTGCATTTGTCAGAGTTCTTCAGAGAAACAGAGCCAATAGGATATCTGCAGTCAGCAAGCTGGAGACTAAGGAGAGCCAATGGTATCATTTCAGTCAGTCTGAAAGCCTGAGAACCAGGAGAGCTGGTGGTGTAAGTCCTGGTCCGAAAGCCAGCAGGCTCATGACCAGTGCTTCAGAGTCAGTTGGCAAAAAATGACCAACTCAAGAAGTCAAGCAGGAGGAGTTCCCTTTTTGGGGGAAGGTCAGCCTTTTTTCAATAGTCAGGTCTTCAACTGATTAGATAAGGCTCACCACATCTGAGAGGGCATTCTGCTTTACACAATCTACTGTTTCAAATATTAATCCCATCCAAAAATGCCCTCACAGACATACTTGGGATAATGTTTGACCAAATATCTGGGCAACTTATGCCCCAGTCAAGTTGACACATAAAATTTACTACCACACAGGGTCAAATTAAATCTGCCAGCATATCAACTGATTTACTTGGCTATTAGTTTAAAATAAACATGTGGTAGTCATAGTTTAGGTTTAATGGAACCCTAGTTGAGAACCAGACATTCTGGACCAGGGATCCTAAAACTGAGGAGATGAGAAGCATAAATTTCCAAGTTGGTCACTGAGAATAATGATGTGAGATGGCACTCACAGTTCTTTCCCTTGGTTCCTTCAACCATGTATTCCAACTATCACATAGAAGGAACCATCATTTGTCCCAATTCCACGTGGCATGATCACCAAGATGCCACTTCAATTGTACCTTGAAGTTCATTTCAACATGGTATGAGGCTGGAAAATTCCGGATAGTGTGGTATATGGTATGACTAGTGGATTTCATGATTATTAACTATTTTCACTTCTTTTGCTGTAAAGTGGGTCTGAAACAGGTTGTGTGAGATTCTATAAGTCAGATATTGTGTGAAAACTCAGGCCAAGTGCTGCTGCCAGTCTTTATGCATTCAATCCCGTTGGCATTTCCTTCCAATGAGGCAAAATTATAGAAAAGAATTGTACCACCCAAAGTATAATTGGAAAAATAATCAATTTGCCACTGGTGGATCTTCTAGAGAACGGTACAACATCAAGAGCTCAGTGTCAGTTTATGTCACTAACAGTTTGGTCACTCATTAGTGTCACCAACCACTTCAGCCTTAGTTAGAGGGAACCCATGATATTGGACCTTGAAAATCTCCATCTGTATCACCAAAAGCTACCATGTTCACAAACCTACATTCTTAGCAGCATTATTTACAATAGCCAAGATCTGGAAACAGACCAAATGCCCATCAGTAGATGAGTGGATAAAAAAGTTGTGGTACATTTACACAATGGAATACTACATGGCTGTAAAAAAGAAGGAAATCTTACTTTATGCTACAGCATGGATGGACCTAGAGATTATTATGCTAAGTGACACAAGCCAGTCAGAGAAAGACAAATATCACATGATCTCACTTATATGTGGAATTTAATGAACAAAATAAACTGATGAACAAAATAGGAGCAGAGGCATGGGTAAATGGAAGAGACTGACAGATCCCAGAGGGGAGGAGGATGTGGAGGAGGGGAAGAGAGGAACCAAAGAATGTATATGCGTATTTGCATATCCCATGGACACAGACAATAATGTAGTGAAGTCCTAGAGGGGAGGGGGCAGGATGGAGAGACGCAAAGGGGGGGGGGGGGAGAGAATGGGAAGCATCTGTAATAGAGTCAACAATTTAAAAACAAAAAAAAACAAAACAACAACTAATAGTGAAAGTACTAAGATGGCCAAAGGCAGAGACTGTCTGAACTCCACCAGACTGGTAATCCTATCCAAGTAGTTCAATGACCTCGCTGCACTGGACATTTTTAAATTGGTATTATGCGAGAAATACAGATTTACACACTTTGTGTCCACTCCTAGAGGTCCAATCGTATGCTTCCTTCCCAGATCTCTTTGTCTTCAGTCTTCTAACCTGGGTCCTTCTAGGACCCTGAATAGCTAGTGAAGCAAGTAGATAGGAGTTTTCAATGCCTTGGTCCAAGCTACTTGGCCCTCTCCACCATGTTGATGACTAGGTGTAAGGCTCAAAACTCTGTCCCTGGGAGACTTCTCGCACTGTCCACCACTGCCTGAGAGTTGCTTCCAGGACCCTAACTCTCTGGCACTTCTGGCTTGTCTGGCTTGTAGGCATAATGTCTCTGCTCAGAATAAAATTCCTCGGGTATAGAATCACAGGCGTACTCAGTCTAAGTTTACAGAGGTAATTGCCAAAGGGATATTGGCAGGTACCAAGAGACTCTGCTTAAGCATCCTACATCTTCATCTCACCTGCCTCTAATTTCTCTCCTAAATGTTTCTTACTCTCTAGCAAACTATGCATTGTAAGTGAAATATCTATATCTCGCCCACCCCTAACCTCTATATATATAATCTGTTCAATCTAATGATTGCCTCACTAGATCCAATTGGCCTTCTTTAAAAACGACAAATATTTGGTTTTCCTTCTCTAATGCCATATAACATATTTAATCTTGTGTAGGTATTTTTCAATTATGTCATAACAACCGCCGCATACATGCTTTCATTGCAAATAAATCATAAGCTTTTTGAACACAAGGATTATTTCTTACTCATCTTTGCATCTCACATTTCTAAAAGAGTATCTGGTACAAAGTAGGTACTCCTCAAGGAAATATTTGCTGAATTATATTGAATCGAATGATCCTATCTTTGCAAGCCTTCAAGTAACAATGAAAATGTAGTGTGCAGAATAGGTACTCAAAATTATCTGTTGAATTATGTTGCATTCATAATCCTGAGCTATATTTTTCTTTCCTTTACAGACTTGCAGTTAACTTTTGATTCCCTTTTAGAATTTCATATCCACATAAAACAAATCCAAAAATGTTTATTTTGCAATTATACCATTGTTAAATAAAAGTTGATGTAAGAAATATCAAAGTAGATGAAAGCTTTATTTGCTGTTGATTGATTGTGCAATTGGATAAACACAGTGCTATGGAACGTTTAATAACAGCAAAAAAGATTCACAGTGGAGGCGGGGGTCCAGCCCAGTTATGTGAAGTTATTCTATTCATAGCTTTCATCACCTCTAAGTTTGATACTAATAGTACTTTTTATTTATATTGTCTTAAAATAGTTTTTTCAAAGAATATTCAGAAATTGAATCCTGAATTTTCAGTCACCTGCTCCTCTTACACTGGACTGTTCTCACACCTCATAGCAACTTGCTTTCCATGAAGCAGAGATATTTCCTTAAGATGTCACACATGTAGAGGGATTATGGACTTATTTGGTTATCTTCTGTGGGAACTAAGTCCCAAGGCAAGCATGCAACTCTCAAACTACAGCAGCAACATCATCAAGATTCTTCTTTATGATTAGACCCAAAGATGAATATCTACAATATGAACTCTGATGGTATTAACTGCTGGTTGGATGTTGAAAACAGTGTAAATCTTACATGCAAAATCATCAAATAATTATAATAAATGAAGCATTTTGCTAAAAATGTGATGTGTTACTGTCCCTGAAAAATACTAGCCTATAATTACTGGTCTCAGACCTGATGAGTTACACCAGAGAATTTAGCCAAAGCCTCCTTCACCACTTGTCTTCAGCTTTATGTTTCATTTTTACTTCTCCATTTTTTCAAGTCTTGTTCTAATTTTAGCCCCTATTTACTACACTCAATGAGCTCGTTGTTTCTTATCTGTACTTGCCCTTCATCTTTTCACCTATGTCCTTCTCTTTGATGTCCCCTTTTTCTTTCATCTCAAGGTAAATCCTATAACACCTGACCCCAAAGTCAGTAATATGTGCCCCCATAACTGAAACATTATCTTGTGTAATCTTCAAAGCAACTCTGTGGATATGGCAGTTCAATCATGCCTTTTCTTTGTACATATTTGGAAATAGAAGCTTACGATTAGGCAATTTATCTAACGTTACAAAATATTTTAATAACTGTCAAGATCAGGAATCAGATCTTTTCATTTTCATTTCCACTTATGACTGATTTCTGCATCCCCAGCACCTTGCTCAACGCCTGGCAAATAAGTGTTCAATAAAGTATATATTTTGTTAATGAATAAAACATAAATAAAAGTAAAATAAATCTCAGATTATTTAATCAATTGTTTAATTATGTTTTATTTCTCTTTTATCTTGCAAAAGCTATATCCCACATAGAATGCAATTTAATGTTCTTCAGGTATAAGGAGGCACATCACAGTAGTTTAGACTATTGATTTTCAACTGAGTTGTATATCAGGAGGTGTTCAAGAGATACTATTATGGTGTAGAAAAATTAGAATTTTAAATAATTTTTTATTCAAACAATATGATTTATTTAAAAGGTCAAATAGTTCAAAAAGCTTTAATAAAAATATTAGTAATTTTCATGTTCTTTCCATGATCCAAATCTTCTGCCTGGAGCAAATATTCTAGTGTTTTTCTCAGCATTTAATTCCATATTTCTATTTGTATTTGCCTTACAACCTATCCTTCTAAATTCTGTACTAGTGCATTTAAAAATGTACATAGCCCTGCTAGGCATTGCTCAGCAGTTGAGCACTGACCTAAGATCCAGGAGATCGAGGTTCAATTCCCGGTCAAGGCACATGCCCAGGTTGCGGGCTCAACCCCCAGTCAGGGGTGTGCAAGAGGCAGCCGATCAATAACTCTCTCATCACTGATGTTCCTATCTATCTCTCTCCCTCTCCCTTCCTCTCTCTGAAATCAATAAAGATATATTTAAAAAACAAAAAATAAAAATGATATGATAGGACATGTATATACGATTTATAAATATATACATATTGAAGGCACCGCCAAAATTGTGTCTAGACTAAAACATGAACCTTTTCTAATCACAACTATCAGATATATCTTTATCCAAGAAACCAGCAGGAGCAGAAATGACATATACTTTCTGAAATACGCTCTATAGAAAAGCCACAATTCCTGTGCATATATAACCTAAAGGATCGTGGTAAAATGGTATCAGAATCTCTTAGATTCTTTCACCATTTATCTTGTGAACATCTTTAATTGAACTTAAACAAGATAAAAGTAAAATAGACACAAGAGTTTGAAATCAAATTTCTAGCAAATACACTTATCTTTAAGCCAAATTAGCATGACTACTAATTCTCACCCAAAGGCCTTCACTTTCTCCTTAATCTAGTCTTCTTCACATATTCCAGGCAGTGTTATGAATGGGACTTGGCAGAAGCCATGAAGCCACAGGGTAACAGGAAGTTATTAATAGTGTAAATACTCATAAATTTATTTCTTTTACATGGAACGCCTGTAGCCTTGTTCTTTTCCCCAGCCTGTCTAACTAAAATCAATTTATCCTATGAAGCTTTCTAGTATGCAATCTTATTTTTAAATAGTTTCACTGAAAAGAACATCTTTTTAAAAAACATTTTACCTCTCTTTTATCTAATTGTTAAAGAATACTTATGTATCAGCATATCTCATTTCCAAAAAAATAAGTAATAGTTCTAACAGGAACTTATTTTTAAAACCTTATTATTCCAACTCAGTCTATAGGTTCAATGACATTCCAATACATTCCAATCAAAATTCAAGTAAGTTATTTTGTTGATATCAATAAACTGGTTCTAATGTTTATATGAATAGGCAAAGGGACCCAGAACAGCCAATACAATATTGAAGAAAAACAAAATTGGAGGTCTGACAACACCAGACTTACTATAAATTTACAACAATCAAGAGAGTTGGTATTGGTGAAACAGTAGACAAACAGATCAAAGAAACAGAATAGAGAGCTGAGAAATAGACCCCATAAATATAACCAATTAATACTTGACAAAACAAAACAAAAGCAAAAGCAAAAACAAACAAAGACAATACCAGCATAGCTCAGAGATATTGCAGGTTCAGTTCCAGGTCACTGCAATAAAGCAAGTATTGCAACAAAGCAAATCATAATCTTTTGCTGGTGGAGGATCTTCCTTTTAATTTGTAAAAGACACATCTGTAAAGTGCAATAAGATAAAGTGCAATAAAAAGAGGCATACCTGTAAAATGGAACAAAGATGGTCTTTACAACAAATGGTGCTATATTCACATGCAAAATAATGAATCTAGACACAGACCTAAAAGTTTTCATAAAAATTAAATCAAAATGGATCAAAAGCCCTAAATTCAAATGCAAAACAGTTAAACTCCCAGAAGATAACATAAGAGAAAACCTAGAGGACCTTGGGAAAGACAATGATTTTATTAATATCACATCAAGGGAATGATCCACCAAAGAAACTTATGATAAGCTGTATTTCATTAAAATTAAAAACTTCTGCTCTGTGAAAGACAATGTCATAGACTGAGAGAAAATATTTGCAAAAGACATCTGATAAAGGATTGCTATGTAAAATATAAAAACTCTTGAAATCCAACATTCAGAAAACAAACTAATTAAAACATAAGCCAAAGACCTAAATAGACATCTCACCAAACAAGATATGCAGATAGAAAGCATGCATATGAAAATATGGTCAACATTATGTGTCATTTGGGAATTGTAAATTAAAATGAGACAGGGCTACATATCTTTAGAATGGCCAAAATGCAGAACACTGACACCACCAAATGCTATTGATGGTGTGGAGCAGCAGGAACTCTCATTTACTGCTGGTGGGAATGCAAAACAGTGCAGTCACTTTGGAAGAGAGTTTGGCAGTTTCTTACAAAAGATATTTTTACCATATTATCCAGCAATAGCATTCCTCCGCATTTACCCAAATGAATTGAAAACTGTTCACACAGAAACCTGCATAGGGATGTTTATGGCAGCATTAATCATAACTACCAAAATGTGGAAACCACCAATAAGTTTTTCAGTTGGTAAGTGGAGAAATAAACTGTGGTACGTCTAGACAATGGATTGCCCGGCACTAAAATGAGCTCTCAAGCCATAAAAAGACATAGCGGAAGCTTACATGCACATTATTAAGTGAAAGAAGCCACTCTGAAAAGGCTACATCCTGTATGATTTCAACTGTATGAGATTCTGGAAAAAGCAAACCTATGGAGACAGTAAAATGATGAGTGGCTGCCAGGAGTTGGAGAGAGAGAGATGAATTGGCTCAACACAGAGGAACCGTAAGGCAGAAAACTGCTCTGTATAATACTACAGTGGTGGTGGAGAGATGTCATTACACACTTGTCAAAACCCACAGAATGTAAAGCATCAGGAATGGACCTTAATGTAAACTATAGACTTTGGGCAATTATGATGTGGTAATGTACGCTCATCCGTTGTAACAAATGTATGTCTCTGGTGCAGGATGTTGAAATTGGGGGAGGTTGTGCGTGTGTAGGGACAGCGTTATATAAGACATCTTTGTACCTTCTGCTCAGTTTTGCTGTGAACCAAAAACTTTTCTTAAAAAAATAAAGTTTATTAATTAATAAAGAAACAACAGCAAGCACAAGAAACCTTACTAGTTTTGGTTAGTTTGAGTAAGGAAGTGAAATATGGGAAAAGAATACTGTCCAATGAATCATGCATGGGCCTCTACCTGTAACTTTCTCTGACACAGAGGTGAAGATTCAGCCTCTATTGGGTTCCTTTCTTCATCTATACTGTTAATCATAACGTTATCCCACATTGGAGGGTCATTATAAAAGTCAAGTTAAATGCTGTGTATAATAAGGATTAGCTTTAAGGAAAATAATGATTTTTAGTTAATAAAAAAAAAAAGCATAACGATTGTGAAACAATTGGGACAGTAAATGGCTCTCAGTGGAAGCTGGATCTGACACTGTATCTAACATTATCTGTCCTTAGGTTAGTTATTCTACATCTCAGTTATTGCACATCTCAGTGTTCTCAGAAATAAAATGATATTTGTCTAGATAATCTTACTGTTGCTTCTAGCTCTATAATCCTGTGACTCCCCAGAGCTTCAGAATTTTAGTAAAGTAACTTGTTGTTCCAGTTAAAATTCAGAAATCAACTAAGAGTAACCTCTTTTACCACATAAGCCAGAGTCACCAGACTTTTCCAGAGTTTAGGTTATTGTCTGGATTTGGATACAATATTACTGTCCTAGTGTGGTATGACACATGGCATTAACTGACAAAGTAAAAACTCCAGACATCTAGTGATAATGTTGGAGCAGTAACCTGACATTTAGCCACCAGCAGCTTTAAAATATTTATTTTCCTCCAAAGATATGTAGCTAAAATCCAGGAGTAGAATAATTACCAAGGGAGTAGAAAACAACATTTTGTGTATTGGTATTTTCTTTCCTAATTATAATTTGTTCTTTGGGTAGTTGCCAAAGAGGATGTTTCCTGACAGTGAATAAAGCAGAAGATTGAAAGACAAGAGATGGATTTTCTACTGCCACCTCTGAGCAACTCCTGAACCTCTTCTCTGCCTCTGGGTATCAGATTTCTCATTCATTCAGACGTAAGAGAAACTTATTAAGGCCTCCTGAGCTGTAGACAGAAATATGAATCAGACATATTTTGCCCTCAGAGCTGACAATCTAGAGATGATGGGAAGGTAGGCACCGTGTATAATGAAGGATGTGGTACAGGCTAGTACAGGGCAGGGGAAACGCAATGCCAGCCAACGGGGGCAGAGAAAGCATCTAATTCTCTCAGAGTGACTAGGTCTGGGATTCAAAAGGAGTAGATATGTGCCATTGGGCTGTGAAGAATGAAAACAAGTTTCCCAGTCAGAAAAGCAGGTGAGTTTCCAGACAGAATGAACGCGTTGGGACATATGATAGTGGCTGCTATTTGCTGAATACCTATTACATGCCAAGCACTTTGCACAAATGGTGCATGATCTTAAAGACCATGATTATTATTTCTACTTTATTGACCAGTATCATGAGTTTCAGAGAGGGTGTGCCACTCAGCCGAAGTCATACAGATAAAAGTAGTTGAGATTAGATTTGCACCTAGGTACATGTCACTGGCTCCAACCTTACAAATTTCCAAAACTCTGCACGGCCTCTCTCTCTATGCCACTGTCAGGTGACCTTCCTGCTGAACACTAACCTAAATTTTCAGAGTGCAGAAACTTCAGGAAAGTGACAACTCACAGGCATGCAATCATTTTTTAATACTATATTCTTTCTGTATCGCAACACTCCATTTATGTGGTATCTGTGCACCATATCGGGAGCCTGAAGGTTTAGACTGTTGACTGCATTTAAATAGACACAGAATAGGTTATAGGAGGAGCCTTTCATTGAATGTTTTTATTATTATATGCATATGCGTATCTATTTTTCCAGTTAATTCAGCATTCATTAAGTATCCAGAGGGAAGGTTATTAGAGCTGATGTTATCATCCATGAAGTTACTAATTAAAATGAGCCACCTTAGGCTGCTCAGCTAGTTAATGAATAAATGTTTGAGATGTATACAACTGGCTTCATCTCCCGTCCTAGTCAAATTGATTACTTCCTAGTTGGGCAGTAATTATAGTATTTTGTTAAACAGCATGCCTTCTGGGTTTTAATCCCAGGTCTGCCATTTTAAAAATGTGTAACCAGAGACAATTAAATTAGCCTCCAAATGCATAACCTGTAAATTGGGAATAAGATTTATTTTATTGGACTGTTGTGAGAATTAAATAAAAACATCCAGTATAAGTCTTAAAAATTTCATTTTTTATCTATAAAAATAGTTATTAATAATGATTATTATTGTGTGAATAAATGCAATATCTAAAATTAGACTTCCCTATCAATATCTTGGTAACTTTCTGTTAACAGATGTCCAAATGCTCAACAAAGTATTTATTAAGTATTCAGCATTGCATTAAAATTCAAAAATTATACCATAAAAAGACTTTCACTTATTTGAAGAAACTTAAAATCTAGGGCTATAAAGATCCTTGTGTCAGACATCACACAAAGCAATTAGAGAACAATAAAAAATAAAAATAAAAGCTTATCATGTTCTCTAGAATATAAGCTCCATAAGGATAGAGATTTTTTTATCTATTTGTTCACTGATGTCCTCTAAGCATAAGAACAGTTTGGAGCGTATAATGGATACTCAAAGAGAATTTATGGATTAATCAATAATCAAGGACCCTGGCCTGTTAAATTCCGGGCTAAACTACAATATGAGTCAGAGGAACAAAAGGGATAATTAGGGTAATTTTTGGGAAAAGTTTCATGGAGAAGAGGACTTGAGCTGTGCTGCAAAGGAGCAATAACCTGTAGGGGAAGGTGAAGAGGGGCTGTTCCAGGCCAGGCCGGGCAGCTCCAGGGCTGCACTGGTCCATTTAGGTCAAGACTCAGCAGAGAGTTATGTAACAAAAGGGGTTTATATCTCTATTGTTTTAGAAAGAAATAGAAGAGAGAAAAAGGAATTAAAAGAGCAGAGTACATTAGATGGGTTGTTGTTGTTTTCATGCAAGTTTATTCAGATAATAATGAGATACAGTGAAACCACCCGACTTCGTGAAATGCTTATTGGTCTTGGAATCAGGCTCAGTGTTAATGTTGTCTCTTGGTATCTGTGTGACTTTGGGTAAGTCACTTTCTATGGGTCATCCTTAGTTTCAGCTGGAAAATGGTGCCATTACACATATTTTCAGAGATTGTTATGGAAATTTATCAAGATAATATTTCTAAGTGCCTAGAAAAGACCATAGGTTGATATTGCACAACCAGTTGATAGTGTACAACCTCACTGAGATTTCCTGATGATTTAACAGGACATCACTTCCATATAATATTTCAGCATACTAATAAGACTCCATAATACATAAATACATTTAAGACCACATTGATATTACTTAAATTCACTTTAAAAGCTTTTATTTTACATGCTCTGGCTGGTGGGGCTCATTTGGTTGGGTGTCATCCCATGCACTGAACATTTGCCTTTCCAGTCCCGGTCAGGGCACATGCCTGGGTTGTGGGCTAAGTCCCCGGGGAGGTATGCAAAAGGCAGCCGAACAGTGTTCCATTCTCACATCCATGATTTTCTCTCTCTCCCTCTCCCATCCTCTCTCTCTAAAAACCAATAATCAATTTTAAAAAACTTTCATTTTATAATTAGGTATAATATACTCTACATAATTTCATGTTTTATTAACTTTAAAACTTTATTAATTATTTCATTCCCATGGTTATTCATTCATTCAGTATTTTAAGCTCTACAATATGCAACATGCTCTACTAGTATATGTATTAATGTATTACTAGTATATGTATATATGTACTAATGTTGTGTATATGTATTAATATGGAAATAAAGAAAATGTAGTAATTCTGAGGGTTCATTGGGTTTTAACATTTTAGCTAAGTCATGAAAGATAAATAAGAGACAATCTATGGCTTCATGGGTGGGTAACACACAGGATCTTATATTCAGGTTTCCATGTTTGTTTAATGAACTGCTATCACTGATTTGAAATTCTTAATAACTTTATCTTTTAACTTGTGTTTTGTAAGTAAACTCTGACAGACAATAAAGAGTGTGTATGAGCACAGGAGGCATGTTAAGCACATGTGTTTTCTGTATAAAACATTAGAGATGCTCCAAGAACTTAGAATTCCTGTAGTCCCATGGTACGTGGGAGTTCAAGGAGACTGAGAGGGGCCCCAAATCAAGCACGTTATATCTATGATTGAGTATGTGGGGGCATTCATAGACCTCTAAAGGCCATATTTTTCACTGGAAACAGGACTTGCTTCCGACTTAGAAAGAAAGCAATGACATAATTTGAATGACTAAGGTACCTTATCATACCCTTTCTTAATCATGTTATTTTCTTCCATCGCTAATCACTTATGCTGAAAACAAACATAAGGAAAGAAAAGAAAATATTGGGCAACTGATCATTTCTTTTTCTTCTTGTTTGACCTTACTCATAAGTAAGCTAAAGGGAGAGTGCTGATAGAATATGTGTGAAATAAAAATAGATGAGCTGGAGCAAAAGAAGCAGTCAACAAAATGAAAAGGCAACCTGTGGATGGGAAAACATTTGCAAACCAAATATTTGACAAGGGGTTAATATTTAAAAAATATAAAGAACTCATACAACTCAATAACAAAAAGAACAAATAATCCAACTTAAAAATGGGCAAAGAACCTTAATAGATATTTTTTTCCTAAGATGATAAATGGCCATAAAAGGCTGCCCAACATCACAAATCATTAGGAAAATGCAAATCAAAACCATAATGAGATACCACCTCACATCTGTTAGATTGGCTAACATAAAAAAGATAAGAGGTAACTACTGTTGTCGAGGATATAGAGGAAATGAAACCCTGTGCACCATTAATGGGAATGAAAATTGGAATAGCCACCATGGAAAAACAGCATGCAGGTTCTCCAAAGAGTTAAAAATAGAACTGACATATGATCCAGCAATTCTACTTCTGGGAATATATCCAGAGAAAATGAAAACATTATGTCAAAGAGAGATCTGCAACCCTATGTTTATAGCTCCATTACTCACAATAGCCGAGACATGGAAACAACCTAAGTGCTTGTCAACGGATGCAGGAATAAAGAAAATGTAGAACATAATGGAATATTACTCAGCCATAAAAAGAAGGAAATCCTGCCATTTGTGACAACATGGATGAACGCAGAGGACTTTACGTTAAGTGAAATAAGTCGGACAGAGAAAGATGAAGATTTTGTGGTTAACAGAGGTAGGGAGAGGGGTTGGAGTAGATAAAGTTGATCAAAAGGTGCAAACTTCCAGTTGTCAGAAAATTAGTCCTGGAGATGTTACTGTAATGCATCACATGGTGACTCTAGTTAACACTGCTGGATGGTATATTTGAAAGCTGTTAAGAGAGTAAATCCTGAAAGTTCTCATCACAAGGAAAAAAACATTTTTCTGGGTTTTTTTGTATGTACGTGAGAAGATGGACATTAACTAAACATTGTGGTAATTATTTCACAGTACTGTACATATAAGTCAGGTCCTTATGCTGTATACTTTAAAGTTATATGGCACTGTATGCAATTATATCTCTTTAAAACTAGTAAAAACATGAGATTGTCGAGTTCCGTGTTTTTGCTGTTCTTTCAAAAGGGAAATACATGTTCATGTATAAGCTCCAAATACAAATTGTGCAATTTCAGTGAGTCCACATAAGAGTTAAATGTTTTTAAACTGGAATTTTAAAAAATGACATATTTGCAGTACAAACTGTCATTGAAAAGTAAAAAGATAAACAATTAAATTTATATCAATAGCCTAAAATGTGTTTTTTTTTTTTTACTTAAGACATTAAGTGACAACAAAAACAAAACAAAACAGAGCAAAAAAACACACATCATGTCAAGTCCAGAGGGAGACTGCAGAAGAAAGGAAAGAGTATTTTATTTTAATAACTTATAACTATGCTTTTTTCTTCTGTTTGAATAACTGGCCTCCCATTTTTTATTTTTCACTGGGCAACAACTTATGTAAGCAACCCTGATAAGGAAAGATATTGATTAATTTTCCACAGGATCAGGTTGTGAAGAGAAGTTGACATAAGATATGTAACAGCCATGCTTTCAGGAATAGATAATCAGGTAGACAAGGGAAGGATGAACTTGCTCTAAAATTTACCTTCAATACTTATCATTTTTGTTCGGGACCCTTTAAGCTATTTAAGAATTAATCTCCATATCAGATATCAGTAGTAGTTTATGATAATCAACTTGAGACATCTCTCTCAAGATTCAGTGATTTCTTTGGGAGAAAATATAAAGAACATCACCATATTGTCATGGAGTTCACGTCACTGTGACTTTTTTAAAAAATCAAGATAATTCATGAATATTGAGGAAGTGAAACATTGTGTGACAAACAAAAGACAGATGTGAGAAATGAGGGGCCTGGGAAGAGTTTAGCTGCATGTATTGTCCTCTAAACTCCTTTTCCTGAATCAAACCAGCACACTTGAATCTCTAGGGTACAGAAGTTGTCTTCAGCAGTCTGTATAATGGTGCATATAGAAATGGGAAATCATGCATTTATAAATCAGTCAATAGCCATAGCAAGTTCATGATTATTCAACCTTGAGGATTATAAATCAAACCATTTTTAATTAAACAAAACTATTTAATGATGTCAAGACAAGAGGCAGTAGTGCATTTTTAAGACAAATTACAAAGGAGTGTCATATATTGAGACTCTAATTGGCAATTTAGAAGTGCTATTGTTTTCAGATCCTCCAAGAAAAGGCAATCTATTTTAACCTGATAAAAATATTGATGATTAAGTTAAAGTTTTCCTCTGAGAAGCAAAGCAGAAGACCATCATCACCCAGCTGTGTAGGGGTAAAAAATTTGAAAATTATTTTTTCAGTGGGTCTCACCATAGCATCCTTTCACCAATATAAATACTCTGCACTAATATATTTTTGGTGATTGAGTAGTTTAAGTGAACATGTTGATAATGACAAACAAGCCAACCAATATTTTAGCATTTATTGAGAGCTTCTTAATATGTTAAACACTGTGCTGAGTTTCTAATATGCACTACAGTATTTGATACTCATAAAAGCAATTAGTTTTTAAGATACTATTATTATATCCATTTATATAAGAGAAAGTGAAGCTAACGGAGATTGCCCAAATGAGCCTTTTGTATGATAGAGGATTTTACAGTAAATTATCAACCCCCAGACTGCATCTCTTAACCTCGTGGTCTACTCACAACAAATTGTTATAATTCCTACTCCAGTTTAAAATATCTCTGAATGTATTATTTATAAGCATGAAGGTGGCTTATTTGGTATGAGAATTATACAGTATGACTTTATTTGTTTTAGAATTCTATGACAATTTACTTTTATAAATTGCTAAAATATTGAGATTAAAAGAACAAGTTACATATATGCATAACCCATGGACCCAGACAATAGTGTGATGAAGGCCGGGGGGTGGGAGTGGGGTAGGGGTCAATGGGGAGAAAAGATGACATGTGTAATACTTTCAACAGTAAGGATAAATTTTTTATAAAGAAGACGAAGCTACCATTTACAGCATATGTTGTGAAGGGTATAGGATGTGTTATAAGAGAGTTCTAGAAAAGAAACTTGTCTAAAATATCAAGTTCATAACCACAATAAAATACTTTTTAAAAAATATATATATCTTTATTGATTTCAGAGAGAGGAAGGGAAAGGGAGAGAGAAAGATAGAAACACCACTGATGAGAGAGTCATTAATTGAGCCCACAACCCAGGCATGCGCCCTGACCGGGAATCAAACCCCGATCACCTGGATCCCAGCGACCCTCAACCGCTGAGCCACACCCAGCTGGGCAGGGGCAGGCCACAATAGAAAACTTAAGGGAGGGAGCACTGAAGACAAAGGGCTAGTGGGAAACCTTACAGATTCAGGCAATGGTAAGACTGCCCCAATTCCAGGTGAGGAAGGAATTCCAGATTACTAGCTCAGTTCATTTGTCAGACCCCTCCCCTTGACCGGATTATCCACAATGAGAAGAGTGTCACAAATGACATCCCCTGTGCAATTCAGAGAGGACGGAGAACCCAATGTGTCCACTATGTGCTCATATAAATCCTTTGGACTTGCCATAGCAGCACATGTGGGAGCATTTGTCACTTAAACCCAGAATCAAAGGAAACAAAACCTGTCTCCCTATCTCTTTATTTTTGTGTTGACTTTCTTGTCAAAACAACTTTCTTTTTTTGTTTAAAAAAGAATTTTAAAGCCATATTTTTAAACTTTCTATCTTCTGAGTATGTTTTCTGTTTTAAAAAGGCATTTGCCCCTTCCAAAATTATCTAAAAACTGTAAATTGTTGTTTTGGGCCTCATTATTTTTTCATCTGGAGTTTATTTTGATCATAGGACAGAGGAGTAGGCAT
Organism: Miniopterus schreibersii; assembly: GCF_964146895.1. Classification (NCBI taxonomy): domain Eukaryota; kingdom Metazoa; phylum Chordata; class Mammalia; order Chiroptera; family Miniopteridae; genus Miniopterus; species Miniopterus schreibersii. The sequence continues at coordinate 14,028,408 of NC_138112.1, read as the reverse complement.
TTATTGTTATTTTTCCTCTGAAATGGCTAATAGTCACAAAGTGATTAATTGAATAATCTCTTTCCCCACAGATTTTAAGTATTAATTTTATCACATGCTTAATCTTTGTGTGATTCTCTAAATCTATTTCTGGACTGTCAATTCTGTTTCACTGGTGATAATCTATTCCTGGCTGGTAGCATGTTGCTTTTATTATTGTAGCTTTGTTATTTATTTAAATATCTGGTAGAACTAGTCCCTCATCTTTAGCCAGGAATATTCTGAGGAAGAAAAATTGTTTTACAAGGTTGCTTTTTGCATTTGCACTCTACAGTAAGCGTTCTCTGATTCTTAAAAATCCTTACACATTTTGTTAAATGCTGATGTTCATTGCATTAAAACATAAGAAGCTCATCAGCTTAGGATTCTGTTTATGTGTATTCTTCTTGTACAGAAATCACATTATATCTTTGTTTTAAAGTTTTATAATTTCTATTTAAATATGCACAAAACCCCCCTCTCTTCTATGGAAAAGACACAATTTCTTTTACATAAGATTAAATACATGTGGGCTGGGTGAAGATACCAGACATATGGAGAGATATGAAATAATCCAGGTAAGAAGGAACTCAGATTAGAGCAGCCCATTTTCTGTTTTGAGGTCAACTCCCCAACCCCCAAGCAGTGAATAGGAAGAGCAATTGGGGTTTTATTTAATAAGTTGCAAGTACCTGGTTTCCACCATCAAAATGACAGACTATAAATGGAAGCCTTGAACTAAATACATGGGTAATATATATTCATGCATCAGGAGATCTGAAATCTATGGCAGCTGGCTCTAAGGGTGTAAGCCTGGTGCTCCTCATTCACCCTCAAAATTAGGCATAACCAAAAATAGAGGATTTCGATTTTGTTAAGACTCACAAAAATCAAGCATAATTCAAAAGTGATAAAGTAAACTTTAATAACCCATTGTGCCTAGGCATTTGTATTTATTAAAAAACAATGATATGTTATTTAAATAAATATATGAATACATACTACTGCATTACAATTTAATGTTATCTTTTCTCAGTCATATAAAACGATGTGGTAGACCCTAGTTGGAGCATGTCAGTTTACCACCATCCCTCTTTCATTCCTTCCATTACTCAAAGACAGAATGCAGTCCATTGGACTAGGGTGGACCCATGATCCAAGCTGAACCAGTCAGAGTCCCTTCCTAAGGATTCTGAGCTTAAAATGGAAATAAATCCAGTCTTTCTGGGTGATTTTATATGTAAAACATAATTTCACATGCTTGAGAATCCATTTATAGCTTCCACATGAACCAAAGCAGCAGTGCATGCTGGTTTACTCATAGAGAGAAGTCAAGCAGGAACAGAAAGAAGTCAGGATAGCTACTGAGGTCCCTGGTCTCAATAATTTTTGGAGGCTTAACTAAGTTGATATTGTGCTCCATAATACATATCTGAGTTGTTTCACTAAGACTCCTCTTTTGTTTAGCTTAAACTAGCTATGATTTGCAATTAAAGCAGCTCTAGGTAAACTTAGGTAGTGGTTGGATTAATGGTGTTTCAGACCTTGGTACAAATCCCAAACCTATGATTTGGCCAAACTGCCTAATTTCTAAAATTATTGAGTGTCTTTAACAATAGACCTGGGATTAAAAACCTACCTCAAAACTTATAAAAAGAGTGTGTGTGTTCAGGCAGGCCCCTACCAACTTTAAGAGCCAAGTGTAAATATTAAAAAATTATGCAACTTGGTTATTAATCCTGTTAATAGCTTGAAATTGGCCATGATGGGAGTATTTACACCACAAAAAATGGCAAGTGATATTTAAAACGCTGCTTTAAAAGGCTGTTTACCAGCACACCGCTGATTATAATAACAGATCTAAAGTGCTTAGCATACTTCCTGGCCCACCATAAACATGCAATAAAGTGTTATTAGTGTTGCTAGAAAATTATACTGTATATTCTACATTAATGAGCCTAAAGCAATCCAACAATATGCATTATAAAAACATACACTGGGTGTTATTAGCAAGTAGGGAAACCATGTTCACTATAATTCACTCAAATTGCAAATAAGGGGGTTAGTTTAGGCCTTCCAAGAAGCAGATGCCAAGGAGAAATTAAATATGCAAGGACTCTATTAAGGAAAATGTCTGCATGGGGAAAATAGACAGGAAGACTGGGAGAGCCATCAGACTATGATATGCAAGTGGACCCAAGTGAAGGAGAAAGAGAAAAAGGGTGGGTGGAAGCCTGCTAGACTGCCAGGTCTTATGGGGAAAGTTTGGCCAAGCTGACCTTCAGAGGAGCCCTGCTTCTGCTAAGGCTGGGTCTGCTTTAGTATCCCTGCGGTGGTCGTCATTGGCCAGAAGAAGTGCAAGGGAGGAGTGGTCTCAAAACCAATGCAGGAGCACTTTTCACAGCTCAGGAGCTGTGGGACCATTGCTCACTGCTGACCCCTGCTGCTGGAGATCAGCCAGGCACATTCTCACAGCTGCACAAGCATGTTTCCTGCACGCTCCCTTTAATGATCCTGCAACTGTTCTCAACTTTAGTGTGCCTAAAAATCAACAAGAGTAGTAATTAAATTATAGGTTCTTGAGTCCCTGACCATGAATTTGAGTTTTTCATATACACCTCAGGTAATTATGATACAGTGAAATAGCAAAAACAACAACTACATATTTTTAGAGGATTTAAAATTATAAAGTGATTTTCATCACCTTACCTCCTTGGGAATATGTTGTGTATAGCTGCAAAATAAAAGACTGATCATTGGGACTCACGCGGGGAAACAAAACAGCAATAAAACCTGGCTCACTCTTTGGAGCCATTGCATTCTTATGGCCTGCGTGTGTTTTCCATCTGTGTCTCACCACATTTATTCCAGCCTGGTTTTCATTGCATGTACGGGACAGCACTCCAGGGGAGTGAGTTTCATTTCACTGTTTTGTTTTGTTTTCACAGTTTTTTCCATTTTTTTCAGTGATCTTGCTTTTGTTACTTTTATTGTTTTGATACCATTCATTTTGCCCACAAATCTACTGTTTCTTTCTTCAGTTTTCAGAACTGCCATTCTAATCCAATTATTTACAAAAAACAAAAACCAAAACCGCACAACAACGTGATTTTTGCAATTATTTTATTAGTGGTCTTCTAATTTTCAAGATTTTTGTTTTCTCCAGTTCATCTCAAAAAGAGCTTTCTTAATATCTAAACTGGATCCTACAAACCTCCTACTCAGTGTCTGTGCCTGTTAAACAAAATCAAACTCTACCCTGGCATTCTCATGTAGAGTATGAATTTGTTTCTACTTGGCATATATAGTTCAACATTTCCTAATGTGTGTCATATAGAAAACTATGTAATAAGGGTTACTGTGGTCTGTGGTCACAAATAATTTGGCAAATAATGGATCAAACAAAAGTTAACAGCTTAATTTACTTAAGGTTTCAGTCCCTTTGATATGCAAATGTGCAAGTGAGTGTAGGAGGGATACACAATAGGACCTGTTGCAAGACTAGTGGTCTGCAGAAAGCACTTCTGAGGCTCCCCCGCAGGCACTAGAGCCTTCCAGTGCACCTCCTCTGCACACCCTCATCTTGATGCAAGTGTTTTTGTTTAAATATATGATTGACCTTGACACAGGATTTAACTTTAAGTTTGTAACACAGGCTCAAACAGGCCCTTTCTCCTCTTTATATTGTTGGGTTCAGTAACTTTGAGAAGCCTTTTGAAAATTACCAGCCAACAATGCCATCGACTTGATTTTCTTTATTGACCATTTTATTTATAGTCGATGAATCTTGCCCCTCCATTCTGTTACATTTAGCATTTTTCCAATTGGTTCACTCAGTTTATTCTTGCCTCCCCTAGAAGACTGTGCACGTTTCAGGAGCAGTTTCATAATTTATTTATGTTCTTCTGTCGCACTCAGCAGAATGCAACGTGCGATGTGTGAGTAGGGTTTGCTGAATCGAGAGGGAGTGGTGGGGGGAGGGTCCGGGAAGATTCAAGAGTCAGAAATGTAAGCAGAGGGCCTCAGAAGCTGAGAACGTGGGATGCAATGTGTAGCTAAGCAGAAAGCAGAGCTGCACCCGAATGATGAGTCCACAGTGCACAGTGGGTCAGGGAATGTCTCTGTAGTGCTGCTCCTTGGCCAGCTTCACTTGGCATTGCATTGCCAAGTCTTTCACTGTCCGAAGGCATTCACTAATTGCAATACATGGAAAATAAGATTTCTCTACAGTAGCCCCAAATATTTCAAGCCGATGAAGCCCACTAAAACCTATCATGACTTAATTTCCCTCAGACTGACAGCCTGTCTCTGTGTTTGATCACAAACACACAGGTTGTGTTTTTTATGTATCATAAAGAGACACAACCTCCCCCCATTTATAATAGTTGTGAAATATTGTGCCCAGGGCTGTGCGGGGGCTTTAGGGAAAATATTAAGATAAAGTAAAATAGTTTTTAGATTGAGAAGTTATATGTGAAAGAAAACGGCTAACATATACTTGACCAAATGTTGTTGTTTTTAAATGGAAACTAGAAATTATCGCAACTTCAATGTGTTATTCCCATCGTGGCCCAGCTGATAGCATCAGTGTCTATGTGATAAGAGCCTCAAGGAAAGGTGAAAAGAAAGTCACTCAGAACGACTTCTGAGTTCTGTACAATAGTTCTAAAAACAGCAAAGGGTCAGTTTTGTGCACTTCAGCTCATTTGATTCAAGAGGCTAATGCTTTAACTAAAGAAAGTGTTGGATAACCTTCAGAAGGTTTTCTGTGTGTGTGTGTTTTAATATAGACACATTGGATTTGTGAATTGGAAGAGACTATCTATCTGGAATAAACTCAGAATGAAATGTTATGGGAGAGATGAAGTTAAGAATGTAGTATTTGACAGGAAACAGATTTCCAGCTTCTAGCTTCTATTCTTGGCCCATCCCTAAACATATTAAATTTCATCCACTGGGTACAATTTCTGGTGAAAGAGAAATAATAAGTCAGGGCCTGGATACCAGCTGCGGCCTATGAGGGTGATAGCCCACCCTGCTAACCTATCGGTTCTGCTCACAAGGAAGGTCTCTAATGAGCAGGGATAAACCATTTGGAGAACTCCTTTTGCTTAAACTGGAAATGGTTACAGCCAGTGATAAAAGTGCAATGAAAGGTCAATATTCCCCAAGATCCCACCCAAATTTTGAGTATCTTTTGTAGTGAAGAGAGGCTTCTCGGGATCCAGCAACTAATTGAAGGAAAAGAAAATGCTAGTGGTAGAGCTTTTGTTTTTCAACACAGCCATAGTTTCTCTCAAAGTCCCAACTCAAGCTGGTTCAGGACTCAAGGGAACTTTTGATGGAGGCTGGCTTTGGTCTTTAAATGAAATTATACTACTTCAATCTACACAGAAATTGTCTCTCTAATCTCTGGCACTTTGAGAAGCAGACAAGGCTTCAGAGTTGCTGCAAATATGTAATATTAATACTAGGTAACATTCATGGTTCACTTACTATGTGTCAAGCTCTTTACATATAACACATGATTTAAACCTCACTACAACATGATGCAGTAAATACCCTGATAATCATTATGTCCCAGTTGAAATAAGTGGTCAAAGACCTTGCAAAAGTTGGTAAAGTTCACATGCTAGGCAGGGAAAAGGGCAGAGTTTGAACTCATTGTGTGTTCTTTGTGCTTAAGCATATGATATACTGCCTCATAGATGGTGCAAACCATGGCAAAGCAATGGGTCAATAATTTTTGGATGCTGTTCACAAGAGGGCACAACTTAGAAGAGGCCATGGCTGTAACGGGCACAGAGGTCCTTAACCTCTGCTCCATTCATTATACACGAGGAGAAGAAATACATGAATGGTTTTGCTAGAGTAGAGTTTTTCCTTGGAAGAGAGATGGAAGATAAATTTCAAGAAATAGGCAGAGGTCATAGTTGAGACCTGTTTATATCATGCGGAAATGTTTGAACTTTATCTTGTACATCATGAGGGATAATTAAATAAAGGGTCTAGTGAGTGATAGGTGCGATTTGGTGGAATCAGAACACAAATGTCTGTAGGGAAAAATCTCTGAAGGAAAAGTGAAGGTGAGAGGGACTAGTTTGAAGGTTGTCAGTGTAAACCAGGGATTAAGTAATGAGAGTCTGCACTACAGATGGTAGGAGAAAAGACGTAACAGGCGTGTGGACTTTCATGAAAAAAATATGTGATTATTTTCCTCAAGTCAATGACACATAAACTAAGTTCGATTTCCATATTATTTAAAGATCAAGTAATGAATGGTGCCGTTTGTAACTCAACTTTTGGAATACAGTGGTGAACACCCAGACCAGCTCACACACTCTTCTTCCGTTGATCAGTTCCTGCTTTGGAGACTGTCAATCCACTAGTTAACCTCTCCAAGATCCCTTTCATAGATCTGACCTTCAATCATTCTAAAAGGGTTGCCCCAAGTATGATGAAGGAGGTCATGTTGTGTAAATCACTCAAAGACCTGGCCTCATCTCTTTTCTCTAGGTGTATAGTTTTTGGGTGTGTTTTTTTGAGCAGCCATGGAAAAAAATAATCTGAGAGATACCTTCATATTTACCTGCAAGAATATATTAAAACACATTAATTGCATTTTCCCAATTGATTAGTCAGAGCTAGTTCATGTCTGTGTTCAGCAAAGCTGACTATACGCTGACCTCACTCAACACACAGCGAGCGAGTCCTTCTGCAGCCTGGGAGCTGCCGTCTCTAAGCTGCTGTTGCCTCCCTGCCAGCCCCGGGCGTGGGATACCTGCCAAGGGTCCTCTTCACTTGCTTTCAGCTGCTTTCCTGCCATCTCTGTGTCACAGGCATCTGGAAAGACCCACACTTCCCTCTGGACGAACGTTGATGACTGTGGTTATTGACATAAAAGCCACCTGCCCTGTGCCACGACTGCTGACATAAACACATCCCTCGTGTTCCTTCCTGGTCCTGGGGCTTTCAGAAAACCCAGTTTCATAGAACTGATGGTTCTTTCCTTTCTTTGGGCATTGTGGTCAGACATTGGCTCTTTCTAATATTGCCAACCTAATATCAGTTACTGAGCCCCTGTTTCTCTTACAACAAACAACCGACTCTAGCATGAGGCCTTTTGCGACCCTGCCACTGCTTGGCATCCCAGCGCCACCCAGTTATGATAACGGGCTGACAATTCTGAAACGTCCCAGGGGTCTTACTCACTTCGGGAATTTAGCATGTGCTGGTTTTGGACACAGAATCTTTCCTTTTGGCCTTTCATTCCCTCCGGTTCCTCCCCTGCTATTCTTATGTCCTAGCATCATTACTGCTCCCCCTGAGGTGCCTCTGACCACCAGCATTTCAGTTCTTATTCTTCTGTACTTTCCTAGCAATCGAATCATAGGAAATATAGAGCTTTTCCACTTGGCATCCAGAGTTTCACAACCTGTCTTGGCCGGGTGGCTCAGTTGTCCTGCACAACAAAATATTTCAGGTTAGATTCCCAGTCGGGGTTGGGGGTTCGATCCCTGCTTAGGGAGTCTACGGGAAGCAACTAAATGATGTTTCATATCTATGTTTCCCTCTTTCTCTCTCCCTTCCTCTCTCTCTAGAAATCAGTGAAAACATATCCTTGGGTGACGGCTAAATAAAATTAAAAAATTCACAACCTGAGTTCAGATCTAGATTTTGCCACTCAGCTATGGAAACTTGGGAAGTTGCTTCATCTCAGATTTATCTTTTGTAAACTTGGAAGAATAATCCCTACATAATAGGTTTATGGCAAAGGTTAATTGGAAGACAGATATAAAAACTATACACTGTTCCTGGAGCTGTGATTTTTACAGTACTATTCTGTCACTCCCTTTTTAAGGAACACAGGCTACCCTAGCACGGTCTGGCAGTAAACCTCAGCTCCCTCGAGCACAGCCTCTCTGCCGAATCACAGCTCCTTGGTGCTGAGGCTTATAAAGCCCAGATCCTTTCGGGAATGTTCAACCAGGAGACGCAAATTGAGAAGCCTCTGCATTTAAACATCTCTGATCACACAAGTCCTCAAGCTCCAAGGTAGGAAACTCTGTTGGCAAAGTTCAAATATATTCAGAGAATAAAGTGCCAGGAGTTATCAGGGTGGCATGAAGGCATTGCTTATGTCCCTTTACCAGCTGCTTAATTTTATATTCACTCATCATTGCATTTTATCATAATAGGACCCTGCATCATCCTCCAGTTTTGTAACACAGAAGACACACAAGCCAATTATTTGGGTCCAGAAATGATGTCCAGTGCCCTTTTTACCTCCAGGAGGGCAGAGACTCAGCTCTTGAGTGATCTTGGTAGCCCGTGACTTGTATGTGTTCCTACAGAATTCACTTCCACTTACTTTTTGTCCAAGAAAGAACCACCGAGAAGCTGAATATTGTTCAAATTTTATTTCCAGTGGAAACTGGGCTAAAATAATATATCACCATTAAGTAAAATGCTGGTTTTTTTAGTAGAGGTTGCACTAATGTCATTAGATGGAGAGGTTTTTGCTCTCTGAAGAGCAGGTGAAATTCTTTGATGTTGATAAGGGCTTTGCTTTTCCTGAGGAAGAAAGCAAATACATTTCTCTTGTAGCTGATTAGAGGCCTTTTAAAATCAAGTTTGACATAAATTAGTAGATATTAGTAAAAACAATATCAACAATGTGCTTGAAATGCCACCAATTTGTTGTGACAAACCTTTATGTGATGTTTTACATGTTTTTGTTGTTTGTTTGTTTGTTAATCCTCACTGGAGGATAGTTTTTCCACTGATTTTTTTAGAGAGAATGGAAGGGAGGGGGAGAGACAGAGAGAGAAACATCGATGTGAGAGAGACACATTGATCAATTGCCTCCCTCATGCTCCCCAACTGGGGCCAGGGATGGAGCCTGCAACCGAGCCCTTGACCAGAATGGAACCCGGGACCCTTTAGTCCACAGGCCAGCGCTCTGACCACTGCACCAAACTGGCCAGAGCCTTTAAGTGATATTTTAAATCTAAGCAGATTATTTACTGTAAGGAATCTAAGAAGCAAATAAACACTCCTTGTCTCTGCCTTAGAAATAAAATCTGTCTCAGATTTCTTGATGCAACAAGCCTGACCTGAATTCACCTCAGTAAAAGAAGCATCCATTCTCTATAGCCCATTTCGAGAAATTTACTTCAACCAAACAGATTGGATCATATTTCTATTCTAACTAAGGCCGTGCAACAGCACAGACATCATACGCAAAGGTAACGTAATTAAATGCTTCCAACATTTCTCTTTGTGCCATAATCTTTTTATGAGTACGTTCTGAGGTTTTAGCATTTGGCCTTTTAAAACAGAGATGTGATATTATTTTGAAGCCTTGTTATTTGTAATTTGATAACAAATCTTCAGAAGAGTGAAGGAACCTTGACAGTACTGGTGAGGAGAGGCCTCCTGGTGTCTCAGGCTGTAGCCTCACTGTGTGCTCCGACATGGCCTCATCGCCTGGGCCGTACACGCTGGTCGCACTAAACTTTAGAGACGTGCTGCACTAGCTCGTTCTGTAGTATTTCCTTGGCAAAACAGGAAAAGAACAATAATTAAACCTCAGCTTGGAATAATGATATTAAAGACTATAAAGTATCTATTAAAAGGATAATACCCAGTTATTTACCTACTTTACTAAAGTCGGAAAGAAACAATATACTTTGGGCCAGAAAGAGGTATATTAAACCTAAGAAAGAACTTTTCTGATTATGTGGGTTGGCTGGTAGACACTTGGGCAATTACAAAGACAGTCTGAGGTTTCCTGCAATAGCCTGCATCCTATCTATCTGAGATTAGAAATACGAACTACATGGTCACTTCATGCCCTTTTAGATCCTATGGGTTTACTAAAAAAAAATAAATAAATAAAATAAAATAAAATAAAATAGAAAAGAAATTACTACTTCCATTTTTCTGTGGCATCCTTTCAGCCTAAAAATTTGACTTTTTTACAAGCTAAGTGATCTATGGTACCCGCCACCACCACCATTTGCCAACCCATCATTGTGGCCAGAGGGGCTTTACAGTGAAAACCATAATCACTTCAAAACGGCAACAAAGAATAAACACCGAACGTTTTCCCTACAGAGAACTTTCCTTCAGCTCAGTAGTAAGGGCTCTCTCCGTAGCATCCTCATGTCTCTTCCTAACACTTCCCCTCTCCTCTCTACCAGCCACCCAGGCGACTCCATCACCAGCATGCGCTAGGACACTGGCTCCACCTGCAATCTCTGAAAAACATGAGACCTGTCCAGGTTTCATTTTCCACGTGGGAAAAAGAAAACAAAAAGCCCTGTCCTCCTGGGCCCTAACCTCTGAGAGTATCATTTTCAAATAATTTTCGAAGTGTGCAGTCAGCAGCACACTTTTAGTAATGATGACTCACGTAAGAGTTCACTAAACTCTGGTGAACGAGCTGCTGCTAATGTTCTTGGAGATCCGCCTCCACGGGCATGTTAGAGAAACGCGGCCCTGTCCCCGGGGACGGGCCTCAGCGGGGACCTAAGTCCAACGTGCTCGCCTGCTACCAGCAACTCCACACTGAGCGCTGCAACCCGACAGAGTCGCCCGCTCACGTACTCGCCCTGTTTTTATCACTTTATTTATTTATTTGTATTGATTTGTGGGGGTACAGTATTCTGTATACTAAGCCATAGTCTCCTACAGGTGTTTCAAATATCTTCCTCTAGTCTGACCTATATTTTTTAACTTTATTCTGTTGTATAAAATCTTTTAATTTAGACTTAGCCTCTTTTATCAATATTTTATTTTATTAATTGTGCTTTCAATATCATGTTGAAAAGATACTTCTTTATACTTAAGTCATAAAAATGTTACATGTTTTCTATTAGTCCTTTATTTTTTTCAATTTTAAGAAATTTTGAAACTCTAATGTTCAATGAATAAAAGAAAGTTGCAAGGGATAACTGAAAGATAATATATCCAAAATCTATAAAAGGCTTTAGGTATACACCACACACACTCAGTGAAACTATTAAAATATAATCAGAAAGGTATGTTTTAAAACCATAATTGTGGTTGAGTCTGAAGCAATAAGAGGCAATAGCTCAAAGAGTAATGCCACATTGTTTTATTTATTTCATAAAAAATACTTAAAGAAAACATGACAACATATTAATATTTGCTAATTCTAGCTAGTGAGTAACAGATGTTTATTATATTCTCTGTATTTTTCTTCATTGAAATTTTTATTAAAATAGTGAAACAAAATACTTAGGAAATCTGTGTTACTTAAGCCTGAGTTACATTCTCACTGTGCCTATAACGTGATGAGTAACAAGCACAGAGGAGCTTATATGGAAGCAGAAATCAGAGCAATAACAATAACAGCAATAGCTATGACCATTTATTAGCACATAGTATTAAACAAGTCTCAAAGATTTTGTTTGCATTCTATTACTTAATCTAATGCTGAGGTAAATATTATTACATATGAATCTTTATAAATAAAAAAATTCCAGGTTGAGAAAAATCAAATACTTTAGCTTCAAAAAACTAGTGATTCTGTGAGAATTTGAAGGTTGGACCAAAAGATCTTGCCTTAAATGCCAGTGTGGAAGACAGAAATTCTACAGCTGGCCCCCAGTGATGTGACACCCCAACCTTCAGAACCCGCGTATCTGATGAAATCTCACTTCTGTGATTATGTTGTGCTATCTGACACAATTGACTCTAACACGGGGAGAGCGAGCATATGTGAATGGGCCTCACCTAATCACATGAGTCTATAAAAGCAGACAGTTCCCCCCAGCTGATGGCAGATGAGATAGATAAAGAGACTAGATGACCTAGAATAATTTAACTTATTGTCAGTAGTTTAAATATAGAGGGACCATGTGAGAAGAAATGAGGAGGGGGACCTTTAAGAGCAGGAAATAGCCCCCAAATGACAGCTGACAAAGAACAAGGTCTCAGATCTACATCCACAAAGAAATGGATTATGTCAAGTGCTTGAATAACTTAGATATAAATCCTTTCCTCCAATCTCCAGATAGGAGCCCGGCTGGGTGGCCTCATGAGTCTGGCCTTGTGACAGCATAAACAGAGAATGCAGTCAAGTTCCCCAGGACGTGTGATCTACAGAACAGGGAGGGAGTAATAAGTGTGGTTTTAAGCTGCTAAGTTTGTGGAAACGTTATAGTAACAATAGAATATAACGGTCTGTTTCTGCAACTACCATGTGACATTGCCTCCTTATATATGTAACCTCCCAAAGTCTGCCCATTAATGTTGAAATTAAACTTCAAACATTGTACTTACCACCAGCACTAATACAAGCTGCTGTCTCACATTATAACTCCTACAATGTAGATGATGATGACTGCTACTATTACTGCTAAAAACTTTGTATACATGCTTACCATGTGCCAGGAACTAGACAGGACCCAATCCCAAGATTCTGGTTTAATAGACATGGATGGAGGTGGCAATCTGCGTGTTCACCCCGTTCCTAAGGTAACACTGTTACATAGTCAAGATTAAGAAACCAATGCGTTCTATACTATTACAGATTGAATGGTGTCCTGCCTAAATGCATATGTTGAAGCCCTAAGTCCTAATACCTCTGAAAATGACTGTATTTGCAGAAAAGGAGAGGTTGATAAGGTTCAGTTAGGCCATCAGAGCGAGCCCTAATTCAATATGATGCCATCCTTACAAAAAGAAGAAACTTGCACACAAAAAAATGTTATCAGGGAAGTTGAGGTATCCCTTTCTCCACTGAGTGCTGGGTGTGGAGTCCTTATATCTCGAGAAAAGAATTTTCTGAGACTCATACAGGAGGAGGAGTGATTTTTATTTGCGTGGAATTACATCCCTGGGTTTCCAAAGTCCCATTTCCCTGAATCCACTTGTAGAAGAAGTGTAATTGGGGTTTCAGTAGAGCTAGAAACAAAGCCAGCGTCCAGAGTTTCTGTTCCATACTCCAGCTGGCCCAGTTCAGCATCAGGCTAGGTTTAGTCCATTAGTCCATTGTATGTGGGGGTCCAGATGGCCATGGGCCACATGAGAGAATGCCAGGAAACAGGAGTGAGGGTCCCACAAGCCAGGAGTCAACCAACCAAGAAAGAGAACTCCTTTGTTTAGGGGATTAAATGTCCCAAGTTTCACACCTTTGCAGGGGCCACGCCTATTCTGGCCAATGACATGTTCTTAGGTGTGACTGACACCCAAGCACCTTTGCTAGCTCTTTACTGGGCATGTGTCTATCTTCCCTTTGCTGGACCCCTGGGGGGTATAAAGTTGTAGCTTCCTGGCGAAGCTGCCCACATGACATGCCTATAATATTTGGCCTTCCCTTTGTTCCTTTCTTGTTATTAATAACTAGGTTAATTGCAACAGAATCAAAAAAGCACCAGGGATGCACATGCACAAAGAAAAGATGATGTGGAAACAGGGAAAGAAGGCAAACCACAAAGAGAGGCCTCAGAAGAAACCGAACCTGTTAACACCTTGATCTTGGACTTCTAGCCTCTAAAACTGTGAGAAAAGAAATTTACATTGTTTGAGCCACCCAGTCTGTTGTATTTTGTTATAGGAGCCCTAGCAAACCAATAAAGTTACAATTTATTAAATTCTACATTTTGGGTTTTTTTTTTTTTTTTTTTTTTTTTTGGTCCTCATTTTATAGTGAAAGTAATGGAAAATAAGAAAAACTTCAGTAATTTCCTAAGATCACACATTTAGGTATTAGTATTTAAGCCTGCATTCACACTTGGTGTTCTTGGTTTGCAAAATCCAAACACTGTCTCCCCATTCTTTGTCATGATCCAAATTTATTACTGATAAATCATTGATTATAACTTATGAAGCATCAAAATGCCATGTACCCCCCCTCCAAACATACACAGGAAATACATCTACATAAATCTTCTGAGTAGTTGAATATTTCATAGAACTTAGTAAGTTGCTAAATAAATTCTCAAGTTAACTTTTTAAATATATATATTTGTTTCTAATCTTTTATTAAAGTTCAGGAGCAAAATTTAATTGTGACATTTCTGAGACTGACAAGCACAGAAAGACAGTATTTCATGCATTAACTAGAGGAAACATAATAAATTCCTTGGAGTCATTGCTCTAGCTATGCCTTATGTGAAATAATTAAAATAAAGACAGTAGAAAATCTATAAATAATCAGAATGATTTTTTTCTAAAGTGCTCAATTAATATCAAAAATGTAGAGTAGTAGACTTATATAACTTGGAAAAAGTTAAGACGCCTAAAGAAAAATCATGTCTATGAGATGAGAACTTCATCTTTAATTTCTTAGAAATTATTTAAAGAAGACAATTGGAAAGCCCCATGTCTACAATTCAATTTTATTATCATAATATTTTAGAGTTTATTATAAAAGTTTTCTTTGGGCATACTACTATACTCAATTAAAACTTTACTTTTAATTATATTAAATATTATAACTTCATTGTTACTATAAATAGCAAACTTTTTTATATTACAAGTAAAAATATGAGTCCTTTATTTAATCAACTTTTAAACATATTATGATAGATATTACTCCATAGTTATTAGCTTATGTTCAAGATCTGTGATGAGAGCCTTTGAAACAAGTAGCAATAAATATATGAAAACCTGAGATCAAAGGCGAGTTAACAGAGAACAAAAATCAGGAGAGAACAGAATTTTAGAAGCATATTGCTGAAAAGAAAAATGCTTTCAAAGTTCATTAATGGGTAAATTGAAAACAGTAAAAATGGACCTAATTTCATGTAAACAATAGTAATATTTAGACCATGCCGATGCAATCAAGTGGTTCATTTATAAAATTAAAAAAATCTGTTATTCATTTTAGGAAATCAACTCATAATATTACCCATTATTGAACATGAGACATTATTATGAAGTCGTCAATTTTTTTCTTTATTTTTATTGTTGACACTATTACTGATGTTCCCATTACCTTCCCTTTATGTTTACATAGGAGAGTCATGTGCATTGCATTTTGCCACTAAATATAGTTAAATTTGACCCTAGGTTCTTGGTCTATTAAATATGATTAAATAATATGGTGACTATTTGAATACACATTCTAGCTAAGATCAAAATGAGCCTATTTTCCCTAATGTCTGTAATGTGTTTATATTTGCAAAGTGAAATCAGCATTCCAAAAATTAAAGGTAGTGATACTTGAGGCAGCCTTTAAAATACATGTAAAACTCAGCACAAAGAAAAGAAAAAGATGTTATAAACTGCTTTCGTCAATTATAGTTGCCATAAAATTCTGTTATTTGGAGTTAAACGCCTATTTTCTTTCTTCCCACTATGCCTACTCCATGCCATTTTCAGCTTTATAGAGTCGCTTTAGGAGAACCATAGCATCTTTTTGAATCAAATGTTTGCAAGGCTTCACCACATAAAGTCCATTAAAAGTAAATAAGGAAACTCCAGAGACCATACAATCACGAAATACTCAACATTGTGGGGATGTATCAGCCAGGGTTTGCTTGGAGAAGCAGAACATAATGAGTATTAGGGGAATGAGTGATTTATTATAAGAAACAAAAGGCTGAAAGGGAGAGTTGGAGGATCAGAGGGAAAGACACTAACCTGTCTGCCAGAAGAATTAGTGCAGGTAGTTAAATTAGAGCTCACAGGTATGTGTGAGAAATCAATCAAGCTGAGCCATCAAAGTAAGATTATGAAAGGGGAGCTGTGGCAAGATCTAAGAAAAGCCTCAGTGTAAGGACCACAGCTCTAAGTGGGGGATTTTGCATGGTGGCCCCAAGGCCACTGTTGGTCAATAGGGTCAGTAATAGAAAATGCAAGCTGGAGGCAGAGCAAAGGAGAGCGGGGTTAAGCTGGGATGAGACCAGTCAGGCCCTTCTGTACCTGTCCATCATTGTCCAACCACAAGGACCTTCTGAGGTTTATGGCTGCTCTTTAATTCACTTTATTGCAGCTCACAAGCATACAGTAAAAGGGATTCTGAAAAACGTAGTTCCCAGCTGTAATCAAGTTGAGAGGGCACAATCCTTCACAAAAAAGTAAGCAACTGTGGTTAGGTTAGATGTCCTAACATATGCTCACACTCAGGGATGTCCATAAATTAGCTTACCAGTGTTTGTGAAACCATAAAATTTTAATTATACATATAAATAATTTTTATATAATTTTATATAAAATTTTAAATATATATATATACACATATCAGTGACTAGATGTGTATTTTTTCTTGGGAGATGTTCCAGAGCTTTCCTCAGGTCATACAAGTTACTTGAGGTCCAAAGAGATTTAAAACCATTTTTTCTAAAACAACCTTTTTCACAAATATGAAATCTATCATTTTCCTAATCTTGCATAATGAACTGGGAGCAGAGGCAGTAATTCATTTTTTATCTAACATTTTATTTTTATTGTGTGCATGCAATGAAAGAAGAACCAGGATTTTAAAATTGAAAGAAAGCTATTTTCTTGCTTTCAAGAAATGAGTAAAATAGGTTGACCGGTAGGAAGGAACACTTAAATGTAAATTTTATAAAAACAAAAACTGATAAATATATTTATATACATATGTGAGTATAATAAAAATATATCAAAGAGAGCAACCATTTAGTGTATCACGATTGACAGAAACTGCAAGAACATGGATAGACTTTGAGGGCATTATGTTAAGTGAAAATAAGTCAGGTAGAGAAAAATAAATACTGTATGCTCTCCCTGATATGTAGAATCTAATGTAAAATTAAAAGAAAATAAAGAAAAATCAAATTTGTGGAAAAAGAGATCAGACTTGTGACTGCCCTGGGTAGGAATGGTGGGCAGGGGAATTGGATGAAGGTGGTCAATAGGCACTAACTTCCAGTTATAAGGTAAATAAGTCCTGGGGACGTAATGTGCAACATGAGGATGACAGTTGACACTGCTGTGTGGTATATCTGAAAGCTGCTGAGTAGACCTAATAGTTCTCATCACAAGGAAAATACTTTTTATTTTAAATCTATATGAGGTAATGGGGGTAGTAATTTCACATTATATGTAAGTCAAGAAACTATCCTATATACTTTAAACTTATACAATGCTATATGTCAGTTATATGTTAACAAAACTGAAAGAAGAAGAATAAAAATGAATTAAGTAATATGCACAGCCTGGACTCTGCAGAAGTTAAAGGAAGAAGAAGGGGGGCGGGAGGAGGAGTGGACCTGGCTGGCGTGGCTCAGAGGCTGAGCATCCACCCATGAACCAGGAGATCAGGGTTCGATTCCCGGTTGGGGCACATGCCCAGGTTGTGGCCTCGATCACCAGTAGAGGGCCTGCAGGAGGCAGCGGATCGATGCTTCTCTCTCATCATTGATGTTTCTATCTCTCTCTCCCTCTCCTTTACTCTCTCTGAAATCAATAAAACATTTTTAAAAAAGAAGGAAATCCTACAATATGTAACAACATGGATGATTCCTCAGCACATTATGCAAAGTGAATTAAGCAATAACAGAAGGATAAATACGCCATGATTCCACTTATATGACGTATCTAAAATAATCTCATAAAATCAGAGTAGAACAATGGTTGTCAGGGGCCGGGAAAAGGGGGAAATGGGGAGTTGCTAATCAATGGGCATAAAGTCTCAATTATGCAGGATAAGTAATTTTTAGAGAGCTGTTGTACAAAATTATCCCCATTTTAAACAGTATTGTACACTTAAAAAAATTGTTAATGAGGTAGATTTCATGTTGGGTTCTTACCACAAGAAAATATTATTAGAAAAACAATTATTATGGATTTGCTTCATTTTAACATTGGAATTTGAGGCAATGAAAATAGTGTGTACAACATATCAGCAAGAAGCACATTGTATTCATACATGTGGATGATGTAAATGAATATATATGACTGAAAATTTAGCTTTGACATAAAATCTAAGGGTGAAATTATGCTGAAAACAGATGAGAAGAGCAAGAATATCCCTCAGGCTCTCACGAGCGGCACATTCATCGCTCTGCCTATAACAACATATGGTTCAGAATATCTAAAGAAAGTTTAAATTGTGCAGGCGGGGATTGCACACGTCATTCCATTTGACACTCATAGTAATGTATCAAAATAAGACAGCGGTTAAATATTTAGGCTCTGGAATCAGACATACACAGTTGGAATCCTGGCTCCATGACACAGTAGATAAGAGACATCAGGGAATTTACAACAAAAACTGTTAATTGTCCAGTGTTTTCCAGAATTGTACTTTCTATGTACCTTGAATGAGTACATTAACCTTTTTAGGCCTCGGTTTCCTCATATATAAAATGATGATTATAAAGCATCATTGCTATGTGAAGCTACTAACAAAATCTATAGCACATGGAATGTTATTGATTATGTTTTAATGTTCTAACCAGAGGGAACAGCATGTGGAAAGACATCGAGGTGGGGATTTGGGCGTATCAAAGAGACAGAAACGAGGTTAACCTCAATGGATACTAGTGGAGAAGAAAGAAAATGCTATATAGTAAAAACAAAGACAAAAGCAGAATCCAGAGCATGTAGAAGGTCATAGACTATGGAGTAGTGTGTAGGTTTTCATTCTAGAGATTTTGTCCTAGCCATTGAAGGATCCCCCAAGAGCAGAATGCAAATTCTTCTCAAGTGCACATGGACCTTCTCCAAGGTTGATCATACATTAAGCTATAAAACAAGTCTCAATAAATATAAAGAACTGAAATAGTACTAAGCATGTGCTCTAACCACAATGAAATGAAATTAGAAATCAATAACAGAATGAAATTTGGGTAATTCCAAACTGGAAAGTAACACCGCACTCCTATATAACCAATGAGTCAAAGATGGAATAAAAAGGTAAATCAGAAAATACTTAGAGATGAATGAAAACAAAAATGCAACATAAGAATACTGATGGAAACAGTGAAAACAGTGTTTAAGAGAAAGTGTATGTTGTGAATGCCTCTATTTAAAAAGAAAAAAATTTCTCAAATCAATAAAATAGTGTTTTGCCTTAAGAAACTAGGAAAAGAATAGGAAATTAAATCCATTTCAAGCAGAAGGAAGAAATAATAAAGAGTAAGCCAGAAATAAAAGAGATAGAAACTGGAAAAACAATAAAGAATTGTAGCAAAGCCAAAAGTTTGTTCTATCAAAACATTCTCAAAACTGACCGACTTCTAGAGAGACAACTAGAGATAAGAAATAAAATTTAAATTACTGAAATCATAAATTAAAGAGGGGATAAAAGTACTGATATTGCATAAAGGTATGCTAGCGAGTTAGAAAACCTAAGCGAAAAGTGAATTCCTAGAAAGACACAAACTGATAAAAAAGTTACAAGGAAGAGAATATGTGCATAGACTTAGAAAAAGAATTCGTCGTAAAAACTGCAGCTACTCACAGAGAAAACGCCATTACTTCACTGGTGATTCAACTCCAAGTTTAAGAGCTAAACACAGTTTTTACCAACTCCCCAAAACAAAGGAAGATGGATCATTTCACAACTCATTCTATGAGGCCAGCATTATCTCAATACCAGATCAAGACAATGATATCACACAAAAAGGAAACTAAATAGATGTAAAAATATTGAAAAAAATACTAGCAAACAAATCCACCAACTTATAAAAAAGATTTTGCACTGTGAACAAGTGTGACTTATCTTAGTAACAAGGTTGGTTCAAAATATGAAAATTAATCAATGTAATATACATTATTAATAAAATACAAAACTCAAGTGATCATTAATAGATACAGAAAAAAACAAAAGGTTTCTCTTTCTCTGAGATCAGGAAAAAGACAAAGATGTTTGTTCTCATCATTTCTACTCAACATTACATTGGAAGTTTTTGCTAGGACAGCTAGGCAAGAAAATAAAACAAAAAGGCTCCATATTGTAAAAGAATAAAACTGTATCTATTTGCAAATGACTCCATCTTAACTTTAAAAATCCCTAGGGCTCTGCCAGGTGTGGCTCAGAGGTTGAGCAACAATCTAGCATCCCGGAGATTGTGGTTTGATTCCGGGTCAGGGCACATGCCCAGGTTGCGGGTTCGACCTCCAGTCGGGGGCGTGCAGGAGGCAGCCGATCAATGACGACTCTCTCACCGTTGATGTTTCTATCTCTCCCTCCCTCTCAAAAAAAAAAAACCAAAAATAACAAAAATCCCTACAGAATTCGCACACACACATACACACACAGCTGATATAACTAATAAATGAGTTCAGTATGGTCATCAGAAAGATGATTACTACAAAAAATAAGTTATTTTTCTCTAGCAATGAATAATCTAAAGGCAACATTAAGAAAGCAACTCACTTTACAATAGTATCAAAAATAATAAAATACTGCAGAATAAATTTAATAAAATGAATTAAAGTCTTATACACTGAAAACTACAACTATTGTAGAAAGATATTTTTTAAAATCCTAAAGAAATGGAAAGACATGCGTTCATGAATTACAAGTCTAAAACTTTTTCAAATGGCAACAATTTCTGAATTCACTTATAGTTTAAACATGATCCTTATAAAAAAACTCCCCTTCCTTTTTTATTATGGAATTTATAAGTTGATCTTAAAATTCACTAGAGAATAGAAAGAATCTAGAATAATCAAGACTTTTTTTAAAAGGAACAGTTACAGGATTCACACTTCTTGATTCTACAACAATCAATACTCTGCAGTATCGGCATAAGGATGGACACAAAGATCAATGAACAAGAATGGAAAGTTCAAAAATAAACCCATATATCTTGGCCAGTGGATTTCAACAAGTGTGCCAAGAAAGTTGAATGGGAAAATAATTGCCTTTTAAACTAATAGGGCTGGAACAACTAGATATCAAGATACAATAGAATTAATTTGGACCCCTACCTCACATCTTACACAAATATTAACTCAAAATGACTCAAAGATTTAAATGTAAGTGCTAAAACTGTAGATCCCTTAGAATAAAACATTAGGATAACTCTTCATGTCATTGAATTTGCCAACAAAATAAAAAAATAGATTAATTTCATCAAATTAAGAAAACTTTCTTTTAAAAAGAAAGTCAATGGGAAGGGTGAAAGGGACATCTGTGTTTCAAACACCCCCAGCTTCAGAGACTTACAAACTCCATCCATCTTTCAAGCCTCCCAGCTCTCTATGGAGCACCCACTGCTCTTGCAGAGCCTACAGTGCTCTGCTACTGCCTTTGATGAACCTAATTAAGACCAACTACCTTCTCTCCAGGTTTTTCCCAGGAACCTTACAGAAAAGAGTCCCAAGGCTCTAATTCACATAATAAACTGCATAAGCAAGAATGATTTTAAGAGAGCAACATCCAGAAGCGTGAGGTTATAATCTCAAGGTGCCAGATAGCTATTTGTCATTTACATGCTTAGATACCATCATGGCTACCAAGCACTCTGTCTCCTGTCTCTTGCCCTGGAGTTCAAGGCCACTTAGGCAAAATATATATTGGAAAAGAGGGCCTTCCCAGGGAAGCAACAATGAGTTGGTGAGAGATCCATCAGATTGCCAGGTGCCAGAGTGACATAATGACCCCTGAGTAGCCCCAAGAGGTGCCAAGAAAACATCTTAAAATATAGCTGCCACAACCACCAACCAATCATAATTGAAGCTGCCCATAGAGCTAGAACAGTTAAGGTCCTGAGATTGTTCTGGATTGTGGAAGGTTGGAAAATTAAGATAAAGCTCCAGGGAGACTGGGTCAGATGGTAGAACTTAAAAGGTATCTTCTTGCTCAGAGCAATGGGTTGTGAATTTTAACAACCAAAAGTCACAAAAGCAGATGTGTTACATGAGGCCTATCATTTATCATGAAATTCTAAGAAAAAATTGGGGCTAGAGATATACATTTTAGATGGTATTTGAAACTCTAGGATACTATAAAATGATCAAGAGAGAGTGTATAGGTGGAGAAAAGGGAACTAGGACCAAGCCCTGGAGTACTTCAATATTCCAAATGGGGGTGGGGGGAGGAGCCTCCAGAGTTTGAGGAAACAATCCATAGACATTCCTCACTTCTAACACCAATTGCATGCCTAGGGTGTTCCCAAAACCACACTCAGGTTTGATAATTCTCTAGAATGATTCACAGAACTCACTAAAAGCTGTTATTTCCTAGAATCAATGTGTGAAAATACTCCGTGAATACTGTCAACCAGGCAAGCTCACCTGAAACTTGGTGTCTAAAATTTTGATCGGGGCTCCATAATTGACTACACACTTGTGTAAACTTTAGTCTCTAGCTTTTTTAAAGGTAGAGTACATACTACAGCCCCAAAGCTTCCATCATAAATCACATTGTTGAACTGTCCAGTGGCCAAGGCCCCTGGTAAACAAAGACACTTTCATCAGACAGAACATTCCCACCTCCCAGTAGCGTAGAACAAGGCCTGACCTCTCTTTGGTCATATTTTTTTAATATGTTTTTATTGATTTCAGAGAGAGGAAGGGAGAGAGAGAGAGATAGAAACATCAATGAGGAGAGTGAGTCATTGATTAGCTGCCTCCTGCATGCCCCCTATTGGGGATTGAGCCAGCAACCCAGGCATGTGCCCCAACTGGGAATCAAACCATGATCTCCTGCTTCATGAGTCAATGTTCAACTACTGAGCCATGCCAGCCGGGCAGTCAAGGTTAATTTTTATTACACAGAGCCAATAAACAGGCTGAAATGGTAAAGGCAGACAAGAAACCCTGGAATATTGTAAAACCATGATTTTACAATAGCCAAGAGATGAGAATATTTTAAGAAGGATCAAATACTCAATTGTTTCAAATTCTATTAGAGGTTTAATAAAGATGAGAACAGAGATATGACCAGCAGTAAAAGCAACGCTTGTGACCATTGGCAACTTTGGAAAAGAAGTTTCCATGAAGTAGTGAAACGAGGATATATGGAAACGAAGACAGTGAGTACAGAGTGTAAGTTATGTTCTAAAGGGAGACAGGTAAATTGGGCAGTGGCAGAATGGCCAAATGAAGTTACAAGAAATTTTTAAAAAGATGGATGACCTTTTAATGGGTCTATACATTGTTACAAAATATTGAATAAGTGTGGAGATTTTGACATGCAGAAGGAAAGAATGTCTGCTGTTCTTTCCAGGAGATAACAAGAGGTGATTAGGTCGAGATCTAAAGAAGAGAGGACTTTGACTAAGGCCCAAAGGTTTCATTCATCCTAGATATGAAGGCCATGGTGATGGACCAGGACAGAGTGTTTTCTATTGGTTTCCATATTATCAGTAAAGTATGAGGTGCAGTTGTCAAAAGTGAAATGGGAGGCAAAAGAAAAGTAGGTATAAAATAGTTGGCTCCAAAGTGGAGGTTAACCCACTAAAGAAATGATGAGTGCCTTGAAGTGTCACACACCCTATTGAGTGTGCAATAAAGAATTCAAGCTGACACTCTAAGCAAAGTTGTGATGTTGTATACCTATAGCCAGTCCTTGTGATTAAAATGAGGGTAGAAAGGAGACAATTGGAGGTATTTACAAGGAAATGATTGTAATGATGGGCTGTGGAATCTCTACTCTGCAGGTAGAAATGGGAGAAAAGGGAATTGGGAACAAACTATATTGGGTGAGTTGATTGGAGGTTTCCATGAGCCAGTTGTTTTAATTACTGCCATTTGATGTCTGTTGACACCTGACCTCACTCTTCCTGTGGATGCTTGTGCATTGATACAGAAATGACTTGGTTACCCAGATGTCAGTACAACACACCATATGCTTGGTATCTCAGGTTGCATCTTTCTTGGTTCACACTTACATGTTTAACCACCATTCCCAAAGTTCAACCATTGTGCTAAAAGTAGTTGGGAGTCAAAGTGGCTTCCAGCCTATGCTATGCTTGGATAAAACCAGCTCTCCTACAAAACATATTTTGGCCTTGGTTCTTTCTTTGACCCTTAGTTTTCTTTCTTGGCCATCTCAAGACTATCCAAATTCTTCCAAAAGATTCTAATTACATGACCTCCACAATAAAAGGTTCAGGTGCTGGATCCAGTACTGCTGCTTCACTTTTAGCACCCCCCTCTTGCATATACTTAGTGAAATGCCTCTCCTTAGTTCATGTTTCCTATATACATGTGGGTAAAGGTGTTAATCCATTGATGCAAGATGATACTAGAATAACTTGGAAAACAAAAAGAACCTTTTAGAATTGAAAGTGATATCAATTAGGTAATTTACCAGTTAGAGGTCAGCAAGCATGGCAGTGACCATCCTTGTAAAGAGTGAATGTTATGTACATTGTGTGTATGTGTGTGTGCGTGTGTGTGTGTGTGAGACAGGCTGACTGACAGGTCTCAGGAATGGACTTCCCAGGTGCTTTGAGCCAGGATATAGTGGGAAAACAAAGGGGCAGGGATTGGCCTCTTTGAGATCATCAGAACTAGGTTCTAACAAAAATTACTAATGCTCTTGCCAGGACAATTAGTAAATCAGTATTATAATAATGACTAAAATATTCTTTCATGATTCCTGGGATTTTTAAAATATCTATCTGTTAGATTTTTCTTGATTGAAAAATAAACCATTTAAATTTAAATAGACATCAAACATTGCAAATTAAAGAATGGGCTCTATAGTTATTCCATGAATTTTATAAGAAAAAATAATAATACTCTACTAATACATTTATTATATATTTATTCATTTATTTATTTTTAATCTTGTAAATCACAAAAAGCACCCTTGTTGACTAGGAAGTCAATCAATGGTTTAAAATACCTTCAGTTTGGTGGAAACACCAAAAATTAAGACTTATCCGTAACTCTAAATTATATAAGCCAAATTACGATTAAACTCCTACTAGGAAAAGTATTCCCTCTTTTATTTGACGCTAATTGGCAAAACTGTTGAAAATCTTAGCAGGAAATCAGAAAGGGGGGAGTTCTTTTCTACATATGAACATAACATACAGGAGTAAAATAATCTTTAGCTTTTCTCCTGAGGTGCTTACCTTGTGCATGGAAAATTCAGCTTACTTGGGTTGTATGTGTGACTTTATACATTTGTGTATAGAATTAGATATGAAAACATATTTTCAGATGATATAATATACACATTATTGTGATATTATTGAAACAACCAAATGCTCTCTTGTTAAGAAATATCTAAATGACTGGAAATAACTGAGCTGACTTTTCCCAACCAGAATAGTTAAGCTCAAATTGATTACGTTCATGCTCTGAAAATTCTGATTTGCTCTGAAATTTGCTCAAATTGATTACGTTCATGCTCTGAAAATTCTGATTCTGATTTGTATCCACTTACTGTAACCAAATTGAAGAAATCCTAGTTTATTGGTCATGTATTGTTCAAGACAAACCAGCACAAGGTGTTTATACATTTGTTCTAATACAGTATGGAAAAATATCTCTTTATGGGCAGAAAAGTCAATCATTGTAACTATGCTAATAGAGCTGTATTTAGATTGTCATATAGAGGGTAGAGCAAAAGTGGGTTTACAGTTGGTTTTATGGAAAAAATACAATAAACAATAAATAATACAAGAATAAATTTTGGCCCAGCCGGGTGTGGCTAAGAGGTTGAGCGTCGACCTAGGATCCAGGCTATTGCGGTTCAGTTCCCGGTCAGGGCACATGCCCTGGTTGCGGGCTCAATCCCCAGCCAGGGGCGTGTAGGAGGCAGCTGATCAACGACTCTCATCATTGATGTTTCTCTCTCTCTCCCTCTCCTTTTCTCTCTCTGAAACCAATAAAGATTCATTAAAATAAAGAATAAATTTTGTGTTTCAAATACAACTGTAAACCTATTTTTCCCCACCCTATATATTCTAACAGTATTAAGGTATCTGAAAAATTATAAATTTAGTAGCTTTAGCTCTTAAGCTAACATAGAGACTCAGAGAAAGAGGAAACAAAGTAAATATATTACTATTTCCACTCTTTCCTCAGAGTCAAAATTTTCACTATTTTGCTTCATATATAGTTTTCAAATATCACATATAAAATGTTAAAATTCATCAACCATATAAAAATACTTATAAATATTCTCCCCAGGATAACTACATAAAGACTAAGAGCCACAGTGTAAAAAAACCCTCTGTTTTGCATAAGAGGCTCCTTCACAAATGCATATCCTTCCAGTCACCAAAGCTATCTGACCTCAGGAAACTCAACAAATGACTGACTAAAATTAGCAAGCACATGTCCTTTGCCTAAGGCAAGTCACAGATGAAGGATGGAAAACTGTGCCTAATACTTCATTAGTTTGCATTCATTATAAGCATTAGCTTTTACTACTACAGAGGCTTAACAACAGACTGTGAGGCTCAAAAGAATCTTGAGAGTTTAAGAAATCCTTATCTCTGCCTTCAGGTAAAACAGTTTGGGAATACTATAGAAAGATTAGGAAACTGCTGAGCATGCCTGTCTTCTTTGAATACCTATTTTCTTCTCTGTGAAGCCATAGATGAGTCAGTAATCACTATAGAAAACTTCAAAGGCTTAGGGAAATATGAGGCATAAGTAGAAATAGCCATATTCCTGAAAGCTTTTGTGTAACCACCTAAATGGAAGCACCAAGGAGGATTGTTGTGACTCATGCAGAATAACAGAATCCAGTAAAACTCAACTGAAAACAAAGTTTCAGGTTTATATTGTTTGATTCATTTGTTTTTTAAGCTTCTACTTTTTTTTTAGTTTATCTTCTATAAAAGAAATTTTAAAATCGTTTTTAACCACAAAAATATGTTTTATATATACCAGTTAACTCATTGTTTCATTTATTTTTGGTTTTGTCTTAGTTTTTTTTTTAAATCCCTGTGTTTTTCTTTCAGACCAGTGTCTAATGATAACATTAATAATAATAAAGAATTAATAGAGATGACATTAATCTTCTTGCCATTCATGTCACACTGTGTGATAAAGTATTTACATCACTGGTTTCCAAGTTTTGTGATACATTAGAACCAGCTGAGAAGACTTGAAAATTCTGAAAGCCCAGGTTGCACCTCATAACAATAAAATCAGGGTGTACAAGGATGGAAACCACGCATCAGTATATGTTGGAAATCACTGTTGTATATCACTGCACCTCTAAACAGTCTTCTGAAATAGTTTAACTATGGTGCTGTCGAGGGAAGTTAAGCATACCTGCTATGGGGGATCCAAGATGGTGATGGAGTAGGCAGAAGTTACATTCACTTTCTCCCAGCACCAAACTGGAATTACAACTAAAATATAGAACAAACAATCTGAATAACCAACTGAAGACTAGCTGAACAGAAGTCTTATAACCAAGAATTTACAGAAGAAGCCACATAGAGACTGGTAGGAAGGGCTGAGACGTGAAAGGGCTGGGCCCACACCTACCTGTAGCAGCTACCAATCCAGAGGATTATCTCAGCTGCAAAGTTGCCCCTTGAGGAGTCAGTGGTTTCAACTGCATGCTGGGCTCCCCATTCCAGAGCACCAGAGCCAGGAAGAGTGCCTATAAAACAGCTGGTTGTGAAAATCAGCAGGGATTCTCTCTGCCAGGTAGAGACACTGGTGCCCTCTCAAAGGTCCAGAGCACAAAATTATGTTCACAGCCACTCACCCTGGGTTCCAGCAAAGGGATGGCAGGGCAGTCAAGAATTGTGTGAAGAGAGACTGAGTTTTGTGGCTTCTGGGAGACAGCAAAAGGAACAGCAGCAGGGGCCTTGTGCTGAGTGCCTCCTACACATCACAGACACCATTTTTCTTGGGTCAAGCACTCCCCTTCATATAACATCAGCCTAGGGGAATGCAATAGCTGCACCCTCCAAGCTCCCTGTCACCTGCCCTGAGAAATTCACATCCTATGAAGGAGTGTAGAGATCTAAGAAAACTCAGAGGGTGTCAAAAATGGAATTATGCAGCTCTGGGGAGAGAGCCATTCCACCCACCTCCCTGTGAGCCTGACCAGAATCACCCCCTCACAGGAGTCCCACCCTCTGGACTCCCAGCGACCCAGCCCAGCTGAGCTTGGTCTCTCCAGCAGGTCTGGGCAAAATTCAAAATAAACTGAGCTATGTGGCTTTAGGACTAAGGTCATGTTTACCTCACATGCCTGACTGGTGCAGAGCCCTACTATGACAAGGCCAAATCTTGGTCTTTTCAGACTTGATAAACTCTGCTGGCCTCACCCTGACAACTCCCTTAGACCCTGCCTCACCACAAAGGTCTGCAAGCACCCAGCCAGTGGCAGCTAGCCTTGGTGTACCCTGAAATTTTTGCTAAGTGGCCTCAGACCCAGTACTGGCCCTGAGTTTGAACCTAGTGAACACCACTCACCCCTACTTGGTGATGCACTGAGATCCTACCTCATACAACAAGTATACTGCCAGAAACTCTTTCAGTAACTTAGCCTAACAGGCAGTTGGCAAGATGAGCCAGGCTGAGTCAGATCTCAGAGTGCTTTGGACCTTTTGCTGATCTACCCCTGGGCTCAGTTCTGGTGTAAGCCAGCCTTGGTACACAGCTTAGCCTTTCTCGTACACTCAGCCCAGCAGAGACAGCCACAAACTTTGTAGCTCCAAGCTAGTTGACCAGGGCCAGTCAAAGGCAGTGAATGACATTTACCTGCACCAGAGTCCCTCCCAAGTAGCCCCAGAACCAATACACCCAGTGGCAAGCTCAGAAAACATCAGAGCAGGATCCAATTGGCCCCCTAAGCAACACATCCAAAGGGAGACCTTAGCAGGCAACAGACATTTCTGAGGTGAATTCCACTTTGTGTTCAGCACCCAAAAAGCAACTCATACACTGTGGTCAAGGTCAACCAGACTGAGGGCCAACCCTACACATAAATGAGCCAACAGCAATCAAGACTCAAGTACAACAGGATGGCTCATGTAACCCACACAAGAAACATTCCTTGAGCACCCAGCTCAGTTGATTACGAAGACCATGCCACTGGGTCCCACAGGACACCTACCAAGCCTGGAGGTCATAGAAGGTCTACCTAATACATTGAAACAAACACAAAGAGGCAGCCAAAGCGGGGAGACAAAGAAGCATGTCCCAAATGAAAGAACAGGAGAAATCTCCAGACAAAGAACTAATGGTTATAAGGATGCTCAAGGAACTTAGGGGAAAAAATTGATGAACTCAGTGAGAACTTAAAGAGATAGAAAGCATTAAAAGGGACATAGAAAACATTAAAAAAAGCATTCAGAAATGAAAAATACACTAGAAGGAATAAATAGCAGGTTAGATGATTTGGAAGGCAGGGTAGAGGAAAACACCCAATCAGAACACCCAAAAAAAAAAAATTCACAAAACGAGGCTAGTGTAAGCTACCTTTGGTACAACATGAAGTGTCACCCAAAAAAAAAAAAAAAAGAGAATTTCAAAAAACAAGGCTAGTGTAAGCTACCTATGTCCACATCATACAGGGTGGGGCCAAAGTGGGTTTACATTTGTGAGTATTTGAAACAGAGCTTATTCTTGTATTATTATTTATTAATTATTGTATTATTTTACATATGAACAAATGCAAACCTACTTTTGCCTCACTCATTAAGGGTACCAGAAAAAGAAGAGAGAGAGCAAGGGATTAAGATCATATTTGAAGAAATAATTCACCCTAATCTGGTGAAGGAAAAAGACACAAGTCCAGGACATATGGAGAGTCTCAAATAAAATGAACCCAAAGAGGCTCACATGAAGACACATCATAATTAAAATGACAAAGATTAAAGACAAAGAGAATCTTAAAAGTATCATGATAAAGACAAGTAATTACCTACAAGGGAGCTCCCATAAGACTGTCATCTGATTTCTCAAATGAAATACTTCAGGCCTAAAGGGATTGGCATGAAATATTCAAAGTGATGAAAAGTAAGGACCTGCAACCAAGACTACTTTACCTAGCAAGCCTATCAATTAATATTGAAGGAGAAATTAAAAGCTTTCTAGACAAGAAAAAGCTAAATGAGTTCATTACCACAATACCAGTATTACAAGAAATGTTAAATGGTTTTCTATAAGAATAAGAAAGAAAAAGAGAGAGCAACAGAGTTATAACAAATAAAATCACAATAAATACATAGTTATCAATAATCACTTTAAATGTAAATGGCTTAATTTTTACCCATTCACCAACAAATCGGCACTTGGGCTGTTTCCAGATTTTAGCTGTTGCAAATAACGCTTCTATGAACATAGGGGTGCATATATTATTTCTGATTGATGTTTTGGGATTCTTAGGATATATTCCTAGAAGTGGTGGTGGGGGGGAATGGGACATTTACACAATGGAATACTATGAGGCTGTAAAAAAGAAGGATCTCTTACACTTTGAGACAGCATGGAGGGACCTGGAGATGGTTATGCTAAGCAAAATAAGCCAGTCAGAGAAAGATAAATATTATATAATCTCACTTACATGTGGAATCTAATGAACACAAGAAACTTGAATAAAATAGACCCAGAGACATGGAAACATGGAACAGACTGACCAATCTGAAAGGGAAGGGGGCAGTGGGGGATGGAAAGAGATTAACCAAAGAAGTTATATGCATATATGCATTGCCCATGAACACAGACAATAGGGTGGTAAAGGCCTGAAGTGGGGTGGGAACTGGGTAGTGTGAGGCAAGGGGGAGAAAAAAATGGGGGGACACCTGTAATACTCTCAACAATAAAAATAATATAATACAAATTTTAAAAATAATGATAATGTAAATGGCTTAAATGTTCCAATCAAAAGACATAGGGTAGCTGCATGAATAAAAAATAAGAGCCATATAAACGCTACCTACAAGACACCCACCTCAGAACAAAAATACACACAGACTAAAAGGTAAAGGGATGGAAAAAGATTTCCTGCAAATGAAAAAAAAAAAGTTGGGTTATCCGTATTTCTATGGGACAAAATAGACTTTAAAACAAAGGCTATAATAAGAGACAAAGAAGAACATTACATAATGATAAATGGATCAATCCAACAAGGGGATATAACCCTTTTAAACTTTATGCACCCAAAAGAGGACTACCTAAATATATAAATCAGTTATTGATGGACATGAAAGGAGAGATCGACAGTAATACAATCATAGTAGGGAGTTTTAGCACCCCATTGACATCAATGGATAGATCTTCCAGACAGAAAATCAGCAAGGAAGGCAGTGGCCTTAAGTGACACACTAGATCAGATGGATTTAATTGATATCTTTAGAGCATCTTGCCCCAAAACAGCAGACTATACATTCCTTTCAAGTGCACATGAAACATTTTCTTGGACAGACCAAATGTTAGGACACAAAACAAGCCTTAGTTAATTAAAGCAAAACACAGAAAGTTAAGAAACTTGCTCAAGATTGCACAAATAAAGGTACCAGACAGCCTAATAGAATACAAGCCTCCACTAAGGCCTAATTATAGATAGCAACTATTAATTGAAAATATGTAATTCTCACTTCTCTGACCTTTGTAAAATGGCATAATCTAGAGATGGGTTACATGAAAAGCTAGGTTAAAACACCCAGGGGACAGTAGTTGTATAGGTCTAGCTTAGCACCTTTTACCAGGTTACTATAGAGCTAGCAACTAGCTGCTCACTTCTCACAAACCCAAGTCAACTGCATAGATTTAAGTTATAAGTACTCAGGAAACATGATCATTGTATTAGCTACACTCTAATTCCTCCTTACCCCTGTGAAGTGTGGGCACTAATTATAAAGACAGTGGCATTTTTATCTTGTGTCCATTGTGGTATATTACTGTCTTTAATTTTCATATAAATAAGAGAAATTGAATTCCTTGAATACAAGACTGTGAAGAAGGTGCCACATATTTCTGAGTGGTTCTCAACTAAATAATCACCAGTGTAGATTTTTTAAAGTTTTGATGACTGTACTTCACACTTCAAAAGACTGATTTAATTGATCTTGGGTCCATGCAACTTTTTCAAAATTTTTTTTCTTTTTTTGTTAATCCCCACCAGAGGATGTTTTTCCCATTGACTTTTTAGAGAGAGTGGAAGGGACAAAGAGACACAGAGAGAGAAACATCTATGTGAGGGAGACCTATCAATTGGCTGCCTAGCACATACACTTTGCAATGGAGTCTGCAGCCAAGGTAAGTCCCCTTGACCAGAATCAAACCCATGACCCTTCAGTCTGTGGGCTGATGCTCTAACCACTGAGTAAAACCTGCTAGGGCTAAAAACTTTTTAAAAATGTTTCCATGTGACTCAAAAGTAAAGTCAGGGTTAAGGATTACAGTAACAAATATAAATTGTGAAGCTTCATTATTTTAAATATAAGCTACGAATGTACCCAAATCTAAAGTCCCCCTTTTAGCACTGCCACACATCAATAGGTAGTACTTCAGTAATGATTTATGAAGTATTTTCAATGTATACACTAAGTTTTCAGCACTGGTTGGAAGAGTAAGTGGCTTATTAAACTCAAATACGTTTTTTGTTTGTTTTTTATTGTTTTCATTTTTAATGTTATAGGGGCAGTGACTTTTGTTGACGATGATATATAAAAGCTTAAGCCCTTTGACCTCATAAAAAGACCCAGTGTAATAGATATAAATAAACAGAAGTAATAGACTTTGGAATAAGACAGACATGGGATTTAATTCAGTTTTCAGAATTTCCTAGCCATGTGGCCTTTCATTAGATCCTTAACTTCTCAGAGAACTGCTTCCTATGATGTAAAATAAAGATAATAAAATCTACCCCACATGTTTGTTGGTTTTAGGAATTTAATAATATTGTGTGATGTATTATTTAACCCAGCACTGGAACATAATAAGACCTCAAATATTACTTACCACTGGTGTTGTATTATAATTTAGCATAATAAATAAGGGAATAGAGATAATTCTCAAGGAGATGTAGGAGAACTGAAATGAAACTCCCACAGGAGATGTGGATTGAGAAAGGATAGTTTCATGGAAGACATATTATTCATTAACTCAGAGAATCTAATACAATATTTTATGATGTATATCCTTAATTATGAGTACACTTACAACGACTTCACCTTCTCTTTATTTTCCTGATATTGTACAGTTGTGGAGTTAAAAATCAAATCATCCATAAAACTCTTGACCTGCTGTGACCTCATATGCTGCTTAAACAACCACAGCAAATGAAGAAGCAGAAATAAAATGAAAACTATATAAAGCAATATATAATACTTATAAATCATACTTAATGTTACTCCAGAAATGCCTTCCACAAGTGACCCTTGGCGTCATTTGGTGCATAATATTGGATGACTTTTCTCAAGTTTCATATATATGAAAATCCTGCCAGCACTGTTTCTCTAAATCAAACTTTTTTCACTTTATACCTAGAACGAAATACAAAAGAGAACAAATGTTGTTTAAACTCTTTTAGAAGGGTCACTATGACATGCTTTAGTGAAAACCTTTATAAAGTTTTGCTTTCTACATAAAGATCAGAGCACAGTACTGTTATGTCCATGAAGCCCATGACCTCTTCATTTTTTACTTATTTATTTCTTTGTTTATATATCTTTAAGTTGTCAAATATTATACTATAATTATTATTTCTCAAGTCACTTTTTTTCCATTCGCACAAGGTTTTAGATCTGTGATCTCTTAAAATAACCACCCCCCACCTTTTTTTTCCTACAACACCTTTTCTGGTCAACTTGATCTTACAACTGAAATATCATTGTCAAATTGAAAAACTAGAATTGAGACTTAAAGTATTAATTATATATAATGGGAAGACAAAATTGTCAGCATTTGAAAAATCAATCCTGTGAGATGTGTCTTTATAGACAGGGTTTGGAAATTATAAAAAAACTATCATAAGTCTATCCTATGCCATAAACTATCCTATGCCATTTTATTACAAATCACTTAGAAGGTAGAAAATGCTGGTCTAAGGGTTCCTATATCATATCAAATATTCAAAGTAAGTTGTACCATGGAATTAATGGATTGCTGCCCCTCTAGAAAGAAAATAGAGTGAGCATAACTCACTTTGGAGGAATGGCTATCATAAGTAACACCATTTCATATGTAAGTTCAGTTAATAGCTTCATATTCTATAATTATTTTCCATCAGGAAGTGTAGAATTGTACTCTTACATGGTCAAAATTTGACTTCATTAGAAGAATTTTTTTCCTGTGAAAGAGAAGTATATTAACTGTTTATCCCTAGGATTATTGAAACCTACATAAAATTTTATTAGTAAAGTTATAACAGACAGCAATATAAAGCTGCAAGTGAGAAGCCTAGACACTATCCTTTTTCTGGCATTGCAAGTACTATGAGCAAAGAAAGATTTAAGGCAAGTTCCACATGCGCAGGCTTTTCTCTTTATTTCATTACTTCATTCCTGGAACCTAGAACAGTGTCTAGCACATAGTAGGTACTCAGCAAATGTCTGTTAATAGAACAAGATAAAGATTTTCACTTAATGCAAACTGTGAATAGACCCTTGATTTTATGAATGGTTAATACCAGTTGCAATTTCATGTGGGGTGGGCACTAAAGTTGTACTTAGTAGGGGCTTGGTAATTTTTAGTGATGTTTGGCAATCGGGTCCTTATCTGCCTCTCCAAACCTGCCTTGAACCACCCTTCCCTTGTTCAGTCAACTCCAGGCAGACACATTTCATTTCTGGTCATTGAAAATCTAACATTTTCTCCACTATAAGGCCTTTTCACTTCATGCCCCATCTGCTTGGAAGGCTTTTTCCCCAACCCTTAGCTTGGTCAACTCTTTCCCATCCTTTGTTCCCAGCTCCAGGTTCACCTTCTCAGAGACACCTTCCCTAACTGCATGTGTCAGGCACCACACCAAGTCCCCCGATTTCTAGCGCACTTGTCATATTACCACGACTATTTGCTTCATAACCTTTACCACGATCTGGCATGGAATTGTTATTTGTTTACTTGTTTATTGCTTATTGCTTGTCACCCCCGTTTTGGAGAGTCACCTCTTTGACAGCAGGGCACATTTGATCTCATGTTCCACAGTCTCTTTATCACGTACAACAGCATGGGAAACCATATAACGCATGTCTAATAATATAATGTCAATATTTTACTCATATTTATGTTTATATTTAATATATACATTTAACTTTTCAACTATGTTAAGAGAATTCTTTTTCTTTTTTCTCTTTAAGATTTACATGGAAAAGCTTAACTCAGTGAATCACTAGTCACCTGGTGGCATAATACAAAGAATATTTGCTTTACATGGGTGTGACTTTGTGAATCCAAGCTTCCAAGTACCACAGAGGTTTTTACATTGTTGTAAATGCCATCTTTTTGTTAAATTAGGATTCTCACTTTTCGATACACAGGATAAACAATGAAAAACTGAGGCAAACATTTAAGAAGTCTTCAAATACACAGGTTTAGAATCCTTCAGAAAAAGAAATCAGTAGTATTTATTTTTATTGAAATACATGGTATCATGGAAAATGAACTGAACTGAAATTAAATTACAATCGATCATAGGCCTTTTGCTCTGAAATCTGCTATTTGGTTATTGTGCAGTTAAGGTAACTTTAAAAAAATATTTCACAGCCTTCATGTATTGCATTCATTAGAAGCTTGAAATAATGACCATAGTGGCTTTTACACTGTCAAACACAGTATCTGTTAATTCAGGATAGAATTAATAGGTGAGGTGACCAGGCCTTGCTTATTTGCTATGACACAGGGGTTAAGAATATTTCAGCCTAACAACAGACAATTCATTTTTTTATTCAATTATAAAATATACTTTGGTTTAATAGCACTATTTTCTTTTCCTATTAAATTCAGTGTAATCTCAGCATAAGTCTGCATTTGTGAAGTACACATGACCATTATTTAATCCATACCATTTCTTTTTATCCTACAAAGACTGTTCCTTCCACATATCAGTGCTGCACTAGAAAGGCCTTTCTTTCATCAAAGATTGACCAATATTAAACACATAAATTGTGATCCCATAGAGGAACATACCGATGTTAAATTAATTAGCTGCTGATACTAGAATTTCTTCTGGGAAGTGCTTAGGTAGTTTTTAATTTTTAAAAGAGGGTGTAAGAAAACAGAGACCTCAATACTCCTTACCTTTCAGACTGGCACCTGGAGGTTGACTGAGAAACAGTTCTGTGTCTGACTGTTAATCCAACTGATTCTTTGTCTAAATATCTACTATATTGTTGTTGAAATTTGTTTTCAGGGCATTGGTGATTTTCCTCTGGTGAGCTTCTCACAAAAGGCGTTATTGGAGTGATAAAAGGACAGAAAATTGGGGCTTCATTAAAAATACAAAACAGATCTCATGGCTATCTTTGTGCCTACTAACTAAAAATAGTTTATATGTGTATATAATATGCATATCTTATATGCTAATAGCCGTCCCTCCTGTGTTTCTCCTTTACTCTCACACTACGACCACACTCACAACCCTTCTGATGCCGGATGTGTGAAGGGTTCCCCCCCCCAATCAATTCTCTGCCACCAGCTGGGTGTCCTACAATTTAACTCAATTCTGGCACCATCTACATGAAAATAGCTTCCAGTGCCACAGGTTGAGGGCTCAGTCTCATGTGCTCCCACTTCAGATGCCAATAGCAAATAGTACGTCCATGGGTTACCCACTTCTGTCTGACTTGGCTACAAATCAGAGCTTCCTTAGGGTTTAATTAATTTGTTAGAGCAGCTCATGGAACTCAGGGAAACACTTATGTTTACCAGTTTATTAAAGAGTATGATAAAGCCCAGAGATGAACAGCTGGATGAAGAGATATATAGGGCAAGGCCTGGCAGAGTCCCAAGCACAGGAGTTTCTGTCCTTGCGGAACTGGGATGTGATTCTCTCCCAGGGCGTGGATGTGTTCACTGGCTTGAAAGCTCTCCGAACCCTGTACTTTGGGGAATTTTATGGAAGCCTCATCTTATGAGCATGATTGTTCATTAACTTCATCTCCGATCC
Source organism: Miniopterus schreibersii (assembly GCF_964146895.1). Classification (NCBI taxonomy): domain Eukaryota; kingdom Metazoa; phylum Chordata; class Mammalia; order Chiroptera; family Miniopteridae; genus Miniopterus; species Miniopterus schreibersii. The sequence goes on along the minus strand of NC_138112.1, from coordinate 13,991,447 downwards.
TATGTCCCTCTCAAGAGAATGGAAGGGTGTGTTTTAGAATTTATTTTACTTCTGGTCTGATTTTTATTATTTCCTTTCTTCTAGTCACTTTGGGTTTTGTTTGTTGTTCTTTTTGTAGATCCTTTAAATGTGAATTTAGATTATGTGAGGGTTTTCGTTTTGTTTTTTTGAGGTAGGCCTGTAACACTATGAATGTCCTTCTTAGGGTTGATTTTGCTGTGTTTCAAAGATTCAGGGTTATTGTGTCTTCATTTCATTTGTTGAAAAATATCTTTTTATTTCTTCCTAGCTCTCATTAGTTTAACACGCTGTTGTGAGGTATTCTCTTTGAAATTCCTGCTTAAGGAAGTAACTTGTAATGTGTGTTGGCTGCAAACAAAGTCTAAAGTTTTCTCTTTTTTCGACTAAGCCATTAGAGAAAAAGATTGATAAACAGACTGACTCTTGTGGGAGAAAGAAATAAACTGAATATTGATAAATAGATGGGCCCCCACATTTTTCTTGGAGACTAAACTAAAGAGAAAGGGTCTAGATAGCTTTTGACTATAGAAAGGGAGATGGCCAGTATTAGAAAACTCTGAGGGACAGTTTTAGAATCTGACTCAGTAGCATCCAACTTCTCTTTTCTGTGCAGTGTCTTCATCTTTCTTGAATTAATAATTTACTTCAGACTGATATTTCCTGAAAGTTAAACCTCCTAAGAAGAATAACCTTTCATAAATAAACAATACTACCTGGCCATGGACTATATATTTAGAGATGTATTTTAATTTTTTTCCTATTGAGGCATAATGGTGAAAAATTAAACATGACATTAAATTTTTTAAATATTCAATTTTTTTAGAATAACTACCGATATATATATGTATGTATATATAGAGAGAACTAGATATACATACACATATGTAATAGATACAAAATTAGAAAAACTAATTCAGGTGTGTTCATTATTGTTGTCAGAGTTATTCATTTATTAACTTTAGATAGAATGTTCTGCTTTTCTTGAAGCAAAATACTTAAGAATAAAAATGTTATGACCACTAGGTTGTATACCTGAAACTAATACTAAATAATGTTGAATGTAAACTGTAATTGAAAAATAAAATTTATTAAAGGATAAAGATGTTATAATTTCCATTAAATAAATAAGTAAATAGTTTTTGCACAGCAAATGAAACTATCAACAATATGAAAAGACAACCATTTGCCAATGATACATCTAATAAGGGGTTAATACCCAAAATTTATAAAGAACTTATACAATTTAACACTAAAAAAAACCCCAAACCCCCCCCACAAAACAACAAAAAACAATCCACATAATAAATGGACAAAGGACCTGACCAGACACTTCTCCAAAGAAGACTTACAAATGGCCAATAGACATATGAAAAATGCTCAGTGTCACTATCAAAGAAATAGAAATTAACACCATAATCAACCCTTACCTGTCAGAACGGGTATCATCAATAAATCATCAAACAACAAGTGTTGGCGAGGATTTGGAGAAAAAGGAACCCTAGAGCACTCTTGGTAGGAATGCAGACTGGTGCAGCCGCTGTGGAAAGCAGTATGGAGTTTCCTTAAAAAATTAAAAATGGAGCTGTCTTATGACCCAGCAATTCCACTTCTGGGAAGCTATCCGAAGAAACCCAAAACAGTAATTCAAAAAATATATATGCACCTCTAAGTTCACTGCAGTATTATTTACAATAGCTAAGACTTGGAAGCAGCTCAAGTGCCCATCAGTAGATGAGTAGAGAAGAAAAGCTGTGGTGGATTTACACAATGGAGTACTACTTGGCCATAAAAAGGAAGGAAATCTTACAATCTGTGACTACATAGACAGACCTAGAGAGTATTATGTTAAGTGAAATAAGTCAGTCAGAGAAAGACAAGTACCATAAGATTTCACTCATATGTGGCATCTAGTGAACAAAATAAACTATCAAACAAAATAGAAACAGATACATAGATGCAGAGGACAGGAAGCTGTCAAAGGGGAGGAGGGTTCCAGGGCTGGGTATAAAAAGTGAAGGGATTAAGCAAGGGAAAAAAAAAAAATCTCATAAACACAGACAACAATATGGTGATTATCAGAGGGAAGGGGGGTGGGGTAGGTAGAAAAAGGTAAAGCACAACTGAAGCCTACATTATTAACCAATGTAACCCCAATAAATCCAATAAAAGTGGGGTTTTTTAATGTCCACTACTCCATTTTTTGTAATATAAAGAAAATTTCTAGATATCAGGGCATTAAGATGAGGGTTAACATTAAATTATGTTCTTTAATATTAAATAATTATGGTTTTTTAAATTAGAACATGTTAAGGAAGGTTTAAAAATATGGTATAAGGCTCATTTTCTTGACATTTGTTTCCCATTCTTAAAAACAAGTTACCATTATGTGAGGATCTCTGTGTTTAAAATAATAACAGTAATTGACTGTGCATTATTTGCTTTTTTGTTCACTTTATGAACAATTAAAAGGGCTCAGACTATATAGAGAAGCCAAGGCAATTTGGCATTTTCTAATAACGTGTTAATAAATAAAGCAAATTTGGAGGAGTGCCATTCTGGTGTAAATATACATAAAAAGTCGATTTATTCAAATTAAGGCCATTAATTTACTCATTCCGACAGCAAACATTTATTGAGTGCCATCTTTATGCTAAACACCAAGGAATGAATATGACAAGAGTTCTGCCCTCCAGATGTTCATGGCCCAGAGCAATGATAGATATGTAAATAAAAGAGGTGCCCTGATACATGATAAGCGTGGTAATAGAGTTATCGTTGGAGTACAAAGAGAACGAATAGTTGTCAGGAAAATGGGCAAGTGATACGAGAGCTGAGTAGGAAAGAATTTGGCAAGTGCAAAAGAAAAGAGGCTCAGATGAAGTAAAGTAAACACCATGGTAAGGGCAGGGAAGTGTGATGAGTAACGGCTTGTGAGAACACCACCGATCCTGTGGGCAGAAGCACAAACAATGAAATGCTGCCTTTGTGTTTGCCATGCCCAAGAAATCCACTTCCTATGCAAACAAACAATGCAATAAGGCAAGTTATTCCTGGAGTTGCACTAATACCATCTCAAAAAAATAACGATCATCGGATCATGAAGAAAAAATTGCTTGTTGAGTACAAATGACAATTTGTTTATAGACATAAAAGAATCAGATAAGGAATTAATTAAAGGAATTGTGCCTACCTCCAGGATATTTGCTTCTCAAGTTTAGATATAAGCTGCAATATAATCCAAGGACCAAAAATGAAAGATAATGAAAAATGACAACTTTCATCATATTATCTCTAGACAGGTGAGGTACAGTCCAATCGACCCGGCACCTTCATTAGTGAGCTAAAAGCGGGTGTAAATAACACCACATTAATCATATTCACAGATGATAACAGGTTGGAAACTGTCTCACTGACACCATTGTCGACTGTGAAGTAACAACAAGGAGTGAGAATAGCTTAGAAATATTTGTAGACAAACAAAGTGAGAGAAAACATTTAGCTTCATCTAAGAAAAGGAGCAACTGAACAATCTGGAGAGTAAGAAATAAGATGGGAAGAAACACAGAAAGTGACAATGGCAAGTTTTAGTAATATGCAAAAGCAAAAGCCATTAAAAATCTCAAGTTCCTCTCAATACCCAATATATCCAAGCATTGTATATAACCTTATGTATGTGATACATATCTACAGTAATTACATACATACATAATTTTATTATTTATAAATATATATACATTTATGTCTTAGTCTGGAGAAGTGCCTAAAGTAAGTTATGAAATTATGGGCACTGACAAATGGGAGGTGATTAACAGAATTAACTGCCAATGACATGGGGAATAAGAAGACTTTGGAGGTAAAGGACTCTTAACCGCTCTAAAATCAATACAGTAAAATGAATACAATACAGTAAAATAAAATGATCAGCAGACATTCTGGGGGAAAAATACCTTCAACAGAAGCATGTTTTAAAAGAAAAGGTGGTAAATATCTCCCCATACACTTTTGAGCTATACCTGGAAGATCTTCAGAATATACATTGTAAAAACATGTAGATTAAGACCTTACATATTTAATACAGTGTGTTACCCCTGACATATATTCTTCAGAGGACTGTCTTCAAAGAATTTATAAGCCAATCTGATGGGGAATAATATAGAAATATTAAAATTTAAAGGAAAGTGAAATAGCAGAAGTGAAGACCAAGAGAGGAACAGGTAGCTTTTAAGTGGGGACACAGGAAATCCTATAAGACAAAGGCATTGAGATGAGCATAATGATAATGGAAGGATTTCTACAGGCCACTTTGGGAAGGTGGATGGTGGATGGCATTATTACTTGTAAAATAGCACGTTTTTCAGTGTTTGTTATGTACTTTGATTCTGGAGTAAACTAAAGGGAGATAAATAAACCCTGATGGAAATTGATATATTGTGATCCCCTGGAATCTAAATCACTATATGAGAAACATACAATGTGATTCCTTAAACTTCACATTTAGCTAACATATAGCATATAACCACAGGAAATTCCCTTCTCCAGTCCACATTTCATAATATTTTCCCAGTTGTGTTTCCTTTTCAACACAACACAATAAACCATACAGTGAGATCAAAGTAAAATCTCTCTGACATTAACACTTGTATTGTTGAGTAAGAAATATCTGTGCCTTTCTCTTGGGTTACCCGCATCTTATGACCATCTATCTGTCCATAAGCACAGATGCAGCCTTCATTAGCAGTCCTGATGCTTCACTCCTTGGCCCACGACCAGCATGAATAAATCTGAGGGGAACATGCCAACCACAAGAAAAGTGAAGCACTCTAAGGCAGATGCAGTGCAAGGATTGCTCAGGAGCACGCTGATGGTGCTAAACCCTGGAGCTCCTTGACTGCACATCCTTCCACCCCCTCTTCTGTTTCCACCTTGTCACCTGCCGGTCCTCACCAGGGAGTCCAGAATACAACATCTAGAAGACATTTCAAAGAAAGAAAAGAGGAGAGAAGAAATTTTTGTGCATATATAAACCACAGAGAGGGGAAGAGTGGCTCAGGTAAAGGCTTATGTAAAGAAGATCAGCAGAAAGATGAAGTTGGGGAGGTTGTGGCCTTTTGTAGGGGGCATCAAAGTCCAGATCTGAGCACTTAATTTTATGGGCTGGGAAAAGAACTAAGTATTTCTGAGAAATGACATAAAGAAATTTGATCTGGCAGGAATGTGTAGGGTGAATGTTTGAGGGAAAAGGCAAGAGGAAAGGTTAGTTTGGCAGTGTGTCCAGCAGGCTAGAATTTCTCCAAGACTGAGCCATAAAATGACCTGCGAGACAGTCACCACTGAGTTAAGCACGGATCTGACCCAGGTTTTGTGGGGACTTGAGCACATTCAAATTGAGAGTCTTCTTTAAGAAATGCAATACAAGAATTAAATGAAAAAATATGCAAGTGTAGGGCCCTAAAAATTAAGCTTCTGCCTATGATGACGGTTATAAACCAAAACCTTTGTAAACTATATATTTTTAAAATAATATTCTCTGTTTCAAATTCTTATACTTCTTCAATCTCCCAGTTAGAGCCAGTTAAATAAATGTAGAGTAATGATTTTTAGTTAATTTTGAAAAAAAGCGCATAGTTTTCTAAGAATTTCTGGCCGGAAATAAAGGAAATTTAAATTCTTAAATCATTCAATCTTTCAATCAACACATTTATGTCTTACAATTTTCCAGACACCCTGTTAGGCCTTTGTAATATTATTATGAAGAGAATACATAAAGAGTTCTAGGATGCATACAGCTTAACTTAGACCATTTAAGTAAAAAGGAGTTTGCTGATTTTTTGAGGTAATCTTTTATTTATTGACTTGTTCAAAGTATTAAAGATACTTTATAATATCAGTTTCAATATTATTTCACTATAATAAGTTATTTCTAGTCTGGAATCTCTTCTGTTTTATAGACTATTATTATTGTTAATAATGGATTGAAAAGATCAGGTTCAGGGTTAACTATTTTTAAAAAAATTAAAACATTAACAAAAAAGAGCCTGAAGATAAACTATTCCAAAGGATGAAGCTTTATATATCAGATATGGCAGAGCAGAAGTATAAATTCTAAAGAAACAATAGAAAAACAGCATTAGAGATTTAGGATCAAAGCTCGATTTCTTGCTGTATTAGCAGATGATTGACAACATGAGGATGGGAAATGTGGTGAAAATAAAGGCTTATGTTGAACTTGGTAAATCTGATAACCACTTTAAGTATCAAGGATATACATTGTGCTATGTTGAGCGTATTAAATCTGGGGAAAAGATGTGAAAAAAACAAGTTTTATAGCCATATAGTTAGCTGGTTTTTGTACAGAGAACAAAATGAAATCATTACCAGCTCTAAAAAGAAGCCTATACATGGAGTCCTGTCCTCCTAGAAAACACTTGTGATTTCTCTGATTGGTCTTTTATTACATATGAAAGTGCATTTCTTTCTAATCAAATTGCAAATATATCCCATATTACTTGTGATAGGTTTCTTGCAATTCCAATAAACCAATAACATATTGGTCTTGACTCAAATACCGAAAGAGCTTAAACTAGGGTTTCTTAACCTTTTTTTCTTTATCTCTCTCGTAAGGAAACTTTAAAACTATAATTTTCCTAATCATCTCAACCCCAAATGACATTTTAATTCCACAGACACCCTGGACATCTCTTTTTGTACCATGGCCCTTTGAGAATGCCTGAGTTACTCTATAACACCCTTTTAGGTCATTTCCAGATTTAAGAAAAGAATTATTTGGACATTTAGGTACAAATTTTCCTTGTCATACTCTCTCAGCAGTAGATTTATAAAACTCTTTATTTTATTTTTTACTTTTACTATGAACTGGACTAGGAAGTCCTTTAAATCAGGGATGATGTCTTGCTCACAGTTGTATCTCTAACACCTATGTCAGTGTCTGTCACACAGATGAAGCCTAATAAAGATTAGTTGGATGTGTGATTTATACTGAGGGCCCTTCTAAGTTTCTCACATAACATTTCTAGAAAGGGCTGTATCAAATCTGGAATGTGCTATAGCACATCTGTATCTAGCTCCATGACTAAATTGCTACTTAAGGATAAAAAGGCATTTCTTAATTTACTTTTAAATCTGTTCATTGTAGAAGTAAAATCTCTTTCCTGAACCTCCAATATTTAGAGATGTTGCAACTAAATATGGAATGGTGATGTGAATCAGGAAACACTGTGCCTTAGAGCTACCTGTTTCTAATGTCATTTGACCTCAAGCAAATCATTTCGTATTCTTTTGCTTTGAATTTCTCACCTGTGAAATAGGGTGTTGAAATATGCCCCACCCATTGTTTGCGCTTTCTACTGAGAACGTGCAGTAGGGTGGAGAGGGCATTGATCTAGTGGATGGATGCAGTGAGGAATCTCCCAGAGCCACCTGCCGTGGTTACCTGAAATAGTAAGTGCAAAGGAGCAAGTTATCCTAAGACAGCATTCAATGTTAAAAGCCAAAAAAGCCATTTTTTTCCGGTCACAAGGAGAGAGGAGTGTCTGGGGGGAAAATGAAAAAGTGAAGCCCAAAATGTTAAGAACTAGATAAGTCCAGAAATAAACTAGGAGGTGAGGGGCCAGAGCCAGGGCAAAGCAACTCCTCAGAAAAGAAGGAAAGCAAGCCGGAAAGCCAGAAGGAAAGGAGGGAGGCAAAGGGGAAGAGAGGGCAGGGGAGGGAGGGAAGGAGGGGAACAGGCGACTGTTTTCTTTCTTTTTAAAAAAATATGTTTTTATTGATTTCAGAGTGAGGAAGGGAGAGAGAGGAACATTGATGAGAGAGAAACATCGATTGGCTGCCTCCTGCACGCCCCCTCCTGGGGTTTGAACCCACAACTTGGGCATGGGCCCTGACCAGGAATAGAACCAGTAACCTCCTGGTGCATGGGACGATGCTCGACCACTTACCAACACCAGCCATCCAGGCCAGGCAACTATTTTCTATGAAACCAGACTCAGTACCCAAAGTTCAATTTTACAGGCTGTCTGCCTTGTCATCTCCAGGAGCCTCGCCTGGTTACAGGCACAAAAATAGGAGGATATTTCACCTAAATATTAAAGATAAATGTAAATTTCCCTTTAAAAGTTTCTAATATAAAAAATTAATAATGACATTAATACTCTATTTTTTTTTCCTTTCAATTCTTAGATCCTTACAGGGTGGAAAACAGGTATTCTACTCAGTCTTGCTAGCAAGGGAGAGTCAGAAAGGAAGGCAAGGAAGAACTAATGACTATAATTCCCAGTAAAACCTTTTAGGAAGGCTGTGGTAAAAATACACTGAATGAGAAATATTGATCAAAAGGCAGACTGTTCTACTGTACACATGGAAGAAAAAGTTTCAAAGTTAGCTGGTAGAAATATAAGAGGTTAAGCACGTTATGAGTAGCTAAACAGTTCTATCAAACCAAGAGGAGAGAGAGAAAAAAAACAAGTAGAGAACACAACACAGAATTGTGAAAGATTTAAACCACAAGAAAGAGCCAGCCAAGAATATGGCTGGAAATGAACCAGAGTCGGACATTCATTACATCTTCCTGCTCTGACATCAAACTCTCTCCTTATCAGCAACATGTTACAATGGGAGGGAGTTTAGAAAATAAAAACTTTTTTTAAATTAAGGAAACTCTAGCTATATGTAAGTGAGATGAATAGCAGTAACGGTATAGTGTGTGGTCACATATGTGGCTCAGCTGGCTTGACCTTGGAAAGTGGTCTAAAAAAGTGTGTGGGAAGAACTGTGTTTCAGAAATGAAATTATAATGGGAACAAATGCCATTTAGGTACAAAAAAGCTGATTTCTGCTGACTTTTTTTTTTCTGTCTTCCTACTCTAGTCAAGTTAATGTAGATGTTAAATCATGTGCTTATTTATCCACAATGTCTCTTCCATTCACTCACCTGGTAGAGGCCTGGAAGAAATCATGAGCTAGACAAGCCAGCATCCTGAGGAAGCTGGGAAACAAATGAGCTGCTTAGATGTACTTACTGCAAGGCCTTAAACTTCCCCTGGCTGAGCTCATCCAGAAGTAGATTAGATCAGGGGATTAGCAGAAGAGACAAAGGAGTCCCTGAGATTTTCACTTATGGTCTGTATTAGGATACCCTAAAGAAAAGAGACAAATAGCATGCATGTTTCTATGGATATTTACTTTAAGGAATTGGCTCCTGTGGCTGTAGAGGCTGGGTGGGTCCAAAATCGAATGAGATGGGCAGGCAGACCACAGACTCAGGGAAGAGTTTCAGTTTGAGTCCACAGGTAGTCTGCTGGTAGACTTCCCTCTTACCTGGGGAGGTCCTTCTGGTTTATTCAGACTCTCAGCTATTTCGGTGAGCACCATCACATTACGGAGAGTGATCTGCTTTACCCAGAGTCTACTGATTTAAATGTTAATCTCATCCAAAAAAAAAACCTTCATGGAAGTATACAGAGTGTACCTGTATACAGAGTGCCCAAAAATACCTGGGCACCATGGTCCAGTCAAGTTGACATATAAATAAACCATTACTTTGCCTATAGTAACTAAGGCTATTTTCAGTAGAATTAGATAGAAAAGGTCAATATAAAACCTCTTTGATGATTATCAAATGGAAGATTTACTGTATGTAAAGAGAAATATAATCAAATATCAAACTTTATTAGATTCCAGATTGTTCAATAATTATTTGTTTGGATATATAAGTATGCATTGTGCAGTTCCTTTGTATGAGCATATTTGGGCACATAAAAGCATACCTGGTTTGCCGTAGCCGATTTTTCTCATTGGTTAAAGCATCAGCTGGTGGACTGAAGGGTCTTGGATTCGATTCCCGTCAAGGGCACATACCTCAGTTGCAGGCTTAATCCCTGGCCCAGTCAGGGTGAGTGCAGGAGGCAACCAGACCTGTATCTCTCTCACACTGATGTTTCTCTCTCTCTCTTTCTTTCCTCCCTTCCACTCTAAAAATCAATGGAAAAATATCGTTGGGTGAAGATTAAAAAAAAAAAAGCATACTTGGTAATATTGTGCTTTGCCATATTGACCTTTGTAGATGTTGTGGGATACTTTTTGTTTTGTTTTTTTTTGTTTTTACAAATTGAAGGTAAGAACCCTACCAGCACAAAGAATATGGTTTGCTTTATTGCAATACTCACTTTATAGCGGTGGTCTGGAACCAAACCTGCAATAGCTCTGAGTTTGCCTGGATGCTTCCTATTACCAATGGACTTACTGGATTTATTGGAATCTATTCAGATTTTTGAAGCGCTTTTTCCAAAATATGTTTTGTAAAATATTAGGATTATTTTTAAAATTCTTTAGTCATAACAATACAGTTATACGTCTGTCTACTGGTAAAATATCACAAACAATTTAAGCCTTATACTTTCACCCCTTTCTCGAGTAATTTCAAGGAAATTTTTTTTTTTTTTTTTGGATATTAGCAAAATGTTTCTCAGTTATTTTGATATTAGTTTTACTAGCACGAATTTTTAAACATTTTTTTAATTTTTTTGTATGAAAAATTTTGAGAATCCCCAGGGTAGGAGCACTGTTTCTCTTTTTAGAATTCCATGGGCATTTAGAAAATATTGAACATATACTCATTGCAAACATTTTCATAGACACCATATCTATTTTGTGCACATCAGGATGTTTTATCAGTAACAAAAATAAGTACTGCAACATCCTGATATAAACCTAATAAAAGCAAAACCAAATTATCTATGTTTACTTTTACAGTGACCTGAAGACAAAGTAGGTGTAAAACTTTCAGACTCTATCAAAGGGGAGAGTTTTGGCCCTTTGTTAGACTTTAGAGCAAGACACATTGACTAGAGGAAGAGCTGATCCACTCTTGACTCTGGGTGACCTCAATAGCTGTAGGGAAAGGAGAGCCCTAGATGAGTCTGGCTGCTTACAGTGGTGTCGGGGAAGTACATACAGGGACTACCGAAGCACAGGGACAAACCACCTAGAGGTCACAATCAAGTCATGTTGTCACTGTGCATTTTATACCATATTTGAAGTATGCAGGCTCTTTTATGTAAATACCATTTTTATTACATCCATGAAGCATTCCATGGGATAAGTGGAGCAGCCCCTTTTGTAATAAAGGAAAGCTAGTGCTAAAGTGATCAAGTGATTTGCTAGTATGCCAAAGGGCAAAATCTCTAACTACACTTTTCTGACTTTCAGTGTAGTGTTCTTTCTACTAATGTCTACTTAATGATTAGACTCACAAGTTTAGATAAGAGCTCTTTCCAATTATTCTAGACCTTGAGTCTTCCTTTGGTGACAAAATAATATTTAGCAGATATGATTAGGATTTAAAAATGCAAAAGGTTTGAGAAAAGCTAAACAAAACAAAAGTATTATGCATGTTTCCTAAATGGTTAAACAAACACATAGAATGCATTCATACAACAGTCATTATTGAGCATCCAATATTTCCAAGAACACCTGCAAAAATAACTAAAGCTTTCCTGACTCTCGCCTATATACTGTTCTCTCATGAGTGATTTTCATGTAAGTGCCCATCTCTAATAGATATGTGTTATTTGTGTTAAATAACCCAGCCATGGGCTGATAGAACTCAAGGCTCATTCTAGATCTGGTTACTTTATAATTATAGTCTTTATATTTCTAAGCTGGAAAAATTCTTATAGATTTTTTGTGAGAAAAAGAAAGCATATATAAAATGCTTAGTACATTGTCAGTGTTCAATACTTCCTAACTCTTCTTACTTTGTATTTGTACTTAGATATTCTACTGTTTCTCTTGGTCACAATATTTCTATTTCTGGCTGCAAGGTCTCCTCAAATATTATTAGTATTCAAGGCTACTGTTCAAATCACAAAGATTTATGCATCTATTTCTCCTTAAATTTGTTTCTTATTTTTTAAATATGTTTTTATTAATTTTAGAGAGGAAGGGAGAAAGGTAGAGAGATAGAAACATAGATGGGGAAAACATTGATCAATCAGCTGCCTCCTGTAACTATCTTGCAATCTGGGCATGTGCCCTGACTGGGAATCGAACTGGTGATCTCTTGGTTCATAGGTCGACGCTCAACCACTGAGCCATTTCGGCTGCGCAAATTTGTTTCTTATTTGACTGTTTTCTTTATCTCCATTTTGCATGTTTATCACTCCCTCGTGCTACTATGTGTTTAAGCTGGAAGGTAAGACCCCCCCTTTCCCTGAGGTATTTGGGGGGGTGTAAACTTGAGCCACTATCTCCTCACACGCTGCTCCTCCCTTTGTCTTGCAGAATCAGCATTTTACTATTTACTGGTGTCTCCCTATTTAGGATCACCCCCTAGAGAGTGCCCCATTCTACAAAAGTTAATGGGATTTGTGTGATACCTACAATTCCCGCCTCACAATAACTACATGATAATTAACTATTACCCTCCTTCTGCCATTCCAACAAACTCTAAGAGAGGGCTCTATTTCATGAATTTTGGCATCACTTGATTTTCAGGTCCCAACTACTTCAGTTGTTTCTGCTTAGCATGGTGGTCTGAGACATATATTCTGTTTCTGAGATTTAGGGAAGGAAGTTTTATTTCTTTATTTTTTCATTTTTTCATTAAAAACATGTTTTTATTTATTTCAGAGAGAGGAAGGGAGAGGGAGAGATAGAAACATCAATGATGAAAGAGAGTCATTGATTCATTGATTGGCTGCCTCCTGCATGCCCTCCACGGGGTATCAAGCCCACAACCAGGGCACGTGCCCTGACCAGGAAAGGGAAGAAAGAGTTTTATTTAAAAGCCAGCCAGTAATTATTTCCCAACTAGGAAATAAAAGATTATTTCTTTTTGCTATTTTATGATCCTATTTTTAAAAGATCATCTTTCTGGGTAGAGAGATGATACAATTGCACTTAATAAGCAAAAGCTTATATTTAGATCTCTATTATCAAGACAGAAAAATCCTCTTTATAACATTAAAAATTTAACCCCTTCCTGTTCTCTGCATATGTAACTCCATTTAAAAAAAAAAAAATAGAGATGGGACTGTGTTACAGAGATAATAAAATTACTCTCATTTTCAAGGGGTAGAATAGATTTTGTTTTTTCTGATGTGTAGAGATACATCACAATACAGATGCAATTATATAAATGTACCTTTGTTCACTACCCACTCAACATAGCCTGTAATGCTGTACCCAGCAAATTACATATCCTTTTATCCGGGAATTTAGGAGCAGCTCCAAATATTTGCAATAGCCAAATGAAAAACAAGCCAGATAGGACATGTCCTTTTCAACATCTAGGACGATACAGTGGTTTGTGCACCCCAGTCCTACCCACCAGGTGACAGTTATGTGGGCTTTTATCGAACTGGCCAGTAAACACATTAACAGAGAAAAGAAAGAGCATGCAATGTTCTTCTTCCCTGACATCAGACCACTGTGATCAGGTACTAATGTCATAATGGAGTCTTAGAGAAAGAGAAAAAAAAATCTTTACAATTTAAAGTAGTCCAGAGTCTACTTTTTCCTTCCCAAGAGTTTACTAGAATGGCATGGGTAGTTTATTGTCAAAATGCAACTGTTCCTCTCCCTTTTGGAAATTCCAACCCAGTAACGGAGTTGGGGGTAAGAGCACCTGCATGTTGCTAAGGTCCCCAAGGTGCTCCTGATATCCCACCCCTACCCCTGCCTTTCTCCCAGGCCTGCCTTCCCAGCACTGTCCTGGGACAGCAACAGCCCTCTCTTTCTACTTGGACATGTTGCTGAGTGACCCCCACTAATGACACTTCCTCACAGCTTATATTTTTATACTTTAAAAGAAAGTATTTACTGACCTCTTGTGATGTGTCAGGAACTTTGTTAAGCATGTATTTTCAGAAGTGAATGAATCCTCAATCTTTTCCTTCACAGAGTTTTAAAACTAGTGGGCTCTTAACAAACAACCCTTCTATCTAACATTTATTCCTCATAGACCTTTCTAGAGAAAATAAGAAGCATCATATTATTATCTTTTGACAAAATTAATAATAAAAATTAAATTTGTTACATTTTCCTGAGTATCTTAGAATATATATACATCTCTAACTGAGCCAGCTTAGATAGAAATGAAGAGTCTCAACAGTTCAGAGCATTCTCCTGCCAGCCCCTTTTGTGTTTAGCCTCTATTTCTTCCACACTCCTTAATTTTAAGGTGCTACTCATGAGTCATGAAATCCCAGCATGTCTTTTCCCGAGCATCGTCCCCACCTCCAGTTCTTAGGTATTTTATGGCATAGAAGACTTACTAAGAGTTTTATTTTTAGGTTTGAAAATTATGTTTTAGTTATATTATTTAGATGAATTCTTAATTTAAACATAAATATTAAATATTTATGAGTGAACTAACATGGTGTTTATAACTTGCTTCAAAATAAATCATTGGGTGAAGAAAAAAGTGATTGATTATAAAAGAAATAAGATTGTGAGTTGATAACTTAAAAATAGGTGACAGGTGCATGGTATCTTATTATACTATTTTATTTGTGTACATATTTGAAATTTCCCATAATAAAAAGTTAATAAAATATCTTGGTGATAAGGATTTTCCCATCATTTTTATTCCCTCATTTACATTTTATCAACTGATGTGATGGTTAATTTTATATGTCACCTTCGCTAGGCTGTATAGTACCCAGGACTCAATTCAACACTTAGGTGTTGCTGTGAAGGTACTTCATGGATACAGTGAACATCCACTATCAGTTGAAAGGACTTAGAGCAAAAGCAGGTTTCCCAGAGAAGAAGAAATTGTGCCCCAAGACTGCAGCATCAACTCTAGCTTGAGACAGTTTTCAGCCTGCCAGGCTGCCCTGCATATCTCTGACTTGCCAGTCTTTGCAATTGGGTGCGCCAATTCCTTGAAGTAAATCAATATACATACATACATATACCTAAGTATATACTTAAAGATTGAATCTTCAATGGTAGAAACGAGGTCGATGGAAAATTTTTAGACAGGTGCATAGTGGAGCTGAGCTCCTTAAGTCACTTGCCAAAGACATGTCAAATCTTAACCTGATATTGTTAAACTATAAATTTAAATTATGAGAAAACCAAATTAATATGGTTTTTATATAATTTTATATAAAGTAGCTCTCTTGTGATCAACATATACTATACTGACTTGATAGTTGAAACAGCTGAGTCTATCAGATACAAAAATCACAACATTAAACAAGACTGTTCCAATGCCAGAAAACTTGTCCCATACACTGAGGTCTTTAGTGTACTGGAGAACCTAAGACATGAAGTTAAGTAATGGCAATATAAAATATTATCTACAGATGATAACACTAATACTCGGGGAGGTTAAATATTTGCCTGCAATGCACTACATAAACATATTACTTTCACATTATTTTAAATTGGTGTACACAATAAAATCACCTGGGACAGAGTCTTCAAAATATGCAATCCTAGTTCACCCTAGTCAAACTAACTGAATCAAAGAAGAATCCAGGCTGATGTGTGTTGTAAAATTTCGTAGACCATCTTTTGTATATCCTAGTTAAGATTATTGAATCACCTGCACGTATTCTAGACCATGGGCCCATGCTATTTTCTGTTGTCTCTTTCCATCCAAAGTCCTCGGAGAAGCACTCATAGTCAGTAGGCCAGGTAGCCCACAGGAGGGATTCTTCATTTTTCTTACTGATCATTATGGAACCCAAGTGTCTGCCACTGCATTCCATAAAGTTGATGCATCCAACACTGACAAGATATTTATCCTATGGGCAAAGTTGTACCATGCTACATTTGTTCTTGTATTATGTGATTTTCCTTTATTTCAAGAAAAAAAATCATGTTTATATCATATTCATGCATCATATATCTGTGGGTTTGTGTGCTACGTATTTCAGGGATATTCAGATGGACATGTGGAGGGAAAGTGCAACAGGAATAGCCTCACATGTGTGGACACTAACCCTCACCTATTTGGCCAAGGTGGAGGTTTCCATGGTGACTCCAGAGTTTAAAAGCCCTTCTTTTCACTGTTTTCTCTTTCTCACCCTCCCACAGTGGGCTCCTGACTTAAACAATAGCAGACAACAAGACTAATAAGGCACAGGCTCTTAAATGAAATCGGGTTTGGTACCAAGGCCTTTAACTTTCTAATCTGTTCTCAGTAGCTGTAAGTGCCACACATCACTGTTAGCATCTCCCCGGAGATCACAAAAAGAGATTCCTTCTGTCTTTGATCTGTTTCTTGTCACTGGAGATTATCTGCACAAATGTTCAACCAGATTTTTTTTTTTTATTAGTGTGATTATGGTACTGAAAAGAAAAAAGAAAAAGCACTGTGTTTAAATAAAGTTTGTTGTAATAAATCAGCATTCACTGGATGCTGCATCCTCAGCATTTAAGCAGCATCTAGTGATAATGTGTTTGCAAGCTATAAATAGTCAAGGGAAATCTCAGAGAGCTGGTCTCTGTACTTTGGGTGCTTATATTTAAGATGAATGTCACTGCTGTGGATAAATAGGAGCAGGAAATAACAGTTGTTGAGACAGTAAGTGATTCATTGATGAGAAATGTTCTCTCCTCATACACACTTTAAAGTGCCTTATGAGAATGGGACAAACTCGGCTGATTGAATTGTGCTTAAGAACCTCAGTGATTGCCAAACCACAGTGATAGAAGCCTAAGGTTGCTCTGTGTACTCCTGCCAGATATGTTCTCTTCAGGTGGGAGTTCTCACCACCTGCATCTGTCAGTTTTCTCATTTCATCCAAAAGCACCAGTACCCTCAAGGACAATCAATGCAATGTTCTTATCAGGATGGTCAGGCTTCTCCCATTATTTGGGGCTCACTACTGTGCAAGTCACATGGCTCTTGATATCTCATTTCAGCCATCGTCTTATCAGGTGCAGGGAGGACCTAAGTTTACCCTGGAAATAAAGGGGGCCCTGTGCAATTAACTTTAGTCAGGCTGTAAGTCTACAAGCAGAGTGAGCTGGGAATCCTACTGTATCAGTGACTCACTGGGCATTTTCCTACTGATCCAACACTATGCTCAGAGCTGCTGAAGGTTAAAAGAATGTTATCAGGTGTAGTCCCTGCGCTCAAGGAGCTTGGAATGTATCAAAAGTGACAAAATATCTCAATTGCAAAGTCCCACTGTTTTTTAAAATCATTGTTCTAGGAAATCACAAGACAGAAAAACTTGATGCGGATGAGCGACAGGAAGAGAGAAAGGGTGCACCATACATTATATTCACATGCCCGTGATTTATGTATATCAGAGCTTAATCCCTCGTGATAATAATAGACACACACTCCCACACTTCACAAGAAAGGAAACCAAGGCTCAGAAAGGTTAAATAAGTTATTCAAGTCATAGCTGTAATTGAAATCCAGGTATCTGATTCTTTTTATTGCACTAGGTATTTTAGACTCCATGAAGAAATTGGAACTCAAGGAGAAATAAGAAGACAGGGATTTGAACTAACAGACAGCAAAAATGAGAGTAATCGTAGCCGTTGAAAAGGTATGAGCAAAGAGTTATAGAGATAAAAATGCACATACTGTTTTAAAAGGAAGAGTGAATAAATCGCCCTCTCTGAAACCGCGGTCTATTTCTGATGCTGACAGTAAAATAAAAGCATTCATTATGATTTGCATAGAGCTGTAACATTTACAAAGGAATTTCACAGGTATTATTTTGTTTGAGGTTTATAATAACCCTGTGAGTTAAGTAGGAAAGGTATTTTTATTAACATCCACCATTTCATAGGTAAGAAACCTGGGACAGTAACTGAGCCATGGAACAAAGATCTTAAAGTTAGTAATGGGCCAGGACAAAAACAAAATCTAAGTCTTTTGGCTCTCAAGTCTATACATTTTTCAGATCACTTTTGAAATATCCCTGCACTTCAGAGTTTAAACACAGATGCTAACCTCAGGCAAGGAAAACACAGAGGTAATTTCATCTTTGAGTGAGTGGTTGAATGACATGACCTCGGGTCCCCTCTAAGATTTTGTGATTCTGCACCTGTTACATACACTTCACTGAAGCCAAAGTCAGTTACTCACTCTTTCAGGAAGAATGCTCATGTTTTCAAAACCATTCAATAACTTAGCTGGTGTTTTCCTCTCTGCTGTGTATCTCCCACACCAAGCGCAGTGCCTACCACCTGAAAGTTGCATGGTATTCCTCATGATGCTAATCACAAGCATTGGATGTAATTACTATAGTTATTACCACTTTGTGTTTGAAGTTTATAGAACTTAAGTGACTTGCTCTAATCTAAACCTGTTGAGTGATAGACCCATTTGGATACAGATTTGAATGAAGAACTGACTGACTCCAACTTTTATTCTCAATGGAATTAGTATAAAAATAAGTGAGCCAGTGTGAGATTATGGACTCATATATGAGAATTTAAAGATTATAAATGTATCCTGCAGCCAGCACTAGAAATATCTCTTTAGTCCAAGGTTGCTGTTGCTGCCATCAGTCCTTGCTATCAGGTGGGGCTCTTGATATCATGCTCTCTGCAGAGAGATAGATGCTACTTATTCACTCTAATGGTCTAATGCTGCTGGCCCAGGTCCCAGACCAGAACTCCTCCAGCCTGTGAGACAAGATGAATCTACTGTCCAAAAGCTACTCTGAGTCAAGCAGCCTTTTGTGTGGAAAATGGGTTAGTAGAACCCAGTGCTCAACTCTTTCAAACCCAATCAGAGGAAAAAGCAGGTACCAGCTGCTCCAGGAGTGGTTCTGGCATCTACCATTTACAGACCTAACGTCAATATATGTTACCTTTATAGGAATCCACAACACCATGACTTACGATGGTCTTGTTTTTTTTCTTTTGTCTCTCAAAAGTGAAAAAAAAACCTTAATTATACCTATCTTCTCTGTGAATGGTGGCGGGGTGGAAGCCAAGCACTATGGTTAGCTATGTTGGTTTCATTAAACCTGTGGCTTCCTCCCTAGCCCAGCCCCTCTGAGCTCGTTCATGGAGAGTGACCACTGGTGGCTAAAGGGTGATGTCAGGAGAATTAAGCACCAGCTTAGGAAGCTGCTCATTGGGCTTCAGAGTGGGGAAAATGCAAATGCTGGGATAGGGATTGAGGGATGTAACAAATATACAGTTTTTCTGGGGCATCCATGTGCATTCTTGCCAAAGATGTTTATTTTCTTCCACCCATGAGTTGATCTCCAGAAAGCTAGGGAAATGGGCAATCCTCCAGGCAGGTATCCTAGGATTCCTGTCTAGGACTAGATTCTCCAGAAAAATCTCTTCTGTATATTGATGTAGTATATTCCTGCACAGGTGTCACTTTCCCAGTAATCCTCACAGGTGATGCAAGCAAGGCAGCATTTTGAATTGATTTTAGACCATTTCTTAATGACAATAAATACTTCATATATACACACACACACACACACACACATACACATACACATACACATACACATACACATACACATACACATACACATACATATACATATACATATACATATATATATATATTGATTTCAGAGAGAGGAAGGGAGAGGGAGAGATGGAAACATCAATGATGAGAGACAATCATTGACGGGCTGCTTCCTGCACGCCCCCTGCTGGGGATTGAGCCCAAAACCTGGGCATGTGTCCTGATCGGGAATTGAACTGAGATCTCCTGGATCACAGGTCGATGCTCAAAAAAAAAAAAATGTTGAAAGATATATTTTAAGTTTCTTAAAGGCAGAGACCAAGTTATAGTATTCATTGTAGCAATGATGCCTAAGCCAGATCCTAGTACATAGTTTACCTACAAACAGATAGGTGTTTTCCAAATAAATGCTACTTAATAAATAGATGCATATTCAGTACCCAAGAAAAAGAAATCTTTATATTATTTTGAACTGCAAATTGAGTTCTGGAACATTATAAAAGACACATTGATTCATTCCTAAATGCAATCTCAATTGTTTGCAAAGTACCTTTATGTCAAAGGTAACATTTATCTAAAATATAGATAGAATTTTATTTGAAGGAATCTCTATGTTCAAGTTCAAGAATCTCAAAAGTATGTAAGTTACAGACAACTTTAAATTGTAAAACAACTTGGATTCATTTGAAATTCAACTAAATTTAAGTTAATGAGACTTTTGGATTATGAATATTGTTCCCTTCAAATGACCTGCACATGGCCTAAATAATGAGGCAATACTGCTATTAGGGAGAAAGATATTCTGTGTAAAATAATATTAAAAATGCCATCTAGTTCTCACATATTAAAATGTAGTTTGATAGCCCAAGTAATGCTTGCAGGGTGACCTTGAGAAGGTAAATTCTCTGTGTCTCAGATTCATACCTTCTGAAATCAAGATCAAGGGCAAACTTAGAACATTTCTAAGAAGTATATTATGATACATTCTTGGTTCATGACTGACACAGAGTAAACTTTCAATAAGTGAAAATTTATTATCACTACTGGTATAAGGTATTTTGCTTTTCTATTTAGGATTTCAAAAGTCCAAGTAATATTAAACTTCCAGAAATCTGTATTTGTTCATTATTTCAGTAAATATCCTGCCTACTTTTCTTTTTCCTACCTCTCCAGTATTCAAGAAGCGTTTCATTAACCATTAGTCAAGGTTATTATATTTTTTTCCAAGAAGCATATTCCAATGATTTAACCTCCAGAGGAAAAGGAAAGAAATTAAAGATGGTGAGAAGAGTCTACTTGAAAAAAAAAAGTTAAGAATTAATATAACTTTGCAAGCAGTCAGAAGTTTTTAGGCCCATTAGTTTTTTGTTTGTTTTTAATTTATCTTTATTATTGAAAGTATTACAGAAGTCCCACCTTTCCCCTCATTGATCCCTCCACCTGGCATCTGCCCCCACCCTCCAGGCCTTCACCACACTACTGTCTGTGTCCATGGGTTATGCTTATAAACATATAAGTTCTTTGATTAATCGCTCCCTGCCCACTCCCCCACCCCTGCCTTCCCTCTGAGATCCCTCAGTCTGTTCCATGCTTCTATGTCTCTGGATCGATTTTGTTCATCAGCTTATTTTGTTCATTAGATTCCACATATGCTATTTTTTTTATAGCAGCC
The DNA here is from genome assembly GCF_964146895.1 of Miniopterus schreibersii. NCBI lineage: Eukaryota > Metazoa > Chordata > Mammalia > Chiroptera > Miniopteridae > Miniopterus > Miniopterus schreibersii. The sequence continues at coordinate 13,970,322 of NC_138112.1, read as the reverse complement.
CAAATCCACCTTTTGTGTGTTAAAAGTTGACAGGATGATCGGGCCCCTCAGGCAATGCAAGGCACCTTTGCTGACTCCCTGAGAAGACCACAGGGCCATGCAGCCTCCTCAGGTTTCCAGGCCTCTGCGGCTTTTCTCTCCAGCTCACCATGTTTTACTCAAGTTATATAAGCAAAGCAAAAATAAAGAGCAATTTTAAAAGGCTAAGGTGATAGTACTAAGCGCTGTTTAATTTATTTTGAAGACTTTCTTTTTACACTTTAGAGATGTTATTCTATTATGAGTCTAGGTTAAGAAAAAAGTGCCATCTGACTGAACCTCGCCAAATTATAAAACATCTCTCAAAACGTTTCATTCTCCAGATGGTCTAATTTCTTTTCTTTTTTCTTTTTTACTTTACACTTCCAAATAAAACTTTCAGTAAAGTGTCTCAAAAATTGAAATAAACTATTGACTCCTTCATAATCTGATGAAGGTGGCTTAATTACTCATGGATTATATTGAGTATTGAGAAAAGTGTAAAAAATTCATGCTTATTTAACAAATGTGTGCAATTTATTAGATAACTCATTTAGACAAAGATTAAAATCTAAATTTAAAGGATATGGGCACATCAGTTGTTGGAGAAGGAAGCAGTCCTTTTTATTACAAATGTAATTATAATTAAAAGTCATATTTCCATGTATGTAAATTTCAGTGAACTTCTTTTCAGTCTTTCTCAAAACATGATACAATTTCTTTCAAATACAAGATTTCTCTCATCAGATTAAAAGCATATGGAAAGTCTAACTTCTGCCTCCAGCCAAGATAAAGCAATGGGTGTTGGATTTACTCTCCCTCCTTAAGCTATATTAAAAAAAAAGTGAAACAATGATATTCAAGACACTGAAAAACAGCGATGATGGACAGTGATCTTGAGAGATTAGAAACTGAGGTGAGCCTTGCAGTTGCCTCGGTTTACAGGGTTCAAGGGTTTCCAGGCCGCATTACAGGGAGCTGGTGCATGGGACAGCCAGGGAAGCTCTCTGAGCCGAAGGAGGGAGCTGACAGCTGGCTTAGGAAGACAGAATACTGGAGAGAAGAGATGCACACAGAAGACAGGAATCTGAAGACCGGCAGAAGTTCTCCCTGAGAATTAAGAATTATTATCACAGAGGGGTATAGAAATCATGTTTCCCTCAGCCACACCGAGCATCCTTACCATTCACGAGGCACTGAACCGAGTACTCAGGACAGTCTTGCCTCAGTAATGTGGAATAATTGGCTCCAAACAAAATGCTGATCTGGTCCCTCCGAACAAATCATAAAAGCAAGACCTAAACCATCAAACTATATTTAAGTAATCTAACTTGATCCCAGAAACACAAACAATCTCCGGGATATTTATAGGAGAAAAAATATATCTAGGCTAAAATTTGCAATGTCTGGCATTCAACGAAGTAGTTTTTATAATACCAAAGAAAGACGGAAATCAGGACCCACAGTTAGTAGAAAGGTCAGTTGATCTAAATTATCCTCTGGATATTAGAATTAGCAGACAGAAATATTAAAATGGGTATTATATTCCACACAAAGATCAATAGAACTAAATGGAGAATCCATAGACTTACACAACATGCCAATCAATTTTTGTCAAAAAATTCAAAGCAATTCAATAAAAAACAAATAATATTTTTAACAAATGGTGAAGAAGCAATTGAATACTCACAGGCAAATAAATAAGCCTTGACCTAAACTTCACACTTGGTACAAAAATTATTTCAATATGGATCATAGACCTACATGTGAAATGTAGAAATATAAAACTTAGAATAAAAAAATAGGAGCTCATGAAAAAGGTACCTGTTTTATCATGAAGCTCTAATTTCAGTTTTGAATATAAATGCATCTATATACCAAAATGCAATATAAATGATATTTTTAATGTTAAACATAATTTAAAAGTTTGAAAAGAAGAACCCTGAATAGTTTCTGGGTCTCCACCTAGCCCTCTAATATTGTGTTGTGTAAAAATTATTTAAACAACAGACTTATGAAATGGGATTCAGATAAAAAGATTCATATGAACTTTTCAATCTCATTATTACTCATGCTAGAAAATTAGTCAAAACCATCTTTTTTTTGGAAATACATGTTTGAAAAATTACTCTCTACCTGATAACAGTGTTTCCTGATAGCTTTCTGAGCCATGACTCAGAGCCCAGTTGAAAAATTCTGAAAAGGATACCAGAGGATGATAAAGAGATCTAAAGAGTGGTTTTGTTTTATAACTAAAATATGTGTCACTGATCTTAGAAAGGTTGTCCAGTGTACTTAAGTTTAGCCCTCTAATGAAGTTCTCAATTTGAAAATAAAAAAATCCAGATCAATGAATAGAAATAACAAAAGGTTCCTGTTTTTGTATATAATTCCTTCTTAAAAATTAATACATATACACTGTAAGCCTTTTAAATTTAAAACTAATGAGAATAAAATAAGCCCAGTCTGTTAAATATTATAAATAATTATTGCTTGAAAAATTGTAAAAGTAATATTTTTAAAATTAGATATAAAAAGTGCATCAGAACATAAAGAAAAAATATATTTTTAAACAATTATATAGCTAATAAGTATATTTCACTTTTAATGAATCTATTAGGTTGGGGCACTGAATCCTGACTTCTCCATAAGCTAAAATTAAAATACATATGTAGCTGCATTAGAGGACTTTTTCTTTTTACCAAAATAAAGCAGTTCATGGGCCAAGATCATGGAGCTGTATTTGTTAGATTGAATCAAAACAATATAAATAAAAGCAAAGAGTGTGTGGCAGCAACTCAGTATTTTAGATTGCTGAGTCTAATGTATGGGGAAGTAAAAAAACAAAAAAAAAAAAGCGGATAAGCCTTGCCATCTAGCTATCATGGGAAGGGAAGGCTGAGAGGAAGGACTCAGCATACCTTGCTGCAGACAACCACGGGCACAAATAGAAATGTCAGAAGTCAATTCTCACCTCCCGGGAGGATTAGGGGAAAACCATGGGGAGAAAGCTGAGAGGAATGTCCAGCCTGCCCAGGTGGGGTGCTGTCACTGAGCGGAGACAATGATAAAGCCATCAATCATGCTAAAGGCGTCTGGAGTAGAGCCATTAGGTTCACTTAGCTGCCACGTTTCAGGCCACAGGATTTCTCCCAGGGGTGAGCGCAAGGCCAGCCTGCAAGTGTTATCTGCAGGACTCAGGAGTGCAGCTCGTTCTGAGCCTGCCGTGGGGCGGAGAGCTTACAGGCCTCTGGGGCTTGGTGCGGGGATCAATGGGCCTACGGGGCATCGTTTCCCTCAAGTACTTTCCCTACTGCTCACTCCTTCACAGAGAAGGCCTGGCTTTGGGGGTCTGCTCTAACTCATCCTTTGGGATCTTAACTGCACCTAGATGCAAGTGATGTACTCAAAATATACAAGTGCCGAGTCTCACAGACTGAATGGGAGAGTTTTATCTCACCCCTGGGTTGGGCATGGCCAAAAAAAAAAAATCACTAAAAATAAAGGACTCAGTGAGCAGCTAGAAAAATGTCCAATTAGTGCAGAAACGGCAGCCTGTGATTTTGTGGAATAATTGTGCAATTCTATTCTTATATTATATGCATGTAAAATATACTAATGGAATATAATTATACTTGTATGGAATAAAGGTTAAAGAATGGGCTTTGGAGTCAGACCGGTCAAGGTTCCAATTCTGTTTTTTTACTTATTACCTCAGTAACCTTTATGATAATATTTAATTATCTATAAAAATGGCAAAATACCTCACAGGTCAGGATTGCTTCAAGGGTTCAATAGAATAATGTATGTAACAATAGTTTGCACAATGTATCATGCGGGGGGGGGGGGTGACTGAATCGAAATATGACTGCTTTATGAGTGCCAGCATCTATGATTACTAAGACACTAAATAAATACTTAGATTTAACCATGTGTAAAGGCAAAATAAATAGATTGGTACTGATCACCACCTACCAATGGTGCCAGAGACGTCACCATTCAGGAAGAGCCTAAAAATTAATTTGTGAGTGTCCCAACCACAAGGACAAGCTACATGGGCATTCAAGAGCAAGGCGCCTGGCTCCGGGTTCAAGATGATGAAGTAGGAGGATCCTGAGCTCACTTCCTCTCATTGACACCAAAACTACAACTACATGCAGGACAGCTACCTCTGAGGACAACCCGAAGACTAGCAGAACAGATTTCCTACAACTATGGATATAAAAGAAAAAGGCTCATTGATACGGGGAGAAGGGGCAGAGGCTCAGTCTAGTCAGGACCCCACCGCACTCCCCATTCCAGGATGCAGTGACCCACAAGTGGGAGCGTATCACGACCCCGAAGGGTCCCCCTTAAAGACTGAGGGAGTCTGGGCCCCAGCCTGGGGTTCTGCACCAGGAAAAGGAGCCCCCCATAACACCTGGCTTTGAAAACCAGCAGGTCTTACACCTGGGAGAGCCAATGGGATGTAGGAAACCAAGGTTATGTTTTTTCCTAAGTCCCAGAGAAAAGCACCTGGGTCATAGTGAAGGGGACACAGTGACTGGTATTAGGGCATGCTGGAGGGGCAGGGATCTGTTGGACCTTTCTCCAAGGACAGAAGGGGTGATGAACACCACTTTTTTTTCTTTTTCTTTCCTCCGCCTCCACCTGGCTGGTCTGACTCTGGTGGCACCATCGCTAACACTGTCCATCAACCTTGCTGACACTGCCCACCCCACCCTGGCGTTTCCCTGAGGAGCCACCCAGGCTGGCACCCCTCCAATGAGAATCATGCCCCAACATACCAGGGGGACGGCCTCGGTGGGCACCAGTACTCAGCAGTGTGTCTGCAACAGTAGAGACTAGGTGTCGCACCCAGCAGCACACAGCGACACCAAAGGCCTGTCCTACCCACCAGAGCTCCTGCTGCAGCTGCAGGCAGGCCCCACAGCCAGCTGGGCCAGGGACCAGCCTTGCCTGCCAGAGCATCTTAGCAGCTGTGGCCCATCCGCAATAGGAGGCCACCCCAGGCCACCTCCGTAACACCAGCTGTGGGGATTGTACCACTGGGCCCTCAGGAAACCTTCTAAATAAGGCCAGTTTTTCAACACCAGGAGATCTAACTGATCTAATACATAGAAACAGAGGCACAGTGAGGAGACAAAATAGTATGTTTCAAACAAACAAACAAAAATCAGGATAAAACCCCAGAAAAAGAACTACAAAGGGGGATTAACAGCTATGAATTTATAGTTATGAATAAGTCACAAGGATGTAGTATACAGCATAGGGAGCGCAGTCAATAACATCGCAATAACTTTTTGGGGGGATAAATGGGCACTAGACTTCTCATGGCGATCGCATTATAAGGCATATACATGTCAATTCACTATGTTGTACACCTGAAACTAAAATAATATTGTATATCAACCATTCTTTAATGAAAAAGAGCTTTATATTCCATAAAAACATTAATTTGTATTAGTCTCCAAAATTTTACAGAATAGAACCTCCAGAAGTGTCTAACTCATGACCAGAGTGTGGAGTAACTTAGTATTTACCCAAAGATGTGTGATTTTTTTTTTTTTTTAGAAGTGTATCAGGAAGAAGGCATTTGTCACATCAGCACAGACCAGTCAGCAAGTACCTTAAGTTACCATATTTCCTTGTTCAACTTATATTGGAATATAATGAGGAAATTTAAAAGGTAATAAATCCAAAGTGAGAGGTATGTTGTGGTAAATATGTAACTACAGCTTAAGGGGATTAAAAATACATTGCAATCCAAAATACCATCCCTGTAGTGTTGTATTTTTTAGCATTATTAGTCCAAGGTGTAGAACATAATAATTTGATATTTATATATACTGTGAAATGATCACCACAATAAGTTTAGTTAACATCTATCACCTCACATAGCTACATTTCTGTCTTGTAGATGAGAACTTTTAAGATTTACTCTTGGCAACTTTCAAATATACAATACAGTATTATTAACTATAGTCACCATGCTATACATTATATTCCCAGAACCTATTTATCTTACACCTAGAGGTTCTTACTTTTACCCACCTTCACCCATTTCCCACCATACCCCTAGAGCTGTAGCTCTGATGCCACAATGACACTATACCACACCCAACATCACAGGTATTGCTTAAAACCCATAAGGCCATAAGATGAATTCCCTTTTTTTTTCACTTTGAATACCTATGTTCCCAAAGTTTGAGATCACTCACTGGAGAGAACTAAAAGTGAGGCTTTGAGTAGTATAGAAAAAGGTGAGCCAAATTTTTGTGTAGAGACTTAGGAATAAGCGCAAGAGGCTGTGTGGCAAAAGGAAGAATTTGGAAGAAGTTTAAAGCTACTCTACAAGATCAGGCTTAAAACTGGCTGACAGATCTCCACCTACTCAGATGAAGGGCCCATGGATTAGCCTCCATGCTGGGCTAATTGCCATGTTGGGTGTGAAGACCTAAGTGTGAAGACAGACTCTCCCCTCTACTATTTATGGCATGTCACCGAATCACCCTGAGCCTCCCTTTTTTCACTTGGAGATCTAAGGATCCCATGTGTTTGGTCAACTCACTGAAGTGATATGATATAGAGGGTGGGGCAAAAGTAGGTTTACAGTTTTTCGTATGGAAAATAGTGCAATAATTAATAATAAATAACACAAGAATAAACTGTTTCGTGTACTCACAACAGTAAACCTACTTCTGCCCTACCCTGTATACTCATCACATTCGGTTTTCATGGTCCAACGGGGACTTATAAACTCTTCTGGAATTGAAATAGAACACTGACAACAGCAGAGAAATTGCTATCAAATTCTAGTCCTTGAGGAGAAAGCAAACCATGAAACAACCTAATGCTTAATAATGTGAGAAGAAAAGTAAACCAGCTTTAACTCAAAAATGAAGAATGACCTCTTAAGAGCATGAGAAAGGACTGCTCAGATAAATAGGCCTCTTAGGGGTTTAGATTTACAGAGTCTTGATTTAGAGACAGACTAGACACTAGAACCTTGTTTTGGCATAACCATGGTGTCAGTTTCTTGAATGCCAACTGTGTATGATAGGCATGGACCCCATGCTCCAAGGGGTATCTGAGTGGCTGCACTAGCAAAGGACAATGAATACAAAGGGGACACAGATGATGGCCGTGTCCAGGCCAAAGGCCCATTAGGAGTGTGTGGCTGGTCTGCTTTGCACAGCAGGCACCTTCCCCTGAAACTTGCACATGTAACTGTACAGGACATGTAACAAAATGACTGTTCTTGGATCACAATTTCTTGCATCCCCTCTTAGTTTTAAGCTAAGTTTTTTGTTTACTTTCTTTAATTGTGGTAAGATACAGTTGATAAAATTTACCACTTTAACCATTTGGAAATGAATACTTCAGTGGCATTTAGTACACTGACAGTTTTGTGCAATCACACTGTACCTAGTTCATTAGCGTCACCCCAAAGGTGACCCCCTACCCATTAAGCAGTCCACTCCTGTTCCTTTCTACCTAACCTGTTTTCTGTCCCTATGGATTTGTATGTTCTGGATAGTTCAGTAAATGAAGTTATAGGATCTCTGATCTTTTGTGTCTGGCTTCTTTCACTTAGCACAATGCTTTCATTCTTCATCCATGTTTCTGTGGCCAAATAATATTCCATTATGAATTGGTCACCTTTTGTTTAGCCATTAATCAATTGAGGGGACATTTGTTTTATTTCCACCCCTTGGTTATTGCGAGTAATGTTGCTATGAACATTTGTGTACCAGTTTTTGTATAAAAAAGCTGTTACAATTGTAACGCCCACCCTTCACTTTCTATAGCAAGCCCAAGCTCTCCTCCTAGTGTAGTGTTTAGTGTTGTTCAATCCCTGCCTGCTTTTCAAGACTTTCCTCTCACCACTCCCCCTTTTGTACAAACCACCCCCTCCCAACTCTTATACACATCCCATGACTAAGGCCGAGACACATCCCTAGGCCTTTGCTCACGCTTTGCCTCTGCCTGCTAGGCCTTCATTGTCCTGTTGAAAATCTACTCACTTTCTGGCACTTCAAGTAGTTCCGGCACCATCTCCTGCCAGAAGCCTTTCCAGATCTCCTTCTTTTCTTGCTCTTGCTCGTTCAACCCATGAATACGTTAATCATAGGCCAATTACACTCTATTATGTCCATTTATGTGAATATAGGTATCCTTGCTACACCATGAGCCCCAGGGAAGTATAGGCCATGCCTGATTCACCTGTGAATCCCAGCAGGTCGTTTGGCCACATAGTAGATGCTCATAAAAATTAGAAAAGTAAACCTATTGAATGCGTAAATGAATGGTGTCTGTATTCTATAGAGCAAGAAGAGAGGTAAGATTTTTATAGCTATTTAATCCTGTCTTTAAGCAGCACTGGACTTTTATCTCCCCTACGCCTCTCTACCTACAACAGTCAATTAATCTTTCAAGCTCACCTCCCAGAAAACCCTATAGAAAAAGACCAAGACCTAGAGAAAAACAATGGATATAGTCAGGGAAGATAAGAACAATTTATCGCACTGAAGCCTTATCTCCCTGCGTCCGTATAAATTCACTCTGTTTGCCAATTCCCTAACAAAGACTAAAATAGACTCACACACAATATTGGAAGGCTCAGCCCTGGTGCTGCTCCAACTCCCAGATGCGGGTCACATGATCTCAAACAACGTATTTGATTCAATAATTTAAAATATGCAGTGAAGTAGGTTATAAAGAGATATTTTATCACAGAGATGAAAATATATTCAAAATGCATTCAATCCATCATCAGCTCTTAATTGGCTATGCTAATAAGGGAGAAAACTGTGTATTTTCTTTCAGGTGGAAAACCCTCATCATGCCCTCATCGAATCAAATTATATGGTTTAGACAGGATAAAGCTTAAGCATCCCTTCTTCTAAGTGTTCCCAGCTATTTCAGTCTAATTTAAAAGTACTTTTCTCTGCCCTCGTTGCATGGTTTATCTTTCTCTCCCATAGTACCTGCCACTGTCCTGTAAGCATGAATATACTTGTTTCTACCCCCCAGTCAGTCATAGTTTTATGCTGGCAGAAGTCACGTTTTACCTACAGTGATTGGTACACGGCCCTGTGCATAGACGGTGTTCAATAAATGTTTGTTGAGTGAAGGTAATACCCATTTAATCAAGTTTGATAGAGATTTGATAATACCAGAAACAATAAAGTAAGCCAGGTGGGGATGAGTACCGAATTTAATGCATCTTGTAACTAAGAACTTAAAAGACCAGAAAGATATTTTATCATTAAAACATGGTGTGAAATAAGGCTTTAATCATCATAAGCACAGCAGAGGCTAGGGTTTGAGAAAGGCTGGCTTGTGAAGAGGTGATGGGTTATAGAACCTGAGGAAGAGGAATTTTAAGCACTTTTCAGCTTTTTTGACATGATGCTTGTTATAAAATCACTTCTAATAGTTAAATAATGCATCTAACTTTAATTTTTTTAATTTTTAAATCATTTTTCAATTAAAGTTGGCATACAAAATTATATTAGTTTCAGGTGTACACCCAGTGATTAGACATTATATAACTTACTAAGTGATCATCCCTATAAATCCTATACACATCTGATACCACACATAGTTACTAGAACATTATTGACTTTATTCCCTATGCTGTACTTAACATCCCTATGACTATTGTATAACTACCAATTTGTACTTCTAAATCCAGAGTGCTTTTCTCTCTTTTTAAAAATTTTTGCAAAAGTTAGGAATATACCATTTCCTGTAACCCAAAACTGACAGGATCAAAAACAAGAACATTTTTTAAATCATGTCTTTCAACTCCAAAGGCTCTCTATAACAAGTGTAGAAAATGAGGCGAACTGTTGCATACTTTGAAGAACCTGTATCATGGGCCTTACCTATCACACAAACCAGAAGAAGATCTACATGATTGAGATGATACTTAATAATACCTTGGATTCTATAGGACTTTTCTTGTCCATAGAGTTCAGGGTAATTTTAAAGTGCCTCCAGGTAATTGCAAAAGAAAAACATTGCTACTTTTCCCCATCCTAAACTGCCATTGCACCCGAAACTGTTCCCAGTCAGCGCATTTTTCACATTATGATAAAAGTATCTGTTTATACATCAGTTCCCTTTACTAGACTGAAAATTCCCCCAGGGCAGGACTGGTATGTATTCATTCTTCTCTATCCCAGCACCTTGGACATTAACTGGCACATATTTTGACAAAGGATCTGAGCTAGTAGTAGAATCCATGGATTCTAATCCATGGATCACTCAAGTGATCTTCACAGAAATTCAAATCACCTGTATATAATCTAGAATGCACTCCTTAGGGACCATTCCTGCCACATTAAAGGGTAGCTTCTAATGGGCTTTAGACTCGTTTATTTTTCAAGTGGCAGTGATGTCCTCTCAATGAGTATTATAGAAATCATCAACAAAGAAAGATTTGTCAAAATGTCTTATTTAGAAGATATGACAGAGGGAGATTGTTATTTCAAAGATGTTTACTGTTAATCTCTCAGTGGAACCAATAATATGTGTGAATAAAGAGAATGACCTATGTAGTAGAATTTGGGTTTCCACACTTGTAGGAGGAGAGTGAAAGAGAGTAAAGAGGAGATAAATGGTGATGGAAAAAATAAAGCTAAAATAAAAAAATAAATAAAATAAAATGAATAAACAGTTTTCCAAAAAAAGACATATTTTCCAAATACCTCCCTACTTGGCCCATCACACTCTTAGACTTATCACTCTGTGTCATAGTTGCTTATCAATCATTTATCAGGTTCTTTGAGAAAATGAGGCACCTGCTCAGTAATGGGGAGGAGGGAACTGAGGAGACAAGGCAAAGAGATGGTAACTTCAGGTTAATCACTTATACAGGAGCATGAGGAGGAGGGGAAACCCTGAGTCACTCGCACACTGAAAGTAAGAAGCATTTATTAGGTCTCACCATAGAGAGTCAATAAGTCAGAAGCAACTATGACAATGGATTTCAGCGGGGTAAGTATTGCATTAATGTTGGTTACAACCCAACAGCATCTCCGTTCTTAGTGATTCACCTGGAGTTACATGGCAGTATTATTTTGGGAGAGGAACAATAGAGTGTCAAATTATTACATCTAATTTGATAGAATCTTCTGATCGATCACAGATTTTGCCTTTCATTATAATATTTTATACTACACTTATAAAATAAACCAAAATATATCATAGCTCAGAATTATAGTGACTGCATTAATTGCCAGTAAGTGCAATTTTAAAATGATCAAAAAGAAGCTTTTATAAACCTGTAGCCGTCATAAGAAGCCTGCTTACTTAGAAAAGAGCTAAAGGGAAGTTCTTGTTCAGGATTCTTACATAGGAGAGAAAAGACAAGAAGTTATTTTCAAATTGTCACCAGTGAGCTGGTTGTCAAGGGAACTAAGAAATATGAAGTAGCTGGAATAATTTGTAGGGGGGAAAAATCTACTGAAATTTCCATCGACAGTTTCATTATAAACCCCAATTTGGGAGACTTTTTCTTTGTCATCCGGCCTGTCATCTAATGAACTTTGACACAGAAACAAAAGGGTCCAACAGGTTTATCTTCTATGGCTTCCCTATTCATGGAAAGCTTCGATGACCATGGTCTGCTGTCAGTATCAGAACTCATTTTTGTGAAGATAAACCTTCTAGGTTTGGCACAAGTCACAGGTTTGTGTCTTTGCTCCTTTGAGAATTATCCAAATATAAAGGAAGATTTAAAATTCTATGTATTCCTAGAACTTTGCAGCATGAATTTGATTTTATTGAATCATGTCATATTTACACATTAACTTCAAAAGAATATAATGCTGAGCTGTTTGATAATTCTCAAAATCTCATAATAACGTATCTTTAGTTTTGTTCCTAATGTAATATTTTACATTTATTTGGCATCCCAATGTTATTTATTCCACCTATTATCACTTCAGGCATTCAGATATGCTAATGAAGGCAGCCACTGATTTCATATAAATCATCTCTGGTGTATAACTATTAATTGTATCTAACTTGCCATCATGAGAGGGCCTATCCCAAAATTCAAGTTTATATTTTAATTCAGAGGGTATTTACTCATCTTTTCTACATGATGATGATTATATGACCTTGTTTCTGATCTCAAGGAGCTATAGTTTCACACATGTGAATATTTTGGCTGGTAGAACATGATGACATATGCACAAGTAATCAAAGAAAGAAGAGATCAGCATAGGCATGGGTGGGCATACATGTTTAATGGAGTAGGATAAATTTTAGCAGGGCCTAGAAGGACAGATAGAATTTCAGTGAACACCTGAAGAAAGATAGGAGTTATAGTTCTTAAAACCACACGATTCTACATTGCATAGCTTCTGCTATCCTGTTGCTGATTCAGGTCCAGCTACGACCTCAGGGCAGAGCTGCTAACATGCTGATCCTCATGCCCAAAATGCTCTTCCCAGCATTTCCTCTAGTGGGACATATCTTTGATGTTAGTTCCTCAATAAAGACTTCCCTTGAGAGTATCAGTTCCAAAATTTAACCAAAGCCTATTTGTTACATTTTAATCATAGGCCTTATTTTTCCTTAATAATACCTAATGCATATTATAATTGTATATTTATTCATGTGATAATTTGGGCATCACGTATTCTCATTCATCTGAACCCTCCATGAGATCAGGGAATGTACCTGCTTTGTTCATCTGTGCTGTTTGCCTTTAGCATCCAGAACAGTGCTGGGGACCGTGGAGGCAATCAATATTTTTTCAGTGGGTAAAATGGGAGAAAACAGAGCTTTGCAGAGGGCAGCAATAAATCTTACCAACTGCGTTACAGTATGGAAGAAAGACCACGGAATTTGAATCCAGGCCAACTTTGTTGTTCACCTTGCTCTGCGACATGACAACAGTGTGACAGTGTGGACAGTCTCTGAGCTTCAACTTCCTTCCTCAAGGTAAAACAGACGCTCTAACCCTATCTTACATGTTTGTTGTAAGCACTGAAGGAAACAACAGAGGCAAAGTGCCTCGTACATTGCCTAGCATACAAAAAAATTTTCTGATACTTATATATTAGTATTAGTTATACAGTGGAAGCCTTGCAATATGTAGTAATAATAATACTTTGAAATGGTTACATTTAAAATGCAAGCCAATACACACAAATGGTTTACTATGCATTTATATATTATTCATGTGAACTTGTTGCACCAAATCATTATCAGCACCCTAAAAGTTAACTTAATAAACATAAACTTTTACTAGACTCTTTCTTCTTTTTGTCTAACTATACAATCTGGTTATATGTTAGAGTTTTCAATTTTAAAACTTGGAAAAATTCAAAATGAGTTTTATCCAGGTCTCAGAAAGCCCGATTGCCTGCTTGCCTTGTGCGTGATAGAGGGCTGTCAGAAAATAGTAAAAACTTTTGTTTTTGAGAGAGAGAAAGAGATTCCAAAGAGGTGGAATCCCAGGAACCTCTGAGAAGGTGTAAAACTGAAGGACTGGATCAAGTCAAACACGCATGAAATCTATGGCTCATGACTCTGACAGGAGACACTGTTAGAACATCGACTATGAGAGTTCCTGTCCCTTGTCCAAAATTCCTAAGTTGGGTCTATTTTCTAATGAAAGAAACTACTTTTGGATAGAGCAATAATTACTATCTTACATTTTTCATGAAATTTGATAGAGTATTATCTATTTAAAGCACTTAATTTTCTTAGTCACTATTAAGCAGTGAGATTGCATAATACACATTTTGTTCAGAATAAACGTACCATAAAATTTTTTCTGTATCAACAATTTTTGAGGAAACAAAATAAACGTAAAACCAGTGAGGAGATACACGTTAAATTAGAACTTCATAGAAATTACCTAGGTAATAGGAACATGTTACAGGTTTAAAAATATTTACCCACATTTATTTTTTGGAGAATGTTTATTCAAATCCACAGGTATTTTAGATCTTAAATTAGTACTGAGATCAATGAAAAAATATTTCTACCAGTTTAAATTAATTTATTGCTTAAATCCCTGATCTGGCTGCTTCCTGACAGAAATATTAATTTTACCTCTTTAGAGCTGAAGTGACAACTTGTGGATATGGAATATCTTACATTTAAACCTTTGATATATCGCAGATGTGGCTTTTCTGAGAAAGAAACTCCCATTGCAAAGCCTAATTATGTCTCCAGTTTCTCCTTCACACAAGCTTCTCCCTCATTAAAATCCGAATCACCGCCAACTCTGGCCCATCATGGGATAGCTTTTTGAATTTTCTTTTTAAATACAAAGAATCCTTGCTATTAAAAAAAGTTCATGGACACCTAAGTTGAGAAACGTTGATATATAAAGCAAATAGTAGTTCCACAAAATTAATAATATAGTAATATTGTATGTTATCATAAATCATAAATGATGACTACATCGATTTAAGTAAATTTGGAGATGGAGGCCAAATGTAGTTTTTCTATATAGAGTATTATTTTATCCTATTTATTTAGACTGAGGTAAAGCTAAAGCAAAATACCTCTACCTGTAGGTGGCAATATTGATATGGTACCTATTGTCTGATAGGGTCTTTAACTAAACTCAGGGAAAACACCCAAGTGGAGCGTAAAAACAGAAAGATTTAGAAGTCAACAAGGAGAAAATAAGATTTATCGGAATTTATACAAAACCATAAAGTTTTAAAAGTAAGGCAATGCCACATGTATACTATCTAAAACTTCTGTCTTAAAAATATCTGGAAATCTTAATCTCTATGAATTGCGAGTAGATTATAAAACCTATCCTGTTGCTTTCTGAGCAGTATATTTTCTATTGTTTTATTATCTATATGGAGAACTTTTTTTTCATTGTTATGAAATTCCAGGGAGTACACTCTCAGTTAGAATTCAGCGACTACTCAGGTTACAAAGTTTTAATTTTTAGATACTACGCTAACCAAGCACTCCAGGTCAAATGTGCTCCGACAGCCTGTCCTGGCTTCGTTCCTGAAACAAGAGTCCTGTTAGCCGGCGGGTACAGTCCAAAGTTACAGAGAAGTGCAGATTGGCCCTGTTTATCCTCAGCAAAGTAAGCCTTACGAGGGTCAGAGAATGATTACAACAGAGCAAGATAAATTTTAATTGCTAAAAAGACAAATGAAGTTCTTGGGAAGCCTATGGCTTCCACTTGTTTATGAAGTCTTCCTTAAGCCGTCGCTTCAAACCTGACTGAAGCTGTGTGAGCCGTTAACTGCTGCCTCCTGTCTAAGGCTGGCCAGCGAAGCACTTATTTGTTATTATTTGAGGCTTCCTTCCAAGAAAGGCATGGAGGTATAGACCCTGCTGTATTGTTGGGATCTGCATATTATTTACATTTAAACAAGAAAAAAGTCTACAATCCAAATGTGTTCCTATCCTAACAATGGTTGTCTGTCTGATTTAACAGAGAAGGGAAAAGATTGATTTCCAAGATCCAAAAAGGACAATTTGACAAAGAACTAAATTCCACTATTTTCTGAAAATATATTTTACCATATACAATTATATTGGATAATAAAATACTTCCTACTTAAAAGTAGAGGGCAATGATTGGGACAATAATACTAACACATATAAAATATATAGAAATTGCAACCAAAAACTAAAGATCTCTATGAAAAACTAAATCCCTTTAAACCATTACTGAGGAAAATTTAAAAAAGACTTAAAAAGTCCAGGCCAGGAAGACTAAATATATTTAAATGACAGTTCTTCCTGACTTAATTTATAGGTTCAACACATGTTCATAATTTATCCCTGGGTTTCTTCTTTCTCTCTTTCTTTCTTTTTCTCTTTTTTAATTGAAAAATCTTAGAATGGCCAGAAACATTATTCTAAAATGATCAGTAAGAATTGTTTGCCCTTTCAACTACTAAGCCATATTGTAAATTTACAATAAAAACAGGCATATCAAATAGTGAAATTATCCAAAATAAAAAAGTCATAAAATAGCTTTAAACATATGAATAAATTTCTAATCTCTGGGTTTGAAAGAACTGTTTTAAGAACACAACAATGGAAGATAAAGTAGTTGTAATGGAAAATAAAACAATGTAAAATACTGACCAACTTGGCAGCATATATATATTTTGTAAAAACATAAATAAAACTTGCAGGCAAGTGAAACCCGGTAATGTATGTGTAACTTAGTATGTGTATTAGTTAATGTGCAAAATACATTGTAAACATCACCAAAGTCTCCTTTCATATCATTCAAAATGTATAAATACTCAAAAGAAGAATTTTAATGTTCATGAATAGTTAATACATAAAAGAATGCAAATAGACAATTAAATTATAAAACATTCTGCCTCACTAGTAATCAAAACAAGTTCATCATAGTCACATTGAGGTTGCATTTTTGCCCATCAAATTGGCAAAAAATAATAATTAAATACCCTGTTTTTGTAAGAATTAGAGAAAATGAACACTCTGCATATGGCTGATAAGAATATAAATTTGGTAGATGATGTGGAATAATATAACTCTATTTTTATTCCTATTTTTCTCCATGGGTAGGTATTTACAGGGTTGTAAAAGTATTCATTCTCTTTGACCCAATATTTCTACTTTTGGAATTAAGCTGTAGGAAATATTCAGAGAGTCAAACATAAAATTGTGGGAGGTTGACAGGGAGCTCATCACAATACTATTAAATTACCAAAAATTGAAATCAACATAAATATCCAATTCTGGCATCATAATATGATATTTCTGCACAATGAAATACTCATTAAAATTAAAATAAGAATTCCAGACAGTTTAAGTTGGTCATGCTATAAAGTTACATGACAAAATTAAGATATTGAACATTACAAAATAAAAATATCAAGAAACTACACCCAGTTGTTAATAATAATCATTGTTATGAGGCTTGTGTGTATTTTTATTTTCTTCTTAATACTTTTGTGCAAGTAAGAAGCAGAGACTTTCATATTGAATAAAAGATTTTCTATAAGATACTCAAAGGTCACATTACCTGGCCTCAAATGTGGCCCCTTTGAGATTCACTAAGAAGTATAAAGTGGGAGAAGCATACTTTTCTGAATCATAAGTGTACTAGTTCAAATCCTATAACTGCTTCCAAAAAAAAATAGCTTTTTCCTGAGCCCTGGTTAATCATCACTATTGAAAAGGATAACCCTTATAAATTGTCTAGCACAATACCTCACATAGATTACGTATTCTCTTAGTATTAATTCCTTTCTTTCCCTTTCTGCTAAATCGCTATTCTGACCACTGTTGACCAGACACTCTTTCTCTAATAGCACTGCCCCTCCCAAGTCAGGACTCTTGGAGACACATAGCCTCTACCTCCCTGTTGGAGAAAAGTCCCAAAAGCCTAAATTCAGGATCAGTTTTGAATATCTGACAGTTAGCCTTATTCAACTTTATAAGAGCTTTAATAGGAAACACTTAACATACACGGGCAAACCAGCTGCCCCCCCCCAGTGGTGGCAGGCCAGGAAGAAATCCACAGCCCTCCCCGGACAGGGTATCTTTTCTCTAGAGTGTTAGTAGTAAAAGCATTTGGTGGGTAGCCATGCAGACCACCAGAAAGAACAATGCATTTCTAAGTTAACAGACAACGTCAGGCAGTTATCCACACTTTCTATATTCCTTAACCTCCTTCCTGGGGCCTGCTGTTTGTCTTTGGATGGTATTCCGGCTTTCTGGATAGTCAGCCAAACCTGAGGCGACAGAGAGTTGAACAGTCACAGAAAGTCATACAGAGTGCGACATTTCCCAGATGGCCTTACTGTTGGAGGCATGTTGCGTCTCTGAGCTCCTCCACGCTCCCCCACTCCATAAGCATTCACTTGGTAGCAAGCCTTGTAACTTTCTTGTCTTGAGCTTCTCCTGTCTCTAGTTCCTGCAGCTCCCTAGTTAAAGCTCCCCTGTTTTCTTGTAGAGTTCGGAAACTGCTTCCTATCTGGCCTCCCAGATTCCCAGCAGCTCTCTACATTATTACCAGAGGTAGCACCTTAAAACGCAAACCTGATCATTACTACCTTACTTAGCGTCCTTTGGTGGCACCCGGCAGTATGAGTTACAAACTCAGTAGTATTGCATATGAAGTTCTTCATGATCTGATCTTTGCCCTTTTTTCTCCAACCTCCATTCCCACCCATCCCTTCTTGTAATTTACCTCAGGGAGACATGTTCATCCCAACGCTCTCTTTATCCTGGTAAACTCCTTTCTCCCCTCTCTCTGGGGCTCGATCACTCCTGCCCTTCATTTTCAAATATTTCTCCTCCAGAAAGTCTTCTCTGACTAAACAAACTGTGTTAGTTTACCTTTCTCTGGGTGGATAAATTTCTGTGCACAATGCTGTCATGGAGTTTATGACCCTGTGTTAACATTTATTTTCACATTTATCAACACCATGAATGCTTTGAGACCAGAAACAGTCTTTCTCATAGTTATAAACCCAGCTCCTAGCATAATACATTATAAGCATATATTAATACATAAATTAATAATATGTGGAATTTTTCCTGCCTTCCTCAAGTTTATTTGGGGGGGAAAATAAATGTTGTGCACCCAATTGTTTTTCAAATTGTCTATTTTTACAACAATTTAGAAAACACCATGATGATATATTCCTTCCCTTTATATATCCAAATGCTTTAGTAATATTAAATTTCCAAGAAAGCAGGTAATGACATAATAAAAATAAAATTAAACTTGGTGTCAGAAGAATTGTACTATTTATAGCTCTGTGAATAACTGGTTAAATAACAGTATTTCTAATAGCTTCTCTATGTTTTAGTTTTCTCATTAACTAAGGGATAATCTCTGAACATTATTCAAATTCCAAAGTGTGGCAATTCTCTCTACACTTTCCTTTTGTAGAATCTAATAATCACCTCTTTTTAAAATTTTTATTTATTGATTTTAGACAGAGAGAGGAAGGGAAAGGGAGAGAGAGAGAGACATTGATTTGCTGTTCCACTTACTCAAGCATTCCTTGGCTGATTCTTGTATGTGCCCTGATCAGGGATGGAACCTGCAACCTTGGCTATAGGAACAATGCTCTGACTGAGCTACCGGGACAGGGCATAATCATCTTTTCTCTATGACAGTTTCAATTTCTCTATTTTTTTTTCCTTTCTAACTTACAATTAGTATTATTAATTTTTAGTGTTCTAGTCACCTAAGACATAATGCACTCTTTCTTGGCCTTCTTGATTTTGGTGTCTTCTCTCTCTAGATTTGTAACACACCACTGCTAGATCATTTTTATACCAAACCCTTGAAGCTGTCATCTGTCTATTTCAGTGAGTCTCCTTGGCCCTCAGGTAAAATATCAACTTCTGAATGTTACCTTCAAAATGCTGAAACCCATTCTCCCTTCTTTCTCACCCTCTCTTCACCTTACCCCTTTCCCCACTTCTCTTACAAACCCTTTCTCGTGCAGAGCAGCCTTTGGCCGATGCGGCCCAGTTCGCCTCTGTGCTATCTTTCCGTTCCATTAAGTAGCTCAACACCTATCTCCTTCAAACACTTGTCCTTGATTAACCCCATTTCTCCCCCAACTCAGTGTACCAAGTAATAAACAATCTGGCCAAATACTCAGATTATCAAGTTCACAGCACAAAAATACTGTCATTCAAAGGAGAAAATTGGTTAGATTAAAACCTGGAATAAATCTGGAAACACCCAGGTCATGGTCTCATTTTATCCCAGATCGATTGGCACTCTTCCTGCAATCCTCCCAGGGAAGGTCTGATAATTTAGCTTAAGTCGAACAGCAGCAGGCCCACGAAGCTTTCAAGCTCTCCTGAGATTCTAGTAGGTGGAACCCTTCCAGGTTATTTGATATCTAATAAATGTACTGATCTAATTTAAATGTTCTTTATTTTACATTAACAATATGAACAAATTTTACCTCTCTAATACTTTCAGAACCTAAAAAAAATTTAAAAATCAATGAATATGAACTCTTTGGTAATTTGGTTACAATATTCATAGCATGTTAACAGCTGAAAAGGACTTTATACATTGTCTGGCTCAAACATTATTTTACAGGCAAGGAAATTGAGACCCACCAAAGTGAAGTCATTTATAGAAGGCCCCACTGTTCTTAGGTGAAAGCCAACATTCGGCCTTACGCTCCTGATTCCCAGTTGCTCCAGGTTTCTTCATGTTTTGTCCTTTAATGCATTATTAAGGCATAGGCAGAATAATCACATTATCACAGCGCCTCTGAAACTGATCTCTGAATATAGTCCTTCACCGTTAGACGTTGACTTACACTTGTTATTGGAAAAAGGCAACCGTAGTTTTATTATAACTAGAAACCCAAAAGTACAAGGAACACCAAGACATGTTCTTATTCGTAAAACATAGTAAGATTTGACAAGTCATTCTCAATATTTCCCAGATTTGCCTGTTACCAATTTATCTATGAAGCAAACTGATACAATTTGAGCTTTAACTTTTAAGATCAGTAATAAACAGCTAGACTGTCATTAGGGACATTATTTGGAGGTCAAGAGAACACATTTGGGACCTGTTAAGTTCTGCATTATAATCGTTGTCTGTAGCTGTTTCTGTAGGGAACTAGCCTCATGGGTGAATTAAATAACCCACTGCAGGAGTTCGAAGGCATATTCCTGATACAGTTTTTAATCATGTAGGTAGAATGAACATCATAAATAATCACTTTTATGTTTTACACCTGGTTATACTAGTGATGAAAATTTTCTGTATCTTTTTCTAATATATCATCTTTAGAAAAATATATTAGAATCTGTTGTTTGTGACTTTAACCTGTGGTATTTATAAAATGAAGGCAGAAACTTGGGAATTTGTTAAATTTTTTACTGAATTTGCACTGCGCAGTTATAATTTTAGGTACTGTTAGGCACTAGCTTATCAATTAGTGTTAGCTATTTAATCACTGAAACACCTCAATCTTCATTTTCTAGATTAAGAAATTACTCTAAATCAAACAGCTAGTATTTTTATTTGATAACCCAGGTGTTGCTCACTTTAAAACCCATGCTCATGAAAAATAAAAAGTCATGTTAATTGATTACCATCTAGGTGCCTGGTGCCAGTGCCAGCTGGAAGGAATGCAGAGGCAAACTCAACAGCCTTTCATATTACATAAATACACACACACACACACATACTCTACTCTGATGTACATATCTTTGAGCTTTATTCTATAATATAATTAAATAACTTACAAATAATTTGATTTTAGCAGGCTTTATTTTTAAGATTGTAGAGGGGGACCAGAGTCAGTGCTCGATCAAGGCTAATTATCCCTCAGTGCTCGGAAAAGATCCTTCTGTGTGCCTGTGTGAGGCCCTGTGAATCACAGCTTTCCAGTGTGGCCAAAGGAAATGGGCAGTATTCCAGGCGCAGGGGCTGCCAGGCACTCCTCTCTCTAATCCTTTCGGGTGTTTATTTTCCCAGCCTCAGGTAGTTTCCCTCATAGACATTTTCTATCACTGATAGACGTAATCAATGCATTTCCGTATGGGATATCCTCTGCAGATCTCTGGGGCTCTCCCCCGTGAAGCTCTCCCTCTCTGGTGTTTTGCCCAATAAACTCCAGCAGCCTTCACCTCCCTGGACTCTCAGCTCTAGGTCTTCCCCTCAGGGAGTTCACTAACCATGGCTGGGATTCTTCCTCCTTGCACCGCAGCCTGGAAACTTAGTGCAGTAAGCCAGGCAAGCAAAGATCTAACCTCAGCTATTTGCCATATCTCAAGAATCATGTCCTTCATCACCTGGTGCGAGTGTTTGGGAAGCCATCACTTAATGTATTTTGTGTGTCTTCGATTGCTACCAGGAGAAGGCAGCAATTGCTGTTTTGTTTTTGGTTTTTACTCCATGTTGGTCAGAAGCAGAAGCCTTGTGACAGGAATTTAAGGCAAGGTTTAAAAGCATTAACCAAGGTCCACTATTTTCCAAACCTGATCCTTGTTGCTCTTTCTACAAAACAAGTTTGGTAATGGAGACTCTTTGCTGTATATTCAGAGATATCTGTGAATATTTCCTGGATTTTGTCCAGATGGAGCTTGGTGTGGTCTCCCACCCCATGGAAGGTGCTGTGCTCCTACCACCCAGTCTCATCGGCTTCATTCTTCCTACTCCTTTTAAGTTGATCAAATTCTAAACACTCACCAGGACATGAGAAATTGTTTGTATGCCAGTTCTCAAGAATGTATTCTCTACTCAGGGCATAATGAAAAAATATATAAATTTCTTCTTTACTTCCTGAATTGGTAAGTTTAATTGGAACTTAGAGTTTCCAGCCTTTATTCAGTGGTCTAAGTTCATACTTCCTACCTTGCTTGTCTGCATACCTTAACTTGTGTGTGTGTGTAAAATGATTTACACTTTTAGTCTTTAAAATCTTTTTCTGTGTTTTTGGACATACACTCTCCCTCATTACATGCAGCATTTACAGTACTAAAATGTCCCTCTTTAGGCACCTGGGAATTTTACTTTATTGCTAGGTTAACTGAGTGTTCATCCTGACCAACCCCCTTTTAATTTTGTCTAGCATTTCTAGGTTTTAATAATTGGAAGGTGTTCACAATTAACATGATTGGCCATGGTCTGAAAGTAAGAAATCTATCTTTATATATATATTTTTTATCCTTATTGATTTCAGAGACAGGAAGGGAAATTTATTGACTTCAGAGAGAGGAAGGGCTTAAACCACAGTCAGGGGATCGAGCCCACAACCCGGGCATGTGCCCTGACCAGGAATTGAACCACAATCTCCTGCATCCTAGGTCGATGCTCAACCGCTGAGCCACACCCGGCTGGGCTACCTTTATATTTTATGTACAGATATTTTTAATTTTTTTTACTGAATGTAAAGTGGCAAAACATATCAGCCACGAATAATAGCAACAATTTTTTTTTTAAGTATATCTGTAGATTTCAGAGAGAGGAAGAGAGACAGAGACAGAAACATCAGTGATGAGAGAGTCATTGATCGGCTGCACACTCTTCACCGGGGATCGAGCCCGTAACCCAGGCATGTGCCCTCACCGGGAATTGAACCACCATCTCCTGGTTCATAAGTTGATTCTCAACCACTGCGCCACACCAGCTGGGTGCAACAAAATTTTTAAACATCCCAAGTGATAAAGTTTGTTTTAAACAAACTTTTAAAACATCCCAGAATAATAATGACCCAAAGTCTACTGACTAAGCAATTTATAAGCACAAAAGTGTGTCTGTTTGGTTTACATGTTTCTATTTCTGTGTGACTTGTAAAATGATGCTTTCCTTTGAGATTTTAACTAACATTAATAGGGAAAAATAAAATTGAGCAATAAGTCATAAGTGTAAGTTAAGAAAAGGACTGAACAAATTTTAATGATCTGTCATGTCAAAAGTTTAATGTTAACCTCAGCTTAGAAAAAAACCCACAGAATACAATTAACCATTGAAAATAAATGATATTCAACAACAAAGTGATGCTCATTATTTCTAAATAGAAGCTGGAAAAATATAAACTAAAGCCAAGAAGTAAAACAGATTTCAACTTTAGAAGAATACAATCTAATGAATAATAGAAATATGATTTGCACCATATGAAGCGGAATAAGACTAGGGAAAAAATCTCAGATAGTAATGGACACAAAAAAATGAATAAAAAGCATTTGATAAATTTTGACTAGTAATAAAAAGGCATAATGTAAGATATTTTTGTTTTATTTATTACTCATAAAAGTAGGTAATAAACCATTCAAAGTCCTACAGTTAAACAACTCAGTTTTGATAAATAAAAGAATCGCAAATCAATCAAATTTTTATAAAAGGTGCAGATTTTATTATAGCATGTGTAACTGAAAGGATAAGATTGGAATTTCAGGTTTTAAAACACATTTCAACCTGATACGCTCATTTTTCCTACACGTAATATGTGCATATAGATATATTTTGTCTTTAAATATTTACTCTACCAATGATTTATGCTGGATTCTAAGCTATTTTGTTTTCTCCAAATAATTTTTATTGAGAAAAATGTTTCTATATAATTTTGAGATTGTTATAAATATCACCATCTGTGATTTTCAAACTCTCATAAGACTCCCCAAGAACTGGGTGCAAGCTCGTTTTGACACAAGGTTTAATAGCCTAGGTGACATTCGCTTTTCTATTTTGGTGGAATTTGGTATCTCACAAGTACCCCTAACATTTCTGAAAAATATCAGGCAGAAATACAACCTCATAAAAAATGAACAAGCCAGTCCTGGTTCAGTGGTTAGAGCATCAGCCCCAACACTGGAGGGTCTCGGGTTTGATTCCCAGGCAAGGGCAGGTACCTGGGTTGCAGGTTCAATCCTTGCCCCAGGTCAGGGTGTGTGAGGGAGGCCACCAATCGATGTCTCTCTCTCTCACATTGATGTTTCACTCTCACTCTCCTCTCTCTCTTCCCCTAGCCCTTCCCTTCCACTCTCTCTAAAAAATCAATGGAAAAATATCCTCACTCTTTGGGTGAGAATTAAAAATAACAATAATAAAATAAAATTAATAAGCCAGATAAAAACAATTAGGTAAAAAAATGGGGGGATATTTTTTCTTTAATAACAAATAGTGGAAAATTTTTAAAAATGTATACACTGAATGTAAAAATGTTGTTAATGTTCTTTTTTAAATTAAACCTTATAACTCTCATGTAAGCCCTCTTTAATATCTACCTGAGTCTTTACAATTCATATTAACTTAACAAAGTCACTTCCAAGGAAATGCCTTAAGAAAATAATGAATGATGATTGCAAGATCTGTGTAAACTGATATTCATATATAAGTGTTTATATTAAAAAATTTGAAAATTACCTAGATATTGTAAGTTTTAAATAACTAAAAATTACAGAGACAGAAGGGCAGCTCACAGGCAATTGGAACTTACACAGGGAGGGTGTTATGGGAAGAAAAGCAGCCTATTGGAGGCTAATCCTGGACCAGGAGGACATCCAGACAGGCAGTGACCTGGAGTGGTCAGGTCAGGCTACACAGAATGTCTTTGACCTGGACATGCAGGGTGTTTTCCTGGAGTATGCAGCTCAGGGGCCTGGTTCTCTTGAGGGTCTTTCTTTGCAGTGTCATTCAGTAGTGATGCCCCAAGCCTAGACCAGGAAACATGTAGGCCTGTCCCTGTTTCTCTCTTTAGGACATTCTCTAACTTTCTATTCTTCCCCAACCCACATGGGATAAACCAGATGCCCCAAGGCTCAAGGATTCATGCCTATGGGGTTATCTCTGGGCCCCATAGCTTCTCCATGGTTTCAAGAAAGCAGTTGGTTATAGGGTCACTCCTATGGGGGCCATAGTTATTTCACTGGATTAGGAGAGATTCATGCCTGAGAAGGATAATAACATGATGAATTTTACTCTTTGAACCAAGGGGAGCTAAGGGTGACTGATGGTTCACTGGTTTGAGCTAAAATGTGTAGCCAGTACACTGACTCTTGCCCTTCTACCTTCTGATTGCGATGCTATCTCTGATCTACAGCACCTAAGGGCTGTGGAGAGTCCACCACTGCCACTGGTATCTCTTCACAGGTTTCCCATCAGATGTTAGTCCTTCCTCCAGGAGACTCTCAGCCTATCTCCTCCAAGAGCACTCAGGACCATCAACAAGTCTTTCCAATCTATGTGCTCTCTTACCTCTAAATACTGTGATGTCATGCTTCTCCTGGTTGGTCTTAAGACATATCAGGTGAGAGATAGACTTTCCTTGTCCAAATGGGACCATTCTTTTCTCTCTCTCCAGGACTTCTGACCAACCTTCCCTACTGGTGGCATTATTTGGAAAGCAGGAAGGCAAGGAATATGGTCAGCATTGAAAGTGATTTTATTCTAGGATTGCAGTGATTACAATCCACACAGTTCAAGAAAAGGTAGCATTAGAAAATATGTTGTTCTGGATTTTTACTAGAAAATTCTGTATGGTAAATTTCACGAGCACAGAATGAATCACCATATTTCCCTTCCACACTCTGGGTAAGACTTGTATTTATGGTTACTGTCAATGATACATGGTAACAAACTCTGAGTCAGTGGAAACCAGTATGAGCTGCAGGATGGATGATGCAATGTCATGAGAAATTATGAAATCAGCTATAGATAGGTGTTACTGCAGAAATAAGATCATCTATATTGTTTTAATACGAACAGATTCAGAAGATCCATGGCATTGTAAATAATAACCAGGTTGCTCCTTTTTCCTGGGAGATAGGAAATTAATCAGGAATGGTGCATTTCATAATAAATAACAAGAAAAGCTAGTTCTTGAATCTGAATGGGAAGAGATTGTGCCTAGGTGATGTGAAGACTATCTGCATGCATTGATTTAACAATAAACAAATATATGTGCCTCTACCTATTTTTCTAAATGTTTTATATGTCTCCATACCTTAAATGAACCCATGAATATTCTAAATAATTTAAATCATATTATTTATAACAACAGAAGGTCACAAAAATATTTTTCTGGGGTCCCACAAAATCTATCAATTGTCTTGTGGTTATGCAGAGGGCAGTTAAGCAAATACAAAATTGTATTGAGTACAATGGGATGCAGGCATCTTACACTTGGGAAAGTGTATCACAAATGTGTAAAGAGGTAAATCTAGAATGAACACTGTACGGTTGCATAAGAATTTGTGTTATTAGTATAATTTCAATAAATCTGACAAAAAGATAAATGTTTATAGAGTAAATGTGTGTTGGGGGAGAGGGTTATTCTAGTTCTGTACATTGTAAATGGCTCTGAAAAGCAACACATCAGCAGCCATGAGCATACCTAGAGCATCGATCTTGGTTTTTAATTATATACCTCAGTAAAATATTCCAGAGCCTCTTGAAAAAGGTTTAGCCAAGCCTGGGGCAGGAAATGTACAAGATGAACCCAGAGCATCTTATTCTATCAACAGTAATAAAGCACTTAGAAATGGTGGGCACATGACAAAATGACATCCGATTTAGATTAAAAGAGCTCTTAACAGAGAAATGTAAAGCGGTTTGAGCACAAAATATGTAATGACAATAATGGATTATATTATAATGACTAGATTAGAAATCCATAAATGAGGAAATACATAAATAAGTAAATTAATAAATAACAAGAAGAGAAGAGAACGCTTTTTTTTTATAGTAAAGTGCCAACTAATAAATGTAGAAAGAATGGTGGAATCAGATAATCACTATTTAGCAATTTTCATAGTAAAAATTTAGACAAAATAAAACTGTCAATAGATGCTGAACTATTGGGAGAAAGTGTAATGAAAAACAAGATTTTATGTAGCCTCAAAGTATTTCATCATAAAATATTTATTTACAAAGGGAACACATGTAACTTTATGATGAAGATATCTAGAGATTCTATCTTCACTGAGTGACTGAAAGCTACTAATAAGGGACAAATCAACATCGTATGTCACATGGAAGGATGAAAGGAAATAACAGCATCAATTCTGTCATACTCTAGACC
Source organism: Miniopterus schreibersii (assembly GCF_964146895.1). Taxonomy (NCBI): domain Eukaryota; kingdom Metazoa; phylum Chordata; class Mammalia; order Chiroptera; family Miniopteridae; genus Miniopterus; species Miniopterus schreibersii. Next base: position 13,942,789 of record NC_138112.1, on the reverse strand, counting down.
AGCGATTTTCAACCCTTTTCATCTCAGGTCACACATAAACTAATTACTAAAATTTTGCATCACACCAATAAATACATATTTTTTGCCAATCTGACCAAAAAATATAGATCCATTCACACCCGTTGCTGTTGTGTTGGCTGTCATCATTTTTTCATTTGAAAATCTAAGGGAAAAGAGGTAAGTGCCCCTGACTAAATTCAGGTTTTGCATGTTTGAAAAATTCTTGCAACACACCATTGTGCCTGCTGCTGCACCTGGTTGAAAATCACTGCTCTAGGGAAAAGTGCGCGACCCGAGTCCCATCATGAGGAAACAGTGAGCAGAAACAATGGAAATTGTTCTTGAAGATTGAGATTTATGTGAAGTAAGGCTCTCCATGAAGGAAAACAAAAATAATGGATGACAGTCCATCTTCTGCTTTTTGCTATCAACTCCTCTGTTTTTATTTTTATGCTTTGACTTCTTTGGATATGGACAGTCTCTTTCTGCTAGAGCTAAGCCCTTTTGTTCATCTTTTCCTGAAATATGTTGTTAGTGTGTTGTAATATCTTGTTGTGAGTTAATAATTGCTCTCCTGTCCAACTAAGTAATATATACAATGGTCACTTCTTAGGGGACCAAAGCAATTTTCATCCAACTGAATGGCAAACGATAGAAACATTTAGCAGGTCTAAGTCAGGTCATATTAGTCAGAATAGGATTTCGGGAATCTATGCCCCACTGAAGAGGAAGGAAGAAAATCCGCTGAGTGGACTTCAAATAAAGAAAGTTGTCCACATTGGTAGGAAAAGAATCTGGTGGGCAAGGTAATTCTATGGCAATGTTTCTCTAATCTAGCATGGCAAAGAATCATCAAAGTTGATAACAATGTAGCTTCGCCCACTTCCAGAGGTTTAGATTCAGTAGGTCTGGTGTGGGATACAGGAAGTTTCATTATTATCAAGCTCTTATGTGACATTTTTTCCACATTATATTAGAGAAACGATGCAGTATCAGTATTTTGCAAAACTCATCCCGCTGTTGTTAATACTGACAACTGTCCTGGTCTTTGTGGCATCTGGGAAGGATCTCTGACCCTCTGCAGAGGTTTCACTCAACTCATTACTCTGCTTCCTCTTCAGTACAAGAAGGGCTGCAGGGTACAAATAATGACCACTCATCGAAAAGTACTGCCTTATAGGATTAAAGAGTGCATATATGTCTAGTGCATTCAGATCTTACACAGTGGAAACTAATAGTTGTGCACAGTTCAAAACTGGTTTCTGCCTGGCCGGCATGGCTCAGCAGTTGAGCATCATCAACCTATGATCCAGGATATTGCGGTTTGATTCCTGGTCAGGTCACATCCCAGGTTGCAGGCTCAATCCCCAGTAGGGGGCATGCAGGAGGCAGCCAATCAACGACTCTCTCATCCATGTTTCTCTCTCTCTCTCCCTCTCCCTTCCTCTCTCTGAAATCAATAAAGATATATTTTAAAAAACAAAAACTGGTTTCTGAGCAACGAATTCTGAGGTCAAGAGCCAACTTTTCTATGTGGCCTCTTTTCAATGTGGCCCCCACCCCCAGCCTTGCTGTGGCATCTGGTCCCTGGAAAATAGTCTCTGAGAATTACCCTGCTTCCCAAGCCTCCTTTAACCTCTCTGTAGTTTTCTCTCAACCCTTTTTACCTATTTCCTACCACATCATTTGCACACCAGATTTCTTTCCTTAACTATTTCACAAAATGGAAAATCAGTTCCCTTTGTGACAGCAGGATCTATGCCAGTGCCTGATACATATCAGGTGCCCTCAAATTATACTTTAAACTAAAATAACCACTCATGTCTCCTAGTACTTGTTTTATATTGTCGAGTAACAAATTACACAAAATCAGCCTAAAACAAAGCATAGTTTTCATGGGAATCTTGCATAATTCACCTGGGTCTTCTGATCAGGGTCTCATAAGGTCGAAATCATGATGTTGACTAAGGGCATCCTTATTGTGAAAGTCAAATAGGGAAAAATCCACTGCCAAGTTCCCTTAAGTTGTGGGAAAATTCATTTTACTGCAGTTGTATGACTGAGGTCTCTGTGTTCTTGCTATCTATTGGTCAGGATCTGCTTTCCATTGTTAGAGGCCACTCTTACGTCATTTCCACACAGACCCCCTCTAGTGTCCTTTTTCTCATATTTTCAATCTCTCTGATTTTTTTTCTTTCTCTGCTCTCTGGACCCTCTTTAAAAAGCGATCACCTGATTAGGTAAGGTTCACAGACATTTAAGGGAAGAGCATTATAGAAAGTGCTCACCCCAGCATTAAATAATCTCAAGGGCTATTTTAGAATTCTGCCTCCCACAACATTTTTTTTTTAATTTAAGTGTAGCTGGTATACCTTATTATATTGGTTCTATTCGTTTCAGGTGTACAATGTAAGTGATTCGATAATTGTATACCTTACAACGTGATCACCCCACTAATTCTAGTAATGACCTGTCACCTTGCAGTGCTTTCACAATATTATTGATTACATTCCCCTGCACCTTTTTCACCTCACTCCCTCCTTTCTCCTCACTCCCTCCTTTCTGGTAACCATCCTTTTGGTTCCTGTTTCTTTGAGTCTCTTTTGTTTTGGTTTGGTTTGGTTGGTTGGTTGTTTTTAGAATCCACATATAAGTGAAACCATACAATATGTGTCTTTCTTTGCCTGACTTATTTCGTTTAGCATAATACTAAATGAATTTTTTTCATCCAGGATAGAAAACTTCACAGTCTAGTACTATAGCAATATCTACCCACACAGGACCAGGACAAAGAGAGGAAAGAGACTGCTGAAGATTCCTTTTACCTTCGGTGAGATAATGGAAGGACAATGGCTAACATTTGCTCTTCTCTCTCCTTGTGCAGATAGCAGCAGACTAGCTAACTCAGGTTAAGTGCCGGCTTTGCCCAGGCACTAACACATACATTATGTGATTCCATCTTAAATGAATCCTATAAAATTTACTATTACTCTCCCGCATTTTACACATGATGAAACCTAAGTGAGGAGAGATATTGGATTTTTTTTCTTCTTTTTCAATAAATATCTATTTTTTAAAAATATTTGTTTTGAATTGAGTTTCTACCAACATATCTGTTCTTTATTACCTTTACTGATCTTTCCAGAATTCATATTTGAACTTAGGTGTTAAGAGATTAAAATAAAGATTATTTTCTTACTATGTTTGCCCATAAATCCATGTTTTAAAATGGATTATTTTATCAGCTCTAGCAGTAAACAATTGAAGGAGAACTTTGTAAAAGAATAAAGACATCATTTTGTTTCTGAAAGACAATCATGTTTTCACCATGACACAAAAGAATTCACAGATTCTAACCACCTTCAAAGCCTCAGAAAAATGGTTAAAACTGAGCTCGATTAGACAAGTTAGTGTTTGACCAAGTTGAAGCAAATTTCAAATGTGTATAATTAACTATGCATAAATAACTTTCAGAATTAAACATTCGAGTTATTCTTTTATCAGCCATGCAAGGCTGCGAGAGAAAATGGGAAGGGAGCCCTGACCTTTGTGAAAAAAGGAAAAAGGGAAAAATATCGGAAAACATCAACTAAATGTAATGTATCCTGAAACAGAAAAGGGCCATCATGTTAAAAACCAAGCATGTTGGTTGTCTATGGCTGCTTTAACAAAGCAGTGGCTTAAAACAATGTGAGTTTAGCCCTGGCCAGTGTGGCTCAGTTGAACGCCTTCCCATACACTGGGAGCTCACCTGCTCCCTTCCAGGCCAGGGGACATCCCCGGGTTTCAGATTCGATCCCCTCGTAGGGGGTGTGCAGGAAGCAGAGGATCGACGTTTCTCTCTCTCTCCCTCCCCTTCCTCTCTCTCTAAAATCAATAAGAAAACAAAAACAGTATGAATTTATTTTCTTGAGTTCTGCAATTCACAAGTCCAAATGAGCCACACTGAACAAAAATCAAGGTGCTGACAAGGCTGTATTATATATTGGAAGCTCTCGGGAGGATTCATTTTCCTGCTCCTTCTAGGCTTTAGAGATTGCCAGCTTCCCAAGGTCTGTGGGCTTCCTTATGTTCTCAAATTCAGAAACAGTGGATTGAGTGCTCACATTGCATCAATCCAATGTCTTCTTCTGCTTCCCCCTTTTCACATTTAAGAGACTTTGGACCTTTTAGCTTTTCCTTCCGGAAACTTCTATTGCCCTTCTCTTGCTCAAAGGACACACACTGTGACAGGCCAGAAGTCAAGGCTTTGCGTAAACCTTGTTGCAGGATAAAGATAGGAGAACAAGCATCAGCCAGGGCACCATGGGGATGTCAGCAGCACAGGTCCGTTCTTGCTCTTTCTAGCATCAGCCCAGTGTTTGAAATGTGATAGGCACACAATAAGAAACACCACTGAAAGTGACTCACTTCATAGTATGTGTACCTAATAATATTTTACATATAGTTATCTTTATTTCAAGTAAACTTCTTCTACAGAATTTCACTAATAATAAAAACTCAAATTAATTTGACTTTGGAAATCTAAAGCTTTGAAATGAAATATTTAAGACTGTACTTCCTGGGAAATTAAAATTTCATATTTTCAGTTTAAAAAAAGAGAGAGATCTTATAATTACATTGAGCTCACCAGAAAGATCCAGATGAGTCTATTTTAAGATCAGTTGATGAACAATCTTAATTGCTCCTACAACTTTAATTCCTCTTTGCCATATAACCTGACATATACACCGGTTCAATGAATTAGAATGTGTACGTCTTTGGGGGGTCATTATCCTGCCTACCACACTAAGGAAATCTGAATAAAATATGGACTTTCATTAATAATAATGTATCAATATTTGTTCATCAGTTGTGACAAATGTACATACAAATGTAAGATGTTATAATAAGGGGATGTAGGTGTAGGATAATAGGAATTCTCTACATTTTGCAATATTTTTGCAAATCTAAAATTATTCTAAAATAAAAGTCTTTATGTTTAAAAGGAAGAATAATGAATTATCCTTTTAAGTTTATTTTTTAATGTTTAGTTTCTATTTTATTAAATTAGGTGACTTTTTTGTTTTCTTATATGATAAAAGCACAAAAAAGTTTAAAAAAGGTGTTTACAAACCAGAATTCTATTAAAAGAACTCCCAAAGTTATGAAGAGGTAGAGATGGTGCCACAGAAAGACTAATTAAAGTAATTAATATAATTGAAATTTATTAGCTTGAAAGAAAATGAAAACAAAACATCTTAACCATTAGAGCTGACATCAAATTTGGATGGACTACTTTTTACAACACTGACTGGAGATTCTTGTATTAAATGGACAGTTGAATATACTGCCTTCTATTGCCAAACTTAATATTATTTTTATTTTTAAATATGATAGGAAAAGAGGAATTAAAACACATCACCAGATTTCATGGAAAAAAATAAGTTTTTTAGAAATACATTTGTATTTTTACAACAAGTCTATACTGTACCCCATTAAAAAGTGACAGAGAAAAGAATTTTGGACTTTATTGCAGAACGTCACTCCAAATTACATCTCAGTAAACACAAACATTTGCTTGTGGTATAAACAAAGGCTGTTATGAGAGACTCATCATGCACCATCAGAGCATAATATTTAATTCTCATTAGGGACATGAAACATTTAAGGTTTTGCTTCCTCTCTGTTCTCAAAGGTACTAATTATGTAGTAAATGCTGAATAATTCTAGTTTCCAATTTCACAAATTAGAAGCTGGCACATGTACTCTTATTAAGAATTTGTTTGAAATCTAGTAAGACAACAATTCCATCCCACATAGTTCTTGAATAATAACTGGGATTGCCGTGCACAGGTACACATACACAAAATAAATAAAGGGAAGATTAATAAAGTGCTGGACATGTAAACCGTACTTAGATGAAAGCAAGCAGAAGGATTCTGATTTCAAAATCTTAGTGAGAAACTGCAAAAAGGAAGCCCCTCAGAGAAAAGTTGGAAAGGGGCTGGAGGACTTGAGTTATGTCAGCGAGGCAAAGACAGTACATTTTGCTCAACAGAAATCAAAATACCCATCAGAAGGACCCTGATGGCTGTAAATGTCTAACACAGGGTTAAATTATATTGGAGGAACAAGTTGTTCAGAACCCTTGCCCACACCTTTCAGATCATTCTGCACCCAGCAGCATAAATAGAAGGAATCTAGCATAGAATGGTCACCAAGGAAACAGACTTTGCATATCACTAAAACAAGATATTATAGTTAGGACCCATATCACAATCATCTACCTTCAGCCATGCAATCATCAGGTAGTTTACGAGGAGAATGGAGGCATAAAATAGATGCTACTGAAGGGGCAAGTTTGTAAATAAAGACTTGCTAGTAATAGACTTTCATGCCCAGAAAATATGAAATGTCAAAGGCATACTGGCAGAGAAATGTTTGGATCAAACTGGTTTGGCACTACTCTAAACCATGTACAAAATTGTACTTACAGTATTTATTCTGTCAGTAGTAAAAATATCCTTTCTTCAAAAATACTCCTGCTCTCATAAAGATCTTTTCTCCCTCAAGAAAAAAAAAAAAAATCACATTTATTTTCACTAAATTTCAAATTACTAAAAAGCATGATTAAAATGACATTTACCAAGAAGGAATTTGTATTTCATTAGGTGAAATAAAAAAGATTAATACATTTAAAAATTATGCAAGTTTGCAAATCAGCATTTGATGAACAGTAAGCTTTTATAAATCACTAAACCAATTTATTATTTTTATTCAACGAAATGAGGTCTGTGAAGTCATACTGTGTTATTTATACCTAAACATATGTAAATACTCAATATATTCTTGAATTAGAGAATGATTGAAAAATTACTTTTGCATAAAACTGGATTAATTAATGCTATTTGATTCTTGCATCCCATAACTTCTTTACTTTTCCATTTCACATCAGAATATGTCGACAACCCCCCACCCCATCCCTACCAAATAGTCTCACTACCCTCACAAGCCACAGCCTGGGTATGCTGAATAAAGAGATATGTGAGCTTTCCACGTCAGTGGCACTATCAGGGACAAACACTGAAGGCTGTGCCCCCATGATGCTCTGAACAGGTCTTCCTCTGTTCCCCTTCTTACTAGTGAACCGCCAAGCTAATGTTCAGGATTCAAATAACCTGAGATTACCGCGTGGCTAATATCCTGCACTGTAACTCACATATCTTGACCTACGATCCCAAGGGCTCCTCGATCACATTTAAGATCTCCTCCTGCCCACCAACATCTCAGACCCTACATGGCTCCGGCTTTGCATCATCCTGGCTGTCCTAAGTTAGCTATTGAATAGGAGCTTTTAACATACTGCCTAAGTAAGAAAGCTCGGCCACATGGCTCTCTTTCTTCTCCCTAAATTCCTACATTTAGTATAGATTTAAGAAGAGAAATCAATGACCGTTGGTGACAGTGTTAGAAACATAAAAGTCCCATCAATCATAAATCAATGCTTATAAAACATGTAGTTATAATCAGTAAAGCAAACTAAATTGTGGAGAGAAAAAAAGGAGGAAAAGACCAAGTAAATTCTCTAAGTAACTACTTTTTTTTAATTCTCTCCGAAGGATATTTTTTCCATTGCTTTTCTGAGAGAGTGGAAGGGAGGGAGAGCCTCCCAATAGAGGGATGTGCCCTTGGCTGAAATCAAACCATACACTCTAACCACTGAGCCAAACCAGCTAGGGCTCAAAGTAGCTACTTTTAATGGCACTATTAGAATTTATCTGCCATCTAGTTCAGCTTTCCACTTTAGGGAGAAATACCATTGACAGCTACTTCTTAAGGGCTTCTAACATGGGGGAAGCTGTGGTTTCATAATTCAGCTTATTTTATAATTTTGATGTTATCCACTCTCTCTGAATTCATTTTTGATTCATGTTTCATTTTGAAATTAAAAGCCCAGTATGGGCTTTGAACTTCCCTTAAGTACTATAAAGGAGAATGAAGATTGAATTTGCATATGAGGAGTAAAAGCACTAAGTGTGATTGAGAACACCACTCTGCAAGCTTTGTGAATATCAATGATGAACTCACAGAAGAGAAGAAAAAACATGCCTCTTTTTCAAACCTCACAGTAGTTAGGGGAATGGTAGGCAATCGCTACAGACCAAGGATAGCATTTGCTGCCCCCCACATAGTGTTTTATTGTAATACCCAATCATCGTGCTAATGGCAGGTTACTCCAGGACCAATGCACCCGTCTTACTTCCTTTGTAGTAGCCCATTCACTTCAGATGGAAACTGCCATGACAGTTCAGACTTTCACATGCGCCATGGCTTGAGCAGAGGTGCTGTTAGTTTGCAAGATAACATGCATGTGGGGGGACAATTCTCAGACAGGAAACGTTCAGCATGCATTCTTATGCAACTATTCAGTGACTTTTTTGTTGATAGGGATTTAGAAAGAGTAATCATGCTTGGATTTATTATTGCTGACACATATCATCAAATGATTGAACAGAAACTATTAGATAGCTGTTGGATGGCCTGTGGGGAATCAATTAAAACATTTATTTTACTTGGCATCATTTCTTGCATCCTGTCTTGAAAACAATAGCAGTGCCTTTGATTACTCTCCTTTGTATTCACAGTGCAATGTTTATGTAATTTTTTAGTGGAGAAAGAATTTTTTTCTTTTATAATGAGAAGGGAAATCAAATCTTCCTTTTTTCCACCAAGAACGTTAAAAGGAGAACATGTTTATTTCCCCCTTTTGTCTCTCAATGTCCTTCTTTCCTACTCTATAGATTTTTTGCAAGAAAGCCTAAGAAAATACATGTTCTTTATGCAAAAAGATATTGATTATGCCATATTACTTTATTTGTTGGGAGGTAGAGAGGTTCCAGAGGACAACGGAATTCATTTATACAATAAATATGTCTAAAGTGCTTAGAATGCTTGACTCTGTTTCACTTTATTCAGAACTCTGACCAGAAAGTGGTGGGCATTGCTTAAAACCACTTCAGGCCAGACTAACAACCCACAAGTGCCTAAGGCAAAAGATTATGACTTAAAGAAGCAATAGGATCCTGAGACCTGGACGCAAATGCTGAGGAGGGTTTCTTTAGCAAATTAGGACTTTTAAAATTACCATGTATATTGGAGAATTTAGAAATATATGTGTATGTGTGGGGTAAGATGCTAAGAAACAACCTGAGAAGGTATCTTTCACCTAGACTCAGTGCAAGCCCAGCTATGTATTCATTGAATAAATGTCCCAACACTGAGTGGGTCTGTAGACTGGCCAAGGTAATTGTTTCTTTGCGTCTTAGTTTTTAGTCTTTGGGGTAAAAATAATAGCTGAACACAAGATAAGTAATAGAGGTTCCAGTAATCACACACAGGAATACTGTCTTTGCAAAATAATAGTTTGAAAATCACTAAACAAATGGACAGCTATAGGTATTAGTAACTTGGAAAAAAATACAGTAAATCCTGGGGGAAAAACAATCTGATTCTCATAGTTCCCTTGCTATAGTATTCAAATCTGAATTGTTCAACAAATAATCCAATGCTTACAACGAAACAGGAAAATATGACCCATCTGAAAAAACAAAGCCAATTGACAGACATTATCCCTGATGAAGCCATTTACTAGAAAAAGAGTTTTAAACAAGTCTTTAATATAGTGAAAGAGCTAAAGAAAACATAAAACAAGAAAAAAAATCAGAAAAACAGTGTATAAAAATAAGAATATCAATAAAGATATAAAAATTATAAAACAGAGTCAAATATAAATCCTCTTGCTAAAATAACTGCTACAAAATATTCACTAGAGGGACTCAACAGCAGATTTGAGCAGGCAGAAGAGAAAATTAGCTAACTTCAAGACAAAACAGTGGAAATTACTGAATCTGAATATCAGGGGGGAAAAGAAGAAAAGTGAACAGAGCCTAATTAACCTGTAGTACACCATTATCTGGACTAACATGCATATGATGGAGAAAGAAATTTGACAAAATAATAGCTGAAAATATTTCAACCTTGATTGAAGACAGAATCTACAAATAAAAAAGAAACCACAACAAATAAACAAAAAAAAAAATCAACAAATCCAAGTAAGATAAACTTAAATAGACCCTAACCAAAATAGATCGAAGATTGTGAAAGACAAAGACAACAATATAATCCTGAAAGCAGCAAATGAGACACAACATATCAAGTACAAGGAATCCACAATATGAACAAATAGTCAAATTCTCCTCAGAAACCATGGATCCCAGAGCAGTGAGATGACATTTTAAAGCACTAAAAGAAAAAAATGAGTGGCAGGCAGCAGTGTTGAAGCAAGGCAAACAAATTTATTAAAAATACATTTGGCATAAAATACAAGCAGGCCACCCAGCTAATCTGAGCACCCCACCTGATGGAGGTTTAGGAATTTTATACTTTTCTGTCTACAGGTTTCAAGATTCCTCTGTCAGATATCTTGGGCAACAGACTAGATTTCAAGGTCCCTCCCTCTTTTACTTTGTTGTGGCTTTTCCCAGAATTCATGAGAACATCTGACAATTTTATCTTGGCAAGTCCCAAGACTGCTGACTTCTTTATTCAGTGAGTGAGATAAAACTACCCTTTATTTTTCCCTCCCCACTTCCCTGTATTCTTTGGTTAAGGAGGAGGGATATTAATAATTTGCTCTCAAGTGTCCTTGGTTGGAGAAAATAAAGTCTTGCTGCAAGCTGCCCAAACTGATTGGCCTTGTTTAATTTTCTTGTCTCAGTTTCCCTTTGCACTTGTCCAGGAATTTTCCTAGCTTCTTACTATCTTCCACAAAAATCATCACAAAATGTAACAATTACAACCCTAAATACTAGAACCCCAGACTATATAGAGCAATCATTGAATTGAAGAGAGAAATAGCTCTACAATAATAGTTGACACTTCAATGCATCATTTTCCATAAGGAAAAAAAACTTTTAGGCAGAGATTAACAAAGAAACAGAGGACCTGAACAACACTACATACCAACACCTACAACGGCATAATATGCATTCTTTTTCAAAGCACTTAGGACTTTCTCCAGGGTAAACAAAATGTTAACCCACAAAACAAGTCTCAATACATTTTAAAAGATTGAAAACATACACAATATTTTATCTGACAAGAAGTAAATGTAACTTCCAGTCAATAACAGAAGAAAAAGAGAAAATTTTTCAAGTGTGTGAAAATTAAAACACACACTTAAACATCCCATGAGTAAAAGATATCACAAGGGAAATTAGAAAATACTTAGAGATGAATGAAAATAAAAACATAACACACTAAAAAAGTGATAGGACTTAGCAAAGGCAGTGCTCAGAGGGAAATTTATAGCTGTAAACTCATATTAAAAGAAGGATTTCAAATCAATAACCTAACTTTACACTTTTAGGAACTAGATAAAGAAGAGCAAACTAAACCTAAAGGTGGCAGAAGGGAGGAAATAATAAAGACTGGAGCAAAAAACAATAATTTAAAAATTAGAAAAGCAAAAAAGAGCATCAATGAAACCAGAAGTTGGTTCTTTGCAATGAGCAACAAAATTGTCAAAACTTTAGTTATACTGACAATAATAAGAAGAAGAAAACACAAATAACTAAAACAGAAATTAAAGTTGAACCATCACTACCATATTTATAGATAATAAAAGGATTATAACATAATAGTATGAACAAATGTATGAAAACAAATTAGTGAAACTAGATAAAATGTACAAATTCTTAGAAACACACAAATTACAAAAATAGAGTGTGATGGTTATTTTTATGTCACGTTGATAAGGTCAGGGAGGGAATGGAGGGGTGCTACTAATGCTCATAGATATTATTAATCACGTCTGTTCTGTCTTGATCAAAGAAAGTGGACCCTAACCTGGTTGCTGTGTCTAGACTCTGACCCTTTCTGAGAGTTTGCCCCGGGAATGCTGCCCATTCTCCGATTCCAGGAACAGGCTAAGAGTTTGACATCATAAAAATACTAACCACCTTGTTACTGGACTTCAAGATTCTGGGAGCAGACACACTGACCACATACCCTGCAGCCCTCATCCTGTTTTACCCTCCCTGCTGCATGTAGCTTTTCTTCCCTCTTCGTATATAATCAGCCAACTGGCGGGAGATGTTAGAGCGGTTGTTAGTTGTTCAAGGTAGCATACCTGCTGCTCTCTCCTATTGCCAGCAATTCAAATAAATACTCAAAGGATTCAACCTTGTGTCTACTACTGGCTTAGTGGCAACTGGCAGTAAAGGACCCATTGTGTCAGGTATTAGTAACCCCTAGCCCCACCCCTAGCCCCTGGACAAAAAGAGGGCTGCATACTAAACTTGAAAAGTTCAGAGACTGAAAGTAATCACATAGGATGGTCTGAAATTAAAACGTCTTAACTAAAAGCAAGTCATGGTGGGTAGTCCCGTCCTAGGCTGGTATCTTCCCTGACAAAGGTCAATCTTTACCTTTACCTGAGCCTGTCTATTGTCTTTTTGCATCTAAGATAACAAATCTTTGCAATGTCTGAGTAATCCCTTTTTCCAGACTCCTCAGGGTACAGTCTCCCACCAGAGAACAGAGACCACAAATCCCTTCATTGTGAATATTATCATGATAATTGTTAACTGTTCACTATCCTATACAGGCCTACGTAAAAGATGTGTCTTTCCAATTCCAGAGACTTCCCTGCTTTGCTTTCTCCCACATCCCTAATCCATCACCAATGCATTTCATGTAACCATCTTATGTCTTCCCTTTTGATTCTGATGTACAAAACAAGTGGTAAAACAGCCATTTTCTGGAGCATTTTCTCTGTGGAGATTTTGCTTCCTGGCAATTGTAAGTTTGGTTCAAATAAACGCATAAAAATTATTATAGGTTCAAATGTTTCTTTCATTGACAATACGCTCGTTGTAATGTATTAGCATGTTAAAGGACACACCTTACCTCCATGACCAGAAACAGAAAGCCCATATAAGGACACAAAATTGCAGGTGGGACTCTTCTGAGAAGCCTTCACCTCATTCCTGGAAAAATCATGAATATTTCTCCACCTTATTGAGTGCCCTACCCCTTGATTAAATAAGCCTCAGTGAAAGAAGTAAATCCTACTGGGGAGGGTATTTGTCTGTGGAATAGTCACTGTCTGTCCCAAACTTCACTAATAATCTCTCATTCACTTTAAACTCTATCTGGTTAGTGTTGAATTCTTTCCTGCAGGAAGTCAAGAACCCACAGTGGGTCATGGACCTTCAGGTCCCTGGGCCCCTGGAATGCCTGGATCAAGTGGAGTAAGGGAGACTTTAATTTCTCAGCTTCAAATGCTAGGAATGTAGCCTCTGTAACGAGGAGCTGATAAAGATGAGAAATGCTGGCAACCCATCCCTCCTGGTGAGATAGCATATCCATTGACTATGAAATGAGGGAAGACGTCCCATTTTCTTAGCACCACCCACCCAAACTGGATATTCTGTAAAAACATTGAGATGAGGAGATGGAAGGAGAAAGCAGGTCATGCTCAAGTGTCACAGACTTGCTATTGGTATCACAATTTAGAAAAGTTTCTTAAATAACCGTTTATTTGCTTTAGTCTCTAGGACAATTTTCAGAGATTTTTAAATAATTTTTTAAAAATAATTTCACATTACAGTTGTTTCCTAGGGAGTGGATTTATATAGCTCATTGTGCTACCATTACAGAAGTCAAATCTTCCCTAATTACTTATTTTATTTTAATTGTTATTTATTCTCTAAATTTGTGCATTTAATTAGTAATATCAGGTTGCATTCTTTATCCTACATAGGAATCATTTCTGTCACTAAATTATTTTTATCTTTATGCATATTTGTCCACTCTAGCATCAAATTTTAAATTCATGTCTAAAAAACCCAGATTTTTTAAAAAACTTTTCAGTATACACTCTGCTTTTAAGAGACCCAAAGATGTACACCATTATGTGTGGCTATACCACTGTAATTTAACCTAGTTATGAGTAACTGGAACCAAGCAAAGGTAAGTCCAAATATAGTCACATGCGCAGCTTTGCCAGGAAGCTGCAGTTTAGACGCATGCCCAGTAAAGTCTGGGTGAAAGAGGGTAGGTGCTTGGTTGTCATTCATACTTGGGAACAGGTCATTGGCCAGAGCATGAGTGGCCACTGGGAGCCAGGAAGATTTGAGATACTTAAGCTACTAAGCAAAGGAGTTTGCTCTCTTGCCGGCTTGTGCTCTTGCATTCGTGCTTTCTCAGGGGCCTCCTGCTCCTGCATTCACGCAGATGCCGACAGCCCTGAGGGCACACACAACGGGCTGGTGGGCTAGAGCTCGCCCAAAGCTGCGCAAGGCCCAGCTCCACTATGGGATGGAGGCTCGGGACGCTGGCTTCACTTTTAGATCTACTGAATCCCCAGCTGCACATCTTCAGGGACTGGATTAAAGGGAATGGGACTTCACAAATCCAAGGGTGTAATTTCACAAAAATAAAGTTTTCTACCACATCTCATCCTCCATTGGGGGCCTCTGGAAATGCTTATTCCAGTGGCATCCCCAGAACCTCACTCCCACTAGCAATGGCGAAAGATCATCCACACCTTTCCCCCATAACAACGATATGTGGAATACATGATTTCCTTCTTTTAAGAACATAATGCTCAATTTTCCCTGGCGCAGGAGAGGGAAGATGGCTGCGCTGTGAGAGCAGCAGAGGCCCCGCTCCCAGCCACAGACTCGATTTACTCCTCAAATCCTATGCAGCCAGCTTGGAAAAACCAGAGACACATACCTGAGTGGACGGAGTGCTAGTGGGGAGCACTGAAGAGACATCACGGAGTCCGGTAAGAGGGGGTTCGGAGGAACAGGGAGCCCCCCTGAAGCCTGTGCTGGGCTCTGAGCCCGGAGGCCTGGAGGCTGCAAAGCTCCCTCCCCTCCAGGTGCGGACGGCATCCAAAAGCGGGGACCCCACACCCGGAGCGACGAGAGGGGAAGGAGCACCCCGCGCACAGGGTGGAGGGGCCCAGGGGAGCGGTGAGTCCCCGAGGGAACGGCGCCTTCCTGGGAAACAAGGCCTCTGATGGCGGCCGGCGCCTTCCTAGGAAACAGATCCTCTGATGGCGGACGGCGCCTTCCTAGGAAACAGAGCCTCTGATGGCGGCCGGCGCCTTCCTAGGAAACAGAGCCTCTGATGGCGGACGGCGCCTTCCTAGGAAACAGAGCCTCTGATGGCGGCCGGCGCCTTCCTAGGAAACAAAGCCTCTAGTGGCGGCTGCAACCGGGGTCTAGTGCTCGGAGTGCCGACCGTAGGGAAGGCCGTCCCAAGGCCTGTGGCACCCAAGTAATAAGGGACCAGAGGACTGCGCTGAGCAGCCGCACACAGGGACCCCCTGCCTCCCTGTGGGGCACTGTGCTGAACCCCAAAAAGTGCTGAATCTGCGGGGTGCGGGGAAGGGAGGAGCCCTCCCGCCCTGAGCTCCCGGTGGGAGAGGCTGGGATCTGTGACCAGCCCTGAGGGTGTCCCCCCGCCCTGAGCTCCGGGTGGGAGAGGCTGGGATCTGTGACCAGCCCTGAGGGTGTCCCCCTGCCCTGAGCTCCCGGTGGGAGACGCTGGGATCTGTGACCAGCCCTGAGGGTGTCCCCCCGCCCTGAGCTCCGGGTGGGAGAGGCTGGGATCTGTGACCAGCCCTGAGGGGCACCGTGGTGCATGAAGCCGCCCCAGCTTTGCTGAGACCAGCGGTGGGGGGAGCTGCGTGGAGCTGACTTTGGGTCCCCTCCCGCTGGTGCCTTGGTGCGCAGGCAGCGGGACCTTGCAGGGCGGACTCTCTGCCTGTGTGTTGCTTTGTGCATTTGTGAGTCTGATCTCAGAACTGGCTCCCACCTTCCCGGCGTGCACTGGGGGACAGACCAGCAGAGGCTGCCATTGGGGTCTGCACAGTAGACGGTCTGAGGGGCAGGCCTGGTGCGACCAGCCAACCCGAGCTGAGCAGGGAGGGGCGGGGCCCACCGGCCTCTCCTGCAGCCGGGAGCACCGCCCCCAACAGGAAAGGGGCGGGTCCCACTCACTGAGGCCCCAGACACCCCGCAGGGCACAGTCCTGAGGGGAAGGGAGAGCAGCTCACAGGAGGACTTTACAAAAATAAGACTCTCAGGGACTGTTATTTGGGAGCTGGAGGAAACGCTGAAAACCCCTGCTGGGGGCTGGGCAGGCAAAGGGCTCACTGGAATTCTCTTTAATTGAACCCACTGAGCCCAGGCTGCTGAAAAGGCCCAAACAGAAAAGGCAACAGGCTGAAATCAATCTGAAGCTGCAGCAGACAGAGCCTGGGGAACTAGAATCAGAGGACAGGGTAGGGACTGAGGAGCTGGCGGTGGAGCAGAGACTAACTCCCGCAGAGTGAGCGCCCGATAGCAACACCTCTAAGGGGAGTGACACCCTGGGCGACACTAGCCGCCCTATACCCTAAAGACTCTACAGAAGACTCTGGAGCAAGACCAGGCAACTACAAGGTTGCAAAAGCTGACAAGAGGAGGTGGTCCATGGAGAGCCTCAGGTCAACCATCTACCTAAAGACACCAGAGCCAAACCTGGATGGCTCCTCCCATTGGCTGATACACAAGCACCTCCCAGGAGAACGGAAATCAGCACAAAAAACAGTGAACTGCAGACAACACAAGCTGTCCAAAAGAAACTCACCTGATTGACTACTTTCTTTTCTTCTGTTTTTCTGTTTAGTTTGGTTTTGGTTTTGGTTTTTTTGGGTTTTTTGGGGGTTTTTTTTCTGTTTGTTTTTTGTTTGTGGGTTTGTTTATTTTTCACTTTTTTCCTTAGGAAGAAGAGAAGGGGGAGAAAATTTGTTTTTTCTTCTTTTTTAAATTTTATAATAACTTTTTTTAAATTTTTTTTTAACATTTTTTAACTAAATTTTTTTTCTCTTTTTTATAAAAGAATTTTGTCTTGCTTAGCTTGTTTTTAGTTTTGTTTTGGTTATTTGTTTTATTTTGTTTTATCCTTGCTTCTTCTATCAAGACTTTCTTGATATCCCTGCTTAACAACTGGGACTTTATCATTATAACCAAGTTTACTGCTTTCCTCTATAGTTTTCCCCAAATCTCTTACCAGACTCCCTCCCTGCCTGGGGCTTCATCTCTCTCTCCCCTCTCGATCTATTGGCATAACTTTTTTTCTTTTTCTTGTTTCATTTTCTAGTTGTTTTTTTTTTATTATTATTTCTTTATCCTCCCTTCTTTCTTTCTGTCTTTTTGTTCGATTGTTAGTTTCTCTTATTCTCTTTATTGTATTTTTGTTTTCTCATTTTCAACTTTTATCCTATTCCTATTCTCTCCCTTAATTTTTTGCTGGCCCTTCTTTCAGAATCTTTTCCCTGCTTCTGTTATCTCCCATAGCTTCTCTATTTTTTATATTTTAATTTATTATTATTTTCTAAATTTTCACCAGTATTAACAACAATATACATCTCTCTCTCTCTAAGCATTACTTTTCTTTCTTTCATTTTTTTAAGCATTTTTTTTGTGTGTGTTCTCCCTTCACTCTCCCAGTTCTGTTTTCACATGGGTTGTTTTCATTGTGACTGTCAAGATATTTTGTAAGATACCTCTTGTTTCCTGGAAGTCTAGTTGTGTATTGTCCTGCCTTGCCAACACTCGTACAACAGTTTACATGACGAGGTTGGGGCTGAGACACAGTTAGTCAACCTGAGAGGAAGGTCCTCCCAAGGACTGATCAACGACAATCTAGACCCAACCACAACAGAAGAACATAGAGAAACCACCTACAAGAGGGACACGCCTAGAGCAAAGAGCTCAGAAGTATAAGGAAAACACACCTCTGGGCTCCAGTGGACCCACAACACAAAATCCCATCACACAAGACTGGGAGACAGCAAATATATCTAGTACATAGATACAAACACTAAGACCTACCAAAATGGGGAGACAAAGAAACAACCCCCAAATTAAAGAAAAGGAAAAATCACCAGAAAAAGACTTTGATGAGAGAATTAAGCAAGTTATCAGAAACGGAGTTCAGAGTATGGATGATGAAGATGTTCAAGGAACTTAAGAAGACACTAGATGATAAGATAGAGGACCTTAGTGAAAACATGAAAAGAGATACATACCATAAACAAAACTCAGACAGAGACAAAGAATGCTGTATCTGATATCAAGAATGCACTGGAAGGAATTAAAAGCAGGTTCATTGAAGCAGAGGATAGAATAAGTGACTTAGAAAACAAGGTAGAAAAAATCATACAATCAGAGCAGCAAAAAAGAAAAAACACTTAAAAAGCATGAGGACAGTCCAAGGGAACTTTGGGACAACATGAAGCGAAACAACATTCGCATTATAGGAATCCCAGAGGGGAAGGAAAGAGAGCAAGGGATAGAGAACTTGGTGGAGGAAATAATGATAGAAAACTTCCCTAGGCTGGCGAAGGAGAAAGCCACACAAGTTCAGGAAGCACAGAGGGTTCCAAACAAGAGGGACCCAAAGAGACCCACTCCAAGACACATCATAATTAAAATGGCAAATGTCAAGGACAAAGAGAAAATATTAAGGGCTGCAAGAGAGAGACAAGCAGTGACCTACAAGGGAACCCCCATAAGGCTGACAGCTGATTTCTCAACAGAGACTCTTCAGGCCAGAGGGAGTGGCATGAAGTTCTCCAAGTAATGAAAAGCAAGAACATGCAACCAAGATTGCTTTATCCAGCAAGGCTATCATTTAAAATTGAAGGTGAAATAAAGAGCTTCCCAGACAAAAAAAGGCTAAAGGAGTTCAGTACCACTAAACCAGCATTGCAAGAAATGCTACAAGGATTGCTTTAAGAAAAAGAAGGAATAGTGAGAGAAAGGTATATCAGCATAAAGGGAAAAATGGCATTAAATAAGTTGATATCAATAGTAACCTTAAATAAATGGAATAAATAGCCCAATCAAAAGACATAAGGTATCTGAATGGATAAGAAAACAGTACCCAAATATATGCTGTCTACAAGAGACCTGCCTGAGAGCAAAAGACTCACACAGGCTAAAAGTGAAGGGATGGAATAAAATATTCCATGCAAATGGAAAGGAAAAGAAAGCTGGAGTAGCAGTTCTTATTTCTGACAAAACAGACTTCAAAATAAAGACCATAACAAGAGACAAAGACAGTCACTACATATTACTAAAGGGATCAATCCATCAGGAGGAAATAACCTTTATAAACATTTATGCACCCAATATGGGAGCACTTAAATATATAAAAAATTTCTTGGGGGACTTTAAAGGGGAGATTGACAGCAACACAATCATAGTGGGGGATTTTAACACCCCATTATCAGCATTGGACAGATCATTAAGACAAAAACTCAACAGGGAAATGCAGACCTTAAATGACTCACTAGATTTAATGTATTTAATTGACATTTACAGAGTATTTCACCCCAAAGCAGCAGAATACACATTCTTCTCAAGTGCACATGGTACATTCTCAAAAATAGACCACATATTAGGGCACAAGGCAAGTCTCTACAAATATAAGATTGAAATCATATCAAGCATCTTCTCGGATCACAATGCTGTGAAACTAGAAATCAACCACTATAAAAAAACTCAAAAATATTCAAACACATGGAGGCTAAATAGCATGTTATTAAACAATGAATGGGTTACCAATGAGATCAAGGAAGAAATCAAACACTTCATGGAAAGTAACAAAAATGAACAGACAACAACCCAAAATCTATGGGACACAGAGAAAGCAGTCCTGAGAGGGAAATTCATAGCATTACAGACCTATCTCAAGAAACAAGAAAAAGATCTAATGAACCATCTAACACAACAACTAAAAGAACTAGAAGGATAACAGCAAGAAAAGCCCCAAGGAAGTAGAAGAAAGAAAATAATAAAAATCAGAGCAGAGATTAATGACATAGAGACTAAAAAAACAATACAAAAAAAAAATCAATGAAACCAAGAGCTGGTTCTTTGAAAACGTAAATAAGATTGATGCACCTTTAGCCAGAGTCATTAAGAAACAAACAGAGAGGACCCAAATAAATAAAATCAGAAATGAAGGAGGCGATATAACAACTTACCCAACAGAAATACAAAGGACTGTAAGAAAATACTATGAGCAACCATATGCCAACAAATTGGACAACATGGGGGAAATGAACAAATTCCTAGAAGCATACGATCTTCCAAAGCTGAATCAAGAAGAGGCAGAAAACCTGAATAGGCTGATAACAACTAATGAAATTGAAGCAGTAGCCAAAAAACTCCCAGCACACAAAAGTCCTGGACCAGATGGATTTACAGGCAAGTTTTACCAAACATTCAAAGAAGAATTAACACCTATTCTATTCAAACTATTCCATAAAATTCAAGAGGAGGGAAAACTCCCAAACTCTTTTTATGAGGCCAGCATCATCCTAATCCCAAAACCAGATAAAGATACTACAAAGAAAGAAAATTACAGGCCAATATCCCTGATGAACATAGATACTAAAATCCTCACTAAAATACTAGCAAACCGGACCCAGCAATACATTAAAAAGATCATACATCATGACCAAGTAGTATTTATTCCAGGGATGCAAGGCTGGTACAACATCTGCAAATCAATAAATGTAATACATCACATAAACAAAACGAAGGACAAAAATCATATGATCATATCAATAGACGCAGAAAAAGCAATCGACAAAATGCAGCACCCATTTCTGATAAAAACTTTCAGCAAAGTGGGAATAAAGGGATCATACCTCAACATAATAAAGGCCATATATGACAAACCTACAGCCAACATCATACTCAATGGGCAAAAACTAAAACCATTTCCATTAAAAACAGGAACAAGTCAGGGATGTCCACTTTCACCACTCTTATTCAACCTAGTATTGGAAGTCCTTGCCACAGCCATCAGACAAAAAAAAACAACATAAAAGGTATCCAAATTGGAAAGGAGGAAGTAAAACTGTCATTATTTGCAGATGACATGATATTGTGCATAGAAAACCCTAAATACTCCATCAAAGTACTACTAGATTTGGTAAATGAATTTGGCAAGGTAGCTGGATACAAAATCAACATCCAGAAATCAATGTCATTCTTATACACCAACACTGAACTTTCAGAGAGAGATACTAAAAAAGCAATACCATTTACCATTGCAACTAAAAAAATAAGATACATAGGAATAAACTTAACCAAGGATGTAAAAGACCTGTACTTGGAAAACTACGTGACACTGAAAAAAGAAATAGAGAAAGATTTAAACAAGTGGAAGAATATACCATGCTCATGGATTGGAAGAATTAATATCATTAAAATATCTATACTACCCAAAGCAATTTATAAATTCAATGCAATTCCTTTTAAAATACCAACAGCATATTTCACAGACCTAGAACAAACATTTCAAAAATTTATATGGAACCAAAAAAAACCCTGAGTAGCTGCAGCCATCTTGAGAAAAAACAACAGAGTGGGAGGGATCACACTGTTGGACTTCAAACTGTACTACAAAGCCACTGTTATCAAAACAGCCTGGTATTGGTACAACAACAGGCATATAGATCAATGGAACAGAACAGAGACCCCAGAAATAGACCCACGCCATTATGGTCAGTTAATATTTGACAAAGGCGGCAAGAGCATCCAATGGAGTAAAGACAGTCTCTTCAATAAGTGGTGCTGGGAAAATTGGACAGATCCATGCAAAAAAATGAAACTAGACCACCAACTTTCACTATACACAAAAATAAACTCAAAATGGATAAAAGACTTAAATGTAAGTCATGAAACCATAAAAATCCTGGAAGAAAACATAGGCAGTAAAGTCACAGACATCTCACATAGTGGACTTTTCACTGATACATCTCCTAGGGCAAGAGAAACAAAAGAAAAAATAAACATATGGGACTACATCAAACTAAAAAGAAAACAGCAAAAGAAAACAGCAAAAGAAAACAGCCTCAAAATACAAAGGAACCCCAGGTCTGGGAAAACATATTTGCCAAGGATGTATCTGATAAGGGGCTAATTTCCAAAGTGTACAAAGAACTCATATTACTCAGCAAGAGAAAGACAAACAACCCAATTAAGAAACCGGCAAAGGACTTGAATAGACACTTCTCCAAAGAGGACATACGGATGGCCAAGAGACACATGAGAAAATGCTCGACGTCGCTAATCATCAGAGAGATGCAAATTAAAACCACAATGAGGTATCACTTCACACCTGTCAGAATGGCTGCCATCAACAAATCAACAAATGATATGTGCTGGCGAGGGTGTGGAGAAAGGGGACCCTAGTGCACTGCTGGTGGGAATGCAGACTGGGGCAGCCACCATGGGAAACAGTATGGAGGTTCCTCAAAAAATTAGAAATGGAGCTGCCTTTTGACCCAGTGATTCTACTTCTAGGAATGTATCCTAAGAATCCTAAAACATTCATCAGTAAGAATATATGCACCCCGATGTTCATAGCAGCACAGTTTACAATAGCTAAGACCTGGAAACAGCCCAAGTGCCCATCAGTGGATGAGTGGATGAAAAAGCTGTGGGACATTTACACCATGGAGTACTATGCAGCTGTAAAGAAGAAGAGTCTTGTACTCTTTGGGACAGTATGGATGGACCTGGAGAAAATTATGCTAAGTGAAATAAGCCAGGCAGCAAAAGACAAACATCACATGATCTCGCTTATATATGGAATTTAAAGAATTTAATAAACTGATCAACAGAATAGATTCAATGACATGGAAACATAGATGAGACTGATGAATGTCAAAGGGATGGAGGAGGGCGGGTGGGTGGAGGGGGAGAGAGTAACCAAAGAATTTATATGCATATATGCACAACCCAAGGACACAGACAATGGTGGGGAGAGGGACTGGGGAGGGGGATGGGACGGGGTGGAACCACTCATTGGGGAGAAAAAGGGACATCTGTAATATTTTAAACAAAAATAAAATTAAAAAAAAAAGAATGTAATGCTAGTGTTCTATTTTCTAATACACTTGTCTTTGTTGAATACTGTTGTTTTGTTTAATTAGCTATAATTAGATATATACTCTTTTGTGTGGAAGTACATTTTGTGATTTTTATTTGAGAACCTGAGTGTTTTCAATCATAGATAGCTTATTTGGCAAAGCTGATCATGAAGCTAACTTACTGCAAAATGTGTAACGAAGGGAAAATATGTTGTATTTTAAATTAGTATTTAAAAGCTGGTTACTACATTTTCTTTCTCCATTTTTAAATGGTGCAATATTAAATACTAAAGTTTCTGTCGTGTTACTCCAATGTAATTTCACATGATTAATTTGAATCAGAATATGTTTAGATAGAAACATTCTCACAATGTCAGAAAGATGTGATGGATATCATCCAGAATTATTGTGTAATTTGTTGGTTTTCTGAATATAATTTGCTATTCTAATGGATGGGTCAGAGTTGCATTTGCTGCTTTTGAGATGTGAATTTGATGAAAATAATTGCTTTCTTTATTCTCATTATATTAATCATAATTAGATGTTCATTCAGGAAAGACTATGAAAGTCCATGGATTTCATCTGACCTGTTCAATGTCTGAACTTGATGAGAATAATTGTATTGCTGCCTGTATGCTCTTTCATATAGTTTTAGTGTGTGTGTGTGTGTGTGTGTGTGTGTGTGTGTGTGTGCGCGGCATGTGAGGAGTTTAAGGTAGTTACCCACCTGCCCAGGTCTAAGAACAACAATGTTAATAGAAAACTGTAATATGTTGCATTTAACTTCACAGGTGGAACAGCACAATGCTTGCTCTCTGATGGCCTTCAGGCTAGTAGCTGCTGCTATAGGTAAGTTAATTAACTAAAGGAATTCTGCTTAAGGCTTGAACTTACCTTTGTGGGGGCCACCTTTACTGAAAAGGTGGAGAAATATGCACAAAGTAATGATTGTTTTTCTAAGATTTACAGGGGTCTCCAGAATCCAGACTTAGATCAATAGGGGTCAAGGGTCCCAGAACAAAGAGATTTAGAAATTTTGAGCTCTTCCTTGGGTCCTTCTGATGCCCAGCAGTCTAGCCTTCGAAGCCCCCTCCCCTCCCCCCCACTACTTGCTTCACCCACCCTCCCTTCCCTTGACAATAAAAGACACCTGAATTTTGGGCCCTTTTAAGATGGATTTGCAGAAGCCTCAAGGCACCCTCATCTTTTAGAGCTGGGCCTTCTCAATAATAAAACTTTCCTTACTCCAAACTCTGACATACTGAATATTGGCCTATTTTTGAAGCATTGGGCACATGAACCTTGAACCTGTAACAAGGGCACTCTTTCATCCAATCATTCTGCCAATAGAAGAGGTTCTCTCCTATAATAGATATTTACAATTGAGACTTTGTGACTGTATCTTTTAAGTACATTCTTCAAAGGCTTTACATTTTTCATGAACACAGACCAAATAATTAAGCCAACAATGAGCAGAAGACTGCGTGTGTTGAGAGGTCAGCAAGAGCAGTGAAAGTAGGTAGGGACAAGAGATACAATAAAACATATAGAAAACCTTTAAAGAATCTGAAGAACACCCTGTGCAGTATCTTAGATGAGCACAAAGAATATAAAGAATATTGAAGGTTGTAATCTAGCAGGCATGACTAACATATTTATGTATGTGAAGCAATAAAAACACCGAATCATATGATGCTGATTGGGATGTTGATTGTGAATAAGGTTGGTTTGGTAGAAAGAACACTAGTAGGATAATCACATGGCCTCAAGCTGCCTTCACAATTTAGGTGGATGTGAGTTTGTGAGAATGTCACAAAATGATCTTACTCAAAAAGTACCCTGAATGTTCCTAATGATCCCTATGAAATTTGATTCCTCCCTGAAATACTTTAAAATTTTACCCCATTTACAAGGAAGCCATTTATTGGCTTTTCTCCTATATTCAGGCTGCTTCTGCTAGGATTCCTCTTTCTTCTTCCAAATAATTCACCAAATAGTTTTACTCAATCATATTTGTTTATTGTCCTTAGTTCCCAACTCTTTAATTTGTATTTTTCATCATTTGACTTCAACTGTTATGTGTATTTGTATATGGCGTCCATATCTGCCTTTGGTTCTTATTATTAAGTAGCTCTGCCTGAATTAAAATTAGACAGAAAATAAACTTATTAAAGGATAGTTGTTTAAACACAAAATTTTGGGGAGGACCACAGAGCTTGGCTTGGATGGCAAACAGGCAGGAGCAACTCTACTAGTGTGACACAGCAAGGGTCTCATGAGAGCACCGCTAACCGAGATACCGTAGGGCCACCATCATCAGTTACACCCGTTCCTGCTCTCTGCACACTGATGTAAGTGCCACTCTGCTGCTGCTTCAAAAGATGGAAGTCTGTATCAACTTTGCTTCTTTGCTTACTAGCTGTTTGCTTTGCATTCGGGATAGATAAACCTCATTAGTGGAGTCTTGATGATGAACACGGACTTCAGCTGCAACAAAGGTTGGAGAAAGATTTACTTGGAACCTTTCTCTGATTCTAAAGTAAGACGCTACCCCATAAGGGGAAGGGTTACCCCAAACATGAAAAGGGTGGTTAGATGCAGAAAAGAGTCTGTTTCATTTCTAAATTTTCTTAAAAGAGATATGCTAGAATTCCAAACTGTTGGTGAATATCTTTTGTTTTTTAAATATGTTTTTATTGATTTTTAGAGAGAGAGAAAGAGAAGCATTGATGTGAGAGAGAAACATCTATCAGCTGCCTCCTGCAACCCCTTTCACTGGGGATCGAGCCCACAACCCAGGGATGTGTTCAGGCCAGGAAATTAACCTGCAACTTTTGGTGCATGGGACCATGCTCAAGCAAGTGAGCCACACCAGCCAGGGCTGTTGGTGAATATCTTAAGGTTTATCCCACTAGGAACATCAAATACAAAGTGTTCTGAATAATACATTATCCCTTAGCCTTTACCTAATCAATCATGACTTTCTCCATAGTCACCTCCGCCCCCGAATCATCTTACATATATTGCAGTCATAAATCTGCAAAGCTAATTCTTCACCTTCTTTGTATCCTTACTCATAGCTTACTTCCTTAAGCATCCCTGATCTAACAACCTATTTAAAATTGTTGCTGATAGTTTCTTTCCGTGTTCCTAATCTCCCATAACCTGTTCTCCCTTTTCTTTTGTTTTAGCTCTCACCAGCTTATACTAAACTACTTATTTAGTACGTCTACTTTGTTACATGTCACTCCTTGCAATGCTATAAATTCCATGAAAGCAAGGATCTTTATCTGTTTAGTTAAAGTGATACATTTGAAGGACCTAGAGAACATGCCACACAGGAGGTGATCAATACATATTTGTTGAGTACATGTATCATTAAGTCATCTCAGAAAAGGAAATGTTAAAATTAAAGTGGCACATGAGAATATTAGTTTTGATCGAACAAAAACAAATTTTATGCAGGGCAACAGGGGATTCAGTGGGAATAAAGGATGAGTGTGCAGAGGTAGTTTGGAGAAATATAATATATAATATATCATATACATATATTTATACACACACACACACACATACATATATATATCTCTATATATATATTCATGTGTGTATATACCAGAAGCTTCAGGCTGAAACCTAAAGGGTAGAGTCAAAAAGAAAAAACAAATTGAAGACTGAGTTTACTAAAAAAAGACCAATGGTACTTGAGATTAAGTTCTAGAGCTTGTAACGATGGATGACAACCAGAAAAACTGATAAAAACTTACAGTGTTACCTGAGTATATCTTATTAAATAGATCCATATTAAACCTCCAAAAACTCAACCCTTGAATTTACGGAATGAATGTAAGCACTCAAATAACTCCTAATAGTTCTATATAAATAATGGTAATTTTACATCTTAATTTTCATTAAAACTATAAGAAACCTGAAATACCAATCAGAAAGAATATGTGCACCCTTATGTTCATAGCAGCACAGTTTACAATAGCTGAGATCTGGAAACAGCCCCAGTGCCCATCAGTAGATGAGTGGATAAAAAAGCTGTGGGACATTCACACCATGGAATACTACGCAGCTGTAAAAAAGGATCTCTTACCCTTTGGGACAGCATGGAGGGAACTGGAGAGTATTATGCTAAGCGAAATAATTGAGTCAGAGGAAAATAAGTATCACAGGATCTCACTAATATGTGGAATCTAAAGAACAAAATAAACTGATGAGCAAAATAGATCCAGAGACATAGAAGCATGGATCAGACTTAGGGATCTCAGAGGGAAGGTGGGTGGGTGGGTAAGAAGAGATTAACCAAAGAATTTATATGCATAACCCATGGACACAGACAATAGTGTGGTGAAGGCCTGGGGCAGGAGGCGAGTGCAGGGTAGAAAGGGTCAATGGGGAAAAAGGGGAACACTTGTAATACTTTAAACAATAAAGATAAATTTAAAAACAAACTATATTTCTGAATTCTTAAAGATAATTCCGATTTCCTGCTGCTATTTCATATTTACCGCTAAGAAGTCAACCATATTTTAAAAGTTCCCACTTCAATCATTAGTACAAAAATGCAAGAAAATCTGGAGGCAACAGAGCCAATGTTTTTGCTATAGATTCTTACTTCAAGATTTCAGTAAACCCTATTATTTCTTCCTATGTGTGTTAAATGAAGACAGGCGTTCTAACATCACAGTTATTAATTCAGTTATTCAATTATTTATACATTTCTTAATTGATTCACTTAATAATTAAATACGTACTCTATAGTATGAATAATTAATTAGCTTATTTAACAAAAAAGAACAGAGTACCTACTATGATCTGGGCACCCTACTGGACACTGTGGCTTTAGCAATTAAATAAATAAAAATGTTCCTTTACATTGTATTTGGAGACACAGAAATAAGTAATCTTAAAAAAATAATATAATTTTGGTTCATGACACTAAGAAATATAATGTGCCCTGTGTGTGTACGTGAGAGAGAGAGAGAGAGAATATGTGTGTGGTGGGTAATATGACTAAAAATTATTTCAATTTTTTGAAAGTACTCCATTGTAATTAATTTTTTTTATCATTAAGGAATCTCTTTATGATGCCAACATTTTTATCCAGAGAGAAGTCATTGTCTGTAGACCAAAAGAATTGAGACATAAATAAGCTTGCTTTTAGCCAAAAGGTCCATTATTGCCTAAAAAGGGACTGCATTCTTATGGAATTATGAAAATTTGAGCAATCAAGTAGAGACTGGGCAAAATGCCATAAGAAATATTAAAATACTCTTTTTTTGTTAACAAGCCCTGAAAATAAGGTATTATTTCAGAGTGTGTTACCATAGCCTACGGTATACTACAGACAGGAAGCAAGCGAGTTCCTGATCTGTGCGTATGAAATACGCGCATACTGGTTCAAGTGGTGACTAATACCATTTTCTCTCTTGAATATAATACCCTTCCTCTTTCGGAAGTCTTTTCAAGCCCACTTATTTTCTTTTGTACCCTGTGTTTAAAGTGGTGGATTAAGAATTCAAGCATCAGCGGCTGTCCGATTTCAATCCACGACTTAAAGCGGTGGTTCTGGCCAGTCGTCACTGAGCTACAGCCTCACCATCACTACGCTGAGAAGACACAGGTCCCTGTGCAAAATGGCCTTTGTGCCTGGCTGGACAACTCAGCCAAGGGCACGTGCATAAGAATTCTGGTATGTGCGTAGCATCCTTGCCAACATTTTTAAATGGAGATAAATACTTCTATAGATAATGAAAAAATGACGAGCCTAAGATTACAAGGATGACTTGGCTCTCAAATAAAAGTGACTTGCCCAGCCAGCATGGCTCAGCGGTTGGGCATCGACCTATGCACCAGGAGGTCAGGGTTCGATTCCCGGTCAGGGCACTAGACAGGGTTTCAGGCTCCATCTCCAGTAGGGGGGTGCAGGAGGCAGCTGATCAATGACTCTCATCAGTGACGTTTCTATCTCTTTCTCCCTCACTTCCTCTCTCTGAAATCAATAAAGATATATTTTAAAATAAAAGTGACTTTGTTGAAAAAACTTTCTGCAAACTGGACTTTAGTATCGCACACTAGCAATGTATTGATGTGCGTAGAGGACAATTATGCACTGCATGTGATATGTCCATTCTGGAGATTCCACCCAAGAAAAAGTCATCAATGAAACTGTAGGGAATTGAAAAGTATCGGTTCTTGAAGTACTCACTTAAATCAATTTATGCCAACTAAAATTCAAGGGAGCATCTTAACTAAGGAAGGAATAGGTGGAATAAACCTCATATCCTTCAATCAAAAAGTAATGTGCTTTTGGTCAGGAGATTTTTAAAAATGTGTTTTACATATCTTCATGTTTTTAATCCTAAGAAATATTTGAAGCCTAGCTAAGAGAAGCATTGGATATAGTTCCCTTTCTGTCAAGACATATTAAAAATGTGGAGCGCAATATGATTAAGCAGTTATATTAAACAGAGTGAAAGTTTCCGCTCCCATAAAATAATTTTTCTTTGCTTGTATTGATTTCCTAACACCTTATTGAGTGGAATGCATGTTTTGTGGTGTGTTTTGGGTAGTTTTATTGATTCTCTGAAAGTTAAGAGAATGGGAAGCATGGGAATGGTTTTGATTTTATTTTTCATTAAAGTCAGTTCTGATCAAGCTTAAAACTCAAAGGTAATTTCTGTTTGTAAACTATGCCTCTTTAAAAATGTTTTTCCTATGAAGCAAAAGGAAGCTAAGTGGATTTAAGCTTTGTTAATGGAAAGAGAAAGGTGATAGTCTCTTTCTATTCTGAGCTAGTGAGGGAAAATTACAGAGATGTATTCAGATCTCAGTAATAAACTATAAAGAAGACTAGAGATAAATTGCAGATGAATTAAGACAAAAATACTGAAGAGACAAATGCCAAGTAAATCAGAATCTGGGTGCTTTTTGTCTGTTTTGATTTGTTTTTGTGTTATTATTAGTGTGTTTATGCATCTGAAAGATTGCCATGTATAAGGATTATACTTCAAAAAGTTATAATCTATAGGAAGACTGATTTTGTATCAACAGGAGAAAAAATATTCTCAGCCCTTTGAAAGATAAGCTGAAAGGAGAGGCAATAACCATTTTCATGAGTGGAAGCCAAAAGTCCAGCTACAAAAGGATATATTATGCAGAAGATTCTAGGAGCAGTAAGCATCAGATTATAATCTAAATTGTATGAACATGAACTTTCACCTAAATCAGAAAACCTATAATGTTATTAAAGCTATGTGTGTGTATGTTAAACAAATACTCCTAAAAAGGCACAATCAATCCTTATTTTAAAGTTAGTTTGTGTTTTCATAGGAGACAATATTTAGTTCATAGGAAAAAATTATGCCATTATTTTAAAATTTTAAATAAAACAATAAAAATAGAGAAAGGAAAAAATTAGTCCAATCTATTTGCAGAATGTTACCATGTCAACATATTAGTGCATTTCTCCATTTCATGACCCCCTATTTCTCTTATTAGTTATCATGACCCTTCCATAAATATAGCATTTGGAATTTAATATATATAATTGTTTCATTTCTATATTACTAGTTTAATGATATAAATGAATTTACAAATAATATGCATTGATAATTATTTATCAATAATTTTCTTGCACATTTAATATAAATTGGAAACTTAACATAGCAATATTAAGATAAAAACATTAATGTCTATGGAAACCCCTCTATATTGAATTACTTTTGGAGAATGGCTTCCCAGAAATAGTCTGAGTCATATGGCTTGGGGGCTCACCGTAGAGAATGCCAAATTTCTTTCCAAAAGGGCTGCATCTTTTCATTCACACTTCAGTTTGATTTTAATTTTAAAAATATATTGATTACCTTTACATATCTTATTTGTAAATGTTTTTAACACTTGAAATATAAAATCTTCTCGCATGTTCTTTTTATACATTACAACATTTTGTATTCTTTCTACCCAAATAGGCATAACCAAGAGAAAGTATGAAATACTTATTTAATTTACTTATGTAAAAACTAAGTAAAGTATACAGCTGGCTTTTAGAAAGATGAGTGCAGTCATGATAATATATTACAGTTATGACCCTATACAATGCTCTCTGTGTTTCATATACACTGTCAGCACATCAGGCTTCTCAGTCTATTTCCACATATTTCTTACTTCTTAGGGCATAAGCTTTCTCCTGTGTCTCTCACCCAAGAAGCACCTTAACCCTGTATCATTATGTTCTCTTTTCTTGTTAAATAATCGCAGATATAACCAACTTTCAGTGTAGATTTCTTGACTGTGATGACAATGATAGCAGCGTTAATTATAATAAGTAATAACTTACTCCTGACTGATGCTCTTTATGTGGCAGACACCATGGCAACAATATATAAATTATCTCATTTAATTCCTACCACAACTCTTCATGCGGTCACATCCATTTTACAGAGACACTGAAGCTCAAAGGTAACTTTCCTAATAGGACGCTTCTTACAAATACCAGAGCTAGAACTTGAATCCATACCTTTCTTATCTCAAAGTTATGTTTTTAACAAAATTCCTTCAGCCTTAGACAAATGATATATCATTTTTAAATTAGACACGGAGAGGCCTTAACAGTTGTTTTGGTCAGCCACTCATGGTCTACTTTCATTGAATTTAGGAGGCAAATTTAGTAAAACCTCTTACAAGAGTTCTTAGTACTTGGTCTAAAATAGTATTGATCCTAAAGAAATGTCGATTATGTTTTTATTAGTAATCATCTACCCAAGGCCACAATCTTCTTTTTCTGTTGCTTAAAACCATACGACCCCCCGCCTCCCATTTTACAGCAGCTACTCCCAATTCTGTTACCTCAGCTACTCCAATGTAGAGGATTCTCAACTCCCCATTTGAATACCATTGTCTTTTTCTTCCAACTATAAGTACTATTCCCATCTCATTTGATCATGTCATTCTGCCTTAATTAATGGAGCTAGACAGTGCAGTTTCTTTTTTGCTCGGTAATCATCTTCTACAATTTGCATTTGTTTACACATATAAAAACAATCACTGGGGTTTCACATTCAATAAACATTGGAGGCAGAGTATAAGAAAGGGTGATGGAAAGACTTTTTCTGTGCCATTTGAGTTGGAATTACATAATTACAGTTCAAACTCATGTCAATAAAGATATATTGCACTTTGCAAAGGGCTTAAATTACAGAGGGCGGGAAGTTAAACCCAAGGAAAAGTTAAGCATAAAATGATCAACTAAAAATGAATTAATAATAAAGACATTTATCCGATGAATCAGCAAAATTATTCCAACACTCAAATAGGGCATAATTTCCTTGGCACAGAACCAGAAAGTTTAGGCATTCTGAAATGCTGTTCTCACCTGGGAGATTGAATAGGCTTGAATAAAAATCCTTGAAATAAATACATCGGTTTTCATTCTCTCTCTCCCTCTTTCTCTCTCCCTATAAAAGTAGATAAATATAAAAGATCACTGCTTTTCAGCATTGGAAAATGAGCAGTGCAACACACCAAAACTTAAAAGAAGAAAAACCCACCAGATGAGAGAGAGAGAGACATCGATATGAAGGAGCAATTTTATTAAAGGACGTAAAAAGTCATGCCATAGACTTGTAAAAATATTCCTATCACATTTCTGTTAAGGACTTGAAACTAAAATAGAAAAGTAAATCAATAGTAGAAACGACCCAATATAAAAAACTCAAACTTTACAGAGGAAGATTAATAAATGGCCAATAAACATAGATATTTGATATCATTAGTTTTAGGGGAATCCAAATAAAAGCCAGATTATATACCCCTGCACTCCTAATAGAATTTATAAATGTAAAAAGAATGACAGTTCCGAGGACTGGTAAGGATACATAGTAAGAGAAACCCTAACCCATCGCTAGTGGGAATGAAAAAGTGTACAGCCGCTTCCGAGTTAAATATCCACTTCCCAGCACTGTCAATCCTGGGCATTCACCCAAGAGAAATGAAAATATACATACACGAAGAGACTTAAGCAAGCATGCTCATAGCTGCTTTAGTCCTAAACATCAGGATTTAGAAACAAACCAAACTGCCCATCAACAGGTAAACAGATAAGCAACGTTTAGTAAATTTATACAATGAAATTAATAAACACGCATGAATGGGTTAATAAATAATAATGGCAATAAAAGTGAACTAACCACAGAAGCAGGTAACAACATAATTTAATCTCAAAAACATTATGTTGAGCAAAAGAATCCAGAATGATTATCTACTATATAAATAATTTATGTAAAGCTTGGAATTGATACACATGTAATAAAATTTAACTGGGTTAGATCTAATTCTTAAGGCTGTATTTTAAATGTAGTCACAGCTCCCTCATATTGTTGTAGGCAATCGTATCTTTCTACACTCAAGGGAACTTGCAAATAAGGCGTGTGAATATAGGAGTGAGGAAAGCGATTTAAACATCACCTTGATATGCTGGGAGGGAAATGCGAGAGCAGTGCTAACAGTGAGAGTTCAGGCACCTTGCTGAGTGACAGGACAGGCCTTTCTTTAAGCATCTGTCAGCAGGTATTCAGGACCCGATGACGCGCTTCATGCAGATTTAAGGCTGAACAAAACAGAAGAGTAAATCGGAGCGTGCTTTGTCTATGCTTTCCAAAAACAAAACTGCCTGGAAGTCAGTTTTTACAAAGCCAAGCCTTTGTAAATAACCTTCAGAAACCACATTCAGAGATAGCTTTCCCTCGACCTTAATGTAATGGCAAACATGTTAGAAAGAGAGCATTTGTTCAGCAACCCTAGGACTTCTTTAGAAGTGGAGTATTTATAAAACGGTAAACAGTAACTATAAGTTCTATTTTGTTTCCTTATTTAGTTGCTCCTGGATTGAATGGTGTAACTCTTTTATTCTTTTATAAAAATTACAGTTGGTAAATAGTGATACAGATTATGTTCATTTACAGAAGTCATTTTGTTTTCCCTAAGCTAATACCTATTAATAAGAAACTGGGTTTACTGTCGTTGACATCATTCACCTGGCCTTTTTGGTGACTTTCCTACAGACTGGGTTTCATCACATTTGGGGGGGAAATTACTCTCATTTACATCTAACCTAAACATTAACATAGCAACTGTATTTTATTTAACAGCCTTGTTTTTTCAACCATTGTCTTTAAACAAGGACTTTTTGAAAATAATTGTATATTACTATGCAAAATATAAGATTTTTTTTCCTTAGAGCTCACTATAGCAAAGAAAAATAAAAGCATATGAATCACATCATTACGTTAGTTATTTGGGGTTGAAAGGCGGGAGAGGTAAGGGCTAGAAAACCAGATTCCGTTAAAGTGAGTCTTCCGTAGGTTTCATATGAGAGCGGGTGTTAAAAACTCTATCACAGAAGGCTGAAAAGATATCAAATCCATGAGGTAAGGAGGAAATATAATTTGATCTTCCAGTGAACTGAGAGAAATACGTGGGTTCCGCCTTAGTCAATGACTGGACATGCCAGATAATACATAAGTGTTCTGTAGTCAAAGTGAGTACATAAAAGATTGATTTCTTAAAAAAAAAAAAAAAAAAATCATGAAGTAAAAAATCAACTCACTGTCCACTACTTACCAGGCATAAAATAATTTAAAAATCAAACCTATTATACTATTGTGATGATATGGTTATACACACAGAAATACATTAAATATTGAGAGGTAAACTTCTAACCTATCAAGATCTTTTCCCTGATCTGAATATACCATTAGGCACCATTATGATAGCCTTTGGTATGCTCATAAGAGCATTAATTAAGCTAATAAGTATTTTCATGTAAAGAAAGAGAGAAGTAGATGAAATGAAATGTTAGTCCTTTAATATCATCTATTTTCAGCTCCTCACTCTAGATTCTAATTTTGAAGGAACAAAAGCCCCAAGAACCTAACATGACTGATGTTGCCTGAATTTCCAGACTGGGTCTCTTCCAAATGCTCCAAAAGACAAGGAAGACGGCGGTGAAGTCTCAGAAAAGGTGCACGTAACGAGCTTTTGACTAAGCTCCAGGTGTTTTTTGTTTTGTTTTCAGGCCACTACAATGATAAGAGACATGAAGAACTTATGAAATCATGCATTTCCATGCGCTGTGGAATCAGTCACGAGTTGAAACACACCCACATCGAAGTCATCTCAGAAAAATTCTGGTTCCCAGCATTTTATTCTCACACTTCAAGCTGACAGACTAAGTCAATCATCCAAATTTTTTGCAAAATCAAATTCCCGCCGATTGCTGTCCTTTTTGGCTCTTATGTGACTGTTTTGAATCCTCGCTGTAAAACAGGGCCCACCTAGCCGACCACATTTTACCCATGGATGTGGGGTGGGACTGGGCACAAAGGCACTGAGCCTGCGGTCAGGACACGCTTAGGAACATTTGATGCTTAAAGACAGAAATGGAAGATTATAGTGAACGTGAAACAGATTAGCCAAAAAGAAAGATGTCACTTGTGAATTATTTTAGATGTCTTTATATATTTTAGATATGTTTTAAAATACACTTGAATTCCACCTCAGAAAAAAAATTGTGATTGACTTCTGTAGAGGTGGTTGAATAGGCGCTAAGCACAACACTGCATGCAGTTACCCTCCTATGACTCTACCTGGAGCGCGCTCCTGTTTTACCTGCCCCTTGGAGAGAGCTTCAAGTCCTATGCAAGCTGCTTTCAGAGTCACCCGTGGGAATTCGCTTCGAAATCGCAGGCCTTTCCGGGAAGGACTCATCAGTGAAGATCAGTTCTGCTCCAGCTTATGAAGCGACCCTCTTTGGTGATTCACAGGTCTCATTAACTACCGCAGCCCAGGGGCCGCAGGGCAAGGGGGGCCCCTTCTCCCGCACCCTGGAAACAGTCTCCGGTGCACTAAACAGTTTTCTTCCCATTTTGATGGCCAAATTCCTCATCTCTTATGTACACATGCTCCTCTCGTTGTGAGGGCTTCCTTTACATTAAAGCCTTAGTTATGGATGTTTTCTGCATTGGTAATTGACAGTAAACCCGCAGAGCTCTCTAAAGTCAGATTTACAGTCAGCTAAAAACGTCCCACTGTTTCTTTTAGCAGTAAGCATTTTAAGTGTCAAAGGGAAATATGGGCTATCATTCTGAAATGGATGTGCTAGGAAATCTAGACAACCAACGGAAATTCTCCCACAGAGAAGGGGTTGAGACAAATTAAACCTTCATTGAGATGAGGAGACCCCGGAGACTCAGCCTGTCTACAGAAGCCAAGGAGAAGCAGAGGAGATTTATGAAGAAATCTGTTGTATTAATACTAGTGAAACACGTTGGGGACTCCCTCTTGATCTGGTTCTTAATCATTTCAAACCCAAACTTGAATTTTTTTTTCTATTAATGTAACAAAAGCATGTCCTTTTCTGATCATAATTCAGAGCAAAAGTCAGTCTTGAAAACCCTGTTTTTCAAGCTTCAGGGTGTTGAGGGAAATTAAAATATTCACCACTTACAAAGGTTTGAAGATAACTTATGCCTCCTGCTCTCTAAATGCATTCTTTTCTTCAGCATGGGAGGAAATAAGTCACCATAGTTATGCCATATGTTGTAAACCTTTCTCTACTGTCCTGTCCAGACTGTTTACTTACTTTGACAGTGCTTTTCTGATGTCCTGGAATTCATTGCTGTCGCCCTGCGTAATGATGGATTTGGAGGAGACCTTTACATTCACTGGTGATTTGACCCAACGCCCCACGCAGAACTCCTGTACACTGCATTTTTTTCTTTATAAACCCTCAAACCGAAGTCTGCAAAAACACTCGCTTCACATTTCCCTAATGCTCAGGTTGAAATCTCATCCTACCTTTCCAGTGAATGAAAGAGCTAATCCAGAGCATAGCAGTCAGTGTACACGTGCCATGTGTGCTCACATCCCCACAGCACACAGCACACACATGCACACTCAAGAAATAAATAAGCAGAATGTGTGTCCTTAATGTCTGTAGTAGAGATGCCCAAGCTGCAAACTCTCAGCCGCCTCAGCCTAGAACAATAAGCCTGGGTTTAGGAGTTATGTGAGAAGCAGAAGGAAATTCTAAGGAGAAAGACAGATGCCTGGTTCTTTACACTTCTGTCCCATTCTCACCTATGCTTAGCCTCAGTTGTTGCAATGAGAGAGGAATTTCTATTCGAATTGAGCTCTGAAGTCCTCCGTTTGTTTCCTGTTTGGTAGATCACCTCCTTCTTCAGCTCCAATGGTTTTGGTCCTGTGAAACCTACTACCTCACCCTGGCTGGGTAGCTCAGTTGGTTGGAGCATCATTTCTTACACCAAAAGGTTCTGGGTTCGATTCCCAGTCAGGGCATATACCTAGGTTGTAGGTTCGATCCCTGGTCTTGCCTGTATGGGAGGCAACCGATCCATGCTTCTTTCTCACATCAATTCTCTCTCCCTCTCCCCCTCCCTCTCCCTTCCTCTCTCAAAAGTCAATAAAAACATACCCAACATATCCTCTCAGGTAAGGATTTAGAAACAAGCAAAAAAAAACACCCTACTACTTCAACAGATGAATGTGTAATTTGCTTTAAGATGCTCTCTGAGTGAGCAGAGTGAACAAAATGTCACGTGTTGTCTTGGGGACACTGGGCCAGATCTACTAGCAAAGCAAAGATCAATCAATTGGCCTCTCCAGGATGCCTGAGGACTACATTAGGGTAAGCGTGAAGAGGTATAGGGTGAGGGTGCCCGGACATGAGAGGGATTTTGACAAAAGAAAGGAAAATGTTCTCTCTCCCCCTTCCTTTCCATCCCTCCCTGCCTCCCACCCCACCTTCCTTCTCTTTGGGTGCTACCATATGCTTTCCCGTAGAAAGGGAACAAATGGATTACAGGCCAGCTGCTAATTATTTTCTTCCCAATCAATAACTGTCAAAGAGTTTTGCTGACAAGGATTGTGAAATCATGTGAAACTGATGTGAAGATGTTTGTGAATGAAGAATTCTAGAGTCAGAAGTGACTGTATTCCATTTCTGTAGCTTCCCCAGATAAATAATAGGGAGGCTTATTTTTGTGTGTGTGTGTCCATTCCTTTACTAAATATTTATTGGCACCTACTTAAGATCTGACACATTTAATTATGCCTTACTCTACAGTATTACTGAAATAATCAATGCAAAGAAAATTACAACATTCCAAGAGTCAGAGATGAGCCAATTATAATGCTAGTGTAGGAAATCCCCTTGCTGCACTTTACAAATGTTTATTCATTTAAACACACACACACACACACACACACAAGATGGGCTTTGTTATTAACTTCATTTTATAGAGCCAGAAATTGTAGGGGGACCGGGGGGTGGTCATAAATAACATTCCCAATGTCACCCAGCTAAGAAATGGTGACTCTGTGAACAGTCTACTCTGTGATGTCTGGGCACTGCATCACCATGCAGCACTTGACTGATACACATTCATATAAGTGATATATAAGAATTTTTACTTAAGTGGAAGAAATTAATAACATGATATTTAATATAAAAAAAATACACAAAGAGCTGAGAATGTAGGGGGAGGCAGATGGAGAGAGAGACAGAGGGAGAGAAATCCAAATACTTGAATCACTTTTTAGATGGCTATAGCTGCCTTGTCTGGCCTACCTGGGTAGGTGTTATAAACTGTTTTACTCATGTAGAACCAAAAACCCAGACAGATTTAGATTTGGAAGTTTAGTCTGGACTTCCCATCTTTTCATCTCCAGCATTTCAATATTAAATTTCTTTGAAATGAAAAAGATGTAGATATTAGGCCCACAGAAGATAAGAACAATCTCGCGGAGAGAATTTAAATGAAAAAATAAATCTGAGGAGATAACTATTTGTTGACTGTGAAACCATCATCCCTCATTCGGTCTAACGAGATAGCATCTTTCAACGATGACACAATAGCAATTTATCTTTGCTCCGACATCTGCTAGAATCATAAACTGGACATTTTCTTTGCAGCAGCCATGGTTGAGGAATGTTCATTTCCTCCTGTAAAAAAAAAATAAAGCCACAACGTTTTGTTTCTACCTTCTCAATTCTTATCAAGACTTACTTTTTGGCTCAACCTATCCAAATAAGTAGCCCAATTTCTCAAATCTTTTTCTATTATTAATATTGTGAATTTCAGGTCTTTTGGTATAGTTTTCAAATCCCAAAATTAAATCTCTTTAAAGTTTTGAGAGGCATTTTTATTTTATTTTATTTTATTTTATTTTATCTTGATTGTTAAAAGTATTACAAATGTCTCCTTTTTTCCCCCACTGATCCCCTCTACCCCAAATCCACCCCACACCCAGGCCTTCCCCATACCAATGTCTGTGTCCTTAGGTTATTCATATAAGTGAACAGGCAGTCCGATTCTAAAAACTAACCATTTTGCAATTTGACCTTCTAAGTCATACATACAGCCTTAAATGTGTCATCTGGTATTGGCCTAAATGTCCTCTCACTTGAACCATAGCAATATACCTCATAAATTGTCACTGACTCGTTGGATTAATTCTAACCATGTGGTCGCACCAATTTCTATTAAATACAGCTTCATAATGTCAAATTTCAGGTCGAAAAATGTTAATGGCTCCCCACTGTGGCATCCAAAGTACAAGTGTATAATTTCCAGGATTTAGCCAATTTCCAGAAATACCCCTTTTTCTCACATTTCTGACTTGGCTCACATTTTTTTCCTCTGATAAGGTGGAAATCCAAGTAAAGATGATATTAAGCTAACATTCTTAAATTTGCTTCGCTCACCTTATTAAAATATTTATAGAAACATAGAAAAAGCCTAAAGGGCATAACAACCAATAAAACTAAGAAATACAGTAAGGCAGTGTTTCAGAAGTAATTCCCAATAATATTAAGACAGATTGAGGAACTAAATCTTAAAGTAAACTCTCTTTTCAATGATATAGAAGAATATCACTAACAAAGAGGAATGCAAAGGGAGTATTAGCTTTCCTCTAACACCGTATTTTTAAATTTAAATATAGAAGTCTGTCAAAGAATTCAGAAAACCAAGCAGAACATCAAACACTCCTGCCAAGCTTTCCTCCTTCTCAATCTACCAACCTCAGTACCTGCCTCTGTACATTCACTGAAAGACTACAGTTTCCTTGGAAAGCATGTCAGGAAACACAAGGTTTGCTTCTGCACATTGTATGCAGGACCCGTGGTTTTCATGCACAGCACATAATTTGTTTAACACAGAAAGATGACAGGTGGCCTGTAGTGTTCTACTGTCCACAATCAGAAACCCTGTGAGGAGTGGGAGAGGGCGACAGAAGAGGCATTTAGATCTGGAAAAGCAACACGGTAAATGCCAATTAGGAATGTGAGGTAAGATTAGGAACTGGGCGCATTATTCTGTTCTCCAATTTTAGATATGAAATGGAGTTCTAACAGCACCTAAATGGTCCATACAGTGGCTGAAAATCAACTCCAACATGCTCTTTATTGTTAGAAATAGGAGTGATGAAGAAATTCCATAGCTCAAAAGAAAGAAAATATTGCCTAAGAAAGAACAAAGCTCTGTGAATGAAGAAAGAAAACAAAATACTAGAAAATTTCTACCTGTCATCAAGGGTGCAAGAAAGTATCATGGAATGTTCTATGGAACATTATTATAAGTTTTTAGATTACTTCAGAAATAATTTTTTATTGTTTGCCATCCAATAATTTCAACTTCTGTATAAGGGAACAGAAAGAGTGCAGAAATACTGATCTGTTATTTTATAAAAAGTATTCAGTGTCTAGTACATACCAAAGCCAAAAGAAAAAAACAAATACTTGAGCAAGTAGTTTTAATGTCTTTATCAGACTAAGCTATACAAATGGAAATAAATATCTACCTAGGCACATTGAGGCAATCTGATACATTGTAGAAACAAACAAATCAAGAAGCACATAAATACAGAAAAGTCCAAAAAAGATCATGCTGTGCTCAAGGTCAGATATATTTTTATTCATGCAGGGGCTGTGAAATCATAATATCAACCTAATAATAAAAGGTAACTTAAGGCCACCTTTAAATCAAAATTTTTTAAATATAATTGGGATTTTAATGAAATTGAAACGTTAAGATAAGAGGAGCTTGGAAATATCTCAAATGTAGAGCTAAGTTAAAATAATTGCTATAGATTCCTTCTAAACTCTAATGCCAGTGACAATATTGCTGAAAGGATGTAAAATAAAAAATAAATTGCAAAATTTCATATAAAGTACAGTGTCAATTAATATAAACAAATGTATAGGGAGATAGCTAGACAGAAAGATGATTAGATAGATGGAGATAGATAGATTGATTGATGATAGAACAATTTAGGTCATTTTATTTCATTTCTTTCAATTTCCTGCATTTTATTCAATGTGCTTTAATAATTTGATTGCTAGAAAATGTTATTAAAGTAATTGTAATATAATAAAATAAAATCCATAGAATAATTTTTCTCAACAAATGGTTTTGGACCTAAATATTTTATAGATGATTATTTCACACTTATACATTTTGAACTCTTTTGACATAAAAAGGAAAAAAAAAATGCTTCCCAAATAACAGGATAGATAGAAAGCTAAATAATTTATATTCTGAGTATGGTGTAATCTTGATGTCAAATCTAAAACAGTAATCACGAAATAAACATTCCCACTTAGAAAAAGACGAACAGGTCATAAATAAAAGAAGTAGATCGAGTTAACAGAATAACTCACTACTATTAAATGGGGTTTATCTTAGAAATGAATAGACATTTTAATATTATAAATTATTAACATGGACGATCACATCAATGAAGTCACCAAAGAAAATATGTTGAACTGACATTAGAAAAGCCTCAAATACTCATATTAACATGATAAAGATTATTTTAAACCAAGAGCCAACAGCATTCTTTTTTTTTAATTTTTAAAATGTTTTTATTGATTTTAGAGATAGAGGAAGGGAGAGGGATAAGAGATAGAAACACCAGTGAGAGAGAAACATCAACATCAGCATGGCTAGGGTGCCTCCTGCACGCCCCCTACTGGGGATGAAGCCCACAGTCCGGGCAACCAGGGACTGAACCAGTGACCTCTGGGTTCACGGGTAGACGCTCAACCACTGAGCAACACTGCCCCGGCAAGCCAACAACATTCTTAGTAAAACATCAATTGCTTTCTCATTAAAATCAGAAACAAAGCAAAAATGTGTTGTGGTATTCAGGAATTATTGGTCAGTACAATAAAGAAAGGACAAAAAAAGAGAAAAAATAATAATTTGGGGAAGAAACAATACAGACTTTAAAACCTCAGATCATTAATTGAACTACTTAGTAACTAAGCTTATGAGCTAAAAGATAAATATGCAACATTCAAAAACTTTGTTTATACCACCAACAATTATTTAGATGAAATAAAGTAAGTTAATATTCAAATGTAGTGGCATCAAAATATATGAAATACTCTGGGTAAACTGAGCCTGGTCTGTGTAAAGAAGCCACAATCCCTCTGGTGCATTTTTAAAAGACTGAAACTAATATATATGATTTTATAATGAACTGGATGGAGAGAATAAACAAATTATGAAGCCCAAATAATAAAATGAGTTTGGTTTGGGCGTGTAGTAGTCAATACCAATAGAAGAGACTAGTCAGAATAGATGTAGACCTGAGTACATATGAAATTGGTTAATGTGTCCTACAGAACAAATCCCAAAGTAAAATGGGCAAGGGGATTATTCATAAATGGTGCTTCATAATATATGCTTTATTTTTCAGTAAAGCAAGTCTCAGAAGCATCAAAGAATAAAATAAAATTTAAGAAATTATTTTAGAAATAAAATAAATTGTATACTATATTTGATTTTTGCATATTAAAAGAATTTAGCATCTTAAAAGCACTGGAAGAAACCAAAAATTAAAGGGTTCATAGAGTTGATTTTCTCCATTTTAAATAACCTGATAACCTTAACAGTATAATCTGAAACATATTTCAAAGAAATATGACAAAGGGTTACTATTTTAATCTATAATGAAATCAGACAATAAGAAATTAAACTTCAGTGCAGAGTTTTAAACCTCAGTAGAATTATATTAAACAGAAGATCTAAAAGAGGCAATGTTATACTAACAAATTATTAGAAAACTATTTAATCTTTCTAATCAATGGAATGCACAGTTTTTCAGAGGTATGTCATTCTCATTTCAATCTTGAAAGATTCATAATAAAAGTAAAAATATCAAACACAAGTAAGAGTGCATTGAAAACAGGCACTCTCACACTCAAACAGCATTAGACATTTTCACAGTTTCTACAGAAAGCTATTTGGTGATGTTTATCAGAAGCTTTCAAACTGTTCATGCATTTCACATGGTAATATGACTGATATATAAAAAACTAATCTGACAAGTCATTGGGGAATTTATGTAATAAAAGAAAATTGAAAACATTAAAATCATGGATAAGTTAAAACATAATATGCCCACATGGTAAGTATTATATAACTAGAAAATATTGCTATCTGTCATTTGCTAATATTCTTGGACCTTAATATTAAATAGCAAAATCAACCTATGTAACATATATACAGTATATAATCTGTATATAAAAGCAATATGAAAAAAAAGGAGGAAATATTGTTTACTACGGTTATTTCACTGTTGTTAGAATGAACCATTTTCATTCTTCTTTATACTGTACTTTTTTACAGTTTCAGCATTTTAAAGCCAGGCAAACAAACATCAACAATATTTATTTTTGAAAAAATTTCACCATTGTTCACTGTAGAACTCAAATTCTCCTGCTCTTAAAGAATCTTATTGTAGACAAATCATCTTCTTGCCAGAGAAATTTCTCAGCCCTCTCACCCTAATAATAACTTGCTTATAAACTTTGTACCCCACCGATTGAATTTTACTTGCATAGTGTTATGTGTGTGTGTCTCTGTTCTCTGCATTAAATTATAAAAAACCCAAAGTTGTATCTATTATGGTTTATCAAATATGGAAATTGAACATATACACACAGGTCTTCAGATATGACATATAAAAACACCTCTGAGGAAAATACATATAACAGGTGACCCCAAGTGGCAGGTGCCAAAATGTGGGGTAAACTGTGCATTTTACTATTTACTTGTGGGGAGGAAGAGGGGGAAAAAAACATATGCTTCTGCTCTCAAGGTTCCTAAATTATACCATAAGACCTGACCTACCCTTTGTGCTGTGACTCCACATATTCAGCATGATCCTGGGGTCTACCAGTAGTCTTGCCTACACCCTAAACGCAACACCTAAAAAACTGGAGGGTTAGCCTGGCCAGTGTGGCTCAGCGAGTGAGCATCGACCTGTGAACCAGGAGGTCACGGTTGGATTCCTGGTCAGGGCACCTGCCTGGGTTGCGGGCTCGATCCCCAGCAG
Source organism: Miniopterus schreibersii (assembly GCF_964146895.1). NCBI lineage: Eukaryota > Metazoa > Chordata > Mammalia > Chiroptera > Miniopteridae > Miniopterus > Miniopterus schreibersii. The sequence goes on along the minus strand of NC_138112.1, from coordinate 13,898,364 downwards.
GGGGCGTGCAGGAGGCCCCCTCATCATTAATGTTTTTATCTCTCCCTCCCCCTTCCTCTCCTCTGAAATCAATAGAAACATATATATTTTTTAATTATTATTATTTATTACCTAGCAACCCTTTAATAATTTCACGGTATAGGGAATAATCAAAGGTCCCATGGATCTTAAGGCCTTGTGGAAAGAAGTGAAATCTATCCATGGTGGATGATGGCACAGGTAAAACCTGCGTTTAAGAATTTTACAGAGACTGTTTTGGCTCTTCAGAGGCGGGAACTGGCGCAACATGCCGGGGGGCGTGTGGGGAAGGGCAGAGGGACAGGGGAAGGTCTCAGGGATGACAGGCGGGGCGCTGGGATAAGAGGGTCTGAATGTGAAGTCAAAGGGAAAGGCCATTGCTCGGGGGAAGGGTGGCGAGGACCGCACAAGCCGAAGCTCGGGGAGCTGAAACATGTAGGCAGGACGGGGGCTGCTCGGGCCAACAGTGCTGCTGCCAAGGGCACGGAAAGCCCGGCCTGCGGCGCGCGGCCTTACCCTGGGGGGCGCGGGGGCAGCCCCCGTGCCCTCGGTGAGACGGGCAGGGCGTTGGAGACTGAGCATCTCCTCCTGAAGGGCAGCGTGTCCCCGGCTCGCAGGACATGGCCTTTCTCCCTGGTTCGCAGGCGATGTGCCGCCACGGAGGTGACCTGTGACACTGAGAACAGAGGGAAAAGGAAAGAAGGGGGGTGTGCGTGCGTGTGTGTGTGTGTGTGTGCGTGTGTGTGCGTATGTGTGTGTGCGTGTGCGTGTGTGTGTGCGTGTGTGTGCGTGTGTGTGTGCGTGTGTGCGTGTGTGTGCGTGTGTGTGCGCGTGTGTGTGTGCGCGCGTGTGTGTGCGTATGTGTGTGTGTGTGCGTGTGTGTGTGCGTGCGTGTGCGCGTGTGTGTGTGCGCGCGTGTGTGTGCGTATGTGTGTGTGTGTGCGTGTGTGTGTGCGTGCGTGTGCGTGTGTGTGTGCGTGTGTGCGCGCGTGTGTGCGTGCGTGTGTGTGTGCGTGTGTGTGCGCGTGTGTGCGCGCGTGTGTGTGCGCGCGTGTGTGTGCGCGCGTGCGTGTGTGTGCGTGTGTGCGCGCGTGTGTGCGTGTGTGTGTGCGTGTGTGTGTGCGCGCGTGTGTGTGCGTGTGTGTGCGCGCGTGTGTGTGCGCGCGTGCGTGTGTGTGCGTGTGTGTGTGCGTGTGCGCGTGCGTGTGCGCGCGTGTGTGCGCGTGTGCGCGCGCGTGTGCGTGCGTGTGTGCGCGCGCGTGTGCGTGCGCGTGTGCGTGCGTGTGCGTGCGCGTGTGCGTGCGTGTGCGCGCGCGTGTGTGTGCGCGCGTGTGTGCGCGCGTGTGTGTGCGCGTGTGTGTGTGCGTGTGTGTGTGCGTGTGCGTGTGTGTGTGTGTGCGTGTGTGTGTGTGTGTGTGTGTGCGTGTGATACAGTGCGCTTCACTCCAGCTCTCAGCCTGCCTTAAACGGCACCAAGCCAAGATTTCACCCAGCTTGTTTCTCTGTAAAACTTCTCAGCACGTTACATAAGACTAACAAGTACAGGTTCCCCAGAAGGATCTTTAAAAAGAAGGTGTGATCTGGTGCAGACTAAGGCACTTACTTAATATTTTAACACATGATGAAAAAGTTTATGGACAGAAGTGAAGGGTTGCAGCTAAAACCGAACACGTCCGTTTAGACAGACTGAAGAGAGCGTCGAGCAGCGCGTGAGCCCGGCCAGGCCAGGAGCAGCGGCGGGGAAGCCAGCCCGCTCCTGGCGCAGACGGGCTGCTCTTCTGGAACCAGGACACCAGGCAGGCTCGGGTTGCTCGGAGAAATCCGACACTCGGACCCTTTGCACCAACCGATGCCACGATGTGTCTGTGCAGTTAGGGAAGATTTTTCTGTAACCTTCCAGGAAAAAGACAAGACAGAAGCATCTAGGTTGGACACCGTGTTATTAATTCTTAGGGAGCAAATTGCACAGACCCAGTTTCACCTGCGTGAGCAAGTCCTCCGGCTCTTTCCTGGCCCTAGTTTTTGTTTCCTTTCCTGCACCATCTCTTTTTCAAAGCTTGGGGAACCCCCTACCCAAAGAGCCCAGGCAAGCACGCTACAAAACATTTTTTCAGATTTTATCAGGAAAGGGGACAACACTGAATATTCATCTTTGGTTCCCTGCTGCCCTTCGTTGAGTCTCAGTTCACTTTTAGCTCAACCCAGTAAAAAGGATTCTCTAGACCACATGCTGGTAATTTGTTTAAACATAGGAAAAAACCTAGTAATACGTTGGAAGAATCTCTTTATCTAATAGCAATAGGTCAATGGATTTATTGATCAATTGATGGATTTGAATGTGGATATGTGCACAGAGAGATAGAACAGGAGATAGAGACGGGTCTTGTTGGTTTTAAATCCCCTTTTAAGGTGTTGAAATATTACCCCACAAATTTCCAAAGTATTGAACTATATGATGGACTTTTTTCTTTTCAACAGAGATTCAGGGTTTAAAGTTAACCTAGGTTTTAAAGAGATGAATTAAAATGGCAGTAAAACTTTCAGAGATGAAAATTGGAAATGTTTGCCCTACTTTTCCTGTGTCCTCCTAATCTTCTTCAGATATGTTTAGTAGGATGAAGGGTCTAAGGGGGGTGAGCGTGCCCATCGAGGCTGACACTCCGTATTCAAGTAGGTCTCATGGCTTTGAACAACCTATCTCTCTAAACATCAATTCTTTCATAAATAAATAGAGATGGTATTATTTACCTTGTGACTTTCTAAGGATTAAGTGAGATAATGTAAAACACAATAGATAACCCCCAGTTGTTATTTCCTTTCCTTCCTTGTTAATGAGAAATTTAACTTTGAGACGACTAATTAGACACTTTATAAGCTCAAGAAATGAAACAAACTGCTCCTCTTTTTAGATTTATTACATCTGCTCAGATAGGCATTACTGGCCTCTTCTCTGGAACAGATGTATAACAAGACCAACCCTACAACATAGTTATTCCTCTCAAGTAGCTACAGGAGCCTTAGAGCACAATCTCTCCACAAAGGGAAGAAAGATGATGTAAAGATTCAGAAATGTTAACACAAGATATGATTGGTCAATTCACAGATGCGTCCTTCAAGGCCTTGCTTGTCAGGTCAACAAACTAGCAAATTATTTTTCTTCTTGAAAACATCTCCTAATGTTCCCTCTTTAATCTGAATTTTCACTGTTAAAACTATTCATGGTGTAATAATTCCAAAAGTGCCACAAGGAAGCTTTTAATATTGGCTCCAATTGTTATTTCAATCCTGTATCATGTTTACTCAACTGTGTTGATAGATGTACCACCTCTCTGCCAGACAGGTTTTAAACTCTATGAGGATGAACACTCATGTTTATTAACGAATGAGTTAATAAATAGAGAATGTACACTAGTGTTTAAGAGCACAAATAGTGCTCAAATTCCGGTTCCAGTACTTATTATCCATATGCTCTAATAAAATTTCCTAAGCCCCTCTATAATTTAATGTCCTTATTTGGAAAAGTGGGAACAATAAAAATAGCTGCCTTATAGGATTGTTGAAGTACTAAGCTTCTGGTACAAATTAATTACTCAGTAAATTCTTGCCATTACATCAATAACTTTTGCATGCCCACTATGAGTAAGACAGAGTCTGGACATTATATATACATTATCTTCAATTCTATGTTCTATTATCATCAACTTATGGATAAGAACATTGAGGCATAGAGACTGAGGCTTATGCCAGGTGATCCAGTTTGAGGTGGCTCAGCAGGGATTCAAAACTATGAATTTCTGATACTCAACACACTCCCAATTTTCAATAAACCATATATCTCCTATTTTTTTGCTATTATGTATTGAGCCATTACTATGTTCCAGACAGTGTTACATTAATTTTCTCTTTTAAAATCCTTATACAGCCCTGGTCAGGTGGCTCAGCTGGTTGTAGCATCGCCCTGTGCACCAAAAGGTTGCAGGTTTGATTCCCGGTCAGGGTGTGTACGGGAGGTAACTGATCAACGTTTCTCTCTCACTTAGATGTTTCTCTCTCACTCTCTCCCTTTCTCTGTATAAAACCAATAAACATATCCTTATGTGAGGATTTTTTAAAAATCCTTATACAAACCATATAAGTCCAACTAGTCTCAGAATTTAAAAAATTAAAATAAAGAACAGAGGCAATTTACTTTTCAAAGTTGCAAATGTTGTAAGTGGGACAGCCAAGACCTCGTAACTCTCTTTGTATGCCTTCAGCATTGACTGACACATGTTTCTGATTACATATTATATGCTAGGCTCTGATCAGGACACAAGAGATACAGCCGTGAACAAAACAGATCAAGTCCTGGCTGTCGCAGAGCTTCTGGTTAAGGGGAGGGTACAATAAACAAGTGCTTGTGGAATATTTCATATGGGGTTAAGCACTTCAGAGGAAAATTAAGTAAGATAAAGGTAATTGGGAGAGCTGAGGAGCAGCTTGGGGAGTAAGAGTTTAGATTTATATGCAGTCATCGGGAACTGCCCTATGAATTCAGTGATATTTCAGAGAAAAGGCCTGAAGGCTGTGAGAGACTTAACACTCATGGTATCAGGAGAGAAGCATGCCAGACATAGGGGACAGACATGCACAGACCTTGAGGAAGGACCCTGTTTGGCAAATCTGAAGAACTACAAGGGGGCCCATGTGTCTGCAGTCAAGTGAGGAGAGAAGGGAGTGGGAGAGGGAGTCAGGGCAGTCAATGGTTAGGGTTCTCTAGGCAATGGTAAAAAGAACTTTTATATCTCGATGAAATGGAAAACCAGTAGAGACTATTCAGTTAGGGAACGATGCAATATAATATATATAAAAAAGATCAAAGTAGAGAGAGATTGGTTAGGACATTGTAGTAGTTCATTCAAATGAGGGATCATGGTTAATTGTATTAGAGGGAAAATGGATAAAAGAAGTTATATATTTATAGATAAAACTATAGCATATTTTGAAGTTCACAGGTCCTGCCAATGGATTAATTTGGGCCCGTGAAATAAGAGAGAAGTCAAGGTCTGATCAACAGAAGGAATGGAATCACCATTCAGGGAGATAAAGAGGACGGCAAGAGGAAAGTTTTGCAGGAGAATTATGAGGATTTTATTTGAAACATGTAAAATATCAACATGCAGGAGGAGACAGTACATGGGACCTGGGGAAATGGAAGGGTTTGTACCAGTCAAAATACTTCATTATGCAGCAGTTAACAGATGACTCCCAAATCTCAGTGGCCTATAGTAAACACATTTTTATTCCTCACTCATACTACATGCCCACCTTGGGGCTGGTGAGGCTCTGCTCCAATTGCCTTGATTCCGAGACCCAGGCGGACAGAGCAGATCGGTTAACACCTCGTCTGTCTCATAGCAGATGGAGTACACATGACACATCACACGCTGGCTCATAAAGCTTGAAGTAGTGGCCAGCATAATGTCTATTCTCATTTCATTGGCCCAAGCAAATCACATGGTAAAGTTTGACATTTTTAGAGTGGAGGAATATAATTTTCACCTAGAGAAGAGGGGAATAGCAATTTAATCAACTGTAGGCATAATGGATATAAATTTGGACATCATTAGCAGGAAGACACTAGCTAAAGTCATAGCCTGAATAAGAGCACCAAGAAGGACCTAGGAAAATATAGAAATCTGATGCCTGGGGCACTCCAGGTTTTAGAGGTCTGGATAAATCAGGAAAATAGTCGGCAATAAAATTGTCAGTAATGTGGGAAGAGAACAGAGATTGGTGTCCTAGACGCCAAGTAAAATAAATGCTTCAGATATGAAAGACGGATCAACAGTGTGTTGATCAAATACACTGAAGACTGGGAATTGACTATTGCATTTAGCAATGTCCAGATTGTCACCTTGACAACAGCAGTTTTTATAGAAGGAAGGGATGAAAGCCTGATGCAAGTGGGTTCAAGAGTAAATGGGTGGGAAGGAAATGGAGTATAAACAACTCTCTCAAGGAGGTTTGCTGTAAGTAACACAGCACAATGTCATCAGCGAAAAGCTTCCCCTCTCCATGGGGGAAAAGGGGGTGCAATAAATAAGCAGCACAGACTGATAGAAACTTCTAGTTCTTAAGAAAAAGACAGATATCATAGAAACATCAGGAGCCATTTATTTTGTGAACTCTTGGAAGACAGAAGAAATAACTAGAATAACACTTGATAAATAATACTTTTCTTTAAAAAATGAAGTGTTATCTATTCATTTCAATTCATCCACATTGACAGCAGCTGGTCTTAGAACATTAAATCATTCCTTTATTTCCTTGAAAAACTATATGTGTTCTCCTCTAGTCCTTTTATGAGACTTCATTTTTTTCCTTCCAAAATAATACGTATTGTCAATGTTTGTTCGCCTGTTCAGTTGTAGATGGGCACTAGACTATAAGGAGTTTGAGACATTGACTATCTTTTATTACATATCTAAAGTATAGTATTCTCCTAAAATGCTAAGTGAACACATTAAATCAATTCATATTCCGAGTCCTTTGTCCATTTCCTGTCTACATGTTTCTCTTTATAGAATCCGTGACTGTCTTGTGAACTTTGATTGTCACAAGTACAAGAACTTTCTCCACAACTGGACAGCTCACGATGCACACCAGGGGGCCCTGCTTGGGGACATCAGTTCCCACACACCATGGTGCAATTACTAAATATTTAAATACAAAGAGATAATTGGTTCGTCATCATTTACTTATCAGAAAACTTTCCTCATTTTTATTTCTATGGTTTCATTATCTCTACTAAATAGGTGAGAAAAGCCAGTGCTAAACAATATAATAATAATAGTGATAAGAGAAAGTATTTCTTGCAGAATCCATAAATGATTGCTTTTCTGTACATATTAAAAATTTACTATGGTCAAAGCAATTGACTCTTGATTATCTGACATACAGAAACAATCGTAAAATCTGTGCTTTGGGGTTCAAATTCAAAGGTAAAGTGTAATCTGTTATCATCACTCCCAAATATACAAAGCTTTACCAGATATCAAAGACAAAGCAGCCATATGTGTTTATTATTCAGAAATGATGTTGCAGATCATAGTACTAAAGTGATCAATATAACCAAACTTTGATAGTATAAAAGCAATTAATTTGATCCTTGTAATCACTTAGTTGGATTAATGGTATAGCAATTTGGTCAGTTTTCAGCAAGCAAATATTTTAAAGACTGAAAGAATGAATTAATTGGATTCTGATCAGTTCAGTCATGCAATAAATTATTACCAGGATATGCCAAATGCAGATTTATATTATTGTCAATACATGGTTGAGTTTTCCACTAACCTATTGAATATTGATGTAATAACTAAAAGTTTTAAAATCTGTAAGAACATGTATTATAAGATTTGTCAACTTTTCTTTTTGGATGTAGAATATAAGATTTTGTTTTAGTGGATATAGTGCTTACCTCTTCACAACTCAACATTTCCTCTCTCTTGAGATTTAAGAATTTTTGCCTAAGAACTATGGACTGTTGCAATCTTGAAATAGCATAAAATACACACTCTTTCACATTCTCCTATCAGTCATCTGAATGAGAATGGATCACTGTTGAGTCAGTCTCTCTTTTCATTTTAACGCTTAAGCTGAATTCTCTGAAAATTTGTATGCATTTAAAGATGTTAGTCTCAAGCTCCTATCATACCAAGGTAGGTTTAAGTTGCTACTTTCAGTATTTATTTATTTTTTTATTATTTTTTTTAAAATATATCTTTATTGATTTCAGAGAGAGGAAGGGAGAGGGAGAGAGAGAGAGAGAAACATCAATGATGAGAGAGTCATTGATCGAGCCCACAACCCAGGCATGTGCCCTGACCGGGAATTGAACCCGGATTGCCTGGATCCTAGGTCAACGCTCAACCGCTGAGCCACACCAGGTCGGGCTACTTTCAGTATTTAAATGTTTGTTTCCAGGAACAGAATGCAAAACCCCATGCTCTTCAGAGAAAACAATTTATCAGAATAAATCCTTGGTTTTGCTGATATTGGAGTTCAAATTATTAAAGAAACACCATCATAGTTAGATAAGACAATGGGGAAAAATGAGTCACTTTGTATGGCCCATGCAAGTTTTTGAAATGTGTAAGCTATATGAAGTAAACAGCAACGAAAAAGTAAAGTGTAGGGTCCAAGCGTGAGTGTGTGTGGAAGCATAATGACACCAATTGTTAAATAACTTTTGCCAAATACTTATTTTTCTGAAGTTGAACATATCTATGCATTTCTTTCTCTCAATGTTTATAGAAGAAAGTTGATATTCATGGTCTTAATATTTCAAGGAACTGAAAATCTAAGTGAAAAGAATTGTCCCCTTCTATCAATGGATGCTGCTGTGCACTGAAGTAGACAAATGCGTGACCTGCATATATTTTAGGCTTGCCCAAGTCCTGCAGGTGAAAAGGAGTCTCAAACAACAGGGCTACTAGAAGTCAGGCTTTATTGAATTCAAACTCATGGCCAAACACATCTTCAATAAACTCAAAACTACCTAGAGTCCAGAAATGTAGGTCAAGAGCAAATTTCAATCCATAAAGCACTTGTTTAATATATATATGGAGAAGGGAAGAAACCTAAGGAATATATTGGCATCAGTTGATGTTAGTTTATAGGCCTAAACTGATGTTACCAGCAACATCTCTATAAGACGAATTTGCAGGTACTTCTGGCCAATAGACTGCAGAATTGTTTTTCAAAATCCCTTTTTTTTTCTTTTCATTTTCTTGCTTGATTTGAGCAAGTGTTTTAACCTCTCTGAACTTCTCTTTCTTAGTAATAAAACCTACCACACAATGTTGTTATGAGGATTAATTGAGAAAAATTCATGGGAAGCATTTTACATAGTGCCTGGGATAATTTAAGAACACAATCCAAAGCAAGTTATTCTAATTAAGGAGGGAGAATGGACAAATACTAAAACAATTTCAGAATAAAAGAATGGAAGAAGCTTACCGGTGAAGCAGTTGGAAATACTCAGGAATTCAGCTGCCACCTTGTCGGTGCACAGACTGGTGACCTTGAGGTATGCATTAGTCCCTTTGGTCTTGCAAAGCATCAAACCTACAGGGGACAGTGTCCTACATAGATGATGGAATCTTTAGTAGAGACATCATAACTACAAATGAAGGGGAAATGAAATCTGTCTCACTCTACAATAAAAGGAAAGAAGATCCCATTCAATTAAAGCCTCAGTTGTACACATAGATAAAATACAGACATGGGCCTTTACCATGCATGACCAGAAATAGCATGGTACCTACATCAGGACAACTTCAGCATAAAAGAGGTATATATGAGAATTAAACAGTTCTAGAAGCATATAGAAAATGTACTTTAAGAAATAGAGAACAGCGTCTGGCCGGCATGGCTCAGTGGTTGAGCGTTGACCTGTGAACCAGGAGGTCACAGTTTGATTCCTGGTCAGGGCACATGCCCAGGTTTCAGGCTCGATCCCCAGTAGGGAGCATGCAGGAGGCAGCGGATCAATGACTCTCTCTCATCATTGATGTTTCTATCTCTCTCTCCCCCTCTCCTATCCTCCCTCTGAAATCCAATAAAAACATTTTAAAAAAAGAAATGTGGAACAGTTAAATGTTATTTCAGCCTTGTAACTATACCACATCAGACTTTTTTAAAAAGCAAGTATGAGAGAAATTAAAACTATAAATTGATGTTTTATAATTACTTGCAAGAAGATAGAGGTACATAAAGAATTATTCTAAGCTTGAAAGTTTCTATTATTTATTTGCATACCTGCATATATGTGTGTGTGTGTGTGTGTGTGTGTGTGTCTGTGTCTGTGTGTGTATATATATATATATTAGTAAATTTAAGGTAATGAATGCTTACATTGCTAGTTTTACTATAATTCAACATCCTTCAGCAGAGCCTTCAATAAAACTCAGTCTAACACTTTATATGGCTTAACATTTTCTAAGAGTTCAAAAATGCACTCAACGAAAATTTGAAAGTTCTGGTTGCTATCTGTTTGGTACCAATTTTTTATTTTTATCAATAAAGGAGTCCCTAAGTCGTAGGGAACAGCAGGCAAGTGCAGTTTTCCTATAGAGACTCCTTGGCTATCACATGGTCTTTCATACTAACAGCTTTGGAAAGGTAGTATTTTAGCTGTTTATGTCTCTAACATTAATTGCTACTTCTGTGCACTGTAACACTCTAGGTTTTGTGATTTGTTTTTAAAGAAGAGCTTATTTTAAGAAGAGGTTTGAAAGCTAAATACTATGATGACCAATATTACCTCCTGCTAACTTGTTAAAAGACTAAGTCCTGGATAATCTCATTTTTATGGAAAATTTAAATTATGATACAGTAGGGGAAATAAAATCTGATTTTTCTCAGAAAAACTTCATGTTTTCTATTGTCCATGTTTCTTTTTTAACTAGAAAAAAAAATAGAATGGATATCACATCCAGTGATGATCTGAAAAGTCCTTTGGTTAAGGATTTTTATAGTGATGAGTTAAACAGCAATGACAGATTTGGACCATGTATAAAACACAGCTCAGGGCTAAAAATGTAATTCTGGGGATGCTAGAAATGAAGGAAGCGGGGAATAATTAGATAGTCTACAAGGTCAGTTGTACTATCTAATCAAAGTTTGCATTACAATAGAATAGTTTTGCTCTAGTTTTAAAATAAAATATAAGAAGGAACACCGGGCCCCATTTTTGCTACTTAGGACATTGCATTTTATTTGCATATGTGAAATCATCAGCATAAAATGTGTTTACCCAACTGAGTAGAGTGTAAGTTTCTCACTCTTTTCTCTACCTTTGTGTAAGATTGAGCATTGATAGGTCTGTGGCGTGAATGTGAAAAATAAACATAAATATTCCTAAGGCTGTTTGCAAACCACAAACTCTGGCAGAAGGATGTGATAGCTCTTTACTTCATAAAAAAGATGCGACTAAACATTGTTTGTAAATCATTTTCTTTTTGCAAGTCAATTTCAAATATACTTCAGAGTCTACCATTTTAAATGCACCTTCTCTGTACCCCTGAAAATGCTTCCTGTAACCTATCACAGTAAAGCATCATCCTGCTTTTATTTCATGGGGTTTTTGTGGTGCTATTGTTTAGGTCGACTTTCTCTTAATCTACCTCACAGCTCCAAGTACCACTGCTGTGCAGAGGGCTGGCAATGTTATCCTCTGTACTCATAAACAGATCATTTTGAACACCTTTACCCAGAATTCTCACAATAAATTTAAATGTACAGAAATAAATTTGCTATCTTTCCCCCACCTGTAAAGCTTACGTGATTAAAGGTCGCCAGTACACATCAGGTGACCTGAGATAAATCTCACCCAACGGACTACAACTGCTCCACCTGCCCCAGCTCCATGAGTAGCGGTCATTCCTCTCTCCAGTCACCACACTCCTAGTCAATACCGATGTGTGGGCACATTACCGGGCCTGACCTGAGCACGAGGCCCCTGGCTGCAAGTGTTATAGGTACGGAGGTGGGGAAAGGGGGGAGGGATGGGTGCTGGAAATCAGAAACATCCTCGGGGGTTCCTGGAATGTTTGAAAGACAGAACTCTCCTGAGAATGACCACGTAAGGCTGGAGTGCTGACCACCAAAGGAACTGGGGCCGTGAGAGAGATACAGAGGGAACAGCATGCCTATGGCACCTTCTGGCACCTGGGTCTTGGTACGCACGGAGCTAGGTGCACCCCTGGCATTCACTGTTGTTTACGTTGGAACTTTTATAATTTAAACTATTAGAAGTTATTTCTTTGCCTGACCTTTCACTCTCCCAGAACGCGGACTTAAGGCAACCAGTGGCTGTGTCTTACCAATATTTGTATTGATTGTACTTTGCCCCCGCTGAAGCTGTTCAAAAGTTTTGTTGCATGAAAGAGGGAACAAACAAATTTTTCAAAACATTAAGTTTATAGAGAGAGGAATGAAGTAACCCAAGATCATTTCCTCCTAGTTAGTTAATGCTAGAAAATAATTTTATTCCCGAGTCTTATATTTTGTAGGTGCATAAAAGTGAACTTTTACCTTTGAATAATAAAGCTATGAGTTTGACTTGAGAAGAACTAATGCATGGCCACACGACATTATATCCCATAGAACAGGATTCTGATCAAATATCTCGTTTAAAAGTTCACTCAGTAAAAGTCAGAAAGAGCTACCATGAAGGTCTGGGGAAATAATCCTGTCAAAACTACAAATAAATTATCAAAGACATGGCTGTTTGATATTTCTGGGTAGCTGCTATAGATACAAGGGGAACTGAAAACAAAAGTGAATTTTCAGGGGCTCTGAAGACGAGTTAAAAGCCACCTCCAGGAAGACCCATTTCTCAGTGCTCCGCACCCGGTCGTCATCGTATCCACACTCAGAAATTCTAAAGGAAGGGACCGTTCCAAGGTCCTGAACTGGGCTCTCACAGTCTCCTTTTCTCTGCTTCTCCTGTTCTGAAACTGTCCTGTTCCTGTTCCAACTTCTCTGAGTATTTTTATTCCTAACTCCTAAACTACTCTCATTAAAAGGGCAGAGTCTAAGCCTGCCCCTGTCTAGTAATCTAAATTGTAATGTGCTAACCATTTTTGTGGAGTAGATAGTGTGGAACTTTTGGTTCTTATTTGAGGAATCTTTTGTCAATCTTAGTAATATAAATATGTTTGGATTTTCTTTTAAAAGCTTTAATGGTATACTTTGACACATTTCAGTGTTATCATATAATCTATCATCCAGACTTGGACATCTTTGATAGTGAAAGGAGGTGTTATATATATATATATATTTTTTTTTAATGTATATCTTTATGATTTCAGAGAGTAAAAGGGAGAGGGGAGAGAGAGAGAGAGAAACATCAATGATGAGAGTCATTGATCGGCTGCCTCCTGCACGCCCCCCACTGGGGATCGAGCTCACAGTCCGGGCATGTGCCCTGACCGGGAATCGAACCCCGATCACCTGGATCCTAGGTCGATGCTCAACCTCTGAGCCACGCCTGGCGGGGCAGGAGGTGCTATGCTGATTACCTGGGACTGATCTGAGCAAAGTGGAACGCATGGCCATCCACTTAAAACTCACGACTTGATGTTTATGCAGGGCCTGAGGAGGGAATCAAAATAACACTTTCCACGTGGTTAGCCAATTCTATCAACATGAGTTCTTGACTATTTTTTTTCTTAATGATACTATTATCTACGTTGTTTTATACATGTATATACTTTTTCTTATGCTTCATTCCTATTCAACTGTTCATATTCTGAATTACTGTACCTTAATAAGAAGTCTCTAGTTTGTAGGAGAATCTCTTGACTTTGTTTTTTTTTGTGTGTGTGTTTTTTTTGAAAAATTTTTGGCTAATTTTAACCATTTTCCCTTCCATTTAAAGTTTTGATGTAGGGGGTCAAATTCCACATACAAACATGAAATTTCTATTGGGATTTGTATGGGACTGCAAGATTAATTAAAAATATGAGAATTAAAATCCCCAAAATATAAACTCCTCCTATCCAGGAATACAACGTGGCTCCCCGTTTATTGAGATCTTATTGGATGATTTTCAGTATATTTTACACATGTCTCCATAGTGATCACACATGTCTTTTCTACATTTAGAGCCAGGTACTGAGGTAGACTTACTGACTTTTTTGGTAATCTTTATTAGTTATTTGCTATGTAAATTAATTTTATAAATGTTAGTTTTTAACATTTAATTATAAAAATGACTTTGACAAGTTAGTCATATATACAGAACTCTTGCTGAATTCTTTTTTTTTTTCTTTTTTTGGTTAATCTTCACCCGAGGATATTTTTTTCCATTGATTTTTTTTTTTTTTTTTTTTTTTTTTTTTTTTAGAGAGAGTGGAAAGGAGGGAAGGAGGGGTAAAGAGAGAGAAACATCAGTGTGAGAGGGACACACAGTTTGGTTGCCTCCCAAACGCACCCTGACCGGGGCCTGGAATCGAACTTGCAACCCAGGTATGTGCCCTTGACTGGGAATCGAACCCGGGATGCTTTGGTCCACGGGGCAATGCTATAACCACTGAGCAAAAACAGCCAGGGCCCTTGCTGAATGAATTCTTATAAACACAATGTCTTATGTGAGTTGTGAGTGTTCCTTATACATCCTGTATACAAGTCCTTTATGAGATATGTGTTTTGCAAAAATCTCTCCCAGGCTGTGGCTTATTTTTATTTTTCTTAACATTATTTTTCGAAGAGTAGAAGTTTTTATTTTTAATAAAATTGATTTTTTTTCCTGTTATGGGGCATGCTTTTTGTGTTGCATGTAAGAAATCTTTGCCTCATCTTTAAATGAGGATAACATCACCCAAGCTCCAGGGATTGTTACAATGATACAATGAGATAATGCTATGAAACTCTCAGTCCATCCTTAGGCAATAAGTATTCATTAACTGGTTGCTACATGGTTACTTGTATGTGAGTTTGCAGAACATAATACATATTCAAGGCATATTGAACATACTAAAACTAAATGTATCTTAATGTCTCTTATATGAACCTTAACTCATAGGTTTAATGACTTCAGTGATGTATATATTCTGTAATTTAATACTATTTTCTGTAAAGCATATTCTCTGCACTGGCATATATTTAAATGACATATTGTATATGAAGCAGTTTTCTGAGTCAATATTTTTATTAGAATGTTATTTTGCTTGAACCAGTGATATAGTATCAAGTTAATGTGACAAATGATAAATTTGGTGGGGATACAAGTCTAAAAAAATGCAATTTAGCTCTGAACTGTATGATGCTTATGTCATAAAAGCTGTTAAAATGACAACACATACATCTGAGATAATAGGAGGCCTCTGAGGCTTGGGTATTAGGAACTGCTAAGCAGTTAAAAATAAATCACAATAGTGTTGTACTTATATTCTCCCTCTAGGCTTATGATAGACACTTGAGCTATTTGGAATCCATGAGGGAAGATAACAGAGGAATTAACAATTTTGAACCACACAGTATTTAAATGAACATTTTATTCTATTTGCTAAATATTTATTATAAAAAGTAAAAACCCCAAAACAAACTAAAAATCATATTATTTATCATAAATTCTGCTATTAGCCTAGAAGATGATCAGTATGCTTGTGGATTGGTCTTATTAATAGGAATTATATCTCCTCTGCACCCTCATCTAGCCCCAAGCAGAAAGCACCTACTTATGTGGCTTCCCTGATCATCTCTGAGTGCTACTTATCATGTTTACATTGGTTGAAGTAAATTCTGACCACTAAACTTTGGCCAAGAGTCATCATCCTAAACTTTTGAGATTATCTCTGTGGACAAGGGTGGCCTTTGTCAAGGGGGTGCAGTCCACAGTCGCTGACCACATAGTTGCCAAAGGCTAATTCTGATTATCCTGCTAACCTCCTTCCCAAGACCCACACTAATTCCCTTGCTTGGGTAAGAGTCCTATCTTCTTCATTTCCTCTATATTTCCTACAATTTACTTCACCCTGAAAATGCATGATTCTCATTATGGTCAAATTCAGGAGCAGGTGTGTGTGGAGGACTGAGTTAAGCATGTAATGCATATAATGCTCGTTTCAAATCTGTGCTCTGACAGAAATTTAGGCCAGTTGGAGGGACCTGGAGAGTATTGTGCTAAGTGAAATAAGCCAGGCAGAGAAAGACAAGTGTCACATGATCTCACTCATATGTGGAATCTAAAGAACAAAATTAACTGATGAACAAAATAGATTCAGAGATGTGGAAGCATGGAACAGGCTGACAAATCTCAGAGGGAAGGCTGGGTGGGTGGGGAGAAATTAACCAAATAATGTATATGCATATATGCATAACCGACGGACATAGAATATAGTGTGGTAAATGATGGCCTGGGGTCAATGGGAATACAAAGAGGACATCTGTAATGCTTTCAACAATAAAGATAATTGTTTTTTTAATTTTTGAGTTTTAATATTCTTGTGCGCAGGACCAGAATAGTTCCTACCTCAAATTATTCCAAATACGAAATGAGATCAAGAATACAAGGTGGTCTGCACACCACTGGTGCTCATAAAATGATTTGCCCTCTACACTTGGGAAACGGACAATGCATCCTCTATAATCTGTCGGTGACGTCGCCCCTCCTGTGCTGACCTTCTGCTACTTCAGACTGCTGACTAAGGAAATATTTTTATGCATCTTTAAGCTGATGTTCACAGTTCTGTGTTGATAGAGATTCTAGTTGTATACCAAGTCTACATTCACTTGTTTTTTAAATACGAAAGCATGATAAAATTTATCTAAATACAATAGCCTAATTGATTAAAAATAATTCTGAAACTTATCTTAGCAGAGCAGGGAGGTAGTAGGATGTATTCATTTTAAAACTGAACTTGCAGAAGGTTTTGCAGTGACAAATGGATAAATGGAGTATTGAGCTTTTGTTGACAACTCATTCTTCTGAAATATTGACACAATTACTTGCAAACCACCCCCACATCTCCCCGACAAAAATATACATACTTCTGTACTTCTGCACATTAAGAACTAGCCCTGAGCAATTTTCAAAAGCTCTCACAGAAATTCTGGGATGAACTATCACTTGAAAGGACAGAAAGCCTCTTGTTTTTCTGACTCCCTAAATTTGCAAAGAAAAACACCCCAAACTAGTGACATGGATACAAATTAAGAGAGGTTTCTGCTACAAAAACAAAGAGTGATACTTGTTTTCTCTTTGGATTTTGCTTCTAATATTCATTATCAGTTTATTTCACCTCCCCCTCCATACCATTGTTCAAAAGAAAGGCTTCTTCCTACAGAAACACCTCTTCTTAAAATTATCATATAAGTGCCTATAGCAAATTAACACAAATTTCTGAGAGTGTGATGAGTGCAGTCATTAGCAGCAATGTGTTCAAATATATGGGGGAAATGATTCTGAAGACTCCACGGCACACGGAAAGCTTCAAGTGAGGTCAGTATGTTTCCTAGTTACCTTGGTCTCCTGTTAAATCTTAAATCTTATATTTTGGCAGCAGTCTACTTAAAAGAATAGAGGGATATAAGGTCCCCATCCACAATTTAAAATAGGATTTATGTATGAAGCACATTCTACTTTTAGCTCTCTGTAAGAGAAATGTTTATATCTGTACCCATAATCACAGCCTGTTTCCAAGAGAGTTTGGGATGGTCAACCTCTTTGAGGTCAGCCTTTGATTTCACTTACACTCTCCCAGAATCTTTTTTTCCAGTAAAAATCAACTCTTCTCTTTCATTGTTACCATTTTTCTCAGTATTGACTCCTTTCTACAAGGCTATATATATGCCCAGTTCTGACTCAGTCTTAAAAAAAGAATTCTCATTGGTCATTAAAGTTCCAGTTGTCTGCTTTCTGTCCTTACCATTGAACAGAACTTTTTTAGAAAGGGGTATAATCATCGTGTCCAGTTCCTCCTTTCACTTTTATATCTCAGAGTAAAGCAGTCAGACTCGGAAAGCCACCATCCTCACTCAGCTTGTTTCCAGTGGGGCCACCAGTGGTCTCGGTGTAGCCAAGCCCAGCGTGTTGGCACTGGAGAGAGTTCATGTCCCTGTTCTGTCTGCTGCGTCTGGTATGATGGCCATTCTGCATGGCTCTCGATCTTATCACATCCTATGTACGGACGACTCACAAATCTGCACATCTCTCCTGATGTTTGAGTTCTCAAGACATTTAATAATGTGGACACATTCACAATCATCTCAAAATCCACATTTTTTTTTTTTTTTTTGAGAGAGAGAGGAATTTGGGAAGAAAGAGGGAGAAAGAGAAATATCCATGGGCTGCCTCCTGCCCATGGGGATCAAGCCCAAAACTTGGGCATGCACCCTGACCGGGAATCCAACCGTGACCTCTTGGTTCATGGGTCAATGCTCAACCACTAAGCCACGCCAGCCAGGACTCAAAATCCACGTTTTCAAATCCGAATGCACAACTTTTCTCAAACCCGACCTGTCTCCTGTATTCCACAGCCCAATGGAGGATTCACCACCATCTTCATCTCACAAACATCAAGCCAGAAACCTAACAGAAATCCTGGGCTTCTCTGTATGACATCCGTCATCTAACTGAGCACCAAATTCTGCTCATTTGACTCTGTAAAATTTTCTGAATTCCCACCTTTCCATTTCTTCCCCCTTTTACTTCTATTTAGGTCTTCATATTCTTAATTTTAATTGTGTTTTCCAAACAACCTTAACTACGTTCTACACTCTGCTGCTAGACTGACCTACACAAACCGGTCTATGCAAAAATCCTCTCCTTGGTCTGGATGAGGTGCCCATTCCCTGGAGAGAAATCCGAGGACCTCCAAGGGGCATGGTGTGGGTATTACAGCTCCATTATAAATGCCACCTAACTTCCAGTATACTTTTTTTTTTTCAAACTCTGTGAGTTATTTAAAAGTGTGATTTGTTATCTCTAGGCATTTAGTATTTTATTTTAGTTATATATGTGGGCTTTAGCTTAATGACATTTTAGACAGAAAATGTTATTTGCATGGTTTCAATCTTTTACAATTTTTGAGGCTAATTTAAAGACCAGGGTGAGGACATTTTTTAAAATCTAGGTTAGTCTCAACAGAATATGTATTTTCCAGTTGCTAGGTTTAATATACTAGATATGTTCAGGATATGCAGTTCATAAGTTGTTTACATTTTCTCTATCTTTATTAATATATTGTGTGATTTATGTGTCAATTTCATGATGCTTTGTCAAGTTTTCCTAGTGGTTCTATCAAATTTCATTTATATATACATATATATATGTATATATATGTATATATAAGGGGGTGGGGCTATATATAATTCTAATTAGGAAAATATTGTTTAAGTTTTTTAGATACACTTGTTCAACTTAGATTTTTATCATTTTATAAAACCCTACTTTATTTTTGATATTCCTTTTTGCTATGTCCATTTTGTCTAATATTAATGAATTCATACCTTCTTTCTCTAAGTTGTTTTTCCCCTACTATATATTTTCTTACCCTTCACTTTCTTTTTTTTAAATATATCTTTATTGATTTCAGAGAGAAGAAGGGAGAGGAGGAGAGAGAGAGAAACATCAATGATGAGAGAGTCTGTGATTGGCTGCCTCCTGCATGCCCCCGACTGGGGATAGAGCCCACAACCCGGGCATGTGCCCGGACCGGGAATCGAACCTCCATCTCCTGGATCCTCGGTCTATGCTCAACCGCTGAGCCACGCCGGCGGAGCCTTACCCTTCACTTTCAGTCTTTCTCTTTCCTCATACCTTTGTTATGTAGCAATAAATGCCACAGAGCTGCATTTTCTAAATATGTATCAAGTAATAATATACCTTTGTGTTTTGAGACTTTATATACTTTGTGATCGCTGATAGATTTAGATTTATTCTTATCTTAATATGTACTCCTTCTTTATCCCTTTTTTCAGTCTTATTTATATTTTTTTTTTCTTTCTTGCCTTCTGCGACAGGTATTCAGTTTGTAGTTTTATTTGCCCTAGACTTGGTGAGAAGTTATGTATCTATCTCTTTTGGTTGATGTATAATTTACATGCACTGAATAGCTCAAGGTTTCTGTGTACAATTTGATCACTTTTTAATTGCACCTGTATAATCGATACTCCAGAAATATATAAAACATTTCCATGACTCCTGAAAGATCCATTGTGCCCCTGCTCAGTCAGTCCCCACCTCCATTCCTTGAAACAGCCATGGTCTGGTTTCTATCGTCGATAGCGTAGATTAGTTTTATCTGTTACAGAACTTCATATAAATTGAATCATAGGGTATTATCTTTTGTGTCATGCTTTTTTTCACTCAGCATACTAATTCTGAAATCCATCCGTCTTGTGTGCATCAGTTATTACTTTAAATTGATAAGTTGTATCTCATTGTATGAATGTACTATGAGTTTGCATTTTTGTTTTTGTTTCATTAAAATACCTGCTATTATTCATGGCCATCTGGGCTATTTTCAGTTTGGGGTAGTGAATAAAATTGCCCTAAATATTCTTGTTCAATGCTATTGGTGGTGGGGGGGGGCAGAGGTTTCCACTTTCTTTGCATAAATAACTAGTAATAGAATTACTAGGTCATAGGGTGGATACACCTTTAACTTTTTAAGAAACTGACAACAGCATCTAATAATATTTTGTATTAGTTTCAGGCATACAGCATCATGGTGAGACAATCACATATTTTACAAAGTGACAAGTTTTCCATAGTTTTCAATTTGTTCATCTTTCTTCCAATTTATGTGCTTTATTTTTATTTTTCGCCTACAAATCCAGGCATTATTACTGTTTTACACAGCGTTCGTTAGAACTTGCCCGCACATTTGCCAACACTTTTGTTCAGTATTCACTCTGGCATCACCCACAGACCTTCCCTGTGGGATTATTTCATTTCTCCCTCAACTCCTGCACCTTCGCGTGTTATCCGGCAAGTGTCCGCTGGTGGGAGGACCTCTCAGGTGTGCGTGTACCATTGGTATCTTACCTGTGTTCTGGAAAGATAGCTTCTCTCGAGGTTGCATTTTGTTATTGTTGTTTTATCTCAGACTCTGGAAGACAGGCCAGGGTCTTCAGCTCCCATGAGCGCTGCTGAGAAGCCGCCGTCTGACTAATCGGGGCGACGCTGGAGGTGATGTCTGTCTCCACCAGGTCGCTTTTGAGGAATCTGCCTTTTCTTCATGCAGTGTCACCACCACAGGTCTAATCTTCATTAACCTCTCCATTAATCTCCTCGCTTCTCTTCATTGATGTGTCCAGGTTTAGGGAGATTCTTAAATTTGGGCTTGTGGTTTTGCCTGTTCAAGGGCTGCCCCTCCCGGTTCCCCTTCCTCCCTAATGCTGGGACCTCAAACAGCCGGCTGCTGCAGCTCTCCTTCTGTCCTCTGGCCTTCAAACCCTCTCTTACTTCATCTCTCTGCATCCTGGGTAATTTAAAAAATTTATTCAAATTCCATATTCAACTCTGCTATTTAATCTATTCATCAACTTTTAAAATTCAATTAGATGTGTAATATACTGTGCACATATCTATAATGTTTCTATAAGTCTTATTTTGTTATATTTAATTTTATTTTATAATTCTTTGTAGCTTTTGTTTCTTGCTTTTATTTGCAATATGCCTTCATTTCCTTAAATGCATTTAACATAAGTATATTACAGCCTTTGCCTGATAATTCCTGGTAATCTGAAACATATGTGTATTTACTTACATTTTCTGGTATTTATCAGGTGTCTTATTGCAGGGGCATTATTTAAGTATTCACTATGTGACATTTATTGTGAACTGCATAGTCTCTGTAGAATTGTGTCTGAGGGAAAATTGTTAGGCTTTGGTTGATATTATTAGCTGGTTTGAAAGCTTCTCATCTAGGGACTATTGGAAATTAAATTATCTGTTTGATATTTTTTTAGACCAAATAAGTACTATGAGTTCAGACAAGAACCAGGAACTTACTGGCTTGTAAAAAATTCTCAGGAGGGATTATTTTTTCCCACATGCCCAGTATTAATCTCAGGTCAGGTTTGTTAACTGTTCCTCTGAGCAGGGGATTTATTTAGTATTCACTGTACACCGAGCCTGTCCCCTTGGGGTCCCAACTTTTCTATAAGGGTCTTTTCCAAGACTTTCTATCTGTACCTACTATTTCCTGAAGCTTAAGGTCTCCAAAGTGTGGCAGAAACCCCTTGTTGGAAAAGAGGGGAAGAGAGGGGGAGAGAGAGAGATAGAAACATCAATGAGAGAAACATTTATTGGCTGCCTCTTGCACGCCCCCTACTGGAGGTTGAACCTGAAACCCAAGCATGTGCCCTGACCGGGAATTGAAACGGTGACTCGGTTCATTGGTCAATGCTCAACCACTGAGCCACATCGTCAGGGCAGAAAAATGGTTTTGATGTGCGCTATTAACAGCATTTTTGCTTTCACTTTGTGAGCCGCATAGAATTTTCCTTTCAATGTCCGAACGCCATTGAAAACGATGTTTTGATTACCTTACCAAGCAGTTCAGTTGTTTTGTTCGGAAGGGCAGTCGCTAGTCTGTCATGTCGCTAGAGATGGGAGGCCTTAGTTTTCGTTACAAGCTAATTCTCTCATATTTCAAGACCCAGTTCTCCATCACGCCTCCTCCAGCAGACCTTTCTTTTCAGTCCAGATTAAGAATAATTCCTCTGCTCCAAAAAGTTTCTTAAACAGTGCCATTTTGTATTTAAATTCTCCCTCTATGTGGCCTCTGCTTCTATTAGACTACTGACTCTCTTGGGAAGAAACCTGACACTATCTGTTTCTTCAAGGGCATCACAGGTCATGGTGGGGCCTCATTAATGTTGTTCAATTAACTACCTGACCAGCCCCCGCACTCACAGATCTACAAAGCTCTGGCTCTTTTCTGTCTTACTGGTTTCCCTGTTTCAATCCCAGATTCTAGTGCCTTTAGATTTTTTCCCATCTTTTCACTTCACATAGTTATAGTGTGTGTGTGTGTGTGTGTGTGTGTGTGTGTGTGTCTGAGTGTGTGTTGAGAACACTTAAGGTCTATTCTCATATCAAATGTGAGAATATAATACAGTATTATTAACTATAATCACTATGTTGTACATTAGATCCAATAATTTAGTCATCTTATAACTGAAAGTTTATAGCCTTAGACCAACATCTCCTTATTTCTCCCCGATTTCCCAGCCCCTGGAAACCACAATTACTCCCTGGTTCTGTGAGTTAGACTTTTTAAGATTCCACATATAATTGAGATCACATAGTATTTCTCTTTCTGTGTCTGGCTTATTTCACTAAGCATAATTTCTTGCAGGTCTATCCATCTTGTCACAATTGGCAGAATTTCCTTCTTTTTTGTGGCTAAATAATATCCCACACACTGTATTTTTTTTAAATCCATTCATCCATTGACAGAGACTTAGGTTGTTTCCATGCCTTAGCTATGCTGAATAATGCTGCAATGAACACAGGAATGGCAGGTACCTCTTTAAGACACTGGTGTTATTACCCGCAACGATATTGCTGGATCATATGGTAGTTTTATTTTTCATTTTTCAAGACAGCTCCATACTATTTTCTATAATGGCCAGGACAGTTTACATTCCCACCAACACAGAATGGTGGGAAATATTTGCAAACCATGTATTTAATGAGGGGTTAATATCCAAAAAATATAAGGAATTCATACAGAACAATAACAAAAAGAAAATACCCCAATTTTAAAACTGGGCAAAAGACCTGAATAAACATTTTTCCAAAGAAGACATATAGATGACCGACAGGTGTATAAAACGGTGCTCAACATCACAAATCATTGGCAAAATGCACATTGAAACCATGAGTTATCACCTTACATCTGTTACTATGGCTATTATCAAAAAGATAAGAGAAAATAAGTGTTGGTGAGGGTTTGGAAGAAAGGGAACCCTTGTGCACTGTTGATGGGGAGGTAAGTCAGTGCCTTTGGCTTCTAACCTGAAATATTTGTGTGGTTATCTTGACTTGAAATTATAAGAGCCTATTTTGAAATGTAGAAGGCAATTGACCTCTCACATCTGAAAAGACTGTAATGTTATTTCTGTAGGCTTATCCCAATCTTGTTTTCAAGCATGTGCCCTTATTGCCATTCATTACTTCTTCTTATTTTATTTCTCTTGGTGTCTCGATCTTCATTTGGAAGCAGCACTGATGTCATCCCTTGTGGCACTCACCTGTTGGTGTCTAGGAACACATGCTTCCTGGAAATATTTGCCAGTTTTTATCATAGGGTTGGTGGGAGGGTTAGAATGAACACAATTTAAAAATAAATGATAATTAGTACAACTTTTGCTATATTTTTAGGGAAATGTCAGGACTGGGGCTCTAGTGGCGATCTTTTATGCCCGTCTGGAACTGCATATTTGCTCTTATCTTGTTGAAATGAGCTAATCTTAAAAACTTCCAGTCACAAACAAGGTTAAGCAAAATTGTGATGCAGGACATGTGCTCTTGGGCTCCTGATTCCTTTCCTCTCTCACACCGAACACTTAAGCACATCCTTTCTTCACAAATGCCCTACGCTCTCAACATTGCATTGGGCCCTTGACTTTTAAATTGAAAGTAAATGAGGCATTTACTAAAACTACAGTTATGGAATTTTAATATTACCCCATGCCTTAGAGTATTTTCCTAACAAAAGAATAAAAGTCAGGGACAATCCTCAATTCAGTAAAATAAATCTACATTGTCATGTTATAAACATGGACTTTGGCACTAGGGCATATCTGATGAGAGCCTCGATTTGTCTAATTGTTGAGCGTGGCCTTGGGCAAGTTTCTTAATCTCTCTGAGCTGCAGAGTGTTCATCTCTGAATTGGGAAAATGATGCCCTAAATCATCAGTTGGTGAGAGGATTAAAATGAATAAAATAAGCAAAGCACATATTAGAATCCCTGGCATATAACAAACGTTCAACACCAAAAAAGGGACTATTGCTATTGCTATTATTATTTTATTCTTATTAATTATTATTATATTTAATAAATGACCATTTTTACAACTATTCTTGTATTTTAGGGAAATCTTAGGCCAGGGCTCTAGTGGAGGTTTCCGCCGCCTCTGCGTAATACTGGCCTGGTCCCCTCCTTTCTGGGATTAGCCCAGGTTAAGATCACCTCAGCACGGTTGGGAGTCATGCCAGGAATCCTATGACATCTGAAATCCATCTAGAGGATGTATAAAGGCAATGAACTAAGGAAAATTTAAAAAACAAAAAACAAAAAAAAAAACAAACCACCTAAAAAGTGCTAGAGTTAGAGGAAAATGGGTTTAATAAACAAAAAAGTTGATTTGTATTTGAATGACTCCTCCAGCCAAAAACCAGAGCGCCAGTGTGGGTGTAGAAGGGTGGGGAAAAAAAAATTAAAGCAGAGATTCGTCCACTGGTCAATGGCACCTGAGAGGAAAACAAGAGGCAGCAAATTCTATAGCGTAGTCACACTGGTGCTGCACCTGCACCAACACCACCCACTCTCATCCCATCTGCCTCCCCTCCCAGGGTTCCCGTCCTCCGCAGCACCTTTCTCAGGCTTCTGCCACACTTCAGAACCGGATTCCAGCCACTCCTTTTGCACCAAATTTTGTTTCATTCAATACTCGCCTCCTCTTGGCCACTTATCCGATTTCTGACTCATTTCAATGATGCCTCATGAAAGACACAAACTACCTCACGTCCCGTTTACTTCCATTTGCACGTTATGACCGTCGCGTTACTTTCAGTTAAATACAAGCACTGCAGATCTTCAGCCTGTTTTTCTTCCTGTTTTTCTGTTACAGACATTTCCCCAATCTCTATCTTAAAACCAACTCCCTTTTCTTTTTGTACCACCTTCCTGAGAAATTCCAGTTGCCATCAAAGCCATACCATAACCTCCATGCACACAATGGGCAAACCGACTTCCCCACACCCATTCTTCGGCCCTCACTTCAGCTATTCAGCTTCAGTCATGCGCTGGTTTCATGTCAAAACCAATATTACCTTTCAAACTTGATGTTATAGTATTTAACTCCAGCTCCATTTCTCTCCAGACCACTATTTCATAACGCAGTGTGGGAGTTATGATGACACATACTGGAAAAGAAGGCGCTGACATTTATCAACCTTGTCACCAGATAAGGTCTGATTTACTGTAATTAAGTTTGGACTATACTGAAGATGCATTTTTTAAATATAGGGGATATACTTAACTCCACTATTAATTCCAAACATCCAGAGCGCTGCTGCACAGTCACTGATGTGAATTTAGGTGTTTTAAGCTACTGTGAATATAAAACTGGAAAAGATTTATGGGCAATAAAAGGAAATGTGCTCGTAATTCACAACGGGCCTGTGAGGCCCTGGCTCTGCTTTGGAGCCACCAAGGCAGTTCATTAGTTTCACTAGACAGCCCTGGAATTGAAACAGAATGGTCAGGCATCCCTAATGTGATTAAGGCTCTTGATTTCGCGGTTTAAAAAAAAAAATAGATTAGTTGACCCCGAAGTGATTTCACAGCTTTTCTTGTGTGTGTATCAGGGGTCAGTAACCATCTGTTGACAAGAGATAGGATAACCTTGAAATGTTAGCAAGTAACTGAGATCAGAACTCCCTGAAAGCTGTCCTGTGCTTATTTTTCTTCCACGTTGGAAATAAAAATCCCACTGGCACCTTCAAAACAATCGTTTGAAGTGATGAAATAGCTCTATTTATTTGGTCAAGACAACCCACATCCATTTTCACATAGTGAATCACCATCTACTCTCACTTTGTGTCCAATATTTGATGAGGCAACCAAATGCAATTTGATAAAGTTGCTTAAGTAAAACTACCACACATTTTACAGCACTAACACCTTTAACACGTGGGGGGAAAAAACCACTTGAATTTTACTGAACATGTTTGTATTCGTTTTAAATAAGCTGTTCAATACACTATTTCTACTCATTCCTGCTAATCTATTTCTATTCATTTTCAATTATCAGAACTAGAAGAGTCATGACTATAACATATGTGCCCTTGGTAATAACTAAGTGACAACATTTTAGGGTGTACGTAAGACCAATTTTCCATAGGTTACCAGAGCATGTAACCAATAGTGATCTGGTGATAATCTGTGCTTTTCCCTCTCCCCTCAAAATCTGTACTGGAGGTGAGAGATGAAATACTTTGACTTACTGGAATTTGAACAGCAACGTGTAAACCATTCTTACTTGTCAGCTGTGCAATATGTTATAATAAGTTCTCACAGAGAGAAGATTCATTCTACAACCCCTCCCCCCAAAATTATAAATTATTATAAATTATTTTAAAATAAGTTATTTTAATTATTTTCACTTTTTCTCTAACTTGAATATAAATGACAAAAATCATTTAATTCACTTTAATTTCCAGGGGGGGAAAGTGATCTTATACAGAGGGTGCAGTCATTCGAGAGACAAATCAGACAGGGTGAACAACAGAAGCTCCCCCAGGAATCAGTGGCAAAAGTGTAACAAACCCAGGACTCCATAATTTAGTTCTGTTGACTTGAATACCTCTCATAGCTTCTTTTTCCTTTCATATATTTTTTAGTAGACCTTTGGCATTCACACATTTAACATTAGCTCTCTCGATTCTTTGAAAGTAGCAATGATATGCAGTAATTTGTAGTTTTGGTGGGTTTTTTTTGTTTTTGAGGCAGGATTTGAGTTGCCCAAGTGCTGAGGTTGCTGTGCATGAGGGAGTCACCATCTATTCGCAAGGACACTTGATAGCACATGGGCCCAGGCAAACCCCAGTACCTGCCTCTCTTAACAACGGTTACAGCACAGGACCTGATTCAAAGGGAGGTGAAAATAAGCTAGGAAAGCCGCGTCTATATTAGTGCACTGGGAAGTATCGGGAGGATTGTAAGAGGCGCAGCCCAGAGGCCCCAGAGAGGTGTTACAGGACAGCCCCCTGAGTCGGAGCGAGAGGGCTGTCCCCAACCCCATCCTTGTCTTCTCATATAAATGAATTTATACGAGAGACCTTGAGTGGGTTGTGAAAAGCCAATTTATTAAAGCAATTAAAGCAAGCACATTTATTAAAGAAGCAAGGCAAGCAAATCTATGCATCTGGTTTATGAAGCGCAGACGGGCTCTCAGCTAATCTGAAGAGCGAGTTGGGGGGGGAGGTCCAGGCGTGATACACCCTCCTGTCTACAGGTCTCGGAATTCCTCTGCTGAGTATCTTGGTACAGACTAATTCTCAAGGTCCCTTTTTACTTTGTTGTGGCCTTTCCAGAATGCATGAAGCACCTGGCAGCCTTACCTTGCCAAGCCTTGGGACTGCTGCTTCTCTGCTTAGGGAGTAACACTGCCCTTTTTTCTTTCCCCTCCCCCCACCCTTTCCTGCCTTCTCTCCTTAGGGAGGCTTTTAACCATTTGCTCTCAAGTGTCCTATTTTAATCTAATTTTTAGAGCCTTTGTGTTACTATGTTAGTTTTCTCGGTTTATCTTATGCCTTTGTTGGCTCCCATTGGTCCCTCCTGATACAGCTTGAGGGGTAAAAAGAGCTTCCCCAGTCTGGGCAAGCTGGCGCCTCTAGACGGGGGAATGGAGTCTCCAGCCTATGAAGACAAAGTACCTCCCAGGGAAGTCCTGGTGCGGCAGGCTGTCAGGGTATGGGTGGGGGGTAGCCTCAGGCCCACAGGGAGGAAGAGGCTTTCCAGTCTGAGCGCTATTGGTGTCAGAATCTCCTTTCTAATGACTCAGGCAGGGGAAGGAAATGTCAGGCCCAACAGGAAAGGATAACACTGCCAGGCTGTGGTCCCTCGTAGTGAGCTCTCGGTGCCAGTCCCACAGCCACGTGGTTGTCCTTGAGTCAGGGAGGCACGTTGTCTTCAATTTTTCAATAACAAGTAATGATATCTTTCTTACATTAAAATGCATTTATAGTTTTCATATAACACACAGTTTTAATGAAATCTTCAAGGAGTTGCCTAAACTTTTAAAAGGGAAATAAATGTTGGCATCTATAATAATAACCCAGTGGTTTTCTATGTCTAATGCTCCCAGGGTGCCTAAGGGCATCAAACAATTATCATTTTATAATTAAATCTCTTCCACATATTTTCCATTTTTAGGCCATCACAATGAAGTTCATAGAATTTCTTATTGGACATCTAAAATGTACATTCAAGTTCTTACTGGAATTTTTCAGGGAAAGCTAAAATTCATGGTATGTTCTAAAAATAGCTATTGCACCTGGTGCTTTCTGTGTACATTAGATAATTTATGTTTGACAAGCTCCAGTGCTTCCTGAAACTTAAAGTAGACAGGGGTTTTCTGTCATTTTTAGGGCATACCTATACCAAAAAGAGCTGATTATGTGGAACCAGTTATTCTGGACAGCTCAGTAGAGAAAGGATATACCAGGCACAACAAAAAAAGACTTAGCCTGCTTCTTGTAGGTGCTACGATATTTTGTTATGTAGCTCACTGATTTAACACCTGCCAGTATTCATCAAACCTACACAGCTGAACTCTAATGTGCTGGTTTTTCAGTATCTCAACGATAACAAAGGGGACATTCCGCCCTTTAAAAGTCCAGACCACCTTTCCGAAATAGGCTCTTTCCCAGTTAGTTGAAGGAGGAGTCATAATTTGCTGATGAGATATTCTATCTTGCCTCAAAAGTAGGGTAAGAGTGGAGTTTCTAAAAGTATGAACAAGGTAGTTGTTATTCTCAAGATATAAATGAAAAGTACTTCTGCTCAGATGAAAGAAAAATGCAGCATTTATGCACAACTGCAGCCCGAATTTCAGAGTAAGAAAGAAATGTCAAGACAGAGCTATTAAGAGAGGAGATTTCAGTGTCTTGATGCTTTTATTCATCTTACAGTCACAAATACGGTGATATCTTCAAGTTGGTAAAAGTGAATTTCACATAATAGAGCTCAAATTTCAAATGCCGTTTCTGAACATTGCTGAAGTTTTTACATGATAGCCCTGGGAGCATCCATTTCGAAGGATGCTGATTGCTTAATGATGAATATAAAAATGTCCCGAGACTGTTTCCAAACATCACAACTTCT
Organism: Miniopterus schreibersii; assembly: GCF_964146895.1. NCBI lineage: Eukaryota > Metazoa > Chordata > Mammalia > Chiroptera > Miniopteridae > Miniopterus > Miniopterus schreibersii. Next base: position 13,868,727 of record NC_138112.1, on the reverse strand, counting down.
GTTTCTGTGAAAAGGCATCAGGTGCCTAATGCAACCCACACTGAATACATTTTCCTTTTGTTATATTTCATGAGTCTACGTGAAGTGGTGCAGCATGTGAGTTCGATAAAGGTGGTCTATTAAGTCTATGGATAAGGAATTTGACAGTAGAAAAGACAATTTGACACTTTCAAAGAGTTCCTTCTCCCTAAAGGCACAAATAAAACCCTAAGAAGGAAGACTGTATTATGTTTATCCATTCATTAAATAGTCATTGAGAATATTGTTTGTGCTGGACTCTCGTCTAGGTAAATAAAACAGAGAGAGTTCCCTTTTCTCGTAAAGCTTACGCATTTGCTAAAGGGAAACACAGACGTTAAATAACAAAAGGAGGGTAGGTAACGAAAAATGTTAAAGTCAAAATAAATTGGGGCAATGTCATAAAATGACCCAGAGGAGGAGGTCTTCAAGGTGGTCAGGAAAGGGCAGGACCTTTAGAAGAAGAGATGTTTGGCTCAGGTCTAGTGGTTTTTGGTTAATTTGTTGAACTCCTGTTGGTCTTAGTCTTATTTTTCCTACATGAGAAAAATAATAGTACCTATTTTGCTTGATTAATAAAAGGCTCAACTATAACTCCAATAAAGAGGTCAGATTCTCACTGGATAAATGGGTCTATTATCGTTATTGTCAGAATTAATTTTTTCACTCTTGGTCTCAGCTCCTCATTTCCAAAATAAAAGTCAGGGAAGTGATTAATTATGAATTTCACTTTAGTGCAAACAATCAGGGAATATGTACTATATTGAAACATGATGACAACAAGAGATTCTTTTTGTCTTTACAATCATCAATTAATTAGTAAAAAAATAACTGCTCAAATAATATACTTGTACAGTGAATTTAACATTCATTTAGTTGTAAGAATTTATTGTGTCAACTGTCTTCAAAGCATTTTACTAGGCATGATTTATCCATTCATGAATTTCTTTGATTAATAAAATTACTACTTTTAAGGGCATTCTTAGTTAATAGAGGTTAAAAAAAAAAAGATATGTACAGCAAGCTTTGCTGGTAATTCACACAGCCTTTCTCTCAGCTCCTACCTCTATAAAATGATTAAATTAATAAGCTTAAATAATCTAAAGCTGTTATGAAGATTAACACATGGGGAAGGTGAAAATGTCTTATAAAGATGAAAGCACCTACAAATGCAGTGTGCCTGAACAGAATGATGAAGGACCTTGCCTTAGTCTCTTTTCTACAGGAATAAGCTGGAAACAACAGCAACTTTAATGTTTTGATAACTGAGCTGCACATGGTCCATTATTCTTATAATAAATTTGTTTTTTAGTTATTGATAATTAGAGAAATAATGCACAAATGCGTTTACCTTTTTAAACTAAAAATGCAAATGTCCCTGTCTCTCTTGAATCCTGCTGTTCCAAATCAGTTCCTTTCTCTGCTACCCTAACACCCTAGACATAACTTAATAAATTCCACTATTCATATTAGTTATGGATACCTCTAGATTTTTTTCTCTTTACAAACAGACACATTTCCCCAAGGAAAATTGTTAGTATTTTTTTTTGTTAATTTTTGTAAATATTTTCTACACTGGCCTTTTTTGGTCAATAAAATATAGCCCCTGGGAATGAAATAAACTTAAAATAGTGTCTCTAAAAGAGAATCAGTCTCACTAACTTATAACTGTGTGCCATATATGACAATACATAGCAAGTAATAATGAATTTTATTTGTAAATAAAAGCTCTCTTGTCTCCTTGTCCAATATGACCTTGAATCTGAGTCTGGTTATGATAATCACTGATTTTAAAGCAATATTATTTAATAAAGAATGCAGTTTCGTAATTTCATTGTTATAAATTAGAAATAAAATTAGTTGGACGTTTTATAATGAAGGTATCACTTGAGAGTATCATAAATACCTCGTTTTGTTTGATTACTAATTGATGAAGCACCCTTGAAGGAAGTATTTTGAATATTGTATATAAACAGGGGATTTTGTCGTTAAAGCCTTTCCCCATTCATTTAAAAATACTCTCTAACCCATACTTTGTCAGTCAATGTTAATAAACTGTGACACATATATCATAACTTCGCAATATTTTAAAGCTCTCCAAAGAGATCTGCTTCTTCATAAGTCTTATTTCAAGCCAAATGTTATCAGGTATGTCAAACTGGCATCACTGAAAAACCTAGTTTCCTCTTAATGCATTTCATGGATGACATCGTTAAAGCAAGACTTTAACAAAAGCCAGCTTAAAGGACTTACATTTCTTAAATATATGTTAAGTTTAATTAGTACCAACAATGATACAATACATTTATACCATGGGAATCTTATGTCCTATTTTATTTAATTTCCAAGAAAATCCAAGACAATAAGTTAATCATTAATTTGGAAAAAGAAGAAAGTGAGCATTATTCTCACCTCCCTTCGGCCCCCATCCCCCGGACAGCCTAACTGAAAACTCTTTGAGAAGCAGGTCTATAAGAACTGGGAGACATTAGTATTCATGTCAAAAGACCTGAGTTTGATGATGATAATAATAATAAACATAAACCAAACATGTTTTATCTTCTTTAATCCTCACTACCAACTCATGAAGTTAATTATCTCTGTATCTTCATTGAAATAACAAAGTTCTCTTAGATTTTAAGTAATTCCCTAATAGCAGACCACCTAGCATATAAAAGACAAAACTATGATTCGAGCCCAAATGTGTCTTACATTAAAACCAATTACTTTTAGCTCCCATCCGATTATTCTCAGACTATCTAGCTATGCCATTTAATCTCTCTGAAACTCCTTTACCTGATCTGTTAAAAGGTTACAGTAATCTCTGCTTTCCCCCCAAACTGTTATGGAACTGGAGATAGGAAATATGTGAGCACATACACTGAATGTTATGAAGGCATGGTCATGACTTTAGAAACAAATTCTGGGAAAACTAGTTAACTACAAAGAGACTAATATCCTTTGCTACTCTATGGGATATGACACTGTCCGTTGAGTGAACATTAGAAAACATTGCAAGGAGGAACCATCTCAGTCTGGAGCTTCCTAGATTTCCCGAATCCTGTCTACCTCCCTTAAAAGGCAAAGGATAGTTTGGTAGAAAGCCTATGGATAGTCTACAAAGGATTGGATAGTCAGCAAAAAATAAAATGTGGTTTAGGAATTGCTTGCAACACATTAGGGCAAATTACAAAACCAAAGCAAATTACTGCTTCCTAGACTCAGGCTTAATAACAAATACAATGGATAGCTGAGAGAGGATATTGGAAGAAATATATAGAGGCAAGCTTTATATAAATTCTACTAGTCTATGAACACCAGAACTATATACTACGGCATTTGTAATTCATAAAAATATAAACCACTTCTAGTAGCTATTTCTATATAGTTTCTCAACCCTGAGATCATACAATATGAAGATACTTAATATAAATTAAATCAATATAAATTAACTGTGGTAGTTGGACAAATTTAAACTATTTTTTTTTTAAAATTAAAAATTAATATAATCTCAATTTATTTGAGACATTGTTCAAAGGGTTTAATGCGTACACTTAAAGCATAAATCACTACTGACTTGAGTGTCATCACAAATGAGTATATACATATAATCAGAGGTGCCTTTCCTTGAATATGCTGAAATGTCATAAGTTATCACACTTGAGAGAGGATGGTAGGCAGGCAAATGACAAAAAGAGAAGACAAAGGAGCAAATTAATTAAAGCATAAATTGGTTATACCAATTAACTAATGGAAGTGGATATATAGATATACTGCAATAGATTAGTTTTATTTATCAAGCCCTGTTCCTTCTTAAAATATTAATTTTGTGGCATGACTTTCTCACAGTTTTCCTCCTATTTTGTTAGCCACAGATTTTTCTAGTTTATTTGTGTGACAATCCCTTAAATGCCATGGTTCCTTAGGATTTCCCCTTCTCTTTTCACCTTATATTCACTCCCTAGGTGAAAACTATAACGGAAATGCAGGTTTGGCTGCCTGCCCCAACAAAAGCCAAACTTGTGAGACAGGCACTGGTGCAAAAGGAAAGGTTTATTCAGGTGCAAGGACCTGGGAGAAAGGTGGGTTCCTGTCTCAAAGACCTTACCCCCTTTATGCTCAAGCCTGGTTCTTATAAGAATACAGAGGGGAGGGCTTTTTTTCCCTATCCAATTATCTTGCTAGCTTTCTGGGCACTCAGGCTCTCTTCATTCATCTTTCTAGATTTTGGCATGCTCAGTGTAAGAAACTCTCCTTGCTCCATCTTGGCAAATAGGGGAGACTGCCAGTAACAGTCATTCACTCCTATAACTTCTGTTAGCAGCTATTTGCTTTCTCTTATTTTTCCCTGGTTAATCTCTCCCCACCCGCACCCCCTTCCCTGTCTTCCCTCTGAGATCCCTCAGTTTGTTCCAAGCTTCTATGTTACTGGATCCACTTTGTTCATCAGTTTATTTTGTTTATTACATTCCACGTATAAGTGAGATCATTTGGTACTTGTCCCTCTCCAACTGACCCATTTCACTTAGCATAATACTCTCTAGTTCACTCCATGCTGTGCCAAAGGCCAAAAGGTCCTTCTTCTTCACAGCCGCATAGTACTCCATGATGTAAATGTGCCATAGCTTTTTTATCCACTCATCTACTGATGGGCACTTGGGCTGTTTCCAGATCTTACTATAATGAATTGTGCTGCTATGAACACAGGGAGGCATAAGTTCTTTGTGACTGGTGTTTGGGGTTCCTTAGGATCTATTCCTAGAAGTGGGATCACTGGGTCAAATGGCAGGTCAATTTTTAATCTTTTGAGGAAACTCCATATTGCTTTCCACAGTGGCTGCACCAGTCTGCATTTCCTCCAGCAGTGTCCTAGGGTGCCCTTTTCTCCACACCTTTGCCAGCACTTGTAGTTTGTTGATTTGTTGATGGCAGCCATTCTGACAGGTGTGAAGTGATACCTCATTGTGGTTTTCATTTGCATCTCTCTGATGATTAGCGACTTTGAACATTTTTTCATATGTCTCTTAGCCATTTGTATGTCCTCTTTGGAGAAATGTCTATTTAGGTCCGTTGCCCATTTTTTAATTGGATTGTTTGTCTTCCTTTTATTAAGTTGTATAAGTTCCTTATATATTTTGGATATTAACCCTTTATCCGATGTGTCATTGGCAAATATGTTCTCCCATACAGTGGGCTCCCTTTTCGTTTTGTTGATGGTTTCCTTTGCTATGCAGAAGTTTTTATTTTTATGTAGTCCTATTTGTTTATTTTCTCCTTAGTTTCTTTTGCCCTAGGAGATGTATCAGCAAACATATTGCTGTGAGAGATGTCTGAGATTTTACTGCCTATGTTTTCCTCTAGGATTTTTATGGTTTCATGCCTTACATTTAAGTCTTTTATCCATTTTGAATTTACTTTTGTGTATGGTGTAAGTTGGTGGTCCAGTTTCACTTTTTTGCATATATCTATCCAATTTTTCCAACGCCATTTATTGAAAAGACTTTCTTTACTCCATTGTATGTTCTTGCCTCCTTTGTCAAATATTAATTGACCATAATGACATGGCTCAATTTCTGGGTTCTCTGTTCTGTTCCACTGATCAATATGTCTGTTCTTGTGCCAGTACCAGGCTGTTTTGATTACAGTGGCTTTCTAGTATAACTTGATATCTGGTATTGTGATCCCTCCAACTTTGTTCTTCTTTCTCAAGATTGCCATGGTTATTTGGGTGTTTTTTGGTTCCATATAAATTTTCTAAGTATTTGTTCTAGGTCTGTGAAATATGCTGTTGGTATTTTAATAGGGATTGCATTGAATTTATAGATTGCTTTGGGTAATATGGACATTTTAATGATATTAATTCTTCCAATTCATGAACATGGTATATTTTTCCATTTGTTTATATCTTCTTCTATTTCTTTTTATGAGGCCAGCATTAGCCTAATTCCAAAACCAGATAAAGATACTACAAAGAAAGAGAATCACAGGCCAATATCCCTGATGAACATAGACGCTAAAATCCTCAACAAAATATTAGCAAATTGAATCCAGCAATATATTTTTAAAAAATCATACACCATGACCAAATGGGACTTATTCCAGGGATGCAAGGCTGGTACAATATTCGCAAATCAATAAACGTGATACATCACATAAACAAATTGAAAGATAAAAATCACATGATCATATCAATAGACACAGAAAAAGCTTTCGACAAAATCCAGCACCCATTTCTGATAAAAGCTCTCAGCAAAGTGGGAATAGAGGGATCATACTTCAACATAATAAAGGCCATATCTGACAAACCTACTGCCAACATCATACTCAATGGGCAAAAACTAAAACCATTTCCCCTAAGAACAGGAACAAGACACTGATGTCCACTTTCACCACTCTTATTCAACATAGAACTGGAAGTCCTAGCCACAGCGATTAGACAAGAAGAAAACATAAAAGGAATCCAAATTGGAAAGAAGGAAGTAAAGCTGTCATTATTTGCAGATGACATGATGTTGTACGTAGAGAATCCTAAAGACTCCACCAGAAAACTACTAGATTTAATAAGTGAATTCAACAAGGTAGCAGGATGTAAAATTAACACCCAGAAATCGATGGCATTTTTATACACCAATAATGAACTCTCAGAAACAAAAACTAAAAAAAAACAATCCCATTTATCATTGCAACTAAAAAAATAAGATACCTAGGAATAAACTTAACCAAAGATGTAAAAGACCTTTACTCAGAAAACTATAGGACACTGCTTTCTCTTCCTTAACTCTTTTTTAAGCTTTGAATTTATACATATAATGCTGCCTAAAGGAATCTATACTTGCATACCTCATATGGGCAGAATTAAAATTATACAATTAAACAATTTAACAATTACCTCTCATGAAAATAACACTGCTCTCAGCAGTCAACTGGGTTACACACAGTTGTCTCTGGTCTTGCACAGTTTTCATATATTTTCTTAAAAGCAGTAAGAATGATCCTTTAGTATATGAATCTAACATTACTTTTCTGCTATGATCCCCAAAGTTTTCCTTTTCTGTTATGATAAAATTTAAACTCCTTAACATGTCCTTTAAAACTTTCAAGGATCTACTCTCTGTAGCCTCATTTCCACCATTATTCCCATCACCTCAGATATATGTCAGCATGTACTACACATGCAGTCCCTCGAATGCGCCATGCTTATTTCTGTGAGAAGCCCACTATGTATCTCATACCCTACACCTGGAATAATTCTGCTGTTTTTGAATAGAGTAAATTGGGTTAAATTGTTTAATATTAGTGTTGTTCAAATTTTCCATAGCATTGTTTATTTTCTGTCTGGTAGTTCTTTCAATTATTGAGAGTGAGGGAGGCATTGATGCCTGCAACTACTAGTGATGAATTAATTATCTATTTCTCCCTTTAATTCTACCAATGTTTGTTTCACATATTTTGGGGCTCTGTGGTTCAACTTACATATGTTTATAATTATTATATCTTCCTGATGAACTGACCCATTTATTAATATGTCTTTGTTTCTAGTAACACATCTTTGTTATAAAATCTATGTTGTCTGATATTAGTGGAGCCACTTGGCATGTTTTATTTTTTTATACTTTTAATTTTAATCTATTTCTTTCTTTGACTCTAAAGTATGTCTCTTACAGGCTGCATTTAATTGGATTGTTTTTATAATCCAATTATAAATCTGATAATCTCTACATTTTGATTGTACTGTTTAATCATTTCACATTTAATGTAATTAGCGAGATGGTTGAATTTACACCTTCATTTTTTTCTATTGATTTTTTAATGTCTCATATCTTGTTGCTTTGTCCTTCCTCCACTGCCCTCTTTCTTGTTATGTAAATATTTTCTAGTGTGTTACTTAAATTTTTTATTATACATTTTGAGTAATTTTCTTAGTTATTGAGCATCTCTTAGTTTGCTCTGAAAATTGCAAGATGCATCTTAATTTAAAACAACCTATTTCTGATTAATAACAACTTAACTTTACAGTAGGTAGAAACTTTGCTTCCTGCCTTCTCCTCTGTGTTATCATTGAAATACAAATGATTATTTTCAGTGTTTCAAGCCCAGCAACACAATATTATAAATAGTGTTTTATGTAGTTGTCTTTTGAATGAGTTAAGAGGAGAATAAAATATATATATTCACATACTAACTTTTATGTGTATCTATGTAATTATCTTTATTAGTATTTTATTCATTGGTGTTGGTTTGAGCTACTTCTTAACAGTGTGAAGAAGTTCTTTTAGCAAATCCTGTAAGTCAAGTCTGCGAGCAACAACTTTCTCAATCATTATTTACTCGGAATATTTTTATTTCTTTGATACACATTTTAAAACATACATCCCACTGGTTCTGACATCCACTGCGTCTGATGAAGCGGCAGGTGTCAGCTGTATTGAGGTTCCCTTGTAAGTGATGGGCCATTTCTTTTTTTTTCTTCATTCAAGCTTTCCTCTTTGTGTTTGTCCTTCGATAGTTTGACTATAGTGCATCTAGGAATGAAGCTGTTTGAGTTTATACTACTTGCATTTTGTTGAGCTTCTTAAATATGTATATTAATTTTTTTCATCAACTTTGGGATGTTTTGGATCACTTATTTTTCTAATTTTTTTTCCTGCCCCTCTCCTCTCTTTGGAGGCTTTTTATTATGTATATATTAGCATAGTAAGGGTACCCCATAGGTCTCTCAGGATCTGTTCATTTTCTTCTCTATTGATCACTTGTTCTGTTCTTCAGTCTGGGAAATCTCTACTGATTTATCTCTACATTCGCCAATTCTGTCTTCTGCCAGCTCCAATGTACAGTCAAGGACTTCCAGTATATTTCTCATTTTCAGTTACTGTGGGTTTTTTAGACCATTGACTTCCCATTTTTTTATAATATCTTTTTATTCATATTCTCTACCTGGTGAGTCTTTGGTGCCATATTTTTTTAAAGTATATAAACTTATTTTCCTTTTGTGTTTTAAACATATTTTTAATAGCTGGCTTAAAGTCAGAGACAGTTTCTATTGATTGCTTTTTTCCCCTCTCTACAGGCCAGTTTTCTGTTTCCCTGTATGTCTTACGATTTTAGAAGAAGACTGGGCATTTTAGGTAAATTATGGTAGCAACTCTGGATTCTAATGTCCCCCAGTTGTTGCTTTGGTTTCCTTTCTTTGTTTGTTAATGACTTGCCTGGATTAATTCTGTAGAAACTGTCTTCCCCATAGTATCCAAACACTAAAATTTCTGCCTACTGTTTAAGATTGTTTCTAATTATTATTTTAAAATCCAGTTTCTTAAGTAGAGCTTCGTGGTCACTTAAAGATTAAGCAAAACTTGTTTTAAAACACCATGAGCCAGTAATGCTTTCACCATTTGCCAAAGGAATCTGTGTGTGCCTTGTGGCATGCATTCAATGTTCAGGCAGTTTACATGATTGTTTTAACATTTATTTTCTTGCGAAGTGTCTCATGTTCTGCCAGATATGAGTAACTAACTGGGATCTTCTCCCTCATTTCCTGAGCATGCATGCAGCCCTGCACATGCACACAGACTTCTGGATTACCGGAAATTTGTTGAAGCTTTTCAAAGCCTCATGATTCTTATTCTCTAGGTCTCCCTTTTAAGTTTTTGGCTGGTCCCTTGCTTGTCTCAACTAGCATCACAGCCTGAAACAGCTGAGATACTGACTTTCTCCCATTATTTGCTACCAATTGCTGGTTATTTTGACAATGCCTCTGGGTATGACTCCTCTCCATAGAGCCTCAGACCAGATGAGCCCTAATAGAATTGTGCAGGCACAAGTTAAAGCACCACAGAGCTCAATGTCATTACGAAGATTCAGTAGTTCTTGCTTATTAAAAAAAACATTTGTTGTATGTGTTCGGTTAATTTCCAGAATGCTGAAATGCTTATTTTTGGTAATTTTTTATTACTCTTATTGCTTTTAGGGGAGAGGGTGTGCTGAGGTTCTTTTTCTACCATTTTTGAAGATCCACCATACTTGCACTGAATTTTAAAGCATAAGTAATAGGCTTCCAGATAAATATAAAGAGGAAAATTATCCTAAATAATGGGGACAAGCAAATAGATACATGAATTGGACAGTGGGTTTAGGTCACTGCAAATAATTTATTGAAAGCAGAGAATAAGAGAACATAAGGCTGAACAAATTTACAAGATATTATAATCATATCATGCTAAGAAAGTAAGATATCATTCTGTAAGAACTGAAATGTGAATAAAGAATTTTGAGTGAATAAAGGTTATTTAGAAAAGTCACTCTGATATGGAGTTCAGGTCTATGGGGAAAAGATAAGGCTGAAGAAAGGGATAGCAAAACATAGGCTGTTTTTATAGCCTGGCTGAGAAATGATGTTTTGAACTCAGTCTGGAGCAACATGGAGATGGATAAACATGAGAAATGTTTAAACGTTTAGAGGGTAGTGTTCATAGAACTAATTAGCTAAAAGCGGAAAATGACTTCTAACAATAAAACAAACCTCAGATTCCAAAATGCAATTCAGTTCAGAGAAGCTGAATGGTATTATCACTATCTTATGTCTCATGAGTCACCAAAATTTGTTTAAATAATTATTCTATTATATACAATTGAGAGAGAAAAAGATTAGGAAAATAAATTCCTAAGATCTCAGGAAAAAAAATCTTATTCTTATTAGTATTAGGAATATGCTCTAATAGTTACAATAAGTACTAAATCTTTAATAATATAATGAAAAAGACTCAGATGTCTTAAATACCAAGTTTAAGAAATTTACTCTCAGAACAGCCAGTAAATAAGTAACCATGCCTGAAAATTGAGAAAGCAAATTGCATCAAGATTGTAAGAAACACATTTCCTACGAGCATCAATATAATTAAATTATGAAAATAAGCAAATATCTTGTGGAGAATAAATCTAAATAATGCAAAATCCTGAAGTGTTTATTTTATAGGAATATGTACACACGCAGAGAAAAGTCTGGATGATGCATTGTTTTCGTGTTTTTCTACCATATGAAAATTCCTTGCTAGTGAGCCAGGCCTTATTTTCAGATATTGAGCATTTAACAATTTGTTGATAATAAAAAAATGTATTAACATATACAAGATAGGTTACCAAAAAATAATTTAAAGATACAATGTTGTCAACTGAATTCCAGATGGGCCAGTTTTTCGACTGAACTCTAAGAGCACAAGTAACCTTTTCTCCAATTAACAGTGCTAATTCCAAGCTTCGTTTATCACCTGCTTATACGTCCTTAAAGATTTACTTGATGTCAGCAGTTAATGGTTGGTTTGCTCTTTAGGCCTGTGATAAAACTCAGAGCAGATGAATAGTTTCAAAAGCTGCCTGATCATTACACTAATAAATGATTTGGAAGGATTGATACTGCACATTAAAATCTGTAAATTAAACATATTTTTAATGATCAGAATGTGCATGGAAGTTACAACGGAGTTTCCATGGAGTAGAATGACGCATTGATGGTTTTTGTCACATTTATTATAGACATGCTTCGAATCTCCATCAGCTTTTCCCGTCTATTTTTAAGAAAGTGCTGGCAATTATCCCATAATACAATGGGTATTTAACCTGTCCTGGATTCTGAAAGTCTGGAGAAGCAACGGGCCTCTATCTGTGCAGCATGCCCACAAAAACAAAGGCCCCCAGCCTGTATCAGAGTCAGCACTGCAAGACAGCATTTAGATATTGTAAAACCAAAGCCAGAATGTTGTAATCATAGAATAAATTTGGTCCATTTTCTTTGATAGACTTCCAAAGAATATTTTATTTCACAGAAAAAAAATACCAGTATAATTTCAAAGAAGTGACTAGCATCTAGTAATAGACCCATAAATATAGCATAAAGAAATATAGACTGCAGTATTCTATTCAGCACATAAAAAGCAAATTGGCCAAACTTCACAATTCACTAGGTTTTGAAGGAACATTTTGCTATTTCAGTTTTGTAAATGGTGTTATAAAGGAAGAAGGAAAATAACCCAAAAAATCAATCCCATTTCCTGGATCTTGGTTTGTACATAAATCACAGGTAAGGCCCAGGTATGGACTTTCAATTTCTGGCCTATGTTTTGCCACTGACTTGCTGTGGGTGATAATTACATTTGGGGGATGTGATTAGAAAAGAGGGAGGTATATTCATGTTGTTTTTTACCAGATAAGTCTTTAAATAAAATAGACTTATCTATTGGCTCACTGTACTCACTAATTCAGAGCCCAGAAGCCTCCTGATATGATATGCTGCTCTTTGGAAAGAATTATAACTTCTAAGCTACTTCTTTTTTGTGCATGCTCTGAACTCCACTCGTTTTAAGCATCCATACAACTTAATCACCTTGCATAATCCAGAAATTTATGAAACTCTGCGATGCAGTGTTACCCATTGCTGACTCTTACTTCATTCCATTAGTTCTAGTCGTTCTGTAAATATATTATTTTGCATGTTTCTTCACTGTCATTTCAGTGATATATGTGAAGGTAAGTTAAACATGTGGGCTCAGCCCAGCACCCACTGTAGGTTTGAGACAGGCCAGTAAGCCAGGACAAGTGGAATCGGATATCTGAGACGGATTAAACGGCAGTTTGCAGCCACCTACAGAGCCTATCTTCCCTAAACCAAGGACACTTGAGAATAAATGGTTTGTGTTCGATAAGGCCAGGTACAGAAACTCACCAGGGCAGGAACCCCAGATACCTAGCAAGGGGTGAAACTGGAAAACAAGGACTTTGTCTCCAGGGTGACCTGTCCTCCCCCAGCATGTGCAGTTAGACCCCCTGAGCGCTCCTCCCTAAAGATAACATTTGGTCTCAGTTGTATTTCAGCTCCAGACCCAGTTAAGCAGTGAAGCCACCAGACAGTGGTGCCATTACTGCCTCAGGACCAGATACACTGACTGATGACCCCCTGCCCTCAGTGGAGCCCACACCCCTAAATAACACAGCTGGAAAGCTGACGAATATTCTATTAAGACTCTGCACCGGAGACCTCCCTTAAGATTTCCCGCCTTCAAGAAAGAAATAAAAGCCTCAAGACAAAGGACAGGCGTGCTTTCCCTCTGGAGAGCACGACCCTCCCCCAAGCCCCCCTCCCCTCACACCATTCCCTTTCCCCTCTCCTCCCCCCACAGGCACCTACCTCCTAAACTCTAAGGGACCCCACGAGGCTTGCAACCAAGGCAGCAAGGGACAGAGGCAGCTCCTCGCAGGCCAGTCCCCTGAACCTGTTCCCAAGGCCCCCTTCCTCTGACTTCCCAGAGAGCCAGGGCAGTCCAGCCTGGGCTCTCCTGTTGCTTCTTCCATGCTAGGCCCTTTCTTGTTTTACTGTGCCCAGATTTAATAAATGTTCCCTCAGTCATCTGGACTCGTACTGTGGAATTTTTCCTGCACAAAGTCAAGAACCCACATACTCCCCACTGGCCCTAGGCAGGCTCACCAAGGGCCAGGTCCACTTTCAGGTAACAGGTTTACAGTAATCATTTCTAATGTTTAAATTTTTACCTTTTAAGTAAAATAATATAGCCACCATGCAACACTGACCCAAAAATTATGCTTACAAAAAAGTTTGAGATTGGTGAATGAAAGCAATAGTTAATTATATAGTAAACAGTTTGTTATGAATCTGTTAGAGTAAATGATTCTGCTCCACTTATTAAATATATTTTCTATATAAGTTTTAATTCTTTGCTTCATTCTATTAAGAATTATACTTTATAGAATGGTTAATAATCTGGAGTCATAGAAACCTGGGCTCAAGTCTTCCTCTGCTACTTACTAACTTTATGAACTTGAAAAAAGTTATTTAGCTCCTCGTGTTTTTTTTTCCCCTTCTGTACAATTTATTCATTTATTTCACAAACATTTAAGCACCCAACTTTACTATGTTTTTATAAAGATAATGTAAAGAATGTAAGTAAAGTGTTAATAGTTAATAAGCCCTGGATAAACATGGCTGCTTATGTAATTATTTTCAACTCTCTTCTTTACCTTAAAACAAAGAAATAATTAAACACAATATTATGTTATCAATCTTTCTTTGCTTGCAGTGTATTGCTGCTAAAAACAAGCTATAAAAGTATAAAATAATTTCAAAGTTTTGACATTTATATTGTCCAGAAAATAGATTTCAATTAAAACAACATCAACCAAAAATAGATGTAGAAACCATGCTGAAAAATTATGCATGGAGTCTTCCATGACCTCTAAAACTACTTGGAAAGCATATATTTAAGTGGAATCCTTTAAAAAAAAAAGGCAGGACATGATTTAATCTCCAATAACTCTTCCATTTTTGTCTCTCAAGGTCACTTTTCTGAAATTGATCTACAAGAGTCATGTAGTTTCCTACATTAGCTAAAAGAGAAGGGCACGGTTATATAATTGGGCTTGTTGCTTTCATCTGGGGACTCAGTGTTCCCTGAGCTGGAACTCCAGGTGAGTTTGCCTTATGCTCTCAGGCTGCCTTTCTCCTTGGTCTTCTTCTTTTAAAATATGTTTTTATTGACTTTAGAGAGAGAGGAAGGGGAAGAGAGGAAGATTAATGTGAGAGAAACATCAATCAGCTGCCTCCTGCACGGCCCTGCACTAGGAGTGGAGCCCGCATCCCAGGTATGAACCCTGAAAGGGAGTTGAACTGGCGACCTTTTGGTGGATGGGAAAACGCTCAACCAACTGAGCCACACCAGCCAGGGCTCTCCCTAGTCTTCTGACTGACAGGCTTCGTGCTTACCCTCCCAGAGGTGGCTCCGATCCGATGATGGCTTCAACATTCACTTGGCAATAAGGGAGAGAACTCTATTTCTCAAGCGAACAAAAACAACTTGGCTGAAGAGCTAGAGAAGAGCTAAGGTTAGTTGATTTTCTAAATGATCTCTCATATTTCAAAACTTACACACGAAAAGAGGTCATACCACGGCTCTTGGACACTTTGCTCTCACTCACATTAGACACATATTCCTGTGTATTCACTCACAGGAAGCACTTTTTATTAGAATTCATTTAAGTATTGATTTGCGCTTGAAATTATAGAGACGATCCAAGTGTGTAAATTACAATGCCTTATTTATTTTACTTTGCCAGGGAAATAATCCCACCCTGAGAATTTTGAATCCATTGAAAAGTTAATTTTTTTGGTTAACTTTAGATTTATCATTTAACATAGTGGGAATCCACAGCCGATTCACCTAGAAACGGCTTTGCAATATTTTTAATAGCATTTTACAGAGATGTCATATTAAATTAGTTTCACTATGCCACCTCAACAATTAGTGAACTAATCCAGAAAATGCCAATAAAGATCACATCATGTGGCACTGCCTTCAGCCATTTACAGGTTATTAACATGCTATCACGTTCAAAACTCAGGCTGAAGTCAGAGCAGAGTCCATGGTCTTCAGATTTGTTCAGGGACACTCTGAACCAGGGACACATAGGTGAAAGGCTCTGTTCTCTTACTCCCTTTTATCTAACCCATGATCTCTACATTTCCCTGTGTGTCTCCACTGTCCTCACCACATGACTAGAATCATGAGCTCTGTTAGCACTGAACTGATTCTCCTACTCAACTCAGCTTCTGCCTATCTCTTTTTTCCAGGCAAAAGGTTATAGGTTTGGCTGAACTTTCAAAGATAGAATATATCATTAACATTAATTTTTAAAACCTGTAATGAAGCATTGTGTTGGCAATTTTTCATTGAAAATCTGAGTCTATGTCTTAATTGCAAAATCATATTCTTTAGAAACTGAAATTACAATATTCATATGTTTTTATATATCAAAACTGCATTCGTGCTGTGCTCCTTCATTTATTTTTTTTTTATTTTTCTCTAGTGATATGCTAAATTACAGGAAGCAATTCCTGGTTGACACTTTTTATAAATTTCAAGATAAAATCAAGATCTGCTTTTTCTAGGACATTGTTTTAGAGCAACCAAATAGATATTTCCATGCCACCAGGACGTACATGAAGCTATTTATTAACCGACTGATATTTTAAAATGTCTTCTTTGAAGACTTTAGGGGAATACAAAAAAATGCCAACATTTTGGCCTCAAAGAGCTCATAATTTAGTTTAAAAGAAAATACTCAGTCAAATGAAAATCAATTAATAGTAATGTGTTAACTTAGAATGCAATGTTAGCCATAGGGTGTCATTAGATATTCCACAACTGTTAAATGAATGGAGCTAATAAAATTTCTATTATCCAGTGAACCTTCAAAGCACTTTAGCTAGACCTTGAAGAACAGCATTAAAATTTAGAGAATTTTGTAGAGAATCCAGTCCCTGTGCTTCAATATCAGCACATGATAAAATCTAAATCGCTCTTGGGATCATATAACCCCAAATTTCCCTTAACTGACCTATTCCAGGCTACTTAACACCTGTACGAGCACAGACAATCCCTCACGCTGACATCAGTAGCCATACCCAAGATGAGCTGCTGCGTTGAGTCACTGACCTATTTTTGCCCTTGGTACTTCAATTCAAATTTAGCAATGGCTAACTGTCAATATTTGTGGTTGGTGCTTCAGGGGATATAAAAATGAGTATGATATGGTTGTTATTTATATTCTCATGCCTTGTGGGAGAGATATAGAGGCATAAACATTCCAAACCAAGTAGGGTATGAGAGTTGACAAGAAGGTAGAAAACAAGATAAGTTTTATGTTAACCGCACTGTAATTCAATCTAAACTTTTTAATTTAATCTAATAATATAAGCATTCTTCTAAAGTAAACACTCAGATTCATTTAGAAAAATGATTAGTCCCTCAGATTTCCCCTCCCTCCTTCCGCTCCTTTTTCAAACGTCATCTGACTGTACGGTGGAGGAAGTGTGGTTTAAATGACTAGGGATTTATAGGAAAAGGGGTGCTCACAGTTGCAGGCATCTTCTGGAACCACACAGGTTATGGTATTTGAGTAGTTTGTCTTGTCTTACAACTGACTTGTGACTGATGAGCTGCAACTGGTTCTACCTGGCTCTTTTGGGGGTTAAATATGTTATGCTAGTATCCACCACTGTGGTCTGTGGTCCTGGTCACTGATTTTCAATCTTAAAGCCCAAACCTTCAACAGCTTCTCATCCTGAGCTAGGTTCTTGCCTTTATAACTGTCGTCAGGGCAGACAGGAATTCCTGGGATCACTGTATAACAACGATGGATAACCAGGCCTGTGTTCCAGGACCATCTCTGAGGATGCCTCTATCAATGAGGCTGTGCCATCTTGGAAGAAGTTGCTCTCAGGGATTTCCCTAAAAGCATACAGATCCTTGCTAGTATCCCAAGAGAAGCAAGACACAAGCCCTTATGTTCTTGAGCTACCCATCCCCTACTGAATACTGTCAAAGCAGTCATCAGAACCCAAGTCACAGTGCACTTGAGGTTCAAGCTTGGAAGGGTATACTTAAGAATCTTTCTTCCTTAACCTTGTATTCTTGCTACTCTTAAGTAGGAAACTCCAAAACTGTTATGGGCAGAGGGAATTTCTCTACACCTATAGAAGAAACTTTACAATAAGCCTTTACCCTTGGTTCTTATTATTTTCAAAAACTTTGGAAAACTTTTCTGTTTCTTGTCCAAATATAATGTTAAAACCTGGTGTTTTGGTACACAATCTTATTTTAATTATCAAATATTTACTATCAACTCTGATTTCATTACTTTTGAAATGATCTCTGTCACCTGCATCTACTCACTTATGCAGATAACTCAAACTGGTTACAAACAAAGTCATGTATAGGGAAATAAAAACAAGAAAAGAAAGCAATATTTAACAAAATATGTACCCAATTTGACTCTGGTTAAAGGCCATAAAAGTCTGTATCCGTCAGAGTTCTGCCAGAGAAATGAAACCAGTAGGTGTATGGTCAGCGTGATTATGTACATAATATAGGGGTTTGGGGGAGGTATTTGACAGGCTGGAAACTCTAGGGTAGGAGTTAATACTTCAGTCCAATGACAGATGCGTGTTTTTTTACTGAGAGAAACTAGTTTTGCTGTTAAAGGCCTTTATCTGATTGGATAACTTCATTTATTTAATGTCAACTTATTGTAGATATTAACCACATCTACAAAATACTTATACAATACCTAGATTAGTGTTAGTTACCTTCCTTAGAAAGAGACCTAACCGTCACAGCGCCTAACTTAAATTGGTGATAATGGAAAGGGAAAATAAAAGATAAACTATGAAGGAACAAAAAGACTAACGATTTTTTTTAAAGGCAAAGGTAACGAGCACTCAAGGATGGTTTCAAGGATTTTACTTTGGGTAACTGACAAAGGGGTTCACATGTAACAAAACTATAGGGAGCTGATCAGCAGAAGAAGCTAATTTATCCTGTTCTAGATGTTTAAGAATATGAATTAAATGATCGAATATTTGCAGGTAATTTGCTCGACCATTGTACTTCAATTGAGTTGCTGAAAAGATCGACACATAGCTCCACTTTCCTGCCCTGGACACAGCAGAATGGACCAGCAGTGCACACTTGACTGAATCCAAAGTCTAAGTTTAGTCATATTTAAATATCACACACACGCAAGCTAGTCAGATGGTCACGGGTCCTACAACTAAAAATAGAGTTCCAGAGCTGACAGCCATGGATTTGCAGGCCTGTGCAGTATAGCCCAACTCAGAGGGGGGAAAAATCATAGAAAAGCGTAGGTAAGAGAGATGATGCAATCCTCGAAGATGGAGAGTGTGACTTTCATTCCAGTCTTCCTAAACACTGTTTTTATGACACCGGGCTTTACTTCATTCAGTTTCTAAAATTTAGCATTTATTACAATTCCCATTTTCTAAAAATATTTCAGTTGGAGTGAGTAGATTTCTGTCCTTGAATCCAGGGATAAATCCAAGCACTAAAAGGAAATCTAGTTGGAAATATCAGCACTATCAATTTTCAAAATATTATGCTACCTCAATGGTTAATTAGTGGTAAAAGGAAAAAGAGAGAATTTTAAAACTGGTACCAATATAAGTCTTGATGTAGTTGAACTATAAAATAATGGACTCCAAAACTAGTTGCAGTTGATACATGTTACTTGCAGGATCAAAACAGTGTCTGTGAAGAAATACCTTCTGGTGCCTTGAGTGCAACAACTATTCAGTTACAGCTGGACCTACAACCCACTGACCTACGCATAGTTTCTCACTACCTACTGCACTGCTCATGTCCTCAGATCCCACCGTATCCAGCTTACGTTTCCTGATTCATGACAACCATCACTTTCTCATGTAAGTCCCTAACGCCCATGTCATCTCTTACTTTGCTCCTCTCAGCTGGTAAAATCCCAACCAAAGTTAATTCTAACTCTGCCGATTCTAAACACCTCCACTCAGAACATCATTGGAAAACGATGCCTAGTCTTGTTGTGACAGGCACCTCTCCCAGACCCCAGAGAGGAGTTACGGGACAGCCCCCTGAGTCAGAGGCAAAGGGCTGTCCCTAACCTCAATTCTTTTCTTCTCATATAAATGAATTTAAATGAGAAAACTACAGATGATTGCACTGTGATAAAGCCAATTTATTAAAGCAATTAAAGCAAGAAAATTTATTACAGAAGCAAAGCGAGCAAAACTATACATTTGGCTTATGAAGCTCAGACAGGCTCTCAGTGAGTTGGGGGGTGGGGGTTCCAGGCGTGATACACCCTCCTGTCTATAGGTCTCAGAATTCCTCTGCTGAGTGTCTTGGTACAGACTAATTCTCAAGGTCCCTTTTTACTTTGTTGTGGCCTTTCCAGAATGCATGAAGCACCTGGCAGCCTTACCTTGCCAAGCCTTGGGACTGCTGCTTCTCTGCTTAGGGAGTAACACTGCCCTTTTTTCTTTCCCCTCCCCCCACCCTTTCCTGCCTTCTCTCCTTAGGGAGGCTTTTAACCATTTGCTCTCAAGTGTCCTTGGGGGAGAAGATAATGTCTTGTTATTTACAAGCCAGCTGCAAACTGCCCACATTGGCCTTGTTTTAACTTTCCTGTCTCAGTTTCCCCATTCCACTTGCCCTGGAATTTTCCTAGCTTTTCACTGCCCTGTAACAATGTCATCTGATCTAAATTGAAATTTATGACCACTAGCCTCAAATGGCCCTTGATGCTAACCAAGAAGCATAGTAATTTACTTCACTCATTCACATCCGCCATTCTAAACAATGATTTTACACTTTCTCCTACCATCCATTAAAACCCCAACCGCCCTCTGCTCTGCCATAATCATTTTTATATGATGACCAAGCTTCCTGTTCTCCTGAGCCTAGAGCTAATCATCTGCGTGAATCCGTAACCACACCCTCCTTGCCCTTGCCCACCAGCTAGGCTGCATAACTTCCCCAGAACCCCTCCCTTGTCACGGCTGCAGATTAAATTTTACCCTTCTATTGGGTGATTCCTACTAGAGGAGCTGGGAGCTGGAGGGAGGAAAAATGGGAAGGGACTGCTAATGGGGGTTCTTTTGGGAGTGATGAGAATGTTCCATAATTATATTATGGTGAGGGGGGCACAAGCAGGTAATTATAATAAAAATTAATAATTTGACACATTCAATAGGTAAAGTTTTTGGTATGCATATTACATCTCAATAAAGCTTTTTTTTTTTAAAAAAAAAAAAAAAGAATATATAGGGGAAGATCTATATGACCTTTTAGTGCAGTAAGACATCTGAGAACACACACACACACACACACACACGTGTATAGCCATTAAAATTTGTAAGTTGGTCTCTTTCAAAATGAATACTTTCCACTCATCAAGGTCACCATTAAAACACAAACAAGCTGCCCAGCCGGTGTGGCTCAGTTGATTGAGTATCGTTCCACGCACCACAAGAGTTCACCAGTTTGATTCCGAGTCAGGATACAGGTCAAGGTTGTGGGCTCGATCTCCAGTAGGGGGCATGCAGGAGGCAGCCAATCAATGTTTCTCTCAATGATGTTTCTATCTTTCTCTCCCTCTCCGTTTCTCACTAAAAAAAATTAAAATTAAAATATATTAAAAAATAGACAAGCTACAACATAGTTAAAATTATTCACAATACATATATTTGACAAAACACATATATAAAAGATGTGAAGATCTCCTAAGACTTGTTAGACCGACATGAGTAGAGCAAGGACAATGGGCCAGGTACAAAAGCCTACCAGGGCAGGAAGCCCCAGATGCCTCACAAGGGTCAAAACTGGGAAAACAAGAACCTTGTCCCCCGGGTGAACTATCCTCCCACAGCATATTGCTGGTCATGTGGTTTAGACCACTGAGTGCTTCCTCCCTAAAGATAACATCTAGGCCTCCGTTGTGTTTCACCTCCAGGCCCAGAAAAGCAGCAAAACCAGACAAGTGGCGCCTTGGCTGCCTCAGGACCAGATGCATTGACTATTGACCCCCTGCCCTGGCTCCCACCAATCAGTGGAGACCACGACCCTGAAGGAGCACACCCGGAAAGGTGAATATTCTATTGAGACCCTCCCCTGAGACCTCCCCTCAGATTCCCACTTGCAAGGAAGAGATAAATAGGCTCAGGACAAATTACCCAGAGCACACTCCCCCCAAGGGAGCACCCAGCACCATCTCCATCCCTCCAAGGGGACTCCAGGCTTGCAACCAGGGGAGCAGTGGGCAGCAGCAGCTCGTCCTGGGCTCACCCCCTGAACCTGTCTCCAAGGCCCCCTCTCCCTCTCTGACTTCCCAGTGAGCCCCAGCAGCCCAGCCTGGGCTCTCCTGTCGCTGCTTCTATGCTCTGCCTTGTTTCACTGTCCCAAGTGTGGTTTTGCTGCCACCATGACCCAAGACCTATTGACTCAATGCTGTGTAGCTCTTCCCTTTGGATATCCCCACCCCCGTTTAATTAAATAAATTCAATTTTTCTTTATCCACTGTCTGAGAGGGCTGTTGAGCCTGCCCTCCCACCACCCAACCTTAACCTTTCAATACTCAAAATTAAAAATCAAGTAACTCAAGTAAACAAAAAGCAAAAGTCTCGGATATTTCACAAAGGAGAATTTACAAACAGTAAGCAAACTAAAATGTACTCAAACTGTATTTGAAGGGGGAAAAAACAATTTGATACCACTACCCACCGACTAACATAGCTAAATTAAGAAGTGAAAGCATGAACATCAGTGAGGCTATAAGGCAACTAAAACTCATTCATTGACAGTGGAAGTGTAAAATGATGCCAATTGAAAAGCTATTTGGCAGTTTCTTATAAAGTTTAATATTACCTTCCTATGACTCAATAGTTCCAATTTCTATTGCTTTATACAAGAGAAATAAAAACATATATCCACAAAAAGACTAATACAAGAATGTTCAAAGCCCCAAACTGAAAACATTCCAATTGTCAATAGAAGGGATTTAAAACATATTGTGTTGTTGTATTTACACAATGCAATACTACTAAGCAATTAAATTAACAACTAATAGACATAGCAAAACATATGCAATAGAAAACATTACATAAAACAAAAGAAGTCATATGCCAAGAATACATCTATGGGGTCTGATTTATGTACATTTCAAAAAAGGCAAAACAAATTTATGACTATAAAAATCAGATGACTGGATGCCCTTTGGTATAGGGGATTGACTGGAAAGAGATATGAAGAAATGTCCTAGGATGATGAAAACTAAATCTTGATAGTGTACACAACTGTGCACGTTTGTCAAAACATACTATAGAGGAAGGTCTGTGCATTTCTTTACATGTAAATTATACCTCAAAAAAATTAAAAGGTGACATGTCTCAGTTGGCTTAATTATCTGGTAGCTGTCAGTGTTATTAGACGCATGTTGTTGTAATAACTAAATATCTTGTAAAATTGTTTTCCTTGAACATTGGATAGCCACAGAGGGAAAAAGCTTAAACAACAGAATATCAGTATGTATGCTCTTTGTAAAGTAATGTTTACAGGGAGGTGTAACAGGAAAAAAAACAAAAAACAAAAAAACAGAGGCGAGCCCTGGGAAGAACAGACTGGTTTCAGAGCACAAGTGAATTTAAACCAGAATTTCAAAACGTGGGCCTCACAGGATTGAAAATGCCAGCTGCTTCTAGATCCTGAACTGGAAAAGGCACACATTGAGGACCTTGGGTTGAGCGAGGACTGAACTCTGAGCAGGGAGAGGATGAATAGTGGCGAGGGCTGATGGACAGGGTTCAGGTCACATGGGCTCAAGACAGCTGCCCTTAATTTCAAAGGAAGAGAAAGAAAATTCGAGGAGGAAAGACCCAAACAAAAGACTCAGGCGAGGCAATTTCAATGATCAAAGAACTGGAGAGTGGTTACGGATAGGTTGCACTGACTGAAGCGATTAGATTCATTTTTGCAAGAATTGTATTGTCAAGTAAACTATAAGCCTGGTCTAAAACCCCCCTTGCCCCCCACTTACACTTACATGAGGCTATAGAATGTAAATCCTACCAGGAGGACATCCTCCCCACTGCCCATTACAAATGTAGCCCTGGACTGCAGGGTGAAAAAATGGACAAATGATTTTTTCCCCAGGGCACAGAGTCAGGGTCTAGTCAAGTAACTTTCTCCACTGCTGGACAGAGTCTTTACAAAGTCAGTCCTCTAGGAGTTCATCATTGCTATGGGGTCCCCCACCCTTCCCTCTCCCAAAGGAGACGTGGAAGTGCAGTGTGCAGGCATCCCATCCCTGCTCCAAGGCAGGGCGATCACTTGACTTTTGTCCCTGATGGTCAGAGCAGGGTGTCTGTCGTGCCTGATGAAGAGGATTGTAAAACACCCACAGACGCCCGCTGGACGTTGAGGTGGGCACGGCCCCCAGATGGAGGAGTGGTATGGAACTGGCTTCAGAGGCCGCCCAAGCAGGATTTTGTAGGACAAATTAATGGCTTTAACCGAAAGCGATGGTCAGTCGTTGACGGGATTTAGCCCTGAGACAGGGCCTGATGCAGCTTTTGAGACCGCCTCTCTAGCTGGAGCCTGCCGAGTGGATTGCAAGTGGATCAGAGTGAATTTAAAGGCACTAAATTAGGTTTTACTGCGACCGAGATAAGCGGTGATGGTAGCTTGTATTAGGCCTGTGGCAGAGGAGATTTAGGAGAATGGATCAATACAACAGGTATTTAAAAGGTAAAGTTAATTGAACCTGGCGAGACGTTGGAAACAGCAGAGAGAAGGGATAGCAAGCGGGTCTTTTTGAATTTTGACATAAAAATGTATTTGGGCGGCGGTGCCATTGCTGAGTAAACAACTAGGAGATGAGCAGATTTGGAGGAAATGGCTTGAGATTGGACCAGTTGGCTAAGGGGCATTTGCAGTCATTGGAGACATCTAATGTCTTGAATTCAGAGATTTCATCCTGGGCAGCTCATCTAGAAATAAGCAGGATATAAATAATGGTTGAGCCTTTGGACTTAAATGAGCCTAGCAAGAGACTACAGAGTAAAAACAGAAGAAAGCCGCGGTAAATGGAGGAGGCAGCCTCACGAAACAATTCTGTCTGACGCCAGCACTGCAGCACTTAGATTAAGTTCAAATTCTATTCTAAACATGTATGACATTATGCAACTCTGAAAGGAATATGCTGCAAGCTCCTAAGGAATTCAAGCTCCTAAGTAAAAATATTACTTTGCCACATAATAGCTGTTGACCTGAGGCTAATTATCTAACCATTCTGGGCTTCAGGGTTTCCGTGGGAAAAGCAAGGATAAGACTGAATCGAAGAGCTGTTGTGGAGGATTATATTTTTGTTTTAAAAAAAGTAGGCAACCGGAGTTGAAAAAACCCACACAAGTAGCTCTTATATTATCAATTCCGTGATCTTAGAAATCCTGGGGGGAAAATAAATACCTTTTTAAATGTGTCAGTGTTAACTGCCTTTAAAAAAAATGTACTAATGATGATTATATGCCAGAGTTATTGAAAATCTTTTAATATAATATTCCATATTCATTGTTTATAATCAAATAGATTAAAAGGGCACTTTAAATTTAACTAGAGAAAAAAAGATTATTATTTTTATAAAGTCATAGATATAAAGAAAAGTTATTTATAGCTACTTTGCTGTTGAATAATAGGACAACTATAATAAGTTGAGTTTTTTCAGTAATTATCAACATTACTTTCTATCACATTATTTCCAAGATAAGATGAAAATAGTGACTCTCAACTACAGTTCCTCTGGAACACTGTTAATGTGGCTCGTTTTACTTGCACATTTACCCACTCTCTCTTCTTTCCCTCTTCGAAGGACAATTAATCTGCTGGCTAGAAAATGGATTTACCAGACACCAAATCCCCACAAGGAGAAAATTTCTTTTTACAGTCTTTATTCTGTTGCCATGTAGGAAAATAAAGTCTTTGAGGGTGTAAAAATGTCTTGTATGTTATTACAAAGCTTTAATCTCTAAAGAGATCTTCTGTCCCACAAAATCCTCTATATCAGCCAATAACTAATAAAGACTGCTGATTACAACCAGGAAAGAACATTTAAAAGCACACTCTGGTAGGCATTTGGTTACTTTATTTTCTACTAAATATTTTATTTAGGTTACATCTCCATAGGTCTATGTGTAAAATTCAATTTTGTAGAATTTCCCTGAGGTGGCCTGTGGTGTGCGTATGAGAGGGTCAGCTGGAAGTAGACAAGAAAATGTGTTGCTCTCTCCATTGGCAGAGAGCAATATATATATAAATTAGCAGTTGCTGTGTTACCATCAGATCAGGGTCAAGGAGGGAGAAAGCTACTGGGAACAAAACTCCAGGCAACCTGTGAAATCAAAGACACTCCTCTGTCCTGTCAAATCAGCAGCTACATGCACCACTGTGTGTGACCAGCTTGAGAAAAAATGACGACTATTGGTGCTAGCCTCTCCACAAAGATTTACTTTTTGTTCAGAGCAATAACTTCAAGCATGTCTGTGCATTTAGCTCAGAATTGTGTTGGATCAGCTTTACTTGGAAATACCCAAAGATTTCCAATCTGATTCTGCTATTTGCCACTCCGCCCAATCCGAGACTGGCCGTTGTGAGCAGGGATTACCTGTTGTGCTAACAGGAAGAAAGCAGTTCTGCATGAATTTTATCATCTCAGAGAACAGTCCCTAAATGGGTGGCATTTAGATAGAACAATTTCGTGGTCCAAATTACTCATTTTATATATTTTAATGGACACAAGTATGTGTTCACAAACATTTGCTTTCTTTTTTCAGTTCATCTATTTTCTCCCCAGAATTGTTTAGCAAAATAGAAAAGATTGAATTTTTCTCTCATTTGCATTCTTATAGAAAAAAAGGCCAATAGAAAGGTTAGAATTGCTATAGTTTTTACCTGGTCTTAAAAATGTATTTTATGTTTCTTTGTTCAATTTACATTTCTTAACCTTTGCCTTAAGAATTTTTACATAGAGATTGGAAAACTTTTATCCTACACTGTTTTTGTTTTTTAAACTGCATTTGGTTGTCTAACTTAGGCATTCACTTTTTGTTTATGTTTTGTTTTTGTTTTATTTTATTTTGTTTACTGAGGTTCTGATGTGAATATAACTGGTTAAAAGCAATTTGACTATTCATTAATACATTTTCTCTTTAGTGACATCAATGTATAAAGGGGGTAGATTTGACTCATATAACTGAAGCCAACCTTTTACTTCTTTGTTTCAATTCCCTTCTCCGGTTCACCACAGGGGACTCCTCCAGTGTTCATCAAGGATGGCTGAACCCAGCTGGCTGCGCTGAGCTTCCAAAGTGACTTGGGCACTGGGGACAATCTGGCTCATTTACCAGCATCTGACTTTTTGGCCCAAAGAACAAAATCTCATAAACAGCACTTACAAAAGGCTCTCTTTTTCAGGACGTCAAGTTTTGTGACAACCTTCCTCTTGGAAAAGACTATTTTTTCTTTTAGTCTAACTCATTATTACATTGACATTTCTTTTTGGAAGAATAACAGTGGAATTTAATTGAAAAACATTAATAGTAAAAACAAAAAAACAAGAAAACAAAACTCTTCAAATAGGAGTAGAGGTAAAGCTAAATCACTCTATTTCAACAGCATTTAGTTCCCAGACCAAGTTTTCTAAAGTAAATGTTGTGTAAGCAATGGGTGCTTAGTAAACTTGGATTTCAGTCTCACTGAAATCATTTTTCAAACCAATGACACAATATTTCCACTGCTTTAAACTCTAACTGCAGGTTGGCAAGAGTGGTTTTTTGTTAGCAGAAGGCATTGAAACTCAAGTACAAGAGGTTATTTCTCTAAAATTTATGCATGATTACAATATCAATAAGCTAGCAAAAAATTTTTAATAGCTCTCAGATCTTATGCTCTAAGCAAGTGAGTTTATTTCTTTATTATTAAAGTGAGCTGAATGGTAAAATGGGCTGAAATAAAGATAATATAGTGGTTATGTCCACAACTTACACACAGTAATTGTCATTTAAAAGCTTCATGGTAGACATAGTAAGACAGAAGTAAAGGGCACCTGAGACCGGTGCTGAGTCAGTAGCAAACAGATACAGACATGGCCATGGCAGAGTCCAAGGTCAAAATTAGAGTTAAACAGCAGATATCAAACAGGTCAAAAAGTCCAGTGGGTAAGATGGCAGAAATATAAGCCTGGATGACTAACTAAATCAATAACCGGAAAGATAAATGGGGTGGCAGAAGATGAGACCTTCCCAAAGGAAAGCCAGACAGTACAACCAGGTGTTAACAGACATAGCTCTCTCTTAAAGCTACTATCTAAACATCGATTCTGGCTGGGAAAACAAAGAGTTGAGACTTTGATGCCCTAATAAGCATTCTCTTGAATTAAATATCCTGAACACGCAGTAGCCACCAAGTTAATTTCCATACCTAGTGTCCACATGTATTTGTTACTGGATGGTACTTTTTAAAGAAAAATGTTGTTAGGTACTTGTTTTCTATATCCTGCCACTAGGATGGTATAGGAGGAGCATCTTTTTGCGTTATGTTCATAACCACATCCCCAGCAGATGGGCTAAGACTGACATGTGTCAGTTGCTTTATAAATATTTAGTGAATGCATCAATCAATAGCTGTTTTTCTTTTACATTGATACTCCATTCTTAAAATTATAAATTATGTGTCCTAACATTCTTTTTCATAGTTTCAATCTGTTTTCTTACATAGGATAGCTGAACATCTTTACTATATATAGATTAGTTCTGCTCAGCAGCAACAGCAACTAATGCCAAATAACATTTTTCTATTGGAAACACATCCAAAATTCTAGGCGTTTATAAAGAGAAAACAGTGGCATATGGTGTTATTGCATCAAAGAGGACAGAAGTATAAACTCACTATATCATCTCTTTAAAAAAACACGCAAATAAAACAATATTTTGAATAAAATATTTTTATGATAAAACATAAATGCATAATATTAACCATATTTATTAGTTGGTAATACAATTTTAAGAATTTCTGTAAATCATGAGGACCAGTGTTTTCAGCCTATATAATCTTGGTAATTTCTAGAGAATTATGTATTTTGAAAAATCTGGTGTATAGTGTGCAAATAATAAATATCAAAAATTTGGGATTTCGTACTTGACATTGTTTTGGTTCCATATTAGCTTCCTGTAGAGAACATCTTTTATAGGTATCCCACAGTAGCTGACTATTGCCTCTGTCAGAGCAGATTACCAAATTTGGCTTCCAGATAGAATCTGAATCAGTCTAGTTGTATGTTGTAAATGGTACCACATGTGGCAAAGGAAATACAAAGCTTCAGACATAGAAAGCTTGTAGCATTGTAACATTTTATTAGCAAAGGTTAAAAATAAAAGAATTAATTAAAGTAGATTTAAGAAGTCAGAAAAGTCTTTACTCCATTGTGTGCTCTTGACTCCTTTGTCAAATATTAATTGAATGAAATGGCTTGGATCGATTTCCAGGTTCTCTGTTCTGTTCCACTGATCTATATGCCTGTTCTTGTGCCAGCACCAGGCTGTTTTGATTACAGTGGCTTTGTAGTATAACTTGATATTCAGTATTGTGATCTTTCCAACTTTGTTCTTCTTTCTCAAGATTGCTGCAGCTATTCGGGGTCTTTTTGGTTCCGCATAAATTTTTGGAGTACTTGTTCTAGATTTGTGAAATATGCCATTAGTATTTTAACAAAGGTTGCATTGCATCTGTAGATAGCTTTGGGTAGTATGGAGTAAAGATAGTCTCCAATAAAAGATGTTGGGGTAATTGGACAAGTACATGCAAAAAAATGAAACTAGACCACCAACTTACACCATACACAAGAATGAACTCAAAATGGATAAAATATTTAAATATAAGATGTGAAACCATAAAAATTCTAGAAGAAAACGTAGGAAGCAAAATGTCAAATAGCAGAATTTTCACTGATACAATGTCTAAGGCAAGAAAAAATTTTAAAAAATAAACAAATGGGATTACATCAAAATAAAAAGCTTCTGCACAGCAAAAGAAACAGCATCAAAATGAAAAGAGAACCCATTTTATAAGTGAACATTTTGCCAATAATACATCTAATTAGGGGTCAATTTCCAAAATATATAAAGTACTCATATAACTCAACAAAAGGAAGACAAATAATCCAATTAAAAATGGGCAGAGGACCTAAGTAGACACTTCTTCAAAGAGGACATACAAATGGCCAAGAGACATATGAAAAAATGCTTACAACATCATGAATCATCAGAGAGATGCAAATTAAAATGACAGTGAGGTGCCACCTCACACATGACAGAATGTCCACTATCAATAAATCAACAAACAACAAGTGCTGGCGAGGGTGTGGAGAAAAAGGAACCCTAGTACACTGCTGGTGGGAACCCAGACTGGTACAACCACTATGGAAAATGTGTGGAGTTTCCTCAAAAAATTAAAAATGGGACTGCCATTTGACCCAGTGATCCCACTTCTAGGAATATATCCTAAGAAGGCTAAAAAAACCAATCAGAAAGAACACCCCTATATTCATAGCAGTGTTATTTACAATAGCTAAGATCTGGCAACAGC
Organism: Miniopterus schreibersii; assembly: GCF_964146895.1. Lineage (NCBI taxonomy): Eukaryota > Metazoa > Chordata > Mammalia > Chiroptera > Miniopteridae > Miniopterus > Miniopterus schreibersii. The sequence goes on along the minus strand of NC_138112.1, from coordinate 13,838,689 downwards.
CCAAGTGCCCATCAGTAGATGAGTGGGTAAAAAAGCTGTGGTTCATTTACACAATGGAATACTATGCAGCTGTAAAAAAGGAAGGACCTCTTACCCTTTGAGGGACCTAGAAAGGACTATGCTAATTGAAATAAACCAGTCAGAGAAAAACAAGTGTCACATGATCTGATCTCACTTATATGTGGAATCTAATGAACAAAAGAAACTGATAAACAAAATAGATCCAGAGACATGGAAGCATGCAACAGACTGACAGATCTCAGAGGGAAGGTATAGGGGTGCAGGATGAGATTAACCAAAGAATTTATATAAATATATGCATAACCCATGGATAGACACAATAGTGTGGTGAAGGTCTGGGGGGGTGGAAGTGGCAAGGAGAGGGTCAGTGGGTGGGGGGAAGGGACATCTGTAATACTTTCAACAATAAAGATAAATTTTTTAAAAAAGAAGTCAGAGAAATAGTAAAATGTCAAGAAACAAAATTAGCCTAATTCAGCCTTAGGCAATGAACAGTTTACGCTACTCCAGCTGTGCCACATAATAATATAAAGTGTGTACCGAAAGAATGGGTCTCGAAGATTCCTCACCCCAATTCAGAAGAAGAAAGTCAATTCTTGTGTTTGATGGAAGCATAAAAATCCAATTTCTCTTTTATACCCAAGACCGAAGAGCAGGTGGATAAAGTTGGTCTGGAGAGTCAAGTGGGCAGAAGCTCAGGGTGGATATGAAACTGCTAATGGTCAAGGATTGCTGCAGGTGGAGAACAGAGAGAGATCTGGACCTCAAATCCATGGCATAGGGTTACACAATTCCAGTTCCAACTAAACATACAAAAAATGCTGAAAATACAAAAAGTAGAATGTTAGCATGAGGAGGCAGAAACAGGTCAAGGCAGCAGATGTCAGGAGATATGAAATATCCCTAGTATGGCTGAAATCCCAAGTGTAGCTGACTCTACATCTAGATTATTTTTGCTGTGAATATTTTAATACATTTTGTCAAGCATGGGAGCCTATGACTCATAAATAATTATAGGAAATTGTTATAGTCAAAGAAAAAGTCAAAAATCCCACAGAAACTGTTTTAACACTCCCTTTGAACAGCCAACAGACACACAGGCACACCTGTTGTCTACAGCTCCTTTTCTTCATGAAAAATAAATATAATATATTCCATTTTAATACCAATATTTCTTTTCTCAATGTGTTTCATTGTCTTTGTGGCCTCTATCTTCTGCCTTTGATTCATTTTTGGTGTCATTTGAAAATAAAATTCAGATTCATAGATATTGTCCAAATGCTCTACTAGTTTGCTAAGACTTGCATAACAAAGTACCATAACTTTGATTGCCTCAAACCACAAATATTTATTGTCTCACAGTTTTGGAGTCTAGAAGTCTGAGGTTAAGAATTTGACAGAGTTGGTCCCATCTGAAAGTCCTAAAGGAGATTCTGTTCTACGCTTTATCCTAACTTCTTGTGGTTGGCTGTCAATCTTAGGCATTTCTTGACTTGCAGATGCAACACCCCATATCTGTTTCATGTTTGTACAGAGTTCTCCGTGTGTGTCTGTGTACATATTTCACTTCTTTATAAGGACACCAGTCCTATAGGATTAGGAGCCTACCTTACTCCAGCATGAACTCATCTTAACTAATTACATATGCAATAACCTTATTTCCAAATAAGATCACACTCTGAGGTACTGGGAAGTGCTTTGACATATGAATTTTGGAAGAACACAACCAACCCATAACAGAGACTCTGACCACATGGATTACAAGCCAATCTTGTGCATGAATATTGTTTTAGACTCATTCATTCAATGGGCTGATTATGATTGGTACAGCCATTATGAAAAATAGTATGGAGTTTCCTTAAAAAGTTAAAACTAGAACTTCCATATGATTCAGCAATCACATATATATTTCCATATATATATATATATATATATATGGAAAATAAAATCACCATCTCAAAGATATATCTGCACCACTATATGCCTTGCAAAATTATCCACAGTAGCCAAGACATAGAAGCAACCTAAGTGTCTATAGACGGGCTAGTGCAGGAAGACAATGTGATATATATTTACAATGGAATACTATTCAGCCATAAAAATAAAGGAAAGCCTGCCATTTGGGACAACACGTATGGGCCTTGGGGCCATTATGGAAAGTGAAACAAGTCAGATAGGAAAAGACAAGCACTGTATGTGAAATCTATAAAAAACAAGAAAACACTAAAAAAAAAATACTAGAAACAGAGTGGAATGGTGGTTGCCAGGGGCTGGGAGGTGGAGGAAATGGGATGTTGGTAAGAGGGTTCAGACTTCCACTTATAAGATGAGTAAGTTTGCTGGACCTACTGTGCAGCATGGTGACTGCAGTTAATGACACTGCATTATATACTTGAAAGTTGCTAAGAGTAGATCTTAAGTGTTCTCATCACACACACACACAAATGGTAACTACGTGAAGTAATAGATACATTAACTAACCTCATTGTGGTGATCATCCTACAATTTATATGCATGTCAAACCATCAGGTTTTACACCTTAAACTTATACAATGTTATATGTCAAATATATCTCAATAAACCTGGAAAATTTTTAAATTAATGAACAAACAAAGGCTTGATTGTGAAGTAGAAAGGAGAACATTGAGTAACCTGAATAAGAGCAATAAAATTGATCATAGTTGTGTTATAGCTACTTAAAAGTTCATTTCTCAGAAAATAATATTTTAAACTCACTATTTCCATTTTTTACCACCTACTGACTCTTAACCTATTTTTTTTCTGGCTTTATACTTAACATTCTCATAACAGTGATCACTAGAAGACTGATTTCATGTGAACTTAAAATCTCCAAATCAAAAGTCCCATTCTTTTTTTTTTAAATATATCTCCATTAATTTCAGAGAGAGGAAGGGAGAGGGAGAGAGAGAGATAGAAACATCAATGATGAGAGTCATTGATTGGCTGCCTCCTGCACGCCCCCAACTGGGAATAGAGCCGCAACCTGGGCATGCGCCCTGACCGGGAATCGAGCCCTGATCTCCTGGATCCTAGGTCGATGCTCAACAGCTGAGCTACGCCTGGCTGGGCCAAAAGTCCCATTCTTGATCTCAGTTTTCTCTAGACTTTACCTGCTCCAGGAATTTATTACACTTAATCTTTTATCTCTTAATTTCTTTCTCTGACTACATATTTTTGGTTGTCTTATCTGTATCTCCATCTCTCTTCTGCTTATATAAATATTTTTAAAAATAATTGAATGGATAGATGAATGGATGGACAAGTGAATGTATAAATAAATTTGAAACTTAAATGCAAAAGGGAAGGGGCAGTGTAAACTTTTAACCCCAAAATTACATAACTAGATGTACATTTTTTAAAAATTAAAAATTATATATATTTAAAGTATACAATATGATAATATGAATATACATAGTGAAATGATTATTGCATTCAAGCGAATTAACATATCCTGTCCTCAGGTAGTTAATATTTCTTTGTATGTGTGATGAGGGCACCTAAAATATACTCTCTTAGCAAATTTGCAGTATTCAGCACAGTATTATTAACTATGGTTATCACGATGCACATTAAATCTCTAGACTCATTTATCTTACATAACTGCAACTTTGTACCCTGTGACCAACATTCCCCTATTTCCTCACCTTCCCACACCTGGCAACCACTGTTCTACTCTCTGCTTCTATGTAGTCAATTTTGTTAGATTTCACATATAAGAGAGATCGTACCGTTTTTTACTTTCTATGTTTCCCCTTATTTTACTTTAATTACATATATATATACATGTATATATATATTCTCACTCGAGGATATGTTTCTATTGATTTTAGATAGAAAGGGAGGAAGAGAGAGAAACATCAATGTGGAAGGAAAACATTAATCTGTTGCCTCCTGCAGGTGCCCCAAAAAGGAATGGAACCCTCAACCCAGGTATGTGCCCTGAGCTGGAATCAAACCCACAACCTTTTGTCATATAAGATGATGTTTCAATCAACTCTGCCACAGCGCTAGGGCATTCTTAGCATATTTCTTAATGGCATTCCACACATTTTTTACCCTAACCTTAATTTTCCCAAACTTCAAACAATTCCCTCAGTCAAGAACCTCTTTGCCACTCATTATCGAATGAGAAATAACAATACATCACCCAGATCAACTTTAATGTACTCTATTGACAAGTTGCTTTCTAAACACTTTGACTACTTTTAAGCTTAAAAAACGTTCCCATACCAAAGGGTTTGCTAAATATTACTTTCTATTTTATTCTATTTTCAAGCTTTTCAGTTGTTTGATTTTTTATATTTGACTTTTAATCCAGTTAAATTTCAATATAGTATGGGGTGACTCAATATTCATGGATTTCCAAATTTGTCTGGTAATATGCTTTATTTTTAATATCTCCAATATAAATTTCTGTTTGAATATTTGATGTTTTTATTCTTTATGAGAAAGAAAAGCAATAGCAATTTCTATGTCAGGTTATTGCTATAAAATATTTGTCATTTTTTGTCTTTCATTTTACAAAAAATGCCTTAACTCATCTTGGAAGTCAATCACTGTCATTAAAAAAAAACACAAGTGTTGTCTCCTGTGGTTCTGTTAACGGAAGAGTCCCTTAATAAATTTTGATCCCAAACTAATGAGATTATGTGAACAATTATGAATGTAGATCCTGGAATACCTAAGGGAAAATAATCTTTTTTTTTTTTTTTTGCTAAGCTATTAAAAATTATTCATCTCCTATATTTGTTAGGGAATTGAAATAGTGAAATGAATTATGTTTTTACAATAAGATGAGGATGGCGCTATATACTTCATATGATGTGGACAGGGTGAAAGAGTTTGACAAATATTGATATAAAGCAAACACCCAAATACCACACTCCACCTACGCCTGAGCTTTACCATTTCAGGATATCTCTTCCTATTAAGGAGTTTACCATTTAGCTTAGTTTTAAAAAGATGGATTTTATAAAGATTAAAGGTATATGTTGAACCTTAAAGTTTGTTTTTTAAAAAACAACAACACACCTTTGTCTTATTATTACAATTTTTTGTCTCTAAATTATGGGTAAAGAATTGGAAGAATTTATTCTACACAGAAGTTAGGTAAAGTCTTGGCAACTCTGTGCAATACGGAAGGCTCTTGTTACATGTTTTAGAAATATAAGTCATTACATATCTATTGTCGTTTCTGAGGGAATATTCTTTAGTCTATGTAACTAAGACATGAATAACTGCAAGATTATGTTTTAGTGTTGGCCTTTGTTATCTGAAAGATTAATCAACTTGAGTTTTTTTTTTCTAAAGCACCCAGCCTTCTGTAGCTGAAGATATCATTTGAGATATGTATTATAGAGCAATACTTCTGCCCTGATAAGCTCAGGAAACGGCATTTCAAAGGGAAATTCTCTTTCTTGAGTAGGACATTTTATTTTTCAGTTAGTTAAAGAAAAGTGATTCTGAGATGATGAAATAACTCTATAACAGATCTTAAAACGGAAGACACTATGCCTAAGTGTACAAATATATCTGATGTTCTTATACTTGGAAAAGCAGCATTGTCCTGAAGAAGTGCCCAAGGTATTTTAAGGCATAAATGTGGAAGAGGGTCAGTAGTGGCATTCATGTGAGTGAGGTACAGGTGTGGAATTAGTAATAAATCTAGAGATCTTCATTGGGGATCTCATCAGATAGCAAAGAAAGATCATTCTAAATAGTACATATGCACGCCCACAAGTCTGATCACTTTCTGCCTGAACTACCTCTCATTTTTGCAGAGACTGTGACAATCATACAAATGGAGCACACATACCATGTGTCAAAATATTTAAAGTTTATAAGTCAATTCTTAAAATTACTCAAATATCTAAAAAATTCATTAAATTAAATCTCTAGCCTCCTACACTGACAAATACAAGTTTGTAATGACCCGCAAGACGTTGATACAGGGAGAACCAGCTACACCAGCCCCTGGGCCCTGGTTCCACCCCCTTCCCCCAACACTTCTTTTCCTACTCCTGACCGTACAGTTCGTTATAAGAAGCCTTAAATCTGCCTGTGAGCACACTCAAAGATGTATCCGTTCCATCAGTTTCCCTAAAGAGTCACTCCTTGAAGCTCTTCTCCTGTAAACTTGTGGTTGGGTGCTGTGGTCCTACAATCTATTCTCAGGGAGACAAATGCAGGATCCATATGCTTCCACCTTCTGGTCCCATAAATTCCTAGGCCATGGGTTGAAAGACCACAGGATCATGGCCAGAAAAACATACCTAAAACTCCAGGCCCACTGCAGGGACGTCTTCTGCCAAGATCTCTGCTTTCCATTGTCAGTCAGGTAGGACTTTTGAATAAATAAACTTTCAAAATAAATAAACACTTCAAAACTGTATAACATCATTTTTATTGAGAGTGAACAGAAACTGGGAATGTCAAAACAGTATTTCAATTACATTTTCAATGTAAAATACATATGAATTTTACATGATGCCAGTGTTTTATAGGTTTAGGAATATTGAAATGCATATAAATTCTTTGTTTTCTGTTTCATATAAAGGTTATTTCTATTGCTTCCACTATGTGACAAATACAGTGCTAACCGCTGCGTGTATAAAATTGAACAAGACAGGTACCATCTCAACAGCCTTGGGAGAACACAGATAATTAGTGTGTAATAAGCATTATGATAAGATGTAGGCCCTTATGAGATGGCTGATGCAGGTTTGACAGCTCAGAGAACTCTTTCTGGAGAAAGTGATTTTAAGTTGGGATCTGCAGAATAAATAGGAATTAACCAGCCAGATGGAACAGCTTATGAAAAATCATAACGTTTAGTAAGAATAAGACAAATCTCAAGAACTAAAAAGAAAGTCATGGTGCCCTTACAAAAAGATACACCAGAGAGTTTCTGACTTGTTCTGTCTGCCAGGTGAGGGCGCAGCAAGAAGGCAGCCATCTGTGAGCCGGGAAGAGAGGTCTCCCGGGTAACTGATCATGCTGGCACGTTGATCTCAGATTTCCAGCTCCCAGAACTGTGAGAACATAAATTTTTGTTGTTTAAGCCACCGGATCTATTGTATTTTGTATGGCAGCCTGAGAAGACTCATACAACTATAAACAGGTAGTAGTCGAAGCCCTGTGAGCAGTGAGATTACCTGGGGAAAAGTGTCCAGGGAAGAACCTTGGGGAATGTCACCACTTAAAACACAGGCAGAGGCAGAGGGGCCTATAAAGGAAATGGGAAAAGAAATAAAATAAATAAAGTTGAAGAGGGAAAATATTACTCTGTCTGTGGCACTAGCTTACATAGTAACAAGTCAAAAGGCATAAACCTGAATAAATGAAAAAGGAATCTGTAATGGTTAATGTTATGTTTCCTGGGAGCGCAGACATTTGATCAAACATTTTTTTATTTTTATTTTTGGTGTGCCTGAGAGGGTGTTTCTGCATCAGATTAGCATTTGAATGGCTAGACTGAGTAAAGCAGATTGCCCTCCCTAACGTGGGTGTGGGCCTCTCTCAATCAGTTAAAGGCCTAAATAAAACAAACCTGCTGATGCTCCTGTGAGTATAAAGAAATTTCCTTTAGCTTGACTGCCTTGAGCTATAATATAGGTTTGTTTTTGTTTTGTTTTCTTGCCTTCACACTTGAACTGAAAAGAGATTTACCTGGGTCTTGAGCCTGCTAACTTTTGTACTGAAACTATAACTATACCATTGGCTCTCCTGAGTCTCCAGATTCTTGACTGCAGATCTTGGGAGTTATCAACCTCCAAAATCACAGTATTCCTTATAATTCAATTTCTCTCTCTCTCTCTCATATAAATGTATATTCTGTTTTACTGGAGAATCCTAGTATAGAATCTAAATTAATGCCACTCAAATTTTTCCAAATAACAGTCAACTTCACTAAAATTTTGCCAAATGCATCTATTTTGTAGAAATCAGAAAGAAATTCATAAATTTTAAGAAATTTTATTATTAGATGATCAAAGGAAGAAAAAAATCCAGGAAGAAATCCAGAGTAAATATGTAGATATATGCTATATTTTAGAAGCTATAGCATAAGCGAAGAGACCAGACTACTGTTCAAAAACAGCTGTAAGTTAAATGTTACCAATTAGCCACAGTTCTGACAGAACAAGTTTACTGTAAGATACTAAAAAATGAGAAACATTTTTTAAAATTTGTGTTTAAACAAAAATAGAATAAAAGTGATAGAGAATGTACTTCATTTAATACATTGATTATTGAACCCTAATCTGAGCCAGGCATTGTGTTGTTTGATGTGACTACAGAAATGCATGAGATATACAGCAAAGGGAGAAAAGACATATGCATATGTTATTAGAGTCACACATATTACTATATATTAAACAATACTCAGACATCTGTTTATAACTCTCATCCTATCCCTATACTTATATCAATAATCTAATACACATAATATTTTTAATAATTAATAATGAGTTGCATAAAACTTGAAGTCAATCAGTATTTATTGAATTTACAAACCTTTACTAACAAAGTATATTTAATAGAAGAAAAATATTTTTTTCTTTATCATAACTAATTTTCTTCTTGCATTTTTATATGGTTATTTTTTAAAATGTATTGAATAACTTCCTCATAGACATGTTTGACAGTTATATTCCTAACCATTACATTGAAGGTGGCATTTTTTTATTTCTAAGCCTTTTCTATGTGTTAGTTAATAATTATATCATTTATATGGAGAAAAGGAGCTATAAGAAGTGATAACTTTGGAAGTTCTACAGTCTCATGAAAAGACAGTTGTGTTCAGTTTTTTTTTAATTTCACACAAATAATTTTGTCAAACTGTTTTCTATTAAAACTATTGATTCCCTCTGTTTTATTTACATTAAATTTACTTGTAGTTTAGAAACTGCCTTTTCCCTTTATCTATCACTAGACTAGCAATACAGCCCTTTAATTTGACAGCTAAGAGAACTGTGTTAGGCCTTTAACAGGAAACCATTCTCTCCACCTTTTTATGCTTGACTGATACATACTAGCTTTCAGTATTGATCAGTCCTTTGTGCTTTTTCCTCTCTTCAGAGCCAGGGATAATAATCTGCATAAATTCTAAGTCCCAGAACAGAATACCTAATTGAACCAGCTTGGGCAAAGTATACAATCCTGATTAAATCATCTGGAGCTAAGAATGTGGTTTTACACAGGGGCATAAACAGGTGGTGTGTTTGTATGTGTGAGTATGTGCATGTTCCAGGGTGTTAGAGAGAGACAGAGAGACAGAGAGAGACTTCCCTGTTGAGGGCAGTATTTACTACGTAGGGTCTTGTGTTCTAAGGCTCTGTCCTTAAGGACTTCTCTTTTGTGGCTGAGTGTGACCAGTGTGCCATAAATTTTTGACACTTTTGCATCTTAGTTAATAAGCAATTAGTATTTATGGAGCATCTGTTTTGTACTTAGTACTGTGTAATCAAAAAGTTTAGCCAAAAAAAAGAATTCAGACATTTTTCCAAATACTAAAAAAATCATTTTAACCAAATATAATGTCATGAAAAAGACATTATACAAACTATAAAAATTCTTACAATTTTACTGAACAAAAAATATTAATAAAACATTAAATCAAAACAATTTAAATAATAACAAGAACAGCCTGATCATAAGTAATTGTTAAACATGTATTAACTCAGTTCTTCCAAGAATTATTTGTCAGAGGTGCTATTCCGGTCCTTTTTTGTATAGGTAAAGAAATTAGCACAAAGAGCTTATGAAAAATTAGGCTCCAACTAGTAATGGAGAATAGATTTGAACCCAGTCAATTTTTCATCAGAGCCTAAATCAATTTATAAAAAAATACACTCTATTAAATTTAAAACGAATAACCATATTTTGAGATAAATAGTCAAGCTGAAAAATATTAAAATATTTCTCACTTTAAAAGAGGCTAGCATAAATTTCACATGGACTGAAAAGTTAAATTTTAGGAAAATAGCCTGGCTGGGCGTGGCTCAGCAGTTGAGCATAGACCTAGGATCCAGGCCATGGGGGTTCGATTCCTGGTCGGGGCACATGCCTGGGTTGTGGGCTTGATCAATGATTCTCATCATTGATGTTTCTCTCTCTCTCTTTCTCCCTCTCTCTGAAATGAATAAAGATATATTAAAAAAAAAAAAAATTTATGAAAATAAAACCATGGAGATATGTACATATATCTGAATAGTGATCAAAGCTATGAAGAAGAGAATGGTTTCTAAGTTTAGAAATAAAGGAAATATTTAATAAGACAATATTAACATATTTCAATATTATAATCAACTAAAATTTTCTACTATGTATAATAAAAATGATGTTTATATTAACAAAGCAAATTAAGAATGTATTTCCAATAAATGTAAAAATAAAAAAATATCAACACAAAGAGTTTTCATAGGTTTAATGAATTGATCTAAATTTTTATTGGTATTTTTATTTATAAAAGAGGGAACAGAGAGCCCCGGCCAGTTTGGCTCAGTGGTTAGAGCATCGGCCTTTGGATTGAAGGTTCCCGGGTTCGATTCTGGGCAAGGGCAAGCCCCAGCCCCAGCCATGGCACGTGCGGGAGGCCACCAATCGATGTGTCTCTCTCACATGGATGTTTCCCTCCCGCCCCACACTCCCTCTGAAAATCAGTGGAAAAAATATCCTTGAGTGAGGATTAAAAAAGAAAAAAGGAACAGAGAGAGCATGAAAATTTTCAGAAAAAGTTTCAAATTCCTATATATATGGACAACAGAAACAAATTCAAAATTCACAAAAGGATTAATACAATAGATTTAAAATTATAAAAAATAGGTGTTTTTTTTTTTTGGTAATGTCACTATAAATTTAAAATATTAATATATTATTTTCAGAATTTAAATTAGGAAACATTTATAAGCTACCCAATGCCTCTAAGAGACAAATAAAAGGGATACTCTCATATATTAACATATAAATCTAATATCTGATATTATCAGTAGCCATAATCTTAATAGAAAATGATACAACAATTTCCATTTGCGAGAACAGTCCTTAAGAACTCATTAGGAATAGAAATATATACATCATGAAAAACTAAAATTAATGTAGATATTTAATCTCTGGTGGAATGTTAAATCTAGAGTGTACAAATTCGGGAGAATATTAGACATTTTATTCTTTATATATACTAATAAAAAGGATATATTGATACAACATTAAATGGATAGTACAGGGCATAATATTGTACATCGAGTATACAAATTTCTGTTTTTATTTATATGTCAGTAGTTATCTATCAAGATGTAGATACTGATATATGTGGGTGTGTCTTTGTGCGTTTGTAGAGGGAAAGAGAGTAGAGAATCTAAAATGAAATTTACCCACTAATTTATATTAGTTTTCAAAATAACTTTATTAAGCATGGATTACTTTCAGAGTGAGATTTTTAAAAATTAATAAAACAATAGAAAAGCATATGACCAAGGGAATGAATTTCAAAAATCTTCCTATTGAAAAATAATATCAGATTTTTAAATAACATGCCATTTTCTCTAATACTTTATTGCTTATATGAAATATTTTATGAAGACCTTGAGTTTTGGGAAAAAGTCAACATAAAGCCACAGCTGGCTTTCATCATTTGGAAAGGTACTTGTCAGAAAAAGGGAGATAATTATTAGTTTGCTTTTGTGAACTGCTGCCTGAAACTGAGACATACACTTCAGGTTACAATTCAAAGACAGAAACCTGAGATTACTCTCCTACGCTGAAAAGTATGTCTTGGGGGACTAATAGGTAATAAAATCATCCAGCTACTCATGGAATTCTACCTTTTCCTTGAATTCTTGGCCCTCCGGACCGTTTCAGGGTAATCGTTGTGGGAAGGGAAATTCCAGTCATAATCGGCCCATTATAGGACCGCATGTTTCCCAGAGATCACGGGCAATGGAATAGGCTGTTGAAAGCAATGGCCCTCTCTAGAGTCCAGCGAGTAGCCTATGAATTCCAAGGAACAGCAAGACAACATAATTTTTTCTCCTATACTTTTCAAATGGATAACTATATTCTAATATATTATTTATTTATACTCTGTTATATTGAAAGAATAATTCTGATACATCTTATAAAGTCAACATGATTTTTCTCCTGCCTTAGAATTTATAAAGTCAAAAGGCTTCTTGGCTAGAAACATCACAGTTGCTCTTTTCTAGTTTTAAGTGATTTTACTAATTCAGTTTTGTTCAAGAAGCTAAGGTACATTTACTTGACAAGGCACACATGAATAGTTTATTAGTATGCCATATTCCATGGGCAAGTAGAATTAAATCTAACTGGCATATTTAGAAGGTCAGAAACAAGTAAAAATTATGATTTTAGCAGGAAGGGTAAAACAAAGGTCATTCTTCCCTTTTTAGGGTAATTTAGAGGATTCTAATTTCATGAAATCTTAAAATATTTAATCTGTACTTCAAGGACTTTGGTAATTCTCCTTTTTACTATGTTTATTTCTAATCTATCTCATGTCCTCATTCCCATTAATTTTATTAAATTACTTAATTATCTCATTCATCACCCCCATAACTATGAATTTCAGAGTCATAGGCCATAGCCAGAAATAACTTATCTCTTCTGGTTTAAATCCTGGAAGTCTGTTTTTCCACGCAAATGACACAAAAGATAATATTAAATGTTTTGTTTTTCTTTCATGTTTCTGTGGTCTTTCATAATTGTTAGGTATAATTCTGTTTAAAAGTTTAAGGTCCAAGAAAATACACATCACTGAAGTTGTTTCATACCATATAATGTACAATAAATATATCTTTTAATGATGATAAATTTACTGTTAACTTAATTAGCAGCCATATTAAATGGCACTGCACTAGGTGCTAAAAATATATATTCAAAAATATATAAATAAAGTTTATGTTATCATGTTGATATGACTGACTTACTTTTTAGGTATAAAGTCACTTTGAAAAATTCATATAATCACTTTTTCAAAAGTTTTAAGCATCTAATCCTTATGGAAAATTAATATTTGCTTAGCAGAAACTATGTCAACTTGAATCTATTTCCACCAGCTTTAAAATATAATTTAAAAAATAATCTTAACCATACTATATGTTAAGGCCAAATTTATATACTGCTTCCATTTAATATATTAGGCTGAGCTCTTTCTAAACATCACCATTAATTGGATATAAAACATAGAAGGGGAAGGAGAAGGGAAGAAGAGTGTTGAGAATGTTAAGTTCACTCTGAACTCTTCAATGGCAGCTTCATTTTGGCAAAGTGAAGATCAACTAAATGAAGGAATGAGTCTAGAGCTCAGAAACAGATTTAGACTAGATTTATCAGTCTAAGATGGTCATTAGCTCTGTTCTAGGTCCATAAGATAAATATTATCAAATAGTCATTTATTTGTTTAATTTGTCATTCATTTAATCAGTCAGCTTGAACTACCATAACAAATACCATAGACTGAGTGGCTTAAAAACAGAAGCTAATTTTCTCACAGTTTGGGGGGCTAGAAGTCTAAGATCGGCATGGCAGTGTGGTCAGGTTCTGGTAGGAGCTCTTTTCTGGACTGTAGAATGTCTCATTGTGTGTTCACCTGGGTGTGTGGGGGGGAACCAATATTCTCTGGTATCTCTTCTTATAGGAGCACTAATCCCATCACGAGTGTCACCTTCATGATCTCATCTAAACTTAATTATGTTTCTAAGCTTCCACCTCTAAATACCATCCCATTGAGATTTAGGGTTTCAACATATGAATTTGAGAAGGACACAATTCGGTGTTATCACTGAATTGCTATTAATTAATGTGTATTGTTATCAATACATGGCACATGTATAGATTATTTATGTGTAAGATACTTTGATAGCACTGGGTATATATTGGTGAACAAGTGTGTCCTGTTTCCTGTTCTTGTGGAGATTTTGGGTCTTGTGGAGGGATCCAGAAAATAAAATAATACTTTAATAAGTAGTAGTCCTGGAAAAATGTAAAAATTATAGGAGCAGACAGAGAGACATCTGACCCAGAGATCCATAGTTAGGAAAGGCTTCCCTGCAAAGTGTTCTAAAGCTGAAACCAAGTGAATGAGCCCAGGTTAGCTCGGCGAAGGGAGCAGGATGAAGGGTTATGCGCAGAAGAAATGGGATGTGTAGAATCCTTGAGTCAAGACAGGGTAAGATGAAATAAAGGACTTGAAATACATAGTAGCTGAAGCCTACTTTTTTTTTTTAATCAAACATTTTTGATAGAACAGCCTGGTGAGAGATGTTGCAGAGGTTAGCAAGGACCAGATGATTCAAGACTGTGTAGTGCACGGTAAAAGCTGATTCGCACACAAAGACCAAGACCACAGCAATTTCAATTTCATGAAGAAGAAAGAACACACATAGTTCAACATTTTAACTTCATCCATGTAAAATGTTAAAAGAACAAAAATGACTGCTTGATTATCCTTTTGAATCAGCTAAAATATAATTCTATTTTCAAAATAATTAAAAATATAATCAGCAACTCTGTAACACTGTTTTAATTCCCCAAATAAAATATGGCTAAATGATTCTTTTTAAAAAAAAAATTAATATGTTTTTATTGATTTTAGAGAGAGAAGAAGAGAGAGACAGAGAGAAACATCAATGAGAGAAACTTCTATCGGCTGCTTCCTGCACACCCCCTACTGGGGATTGACCCCAAAACCCTTGAATGTGCACTGACCAAAAATCAAACTGGCAACCTCCTGATGCATGAGATTATGTTCAACCAACTGAGCCACACTGGCCAGGGCAGGTCCAATAATTCTTGATTTAAAATTCCTTTCATGAAGTTATATGGAATGTCCTATGACACTTCTGTAAGGTTTACAAAATGAAAAAACTTGCACACTTGTATTACTTTATCACAAAAATAGAACTGCAACTTAAATATAAATTCCAATTTAGAGCATTGCGTAATTAACTGATTTCACTCTGTTTTCTTATCCTTTCATTGATGAATCACTGGAATAAACTAAAGAACATTACAATTCTGTAAGAAAGGAAAAGACATGGGAGTCAGCTAAGGTTAATCATCGACCATGGCTTGCATTTTAATCTTACATTGGTTTGGTATGATTTAAAACTCTTCAATCGAAAATACTTCTAAATGTCAGTAGTCCTAGGAGAAAGATTTAGTCATTTCATAAATTGTTTTTGTGGGGGTTTTTTATGCACATTGCTGTGCTTTATTTGCCACATAATATAAAATCAGCATTATGGACACAGTGTATAAATTATGTCTGGCATGCATAGTCCTAAAGATCTTGGTCACTATTTCCCTTCTCCTAGCATTCCCCTAATAGACAGGCTACATTTATTGGTCAAATGAATATAAAATGTCTTGCTTCAATATGGAAAAATCTTGTTTTTCCTGCCCTTTGTAATACACTGACACGTAATCACAAGATTTTGTGACAAAGACACAATTAGCAGTTATTGACATTTTTAGCTCTGTAACTTTCTCAGCCCTGAAATTGTTATTTAAGCCAACATATGAATTGTAATTTGAGAAAGAAGCAATGAAATACTATAAGCTCCATAAGTATTAAAATTTAAATTTAAAAACTAAAATTTATGAATGAAATATTCTTTGAAAAACAAAAATACCCATTTTCTATACAAATTTTATCTACAAATTCAAATGAGCAGGAAATTTAAGTGCATTTTTTGATTCAAATTTTTTTAATTTTGAGAGTTTATTCTTTTGGGTAGAAGAAGCAACATCTGTCAGCTTCCATCTCCACTTCCTTCTACTACTGGCTCAATTTTAGGGGTCCTAAGCAGGGCTGAGGTGTTGGAGGAGTCATTTGTTTTATATTTAATCCATTTAAACTCATCAGCATCTGTGGAGATGGCTGTCCTCTAGCCGGGCTGGGGCATTTATAGATGGCAGCTATGATGCCCCTCATTTCCTTAAGTTTCCTTCAGATCTAAGAGAGCTCTGATATATTTCTCTTTCACCTTTGAGGATTGGGACTTATTCTGGTGCATCTTTTCGTTGCCCTGGATCATGAACATATTTGTGAGTCCATCGGTTGTCCCCTCTGCTTAGATACGCCATAAAGACAGTCCCTACAGCCAACAAATAGAAAAACAACTATAAATTAGCAAGAAACCTATAGATAAACCAGTAAAAGATTGAACAAAAGTCATGAAAAGGTACTTCCAAAGAAGCATGTGCCAATATATTCAATATCAATAATGATCAGAAATATACAAAATAAAATCACAGTGAGCCACAGCTACATGTTTAGTACAGAGAAGTTTTAATGAAAAAGCTGTTATATATGTAAAGCAATTAGGCCTCTCTCTTACATGTGGAATTACAAGTTATTACAGCTACTCTTAAACTTGTCAACAATATCAGTTATAGAAAAAAATAAGCAAAAACCTTGACCCTGCAATTTTTATTTATTTATGTATTCATCTACCTACCCACCCAAGCACATGTACAAGTACAACCAGATATATATTATTCATAATATCCAAAATTTCTATCAAGAGTCTAATGGATAAATAATTGTGATATGTTCGTGAAATGGAACATTATAGATTAATAGGCTGCGAAGTGTGATTCCTGGGCCAAGAGCAGCAATACCACCCGAGAACCTGTTATAACTGCAAAGTCTTAGTCCCCACCTCACACCCACTGATTTGGAAACTGCAGGTGTGGCTCCAGCTTTTGTTTTTTAACAAACCCTCTAGGTGATTCTGATGCATGCCTAGGTTGAGAAGCACTGGTCAGTATGCAAAAAAAAAAAAAAAAAAGCAAGAAAATGAATATATGAAAAAAAATTTGCTTTATGCTTTAACAGGAAAAAAAACTATGGTTAGAAACAGAAAGTGCATGGGGACACTTCTGGGGTAATTTTCTATTTATATGCTGATTACAAGGTGTTTGGCAAAATTTATAAATCTATGTGCTTATTACATGTTAATTATATATGTTATATATAATAGAATAGCTTAAAAACATAATTTTCCAGTTCTTAGTTCTTTTAATATTATATAACCCATAATGTGTGGTTATTATCTCCCTTAAATTGGATATCATCCTTCTACATGTAGCATAAAATTTATCTGTTAAAAAAAAAAAAAAACCTATTTTAAGAAAATTTATCTAGCCAACCATTTATACTTTGAGTGTTTTTCTGTACGTTAGACTTTAACAAAAACTTTACCAGAATATAAATTAAATATTCTCTTGGTAGTTGTTCATGTCATAGTTGTTTATCAGATGGTACTGATGACTTTATTTGTTGGCCACTATCATGTGGTAGGTATGTCACAAAATTCACTTGATTAAATCTTGCTATGAGGAGGCCGAGAGAAACTGCATAAAGTCCTCAAAAGAGTAAGTGATAAACTCAGGATTGGAAGTCAAGTCTGTCTCATTTCAAGTTTATGATCTTATGGTCACATTGTAAGAGAAGCAGAAATTAGTACTTTTAAGTAGATGCACAATGTAATTATTAAGTCTGTCTGGAATAAGATGATAGGAAAGGCAAACAGAGTTGATAATGCTATAAACATCATACATTCTCCATGAACTAGCCAAAATTATAAATTATCAGAGTTAGAAGACAACTTAAATGTCATTTAATTAGACCACTTTGAATTCCTTTGAAATCACCTCCAGCAACTGAGAACTTGTTTTTGTTTTTTAATATGAGCTATCCCTTCTCGTACAAACTCTCTTTATTTGAAAAGCTTTTCCTATATTGAGGCCAAATACATTTCTCTGTGCCTTTTGCCCAATGGTTCTAATTCTTCCTGTTATAATCGTATGGAAAAAATGTTCATTCACATGACAGAACATCAAATATTAAAAAAAACCAACACTTTTTTTTGGGTCTCTTGAGTCCACTCTCTCCTTGGTTCCTCCAACTACTTTTAATCTTACCTGATTTTTATGTCACTTTATCATGCTGATTTTTCTCCTCTGACTGCTTCAATTTGTTTGTATCTCCTTTAAAGAATGGTCGTACTTACCTGTTGTCTAAAACACAAAGCAGAACAAGAACACTTCATTTATCTTCCAAAGCCCAAGTTCCTTTCCTTACACCAGAGAATTCCAAGAACTAGAAGAAAAGAATCCACTTTTTTTTGTTTAATCTATACTTCAGGTCAGGTCCTTGTAAAAGCTTGGGCAGAAGCAGGATTTTCACAATTATGATTATAGAGTGGAAATAGCATCATCCTCCATTGTGCAAAGCATTTGCTATCAGAATTAAATGAGATGACTCAATATAACTCATGTTAGAGTCCTAAAAAGAATGCCTAATAGCTAATGTCATAGGTCTAAAGCTGTGTGAACTAGAGAAATGATTTCTACTTTTTAAATCTTAGCTTTCTTACTATTAAAAATAAGTTGACTAGACTAAGTGAAAAACACTATGAAATTAACAGTACTTCATACATAATAGTTTCATTCTCTCTTTCCACAGTTCCCCCAAAGACACAAATATTCAGGGTTATTTTATTCGAATGGCAGACATCATTATGACTATCATCACCATCACCACTATCATCATCATCTTCATCATCATCACCAATGTCATCATCATCATCGCAAACATTTGTTACCTGCTTACCATGTGCCAGACATGCTCCGGCGCTTTGTATGTTTTTTACTTTTTCTTATTTAAAACTTATATTAACCTCTTGTGGTGGCTATATGTATAAATCTCATTTTACATATATGGAAACAAAAGGTAATAACTTGACATTCCCTAGTTTATGTAGGTGTAAATGATGATGAAAGCGAGCTCTAAATCTGAGTTGTCATTACCCATACATTGCGGCTCTTAATCAAAGAGTTTCTGAACACTTTACTGTGGGCCAAGCACTTTAATGACTAAATATGACTAAGAGACAAGCTACTCTTCCATTTAGCTTATATCCTAGAGGTGACACTGATGTCAGTGCAGTCCAACCAACAGGACAAAGGGAAATTATAATACGCAGGGATATATTCTATAGAAGAGAGAAAACACTGATGGAACTAATAGTCATGAAGGGTCAGGAGGCAAATATTCTTAACAAACAAAAACATCAAATACAACTACCCAGAAGCTAGCAAATGAACTTCTTGATTTTAGGTAATTTTAAAATTAGTTTTGTGTAACCAAACTGATTTAAAAAGGGGGGGCTCACATGTGATGAGACTGGGAAGGTATTTATGGGTCAAGTCTAGACATACTGCTTGTGAGTGTTGGACTGTATCTTAAAAGTGATGCAGAGCTTCTGAAGAATTTTCCTCATGGAAACAATGTAATTTGGGTCTTTATAATATCTTTCAGACAGCGTTGTGAAAATTTATGAGTAGGAAGAGTGAAAAGTACTGGGAAGACTGGTACCAGAGAAGATTAGTAACCTGTGCAATTTCTGCAAATTAAAGAAAAAGAAAAGTGGTGAGACAGTGAAGAGGGAAAACAGAGGGAAGGGGACAAGCATGTAGCACATTAACAAGAGTGGAAAAATGGTGACTCTGTGTGTACGTGTGTATGTGTGTCTGATAGTGAGAAGATGAAATAATAATAATAAAAAAACACACAAGATTGAGTCCCATTTTATTAAAATGCATCTACCCTGGTGATCATCATAATCTTGTTTTCTCCCTTAAATATAATGCCCTGTAGACATTGCAGATTAAATCCTACTCTCTCAATCAGAATTTCAATGGTTTCCCAATTTTCAGAATAAAACTAGAGAAAAGAACTACATGAGCAACTTCAAACTCAGTAGGCTTAGATTCAAGTCACTTTATCCCATATACAGAATGTAGGTAGTTTAAAAACCCCTGATAACTACAGATCGATTGTTTTTCCCTAGTCAGACCCCTGTCAGGGCAAACAGGGACACCAGGCCCCACGACTTGTCACTGGGTTTCAGGAATTCTATCTGCCTCTCTCTAACCTGGAGCAAAGTCAGTGCTGACCAAGATTTCTCACAGGTCACACACTCACCTTAATGCTCATATTCACAGGCAAGGCTCCTGTGCCTGAGATCGGGGGTGTATGTTCACACAGAATTCTTATTATTTGGCTTTGGTTTGGGGTTCTTTCTCCGCATTCTTGTTTTGATTACCTGCTTAGTATTTCAGACCTCTCCTAAGACAGTCCACACCCAGGAGTCAAAACACCGCTGGCAATTCTCATCCCATGGCTGGGAGCTACTTACCTATTTTTCAAATGTCCCCAAAACTATCTCTCTGGAGTTTTGAATATCTTGCAACTGCCTTTTCAGGATTATTCACTCTGTGGCGGCATCTTGATATGTTTTCACTTCATGATGCTAATCGTATACCTGAGAAATAACATTACAATGCCCCCAAGGACATAGTAATGTCATTTGGCAGCCAAGTCTAACCTACATTCTCATTCCTGCCCGAAGAGTCTAGCACTAGGTGCCAATCTTGTTCTGTTTTATCATTTTATATTTACACAGTCATGTCATGTCAGTTCATTCTGAGATATGATAGGCATCATCTATAAATTGACTTTCCCTGGGATAGGATATAAGATACATAAAATGTCTCTGAATTATTAAAAATGTATAAAGTGTTATTCTGAATATATTACTGATTAAAATATGCTACGATAAGCATCCACAATAAAATTCACTTGCCTTGCTTCTTTGCACATATCTTAAAGGAGACTTACTTTATAAACAGCTACAGTACAGAGCATTTATGGATAAGTGGAAGACGACTTGACTTGGGGTGGTGTACAGATGATGTGTTGTGGAATTCTGTACCTGAAACCTGTATAATTTTGTTAACCAGTGTCACCCCAATAAATTCAATAAAAAGGAAAAAGAAGAAAAATATAGTTCATTTTAGATTCTTTAAATATGGATTCCAGTATCATGTAATCTGCAAAGAAAAAAAAAGTCATATCTCTTCCAAAACACATGTACTAATTAATTTAAAAATACTCGAGAGTGTTGGCAACGATGTGGCAACATTGGAACCCTCTTATGCTGCGGGTGGGAAAGTAAGATGGTGCAGCTGCTTTGGAAACAGTTGAGCAGTTCCTAAAAAAGTTAGACATGGAGTTGCCATGTGATCCAGCAATTCTGCTCCCATAAAACATGTGTTTACACCCAAACTTGTATTTAAGGGTTTCTATTATATTATATCTTGTAGTAGCCAAAAAGTATAAAGCAATGCAAATGCCCACGAACTGGTGAATGGATAAATAAAATGTGCTGTAGCCATATAATGGAATATTATTCAGCTAAAAAGAAATGCATGCTACATGTTACACGCTACAACATGGATGGACCTTGAAAACCATGAAAATCATGCTAAGTGAAAGGAGCCAGATAAAAAGAATGCCACATATTATGTGATCCCATTTATTTAAATAGGAAAATTCATAGAAACAGAAAGCAGATTGATCTTTGCCTAAGGAGGGGGGTAAAGGGGAATCAGTAGTGACTGCTAATAGACATGAGGCTACTTTTTTAAGTGGATGAAAATATTCTGGAATTAGATAGTGGTGATGGTTGCACAACTTTGTAAATACACTAAAACCACTGAATTTTAAATTTAAAAGTGTAAATTTTATAGTACATGAATTTTAAATTTTAAAAAATAATAAAAATAGGGCCACTGTATATTATAATAAATGGAATATTTGAGAATTTCATAAAGAAATTCACTGGATTAGAGAAATTGAAAAGTTAGATACAAATTGAGCCTTAAACCTTAAGTCAGAGGGTACTAGATATCTGTGATTTTTTTTTTATTTTTATGAATATACTATTTTCTGGAACCTAACAGTAGTTACAAGTTCCTAGGGATTTTCAGAGTGTTTTAAGATTCCGTCATTTGATATGTAATTTAAACATTTAAAGACCACTGTGGTTCCACTTATCCCTCTTATATTTCTTCTTGCTGGATTTAGATTATTGTTTCGATCTACAGAAGGAACATTATCTATATTCTATCAATTTTCAGAGTTGAAAAAAAAGTACAATAATATAACCCTACCCCCTATTCAAAAGATAGAGAAACTGAATTCAGTGTATGTAAACTGAGCCTCTGCCCACTCACATAAAATTAGTGGCACAACTGACCTTGTGCCATAGGAAGTTTCTCATTAAATCATAATGATTATTACTCTGTCCTTCGGGGTACTGGGAATCTTTCCTGTCTTTGAAATGTTAAGAGTCGATAAACATATTATAGAGTGTCGGCCCCCTGGTCATGAAATAAATATAATACTCAGGTCGACGCTCCAGGATGGGGTGAGGGTGCACCATCTGGCCTCTGTCCACGTCTCTCACTTCGCCTCCTGACAACTCACCCTCAGCCATTCTCCAGCCACACGCGGACTATCTCGCTCATTTTTGAATATGTAACTATTTTTCACCTTATAGACTTTATATTTACTATTCCCTCCACCTGGAAAGTTCACTGCCTAGAACTGTGCATGGGGGTCCCCTTATATCATTCGTGTCTATTCAGAGGCCTTCCCGGACCATCTGCCATATCTCAGTCCCTCACCATTCCAACCCCTACCCTTTGCTGTCTGCCCCCTTGCTCTTTAATATTTTCCTCCATAGAAATTATGTGAAGTTTCGCACTTAGAGCCATACCTGCCACAGCTCAGCTCAATACATATGTTGGAATAAATCTATTGAATAGAATTGGTCATATTGGTCATTTTTTTCTTATAAATAAATGGCTAAAGGCTGAGGGTTTAAATTTACTTTCTGGCAAAGGATGATTATTTTGTGTTATAATTTAGTTGTTTCCATTCTGAAGGGGCAAGAAAAAGAAAGTACTTAGATTATGATCCAGTAGATCTAATGGTCGAATCTCAAAATAAAAAACACCAGAATTGGTCACTGAGAGCCATGGTGGAATTTCTGTGCATATGTTCATATCTAAATCAGAAGTTTACCTGCATGCTTCTTAGTAGCTGATAAAGTGAGGCTTTCAAAGTCTTGTGATGTGGTATATGTATTTTTACTTTTTCCTATAAATTAATGTGACAGACAATGAAATTATTAGATATATAAATAGTGCTTGATAATTTCAAACACGAGTAAATGAAAATTCACCTTATTAAAGCATCCTGTTGCTCTCAGAGTTTTCCATAATGCATCGATGTCAAAATGTTAATTAAAGCTACTGTTTTCATATTGTTGAGTTGCCACAGCCATGGTAATTTCATTGTGTATATGAGAACAGCAGGCTGTACAATCTTTCCTTGAACTGTTTTTACAATTAGTGACAAATTGGATTATTTTTTGGTTGGAATTAATTTGTTCCTTCATCTGTTCCAACTGGACGTGTTTTATATAAAATGCTAGCATCGATTATGTAGTAAAAAAAAAGATTGCTCTGCCCTGCAAACTTAGCCCTGAAATGCCCCTTAAAAAACTGAGCTTCTGATCGAAACCTCAGTACTGACCATATATTGTGACTTGAATTGATGAAGTAATACCAGGAATCTCTCTTCAGAAAAACATCTATCCCAACCATCCTCTGATGCTGACAATTCTTTAAAATAATGTTTTCCACATTATCTTTTTATGATGCAAAATTTCTTAAAATAAGTTACAGTTTAGTAAAAATTAGTAGCACTTAGAGTATTTTTCTGAAGTGAGAGCTTCAGGTTGAGTGAATCATTGGATGCTTGTGGGAAGAGCGTCACTGCGAGACTCGATATGGGAACAGCAATACTACTGCGTTAGTTTGCTGAGGCTGCCATAACAAAGTACCACAAACGGGGGGACTTGTAGACCAGAACCTCACAGTTCTGGAGGTTAGAAATCCAAAATCAAGTTGTTGACAGCATTGGTTATTTCTGAGGCCTTTGGTGAAAGGATGTTTTAGGTCTTTCTGCGTGGATTGCAGATGGCAATCATTTCCCTATCCTTTTTATTTCACCTTCTATCTCCAAATTTTCCTTTTTTATAAGGCATCAGTCATATTCGATTAGGGGCCAACCCTAATTCATTATGTCCTCATGGTAACTAAATACATCTGCAACAACCCTATTTCCAAATAAAGTCATATTTTAAGGTAGTGGGGGTTAAGAATTCAGCATAAGAATTTGGGAGGGGAGACACAATTCAAGCCATAAAAACTACTAGTAATAATTATTTCTTATGAGTTTAATATAGTTAATCCTTTATGAAAGAGGAAATATTATTCCCATTTTGCTGATGAAGTTAAAAGAGTGATTTGCACCAAGGGCTGTTTATTACCTTCTGAGGTTGGAATTATTTCTGACTCCAAACTCACTGCTGGCTTTTCACTGTATCCTGGAAACCTTCACTGAACTTCAACAGCATCGCCATGTGGACCATGGCCCATTGTTGAATAAGCTGAAATGCAATCTAGTAACCAAGAGATGACTCTATAATGTATTGAATCAATTACTTTTAGAATTCTCAGTTATATACTTCTTTTTTGGTAACTACTACAAAACCCAAGAGTTTAAAATAACAACCGTTGTGTTGTATCTCATGATTTGGGAGGTACTCAGATGGCTAATTATTCACTCACTAGTACTTAGCTGACAGTTCATCCAGTCTGGAGAGTCCAAGAAGGCCTCATTCACATGTCTAGAATCTTAGTGGGGGCAGCTGGAAACCTGAGCTCAGACCTTCCCCCTCTAATCTCCACAAATTTTATTCAGGAGGGTAGTTGGAGTTCTTCCACAATGGCTCAGGGATCCACAAGTAAGTGCTCCAAGAGACCAAGGCAGAAATTTCAGGAGAACTGATCTAGTCTAAGCAGTCATACATGCTTACTTGGGCCACATTGAGTTTGTCAAAAGTGACCATATCAGAATTCAGTGGGGAGTTTTCCAAAATTTCTTGGAGGTACAGTTCACTTGGGAGCCATGTTTAAATACTAACTACCAAAAAGTTAGAAGGAGATTTGAAAACCACCTAGTTCAGTTTTCAGTCTTGTTAAAGATACTAGCATCTGGAAGCTTTAATGCTCTTTGGATAACATCACACATATTACATTAAGTTAAAATAAATATTTGATAATGAGTTCAAAGATATTTATCTGATCTTAGATTCTAGTATTTGTAATTGCAGAACTAAGAAATAGGACATTTTATGCATTCATATATTTTTATTTCAGTAAATTAAAACAGATCTTAATTATTTATTACAAGGACCCAAACTATTAGAATGCCAGCCATCTTCTGAAAGCACAGGAAAAACTGAATTATTTTTATTCCCGAATCTTGATTTTGAGATATTTGAGGCCCTTAGAGATGAAGTAGCTTCTCCAAGATCCCCTTGACCTCAGTAAATTCGAAATTGGTTCTTAATCAAACTATGCTGTTCTCTCTGCTACTTTCTCAGTAAACTTTGCAGCAATACAACGCAGTATGGAGGTTAAACATAGAGGCAGGAGCGAAGTAGTTTCAAAATTCCAGTTGGGATCGTTAGAAAGTTGCTTTAGTTCTTCGGGTCTCAATTTCCTTGTTATTCCATGGGATTAATATTAGCATCTTTCCTATGGAGATCATGTGATGGTTTAGAGTTAATACATAAAAGCACTTAAAGCAATACCTAGGATATGGTAAGTGCTACATAAATTTTTACTGTCACTATTACATTCAAAATATATAATCACTGACACACTTTAATAGAAAGCATCTCTCTTTTCTTCTTTTATTTGATTTTAGGAAAACTTCCCATGTGAAATTAGTTAATAACATTAATTATACAACTTTAATATGGAATGTAATTTATATACTTTACTAAGTAGAGTAAATATCTTAGATAAAATCTATAACATATACATGGAACCATGGACTTTTAATTCTAGAAATACTTTTCTTAAATTATTATTTGATAGATTAGGAAAATGACGACCAAAAAGGGTAAATAATTTGGCCAAGTCTACACGGTGTACAAGTGAGAAACTGTATCGATTTCTTGATAAGTCAGTAGTATTTTATCTGTAATATTTCAAATTCAAGATCAAATTGTGCCCAGCTGGTGTGGCTCAGCGGTTGAGCATCAACCTAAGATCCAGGAGATCGCAGTTAAATTCCCAGTCAAGGCACATGCCCAGGTTGTGGGTTCGATCCCCAGCAGGGGGTGTGCAGGAGGCAGCCGACCAATGACTCTCTCATCAGTTATGTTTCTTTCTCTCTATCCCTCTCCTTTTCTCTCTCTGATATCAATAAAGATATATATATATTAAAAAGATCAAATTGTAATGTCCTTTATTTACATTTAAGTGGAAAGTTGCGTATCAAAAATCTATCCCTTGACTTTCACGGCTATTCTGAAATGCGTAATACCTTGAGTGATTAAAACCCTTGTCTTGTGACTGGCACATCACGCAGCAAAAGCCATTAGACGTGTAGAATATATTGAGAAGTGCATGCCAAAGCGAGTGACAGTTCGGCAGATGCCTGGGCTGTACCCTCTGCCAAACGAGCATCTAACATATGTGCTGACCAAGATTGCTGACTGACACAATGTTGCTAGAAAGATGTCGTGGGAGAGCGTTTTGTTTTCATCAAACACATGCTGTGGAAATGAGAATCATTGAACTTTGAAAGCCAATTGTTGAGAGAAATAATTGCTTGAGAAACCAGAGCTGTTGGAAGAACAGCAGTTCATTAGGGGAAACGTCTCACAGGCTGAGAGCACATGTACGCAGTGCGGGGGGGATTTATGTCGCCAGAGAGTAAAATCTGTACACCAGAATCACTGTTTGGTTTTCAAAGAAATGGGAACCCCAGCGCTCATAACTATGAACTATCTCAGACGGTGTGTGTGGCCTGAGTGGGAGAGCTCCTTCCTAAGGTCATCTGTGGTTGTAGTTGGGTCAGAAATGATACATCTGCACTACCTTTTTATTTTTTTCCAAATAAAAAACCATGTGATTTGTTCATCACTACATATTCAGTACTTAGCATGCCTGGTATTCTACAGATGTACACAAATTCAAGGTTAAATGACAGCAGTGTTAGAAGGACGAACTGCCCTGAAGATGTAGGTCCCAGTCTGATTCCCATTCCTATGAATTGTGACCCTGGACAAGTTGTGTAACTTCCCCAAGTCTCAGCCTCTGTTTCTAAAAATGAGAGAAAAGGGGATAGTATCTTCTTCATAGGGATTAAATGAGGGGAAGAATTTCTAATACATTTCAAACATCTAGCACAAAAGACAAAATATAAATTAGTTTAGCCTACCCTCAAACCTCCCCTCTTCCCTTGTTGTCATAGGAAATGGGAAGCAGAATTATTCCACAATAAACTCAAGCTGGGAAATTATAAGAATGTTCATTTTGGTTAAATATAAGAAAGGTAGTTCTAATAATTATTTCAGTCCACTAGGAGAAAAAAATCACTTCAAAAAAATAAATAAATAAATCTCTCCCGTACCTGGACAAACTTAGAAAATAGATGATTACAGAAGGGAAATGTGTACCTTGTGAAACAGATGAAACTAGATACCTTCCAAGGTTATTTCTAATTTGAAGATTTTATTAATTTAATCTTACCTGATAGAAGTTTTTTTAAATCCTTTTTTATGTTTTGATATCTTGAGCTATTTGAAATAAATGCACTACATCATAGCCTTAGAGTAAACTAGAAACATATGTAATATGATTTTCTATGGGCCAAAGTCTGCAATAAGACAGATTTCTCTTGGATCTCAGACAATACCATTTAGAACCAGAATTGCCAAAAAGACATCGTTAAGAGGCACTTTATTTTGGAAGGCGGTATTCCAGAATATACTCTCATGTCTGTTGACAGGGTCCCAAAGAGAGCCATTGTTAATAAGCACACTAATTAGTAATTATGTAATACAGTGATTACAGTTAGCTTATCAATTAAGATGTTATATAAGTAATTTTATGAGTATTTCAATATGATTTCAATGCAAATTTCAACATATAATTTAGGGTTGAAATAGCAAGTCTGTATATTCATGAGTACCATGTCACTACATACAAAGCAATTTCTAAACTTATAATTATTACAGTGACATTTGATATTTTGCTATGTTTACAGTTAAATTCTTTAATGTACAGCATAAAAGAGTTATCAAGAGTAAATGGTGTCCAGCCGGTGTGGCTCAGTGGTTGAGCATTGACCCATGAACCAGGAGATCACAGGTTCGATTCCCAGTCAGGGCATATGCACAGGTTGTGGGCTCTATCCCTTGTAGGGGGCATGTAGGAAGCAGCCAATGGGGTTTAAGTTTTGTTGAATATTTAGCATATGGTTATTAAAAATGCTATATTAACAAAATTACAGAATCTTAGAACTGGAAAAGACCTCAAAAGTCACCAGATTCAACCCTTTATTGTTACTGAGTCAGCATCTAAACTTTTTTTTTTATTTAGCTTTATTGTTGAAAGTATTACAGATGTCCCCCTTTTTTCCCCATTGACTCCCTCCACCCCGCACCCACCATCCCCTCCAGGCCTTCCCCACACTATTGTCTGTGTCCATGGGTTATGCACATATGCATATATGTTCTTTGATTAATCTCTCCCAACCCACCCACCCACCCCAGACTTTCCTCTGAGATTCCTCAGTTTGTTCCTTGCTTCTGTCTCTGGATCTACTGTGCTCATCAGTTTATTTTGTTCATTAGATTCCACACATGAGTGAGATCATGTGATACTTGTCTTTCTCTGATGCCTGGCCAGTGTGCTAAGTGGTTGAGCATTGACCCAGGAACCTGGAGGTCACAGTTTGATTCCTGGTCAGGACATGTGCCCGAGTTTTGGGCTCAATCCCCAGTAGGGAGTGTGCAGGAGGAAGCCAACGGATGATGTTTCTTTCTCACCAATGTTTCTATCTCTCTATCCCTCAATAAATAAAAATCAATAAAAACATATTTTTTAAAAAGTATCTTTAAAAAATCATTTTTATATCAAAGTTAGCACAATGTCCATACTCAAATGTGTTTTATACAAATATAAAGACAGATAGATATCACAATAGAGATAGATAAATGAGAGGGAGGGAGACAGAGAAGGAAGGAAGCAAGGCAAACCTAATTTTCTTTGGGTGTTGCTATCTATAAAATTCTTTCTCTGCTTTGTGAATGCATATAGAAAATGATGAATTTTATAGAAAACTAGGAGTCACATCTGGCAAGCTATTTTTGATTTACTGAGCTAGGAATAGCTGCAAAAACACTTCCTCTTACAGACTCGTGTAATCAATCATTTGTTGCTTTCCAGTGCACATCAGCATTATAGCTCTACATTACTAAGCTTCCCTCCCCCCCCCCATTTTCCATCATTAAAAGAGGTCACAAAGCAATTTATTTCAAATTTAAATTCAATAAAATTAAGAACATATTTATTAAGCAATAATTCTCTGCTAACACCTTTCAATGTATTGCAGGAAAGCCAAAGTTTTTAACTACCACAAGCTTCTAATTTTACTTCTACCAGCAAAATAAGAAATGATGGAGTCACAAAATAGACCATTCTAGAACTTGGGATGAAAACAAATGGTCATCATAGTTCAGAATTAGGAAAAGGGCACTAAATATTATCAGGATGACCCAGAGAAGGTTTCATGACAGAGATGGACACATGCGCACATGAGCTGAGTTAAGATTTGATAAACATTGATTCCCGGCTGGTGTGGTTTAGTTGGTTGAGCATCGCCCCATGTACCAGGAGGGTGCTGGTTTGAATCCAGTCAGGACACACGCCTGGGTTGCAGGCTGGATCCCCAGTAGGGGGCGTGCAGGAGGCAGTAGATAGATGTTTCTCTCTCACATTGATGTTTGTATCTCTCTCTCCCTCTCCCTATCCCTTTCTCTGTCTAAAATCAATAAAAACATATTAAAGGAATACTTTGGGGGAAAAAGACACATCAATTTAAAAAAAAAAAAAAATTTGATGGCCCAGCTGGGTGTGGCTCAATGGTTGAGCGTCGACCTAGGATCCAGGCGATCAGGGTTCGATTCCCAGTCAGGGCACATGCTCGGGTTGTGAGCTGCAGCCGATCAATGACTCTCTCATCATTGATGTTTCTATCTCTCTCTCTCCCTCTCCTTTCCTCTCTCTGAAATCAATAAAGATATATTAAGAAAAAATTTTTTTTAAAAAGATTTGATAAACTGAATAATTCTTCACCACTTCCATGGCAAAAAAAAAACAACAAACCACAAAGTTTGAAAGTTGCAATGGACATGTTTGTGCTGGGATTCAGAGGAGCTTTGAATGCTGGGCTTTTATAGGTTCCAGCTACTCAGCAAGAATGCAAGCCCTTTGAGCATAAAGACTGGGAAGGTAAAACCGATAATGGAAAGATTATGGACTTGGGAGTCAGAAAAACCACATACTCAATCTTGTCTTGGCAATAACCAACCATATTATCTAGAAAATGCACTTGCATTCTTTGAGATTGGATTTCTTTATAACAATGGGAATGAAGACCCTTTCTTGGAGGGCAATAGCAAAGACTTAAAGGGATTAATATAGCATACAACAAATAAAAGCAATCCAAAATATGAACTTTCTTGGCACCGAGTACAAACTCTGCATATAATAAGAGCTGCGTATGTGTGATATGGTTGATAGGAAGATGACACTCTGAGTTGTAGGACATTGTTATATATGTTTGCAAGCTTGCTAGGACTTAAATCATGAAAATGGGTAAGATTATGCAAAAGGAATATGTAGGGTGACAAGGAGATTAAGGATAAAAATACAAGAGGAATAGGAGCTACAGAATGGAAAGAGGAGAAGAATCTCACTTAGAAAACAGGAAAAATGGTGAGAAGTATAAAAGTGTATTTCCAGAAGGGCACGAAAATATTGAAGTCAAGTGAATAGAAAATGTCAAAAAATAAATATTTCAACAGAATGTAATGTTAGAGAATCCAGAAATTATAAATATTGGTAAGTTTTCACTGGATGGAGGCCATCATTGAGGTTCAGGAGAGCAGCCTCACCTCCATGGTTGGGGAGAAAAATCGAACCGCAGGAGGCAGAAGAATGAATGGGAGCTGAGGAAGTGGAGACAGTGGGCTCTCACTGCTCTTCAGGACTTTGGCTGACAATAGAGAAAGCACCGTGGTTAGAGGGGATGCCATGTTAAAGGTGGCAGGACAGCCCAGAGCTTGAAACAGAGGTGTGGACCCAGCATACGTTTCCAAGGAGTTAGCTGAGAATGTTTAGAGGGAATGAAATAAAACGTGAATTGGGGTATTAACAATCTGCATTAGGTTCAGTGGTGGGAAGTGCGTAAGATCTTTACCACCGATCACAGGAAACTTGGCTGAATTTTCTTAGATAAATCATGGTAGCGGAGGGATGTACGAAGAAACAGAAGAGAGGGATGCAGCATGTTTTCTTTGCTGAAATAAATATCAGCAAAAAGAGTGTATTACACACAGAGACTAATTGTAAATATTAACCCTATTAAAATCATTTAGTGCCTGCATATAGTATTCACTGCAAAAATCAAGAAATAGAAAGGGAGATATTAAAGTTTAAATGGGCACTAAATTTTTAAAAAATCAATATATGTTTTCTCCTCTACTCGACTCAGGTTATAAAACCTACAACCTTGTAATTCAGGGAAGAACTACTGTAGTGTTGCTTTGAGAAAAATAAAAGCTTAGGCACCGTGCCCAGTAAGCGATATATTACCTGAGAAGTTAGAAAGAGCCATGAAACATAGAGAATTCTATCATGCAAATACTAACACACACACAATTATAAAAGCAAGAAAACAAAGTAAAATACACATCATATTTGAAACTTCTGTCATATAAATTGCAAAAAAAAAAAAATAAATTCCTGATCATTTATTTCCAAAAAGATCTAACATCTTTCTCAGAAGGAACTGGGACGCTGAACCTCAGGCAGGCTTCCCCTTGGTTTAATCAGCCTCTGCTTTCCCATCCACTAACTTTGTTTCAAATGTCTTCACTTCCTGACATATCATGTTTTGCATTATGTTGATGTTCACTCGGAAATAGTTGTTTTCCTAGATTCTAACGATGTCTATGCCAGCAGCTGCGAGCTCCCTGAGAACGCGGCACGTGTGTATGCACAGTACAAAATTCTTCCAATTAGGACTGCTGCCTAATTGGCGAGATGGCTGTCAAGCACCATGACCACTGCATTCCATTTGAATGTGGAGTCCACATTCATGTGGATATTTAGGAGCAGCATATTAGAGAATTTGCCTGGGACTTGAAGGAGAAAATTGTTCGTGTGCTTGAAAGAAACAAATCTGACTTGAATTTAACTATTTCCTTAAACCACTTGAGCAGTGCAGCAAACTAGTTGGGTGTGTAGCCTCTGGAGTTAGACACGGATAAGAATTCTGGCTATGCACCTTGGCAAGCCGTGTGATCCTAGATAATGTTCTTAAGCCATTTGAGCTTCGTTTTTCTTTATGCAAAATGGGGATAATTAAAGTGTATACCTCATAGGGCTGTTTAAAGTGTAAATGAAATGATAAATGCCAATCACTCAGTGAACTGTGGCTGCTATAATGATTCAGTCCAGGACAGGAAGATGGCCCAGGTTTCTTAATTCAATGCTATACATAATAGACTTGGTAAATATTACTAAATTTTAAATTCTTTAAAAATTAATTTTTGGCAGATTTAAATACTGGCTTGGAATAAAATATATTTTTTTCAACTTATGTGTACATAGTTTGTGTCTGGTTTCAAATCCCTCTGTTCCCTCTGCAGATGTAACCTGCAGTTGTCTCTCTTCTTCCTTCCATAATGGCTCATTTGGGGCCTTTGTGGATGTGATGACGCTGATGGCAGTGAGGGTTTTCAGAAGCAGGAGCATCCACAGCATTTCTTCATACAGTGGAACAATCATCGATTTTTCTCATTAATTATGCTGAAGGACCAACTGCTGCCACAAACTGCCATGGTCTGATTTTACTTCCTCTCATTGCCTATGGCATAGGCCCTATGCTGATCTCCTTCCCTCACCAGAAATTTAGATGTCTAGATGGTTAACAAATCCTCACATAGACAATAGTCAGACTCGATGGCAATTACCAGCCATCCTCTGACAGGTTGGTATTTCTCATCCAACTGTTCAGACCTGGTGACCATGTTAGCCCTTGCAATCTCTCGTGACCACTGTCCCAATGCTTAGACATTTAGCACCTGTCTCTAAACTCTACGAGGAAAAACCTTCAACAATCCCTCCACACAACATCAGTGCCACAAATTGCTCTCACCATGGCAAGAGAAGAAATGCAGAAATTAAAGCAGCCTAGAATGAAAGCCCTCATTTTCTTATCCATAAATGGGATGAAAATTCATCTTGTTTGCTGATACAGATCCCATCCACCTAAACATCAAGGCCAAACCCTACAAGTGAATGCAAAACTTGACAGAGTTTTCCAGAGGGATTGCTTGTTATGCCTCATGAACCTCAGACCACTAACAGCATAAAAATTGAAGCTGACTTTCAAAAAGTCAGGAAGACTAAGAAATCATTCTCTATGCTCACCATAGAGGAAGGAACCCTCTTGGTGCCTCATTCTAATATAACAAAAAAATAGATATTTATCACATGACTTACATTCAAGAATTTCCCCCCATAAATATGTATTGGTCTTTCTTACCTAAAAATATGAGATCTAAAATGAAGATGAAAACAATACAATTGCTCTTCGACTTACAATGGGGTTACATCCCAATAAACCCACCTTAAGCAGAAAATATTGTAAGTCAAAAATGTCTTTAATACACCTAATCTACTGAACATCGTGGCTTAGCCTACCTACCTTAAACATGCTCAAAATGCTTACATTAGCTTATAGGTGGGCAGTTATCTTGAGTTGCATCTCAGGAGTGATTGCCTGCCCTTCTTCTCACCAGAGGCAGAATACACAGATGGATGTTTTGTAAACATGATGGGATTCTAAAACATAAAATACAATATTCAAAAAATGCCAATAGCACAGTGCCCTGTAGATACCAACTGTTTACCCTCGTGATCGTGTGGCTGACTGGGAGCTGTGGATCCCTGCTGCCGCCCAGGATCATGAGAGAGTATCACGCTGTATATTGAACCCAGGAATAGACCAAAATTCAAAATATAAAGTAAAATTTCTACTAAATGTGCATTGCTTTTGCACCATCATAAAGTCAGAAAATCTTAAGTTGAATCATGATAAGTCAGAGACCTTCTGTATTATTAAAGATAAGAGAGCTAATAAATAGGTCCCAAGTAAGAGAGTGATGTTGCTGAATGAAAGGGTGGTGTGAGGGACGCCTCTGCTCCCTCTCTCTGTCCACTAGAGTGTTTCCCAGACTCTCTGCTTAGCTTCAAGAATGTCAGAATGTTTATCTTCTCTATAAAATTCACTGTCAGAGAAGAACAGGGAAAAAAGTTAAGTGGAAAGACATAGTGCATTTTTATTTTATTTTAATTTATCTTTATTAAATATCTTTAAAGTATTACAAATGTCCCCTTCCTCCCCCCCCCCCCGATTCCCTCCACCCTGCATCTACCTCACACCCAGGACTTCTACATACTATTGTCTGTGTCCATAGGTTATGCATATAAGCGTATAAGTTTATTGATTACTCTCTCCCCACCCCCTCCCCACCTTCCCTCTGAGGTTCCTCAGTCTGTTCCATGCTTCTGTGTCTCTGGATCTATTGTGCTCATCAGTTTATTTTGTTTATTACATTCCACATATGAGTGAGATCATGTGTTATTTGTCTTTTGCTGCCTGGCTTATTTCTCTTAGCATAATATTCTCCAGTTCCCTCCATGCTGTCCCAAAGGGTACAAGATTCTTCTTCTTTACAGCTGCGTAGAATTCCGTGGTGTGAATGCCCCACAGCTTTTTATCCACTCAGCTACTGATGGGCACTTGGGCTGTTTCCACATCTTAACAATTGTACATTGTGCTGCTATGAACATAGGGGTGCATATGCTCTTGCTGATTGGTGCTTTGGGTTTTTTAGGATATACAGTGATACCTCGGTTTTCAAACGTCCCCTTTGACGAACATTTCGGTTTACGAACGCCGTAAACCCGGAGGTAATGCTTCGGTTTTCAAACAGGTCTCGGAAGTCGAACATGTCACACAGCTTCTGCTGAGGGCAAGATCTTGAGGCCCAGTTGTTGGCTGCTGAGTGCTCGGTTTTCAAACATTTCAGAACTCGAATGGTCTCCAGAACAGATGACATTTGAAAACTGAGGGAGCACTGTATTCCTAGAAGTGGGATCACTGGGTCAAATGGCAGTTTTATATTTAATTTTCTGAGGAAACTATACTGTTTTCCACAGTGGCATATATTGACTATGATTATAAGCTTAATATACAGATACAATAAAAGAAAGATGATAGTTGATAGATGATGATGATAGATAGATAATTATGGCTCTAATACTTGGAACTTTTTCTTCATTGTCATTAATAAATGAATTATCTGAAAGAATTTCCAAAACATGAATTTGCATGTTGATGTAATTATTATCATTTTACCAAGTGACAAATGTCACCCCTCATGAACAATCTTAAAAATCATATTAAGTTAGTTAATAAAGACCTGGAATCTCTCAGGTCTTCCCAGAACATTCCTACAACTGTCATCAGATAATATTATAAATAATGTGTGCAAAGTTTCATTTTTCAGAGAATACTTTGGAACACTATAAGATACTCTAACATGCTTCTGCATGTATTATATGTGATAATTGGTCTTCTGGGATCTCTGTGGTATTCTTAAGGAAAGTTTAATGATTTATATTGTTTCTTAACTTTATAATATAAAATCTTACTATAGATGATATACAGAAATAACAAACCAAATTTTTTGCACAAAATTATTTAATACTTTTCCCCAAAGAAAATCGTTGCTTGTGAGTAATTAACATTATAGAACTTCTGGAGTTTATCCTGTTGGTTAGTTACCACAAAGCTATATTTTCCATTCTGCTTTCTAAAATAACCCAGATCTTATTCAGCTGTCCACACTTTTTTCTACATGAATAAAGGAGAAAGGATCCCATTTAAAACACACAGAAGGTAGATCATGATGAGTCTAAGAAAATTGTGGTGACTACACTGCACTTAGAGTAATTGATTTAGGGTTGGGTATGTGATTCTATCCAACAAGACATAAAGACAAATCTGACAAGATACCTCTAAAAGGAGCCCTCATTCTTAATAAAGAGATAAAGTAAGAGACGATCCTTCTTTGTAATTTGGCTATTGTCCTATTAAGTGTGACATCAGCAACTGCTGAAATCAGGTAATGGGAAAGTCAGCTAAGAGAAGAGGGTAGATCTAGGACATGCTGGACCTGGGGCCTACTCGACCTCTACATGTTTTCTTATATAATGTAATAATTTTCCACATTATTTAAACCAATTTCAGATGGGCTTTTATTATACTTTAAAAATCCAATCCTTTGACCTTTATATTTCAGAGAAAAGGCTACCCAAATTGCAAACACTCAAAAGATTACATTTAGGTTAGCTGCAGCAGAAAACGAATTGGATGATGGAAGAGAACCTTAGCTGTAATTAGGAATTCAAGGCACACTTGGAACATTCAGTAAAGCTAACATTTCTAAGTGTTTATGTCACTTTAGATTTTTAAACATTAAGAAAACAGAAATCTCTATATCGTGGTATGGTGATGATAACATTATTTACCTTTTTCTTTTCTTTAATCAAGATTCATGTTAGCCCAATAGAGTACTATATATCAAAGCTTGAATTTAACACTCAGAATTTGGAAGTTAAGTTCTTAGCATTCAGGAAACTACAGTCTATTTGGAAAAGATATGAACCATTCATTTAACACAATACCAAACAAAATACCATCACATGCTAATTACTAAAAGATGTGTTATTGACTGTAGACGCTGCGGGAACACAGGGTTATCAGTCAGAGATGCAGAAGTCTGTGCAAGTGCCATGTTGGAGTGGACACTAAGCAATGGAGAGTGAAAAACTGACTATAAGTTCTAATACATGATATGAAGGTGGAAAAATCAGACATAACACTGAGATAGAAGGTATCACAAGGCACAGAGTGCTTCTTGTCAGTTTCTACAAATAAAATCAGTCTTCTTCCACTCACACAGACTGGGAGCCACTTCAGGGTTTTCTTGGTTTTCTGCAGTCAGTTGACTGAGCTGTGTCAGTTCTTTTCCCATGGAGTCCTTCAGTCTTCCTCTTTGTGTCCACTACATAAAATATTTCAACTACAGAAAGTTTCCTAATTGGACTTTTCACCTCCAGTCTGTATGGCTTTCTGTCCTCTGATTATTCTCAAAATTGTATTTTCAAAATGCTGATATCAGCCTATTTCTTTCTTTCTCAAAACCTCCTACAAGCCCCTGATGCCTGCAGGGAAGGATACAGAGATGAAAAGCATTATTGCTTCCATTAAAGGCCTATAGTCTGGTACGAAAACACAAACATATGTACAATAAATTATTAAAGGGTTTTTGACAAAAATTTGCTCTCAGTAGAAAGTAGTTTTGTTGTTGACCAATATAAACTCATCATTCCGACAAAAATGATTAATTTTTTGCCCAAACTACTTTGTGCTTCTTCATCACCACGCCTTTCCATAAGACGTCTCTCCGCTCTTACAAAAGCATTCTAAACAATTCGTGCATTAATCTTTAAATATTCAAGCTTTATTTAGAGTTTATTTTTCTTCTCAGTTTATAGATTTTTATTCTAAAAGTATACTCAACAAGCCTCTTTCTGGCCATTCTCTGTGCTAAAGAGCATTGCACTTTAGAGAACACCGTTTTCTATCTATAAATAGTTTGAATTATCAGCATGGGCTTGCTTAAATGGAACCAACATTTAATATTTAATTAATTATAATATTGAATAAATGAATTTAATACAACTAGAGTTGAATTTAAGAGAACACAGGGCACAGAAGATGGAAGAATAAGTTGGAAAATATAACAATACAAAATATCTAGACTGAAGGCTAGAAGTGAAAAGATAGACAATTCAGAAAAGCATGTGAAAAATGTGGCCGAAATGAAAAGGTCTGATATATGTGCAATTAGAGTCCCCAGGAGCAAAGGAAGGGGAT
This sequence comes from Miniopterus schreibersii, assembly GCF_964146895.1. Lineage (NCBI taxonomy): Eukaryota > Metazoa > Chordata > Mammalia > Chiroptera > Miniopteridae > Miniopterus > Miniopterus schreibersii. The sequence continues at coordinate 13,800,546 of NC_138112.1, read as the reverse complement.
AGAGTTGAAACAGTATCCTAACGTGTTATAGAAATTCTACAAATCCAAAGTGCGACAAATACAAAGATTGCCACACATACACACATCATAGTCAATCTTATGAAAATCTAAAGCAAAGAGAGTATCTTAAAAGTATCTAGAGCAAAAGGACATGTTACCCTCAAAAGAGAAACAATAAGTATGAAACTTACTTCTCAGAGAAACCGTGGAATCCAGAAGACAATTGAATAACATCTTTACAGAACTGAAAGCAACAACAAAAACCCTTGCCAATTTAGCCTTCTATTCCCGGTGAAAACAATCTTCAAAATTGAAGTAAAAACTAAAGATGTTTTCGGACATATAAAATTTATACATAAATACTCACAGCATCATTAGTCACAAAAAAATAGCCAAAAAAGTAGAAACAACCCAAATTCCCATTAACTGATGAATGAATAAACAAAATATGATGTAACCATAAAGATGAAATATTAGTCAACTACAGAAAAAAATGACAATATAAAAAATGAAATGAAATGATACATATTTCATCCATGAGCAAACCTTGAAAACATTATGCTAAGTAAAAGAAGGCAGCCTCAAAAGACTGCATATTCTTTGATTCCAATTATACAAAATGTTCGGGGTAGTCAATAAAGAAAAAACATAGATTCATTGTTGGCTAGGTTTGGAAGGGTGAGGATATGGGGTGATTGCTAATAGACACAGTTTTCTTTTGAGGGGAATTAAATGCCCTACAATTAGACTGTGGTCATGGATAGAGAATTCTGTGAATCTACTACTAATAGTAATTGAATTATATTTCAATACAGCCATTAAACCCAAATATGAAATGTAAAAGGCTCAGGAAAAATTAAAAGCAAATAATCCAATGAGAGATTTTAATACAAATACATCAACAATTATATTAACTATAAATTGAGTAAATAATCTAATTAACAGAGATTTTCAAACTGAATAAGGAAGACAAGAAATAACTTTTAATATAAAGATTTTAAAATAACCATTGAAATTAAAAGTGTGAAAAAGATATAACTTGCAAACACAAATTTTAAAGTCAGGATAAAAATACTAATATCAATATAAATATAATTTAAGGTATGAGGTATTATTTGAGTTAAATAGGGTTCAATACAAAGGGAAATCTATCATTTCTAATTGTGCATGATTATATTAACCTAGCACCAAAACACATGAAGCAAAAATTGCAGTACTAAAAACAGAGATAACCAACTCACAATTGTCACTGAGATTTTAACATGCAATTCTCAAAACTGACAGAGCAAGCAGACAAAAAACAACATTGAAAAAACCAAGTACAATATGATTAAACAATGTAACATAATTGACCTGAATAAAACTATGTCAATCAACTACAAAAAACACTTTTTCTAATGTACATGGAAAATTTGTGAAAATTACTGTATGTTACTATAAAAATTTCTTAATAAATGTTATGAAATTACATAAAATATGTTATCTGACTGACTATAAAATAATTATTTTAAAAATCAATAATAAAAATTAAACATCTGTTTAAAATATAAACAATAACTTCTAAATAAATCATGACTCAAACAAGATATCACAATGAAATGTAGTAAATATTTTACTTTGACTATTGTAAAAATATAGTGTATTGAATCTCCTAGCTTGAAGCTAAAACTCTTCATGGAGAAATATTTGCCTCAATGTATATATCTAAAAAAAGAAAAACTTGAACACTGATTATTTAAATATCCACCCTAAAAAGTTTTTAAAAGATCAATACATTTAATACAAAATCACTAATGAGAGAAATCAAATGTAATAGAGAGAATCAAAAAAGCCATGACATTGTTTTTTGAAAAGACAACAAATAATCCCCATACCATTTTATGAAGACTACATATTTTGATCACAATCTGATAAGAACAGTATTCGATGTTGGGAAGTTTTTTTGTTTATTTTTTGTTGTTGTTTAAATATATCTTTATTGATTTCAGAGAGAGGAAAGGAGAGGGAGAGAGAGATAGAAACATCAATGATGAGAGAGTCATTGATCAAGCCCGCAACCCAGGCATGTGCCCTGACTGGGAATCGACCCCTGATCTCCTGGATCCTAGGTCGACGCTCAACCGCTGAGCCACGCCCGGCCGGGCGGGAAGTTTTTTTGTTTAAAGCCCAAGTGTTATATATACCTGTTAATGATCATTTGGTTAGTTCTATTATTTGAGCATTATTTTAACCTTTAAATATATATCTTAATTTTTGTTTAAAATAAAAAATCAGTTATCACTGCTTCCTTTGCATTGCTAATTCTATGAATATGCTAGTTATGCATTTCACATTTGAGTTATCCGGAAACTTCATAAACATGTGTGAAAATGCAAACTGAAATGTTAGATGATTAATATATGTTTGTGAACTTATTGATAGACTTAAATATTTTCCATTTTATGGCTTGATTTATATACATACACTTACAGAAAATGAGTTGTTGATATGTAAATGCTCTCTAAACATGAGATAATTATCTTTCTATTTGAATATTCCAACTGAATGGCAGGATAGCATAGAGATAAAGAGTTTTAGATCGAGAGCTAGATTGAGGTGTTTTAAATCCCACCTATGCTACCTCCTCATTGCAGGACATCAGGCAAGTTATTTAAGCTCTTTCTGCCTAGGTTACTTTATCTGTAAAAAGGAGATAATACTGGTATGCACTTCAGTTACTGTGAAGATTAAGTTGTCTAGCCAGGGCTGCCGTGGCTCAGCAGTTGAGCATCGACCCAGGATCCAGGCGATCGGGGTTCGATTCCCGATCAGGGCACATGCCGGGGTGCGGGCTCAATCCCCAGCTGGGGGCATGTAGGAGGCAGCCAATCAATGCTTCTCTCATCATTGATGTTTCTATCTCTCTCCCTCTCCCTTCCTCTTTCTGAAATCAATAAAGATATATTTATAAAAAATAAATAAATAGTCTAATACACATAGGTCTCTCAGACTAGAATTGTGTAAAATAACAGCTCTTCCTGGTATGCAGTAAATGCTCACTACATGCTATATATACTATCATCTGTAGTTATTATTTGTTGAACCCATGCAGATGAAAAGCAAAGCTGCTGAAACAGAGACTCAATAATATAGTGGCTTACGAAAATAAAATTGATTCTCTTTTGTTTTGATTTTTTATTTATTGATTTTTAGAGAGAGGGAAAGAGAAAGAGAGAGAAACATCAATTTGTTGATCCACTAATTTATGCATTCATTGGTTGATTCTTGTATGTGCCCTGACTAGGGCTCAATCTAGAAACCTGAGCAAAGGGTGATGGTGCTGTAAACAACTGAGCTACCCGACCAGGGCAAATTGAATTCTCTTTCATACATCTTTGCCAAGATGAGTGGTCCAATCTTGGGTCAGGACATCTAGAGACCCAGGTTCTTTTCACCATGTTGGCTTTCCACTTCTTAGGGCCTTGTTTTTGTCTGCGAGGTCAAACAAGGCCATAGACATGGCCATGCCCCAGCTGACGAGAGGACTAGAAGACTAGAGTGTATGGGGAAGTTCACTCTCAGTGCTTTAAGGCTCATAATTAGAAGCCTTCATAGCATATCCATTTATATTTCATAGACAAAAAATGTTATATCACCACACCTAGTGCTAGAGGAGTCTGGTAAATGTAGCCTATTATTTTCTTGCTCAGGAAGGAAGGGAGAGTGAATTTGGATGGATTCAAGAAGCTGGATCATACTTGATATCTGCAATATGAGGTTGCTTCCCTTGGATGGTTACAGTGGGTAGCACCAATTGATATGATAAGAAAATGTCTCTCTAAATGAGTGTTCCCAAGATCAATAATATTTTAATAAATACTTCATAAAAATAAGGGAAATATAGGAGAGATACAGCCCAAGGTCAAATGCAACTTGAATTAATATGTACACAGTAGGATACTGAAAAATTAGAAAACATTGCTGTTGTATAGAAAAAAAATCTTAACAGGTATTTAAGTAACAATTTAAACACAATTTCCTCATTTATGTAAACATGAAAAATTTCTCCAAAACTCATTAATAAGCTTCATAATTTGGATTTTTGTAGAATATACTTTGGGAAACTGCTCTAGTAAACTGCATTGCTTTCCAATTTTTTTTTTTTTTCCAGCTTCATTTAGGTAGGCTTTATTACTGCTTTTCTAATATGTATTTTTTATTTATAGAAATTTATCTGACATAGAGCATTGTGTAAATTTAAGGTGTACAACATGCTAATTTGATATGTTTGTATATTATATGATTGTCATTGTATAATTAATATACAAAAATTGTACATATTTATTTAAGAATACATTTTGATGAGTTTGGATATATGCATATACCTTTAATACCATCACCACAATCAAGATGATAAACATATCTACCATTTTCGAAAGAGTTCTTGTGTCCCCTTGCCCTTTTTTTTTTTGGTGATAAGAATATTTAATATAAAATTTAGCCTCTTAAGTCTTTAAGTGCCCAATTAAATTGTCAAACATAAGAACTATGTTGTACAGCGGGTCTCTAGAACTTATTTTTCTTTTACAACTGTAAATTTACACCCATTGAACAACTCCCCAATCTTTTATACTTGCTGTATTCTAGGATTCTACCCAGGACAGCAGAGGCCTCATTTAAGTCAACCCCTGCAGGTTCTAGAGCCTGCTGCGGTAAGACTATGCTTGATTGCATCTTATACCTAATCAGGGGAAGAGCGTACTATTTATTTCTGACATGGGCTGATTTGAAGATAGACTCTGAATACAGGTGGAGACATATAGTATGGTTTTATTACATTTATTAGAAATAGGTTCTATATTTTATGCTGTTTTAAATTTGTAGAAACCTTGTGCCCTTTAAAAAGCAAATTTTCATCCAGAATACATAGGCTAGAGAAAAAGACAAAGCTATTTGTTGTTTTAATTGTCTGGGCTTAGTTTATTACTCATGGGAGCTCAAGCAGCTAAGAAGAAAGATGGAAAAGAGATGCTGACAGAAGATACCAGCAAGACATCCTGGTCCCCTCAATCACCAAATTACCCTGGGTTCACCCGAATGATACCAAAACAGCAGATCCCTGTGCTATAAAGAAAGGCTGCCAGTGCCTTAAACAGACTATCTTTAAATCAGTCCATAGTTAATCATAAGAATGTATCTAAAATAAAATAATATCAAGGCTATTTTATAATAATAATAATTTCAAATTTTTTAAATTATTTTGTTTGAGGATGTAAAATTTTGCAAATTTAGACTTTGGTAAAATTACTTTTTTATGAAACCATTTTAATTGATAGAAAGAATATCTTGAAAGTTACCTATTAAGGTATATCACTGTTATGATATTTTATTTCAGAATATGCTGCTATATAGGGCAATTGCTTTCCTCTGCCCTGGAAAAATACAGTGTTCTATTCCCCCCCCCCTTAGGAATTATCTTATTATATCTATCATTAAGGTAATTAATTGATGTTAAACAGTATTTACTCTAAGTTGTGTTCATGATTAAAACTAAACTTTTTAATTCAAAGTGAATAAAGACATAGGAATATGCATAGAAAGTAGTGCAGACTGGGGAAGGTCGTGAACTAAAAGCTGAGGCAGGGTATTTCCCATTTCTATTTTCTGGAGTTAAATTTGGAACACAGATATATATAGTGACCTCAAACATTTCAGTAACGTTGTGATGTCTGGAGAAATTTATTCTAAAGGATCTTTTCCCGCAATGCTGAAGTGTAGCAATGGAAGATGGTGAACTTTGTACTAAAGAAACAGAACTGCCAAGGAGGTGCCCGTAGGAGAGTTTGAAAGCCAGGCCAGCTCTGAAGACAGCACAGTGGCCTAGCAACCAGCTACCAAGAGAGAATCCACCCACGAGCAACAGCATTGGCTTCATCTCAAACAGCAACTGTTTCTTTCATAAGTGACACATTTTCCTGAGAAGAGCACCTTTGAATGTGAATTTATGTAACTGGTGGCATAACATGAAATGCTTTACCCTAAAGATGAACTGTGTGATCAGGCCCACCTGCATTCCCATGTAAACTGTTTCAGTAGAAATACTTAAAAACTTGCACCCTTTCTTTCTGAAATATAAGATCAATCCATGTTTTACTAAAATTCAAACCAAACCGTAGTAGTAAATTAGCCCATCTTAAAAAGCAAGTCATTGATCTTGAACAAACAGATACAATGGGCAAATTTAGAGCATCCAGGTAAGAGGTTGGTTTTCGGGATGCTTTTAATTGCATTAACAATCGCTAGATATCTGGACTTGGGAGTTTCCGGAAAAACATTAGAAGTAGATCAAATTGTTTCCTTTCATTTTTTATGGCTTCTATGTCCTAAGAACTTGAGGGACAGCTTGGGTGATGGATACCACTTTTTCACAAGTCTTTTCTTCCATTGCAATTTAGAGAACTGGAGAACGCACCACTGTGGGTCAAAGAAAGCTTCAGTGTAGGAAGTTTGTCAGGGTTCACCTCTATCTCCTCTTTTCCTCACTGTGTTTGTGTGTGGCTTCCTGTCTTGAAATATGAGGAAAAATTTATGTGGAACACACACAAAAAGGGACATAAATTACTAGAATAATTTTAGGACAGAAATATTCTAAAATTAGATTTCAGATATATGTGTTTTTGAAATTATGTATTAATCAATCTTTTAAAGTATTATTTACTTTTATGTCATGTTTACAAAACTACTAGCCAAAGAAGCAAATGATTTCCTAAGAGGCAAATCTGCCAACAAATTAGGTAAGCTAATTATGATGCTTAAGTAAAATGACTACTGCTGCACCCAAAGGCTCCTGTGAATCTAAAAAGATGGCTTTAGGAAAGTTTATTTAAAAAAGAAAGAAAGGAAAATCAGATGTTAATGCTTTGTTCATTGATAAAAATCTAAATATATTAAAATAACAGATTTCTTATTTATATGGAATTTTAACAAAAGAACTTATAATACAGTCACTTAAACAATCTCAAATCGAAGCGTGCTCATTTCACAATCTCATGACGCCTCAGTTCTGGAATGCTCAGAAACAAATTAGAATGCTATTCAAGACACAAAATCTACATATATATAAAGTATAAAAATGCATATCTCTTTTAAAAGTGTCTGACCTACAAAAATGTATATAATTCAGGAAAAAACTGAGTCATTGGTGTCTTGAATAATCTATTTTGGGACGCAACACTGTACATGATGCTGCAGCAACACAAGGCACAATTTCTCTATCAATCACTTACATATTCAAAAGAAGATACACTTACCTTCTCTGCTCCTATTTGTCTGGAATAATCACCCTAGTCACCAGGGACACACAAGAACATATTTCCCACAATATGGAATCACTATTTCCTGATTTAAAAGCAAGCAGCTATAAAGTAAGAAAGCAAAGATTGGAACTAGAGGCCTGCAGGGTGATCTTGGATAAGAATATAACCTTCGTGAGCCCCAAATCCTCACCTATAACATTTATCTCATTGAACGTTGAGCGATGATGAGGATGAGGTAAGATATTATAGGTGAACCCACCTTTCAGTTTTAAAAACAATACTTGTTACAATTATAATTAAAATAACACCAACTCCTCTCAGACCACAAAGTTCTACCTATGGCATCAAACATTACAATCAGCAGTGTTCTTTGGTGATGAGAACAATGGCACTGAGCCAGTTGTGTCAAATATTACTCAAATTTGGGTAAGAAATTGTCCTGGCTATTTGTACTGATTCTTTTTTTCTCCTTTTTTTCCAGTCATATTGAGATATAGTTGACACATAACACTGTATTCATTTTGATTTGATATGTGTATACTACATAATAATCACAGCAAGTTTAGTAATTATTAAAAATAGCAATGTTATAGCTAATATCTATCACCTCATATACTTACAAATTTTTCTTGTGATAAGAAATTTTAAGATCTACTCTCTTAGAAAATTTTAAATATACTCTATGATATTGTTAACTATAGCTACCATGCTGTTCATTACAGCCCCAGGACTTGTCTTATAACTGAAGCTTGTACTTTTTTAAAAATTTATCTTTATTGTTGAAAGTATTACAGATGTCCCCTTTTTTCTCTTATTGACCCTCTCCACCCCAAATCCCCCTAGGCCTTCCCTACACTATTGTCTGTGTCCATGGGTTTTATATATATATATATATATATATATATATATATATATATATATATATATATATATATGTTCTTTGATTAATCTTGCCCCACCCACTTCCCCGCTCAGATTCTTGAGACTTTCTATGGCTGTCACCAGTTTGGCTGAAGATCACGTGAAAATCTCACTGCAAATATGTGTTGCACCACAAGTTCAAGACATCATCCTGCCAGGTGTCTTACGTCAACAGCACGGGCTGGGAATGAGTGAAACTTGAGGCTTCAGATAGGGATACTTGTGCAGACACAGATGACCCTAAGACCTTTGAACTCCATAAACCTTGTATCATTTTTGCCACCTTCCCTACCCTGAAGTAATTAATCATCCCTCACATCAAAACTTGGCAACAATGTCACTTGGAGCATTTTCATCAAAAGACTTACTGATTGTCTTCAGGATTCACCCTAAATGAGAGTAAGATCCAGCATAGCTTGGGCAGAAAAGAATGAGAGACACTCTAGGAAGGGGGGGGGGGGGTACATGCATTGCAGCCATTGCAAGACTCTACCTTATTTGAGTGAAATAAGGATCCAATTATCTATCATTAGCCATGTCCATTAGGTATGTTGTGCCCAAAATTTTAGTTGCTCACAGTAAGTAAAGAGAATCCAGAAACATACAAATGTCTAAATTTTTGCTTTCATGCTTAAAGTTAAATATTAATCACTCCAGTGCTTTTCAAAGTTTAAAATCACTTAATGATAAGTGTTTAGAAAACTCTTTTAAGGTTTATTACTTAATAGTTGAATACAAAAAGCCATATACCATTGGAGAAACATTTATTTTTCCTGCTACAATAAAAAATGCCTGAAAGAATGGACTGAAACATACCTTCCTTTCTCAGCAAAGAAGGTAGGAAATCTCATAGAAAACATTAGTGAAAAACAAGTATTAGAAAAAAAACATGCAATGCGTAGTTCTGATATACAATTGGATGAACATACAGGCGTTTGTAACATCTCCTCCCTTATTATATTTACTAGACTCCAATTCAACAATGAGAATAAGAGCACATTTTGTGTGTTAGTGATCCTGCCAGGTACATTAGGTTGAATGACACACAGCAGGCAGTACACACACCAGTTTCCAAACATCATTTACAGGGGAAAATACAAACGCAGAAGTAGCAGCTGCAGGGTCCCCCGCTTGTCCATTTCACTCCGCAGTAATGAAATGAGATCTAGCAAAGGTGGATATCAGGTTTGGGCAGAAGGGCCCTGGTATTTGGCCTATGGAATTTATAAAATCTGTGGTTGGAGAGTCACCAAGTCTTCCCTTGACAGTAATTAGGGTCTAAGATCCATCATCCATCTGTTGCTGTGTAAGGCAGATCAATGAGACCACTGTCTTATTTGCCACCTTGGCACTCTTAATCAGCGGTACCTCCACACTTGTGGTAGTGTAATTAGAGATGGGTCCCAAACCCTCTGCATGAAGCTGTGTAATATGGTGAACCAGTGTTTTCAAGACCTGATCCACCACTTACCTCATCATTCTATTAGGAGTGGTTATCTCAAGCGCCAACTGTGACCAGTTTTAATGGAGATAATTTTAGCTCATAAATGGTCCTGCTAAACAGGAGGCTAATGCTTTCTGTGGGAGGGAAGAATGCAGAGCCTCAATCTTGGACGGGTTAACTTAACCTCTCAGAAAAACAGAAGAATAGATTTATGGGGAAAATATATACTCAACAGTAAATTACTTTCTTAATTTAGAGAAAAATGCTTCATGGTAAAACTGTTTTCTCCATTGATGGACCAGCTCCATTGACTGAATCAAAAATAATCAAGGTGAGAAAATCAGGGTTCTGGCTAAGGAGACACAGTACTCTCATCCTCCCACAACCATGTCAAAATTACAGCTACCCTATAGAACAACCATTATTCAGAACCGTTTGAAGTCTAGCTGGACAGAAGTCCTACAACTAAGGATATAAAAAAAAAGTCACGTTGAGACTGGTAGGAGGGACAAAGATGCAGGAAGTGCTGGTCCCACCCTCACCTGTGGTGGCCAAAAATTTGGAAAGATATGTCAGCTGCAGAAGTCCTTTGTGAGAGAAGCCAGGGGTCTCAGTCTCACACCAGGCCCCCAGCCCAAGGTCCCAGTGCCAGGAAGGAAAGTCCCCATAACTTCTAGCTGTAAAGATCAGCAGGAACTGTGGCTGAGTGAGTAGGAGAGCTGCTAGAGTCCTAGGCATTCCTCTTGAAGGGCCCACACACAGACTTACTCAAACTCACTGGCCCTGAGCTCCAACATTGTGGCAGCAGCTCAACATATGGGGAGGAACTGAGTGATCTGGAATTGAGGTGAGAGTTGGAGGGGCAGCTTTCTCCCAGATGGAAGAGCTGGCAGGGGCTATTGTTCCTTTTCTGGGCTCTCCCCCAACAGGCTGGCACCATATCTGAGCCTCCATTAACCTGGCAAACACTGTTGGCCCCATCTTAGTGATTCCCTGAGACACTGCCCACCCAACTCAAGGGTCTTCCTAAGCCATTTCCAGTGGCTTATCCATAGAAATGGCCTATCTTGGCTCATGCTTCCAACTTTCCTAAAATCTTTCAAACAAGCAGCATCTGGCTTCAGTGTGCCCTGTATCTCTTGTTAAGTGGCCCCAGGCCTAGCATTAGCAGCAGGCTCCCTTGGTGCTCAGCTTGGTCTCTCCTGGGTACCTCCAAGCCCAGCACATGTCAAAGTCATCTGAAAATCACTTTGTAGCTCATTCTAGGTGTCCCTGAGCAGAAAACAGGTGGCAACTGACCTTAGCATACACCTACTGGGAGGCCTGAGAGTCAGTGCACCTGGTGGACAGCTTCTGACCACATTGAAGCACCACACAAGAGACGCATTCAAGAGGCAAACTAAGCAGGTACCAAAGCCTCACTGAGGTAAGTCTTACTTCATGAGGTCAGCCCCCATACAGCTGATCCTCCACAATGGTTTCAGCCAGTTCTCACACCAAGTCAGCCTTGATAAATGCCTCCCATTGAGTGCCAACTGCAATCAAGGCTCAACTACATCAGGGAGGAGCACATAGGGGGCACACCTGAAGTGCCCAGTTCGAGTGATTAGCGAGGCTGTGCCAAAGGAACCTACAGGCCACCTACTACATAAGGCCACTCTACCAAGCACCGGACACATAGCAGCTCCATCCGATACATAGAAACAAACACAGGGAGGCAACCAAATGAGGAGACAAAGAAACATACTCCAAATGAAAGAACAGGATGAATCTCCAAAAAAGAACTAAACAAGTTGGAGAGAAGCAATCTACTAAATGCAGAGTTCAAAGCACTGGTTATATGGATGCTCAATGAACTTAGGGGAAGAGTAGAGGAACTTAGTGAGAACTTCAATAAAGAGATAGGAAACATAAAAATGGAACAAGAAAACATAAAAAAGAACCAGGGAATAAAGAATACACTAACTGAAATGAAGAATATATTACAGGGAATCAACAGTGGAGTAGATGAAGCAGAGGATCAAATCACAGATTTGGAAGGTAAGGAAGCAGGAAACAATCAGAGCAGCAAAAAGGAAAAAAAATCCAAATAAATGAGGATAGTGTAAGGAGCCTCTGGGACAACTTCAAGCATACCAATGTTCACCTCATGGAGGTTACAGAAGGAGGAGATAGTGCAAGGAATTGAAAACCTATGTGAAAACATCATGATGAAATACTTCCCTAACCTGATAAAGGAAATAGACATACAAGTCCAGAAAGCACAGACAGTCTGAAACAAGAGGAACCCAAAGAGGCCCACACCAAGACATCATGATCAAAATGCCAAAGGTTAAATACAAAGAGAGACTCTTAAAAGCAGCAAGAGAAGAGCAATTAGTTACCTACAGAGCTCCCATAAGACTGTCACATGATTTCTCAAGAGAAACTTTGCAGAATGGATTGGCAAGAAATATTCAAAGTGCTGCAAAGTAAGGACCTACAACCAAGATTACCCTGCCCAGCAAAGCTATCATTTAGAATCAAAAGACATATAAAGAGCTTCCCAGATAAGAAAAAGCTAAAGGAGTCCATCACCACATAACCAGACTTACAAGAAATGTTAAAGAGTCTTCTTTCAGAAGAAGAAAAAGAAAAAGATAAAAAATATGAACAATAAAATGGCAATAAATACCTATCAATAATTACTTTAAATGCAAATAGATTAAATGTTCCAATCAAAAGACATATGAAGGTTGAATAAATAACCAAACAAGACCCTTACCTATGCTGTCTACAAAAGACTCATTTTCTATAGAGAAGCAAAAGGAACAGTACAGTAAGAGAAAAAAATGGGGTGGGTAAGTTAAAAGTAAAACTTCAAACTTTCCCTATGTTTTAGTTTTAATTAATTTTAGAAGCTCTTAGAAATATATAGTCATGAGAATTTTCTTGAGTTTAGATTATTACTTATTGTTATTATTTTAATCAAAGTCTATTACAAATCCCCTGAATGACTAGATGTGATGCTTCTCCATATGAAATACAATTAGTGTGCAGCTAAATAGGGAAATGTTTTAATTTATAGACCCTTAAGTAACTATCAGAAAGTGTTATGCCTCTGCCCTTTTAACAAATTGGGAAAATATTTTTTCTTTCCAGCCCAAGCATTTTTTAATCTAATTTTTAAATCTTCTTATGAGACTACACGATCTTTTATTAGTCTCCTTTCTATATGTATATAATATTTTAATATTTGCTTCATGTTAGCCATTCAACAATATTTTTAATTACTATTTTTTAAATTTACCTTCATTGTTGAAAGTATTACAGATGTCCCCTTTTTTTCTCGCATTGACCCTCTCCACCCAGCTCCTGCCTCCTCCCCAGGCCTTCCCCACACTATTGCCTGTGTCCATAGCTTAGGCATATGCATATAAGTTCTTTGGTTAATCTCTACCCACCCCTCTTCCCTCTGAGATTCGTCAGTCTGTTGGATACTTTCATTTTTAACTGGACTTTTAAGATACTTCTGATTAGGGGTCTTGTCTGTATTATTCATAATTATACACCCATCATAAAGGGCAGTGGCTGGGACAAAATAAATGTTCAAAGACCTTAATTATGAGTGTATTAATTAAGTTAGATACTGACACCAAGTTTGAAAAAAGTGGTTTAAGCAAATGGTATTACATTAATGATAGTATTCTCCTGTCATTCTAGTTTTATCAGTTTTGTACTTATCTTACCTGAAATAATACAACAAATAAATAGAGATCTATTTACACAGATGATTACAGATTATAATGACAATAGAGAGATGGATGATAGATAATACAGATACAGATAGAAATTCCTTATTGTCTGTCTTTCCTACGAGAACGTTTTGTCTACTAAATGAACTTTAAATAAAGAGAAGTCCATAGGATTTCAGTGATTTGAAAATGACTCCGGAATAGCAACTAATTTTCCATTTAATCAAAGAAAATGTAAGAAGGTAAGATCTCTACAACAATAAAAGAAAGATTAGCAGTGAACAAAATATGACAACACTTCAGAATACATTATAATGTTCTTAAACACTGATAAAAATAACTCTGATTAAATCTACTTTATAAAAAATAACTACCTTGAACAAATTTAAGTATTACTATTTAATTTCCCAAATACTACTGGCAAGAATAAATGTCTAGATGACATTTCAAATATATATGAGTATAAAATATTTTAGGATTCAAAACTTTTACTCTTTAAAATACATCATATTTATACAAAATGCGATTCAAAGTATGCCAAATATTTCCAATGAGGTCTCTGGAATTACTGATACAAGTACAGTTTGATGTCAATGATTTTTCTTAACATTACAATACTGTATTACAGAAACTCTTTCTATATTTGATATATACATGCATGCATATGTATATTTATAAAACTATGCACAATTTTAATCAAATACACATATAACTGCACTACTTTTCTGAAGAAATCTTTTCTTCATTGTTCTAGCTACCATCTTTGGACTGTAGGTTATTACGTAATAATAGGGACAAGCATAATCTTAACTACCTAACACTTACTGAATGTTCCTATACGCCAGAAGCTGTTTTGTTCTCTAAATACATCCCAACCATAAGCCTTTGACACAGGTACTGTTTTCATGTTGCAAAGGAAAACAAAGCAGAGTTAGTTAAGCAACCTGACCTTGATCACACAAAAGGAGGAAGGCTGAGATTTCAGCTCATTCAGTCTCGTTCCAGGGTTTGTTCTTCAGCAAATAAGCAATCAAAGAGATGTTTTTATAAAGGGCAAAATATTCACAGATCAGTGAGAAAGCTGATGATAATAATGTGAACTACACCTAGATTACCATTTTTTCAGGTGTGACAAAACATACACAGTTTTGATCTGCATATTAAACTTTCATTGACATGGGTTCTTACTTGTGAATTGCTGGTAGTATAAAAATAAAATCTTTATCAGCTGAGGATGGGGTTAGTAAGAAGAGGAGGTGCTATATATGTCTACGCAACTTTTTAAAAAATTTCCTCAATTTTAAATGCATTTTGTTACAACTAATAAATAAATATTTTATTATGTGTAACCTGAGATTAATACAATTTTTAATAGCAAAATTTTATTTCTGCTTGGTTACATCCTGTTAAGCAACTTTTTATATTAAAAAATATATGGTATAAAGCTGAGGCTGGCCGGCTAGCTCAGGTGGTTAAAGCGTCAATCCCATACGCCCAGGTTGTGGTCTCGCTCCCCTGTCAAGGCAAATACAAGAAACAACCGAAGAATCAATGAGTCAGTGGAACAACAAAGCAATGGTCTCTTTCTCACTTTCTCTCCCTTCCTCTCTCTCCCCCTAAAATCAATAAATAAAAACTTAATATATATATATATATATATGATATAAAGAATTGTCAAGTTCTGTCAAATCGAATATAGAATATCAAAATTAGCTCTTGTATACCCATTTGATAACACATGGTTTTTGTTCATTTATTGTGTACAGCCCTTTTTGAAACAGTATTTGTTTTCATTGCAAGATTTTGATGTCATCCTCCTAAGGGAAATTCTAGGAAAATAAATAAAAATGAAAAAAATATTTCTTTCCTAAGTATGTTTTATTTAATAATGAACAATTTTTAAGACATTACACAGTATTTTTTTTCTCTTCTAAGGGAAAAAAAGGAAATTCTAACAAATATCTGTACTTAAAAGTGTACTTTACAAAAGATTAAAGATCATAATAAAATATTTAGAAAACTTTATAGAAAATTATTTGATGTTCTATTATTTCAATATTCTCTTATTACATTTTATTTTATTTTGCATTTAAAATGTAACACATTAAAAGGCAGATTTCGCATGCAGAAGGGTTCCAAATACTTTATGTACATAGTCTGTGCTCAGGAAGGTGGAACATAACTCCTCCTTTAGAGTGAGCTGTGCACAGAGACGTCTTTTCAAAGAATACAGTATGGAAAGGCGGGGGTAGGGGAAGTAATTTTACAGTGGAGTTACCTGGCAAACACTAGCTCACCCAGGTGCTGAAGGTCAACATCAACAGATATAAATCATGTTGATAGTATATCCCTTGATATGATGTGATGGAAATACCACTTTATCTTTATGACCTTCCTCCCAAAACTCATAACCCCTGTCTAATTATAAAAGAAAAAAAGCATACCTGCCCAATACACCTAAAAATTGTCAAGGTCATCACAAACAAAGAAAATCTAAGAAACTGTCACAGTTAAGAGGAGTTTAAAGAGAAATGAATGCCAAAGCTAATGTAAGAAATTGGAACAGAAAAAGACACTAAGAAAAAAAACCACTAAAGATAACTGAGTAAATTATAAATTTAAGTTAAAATAACAGATTACTATCAGGTTATTAACTGTAACAAATAGCATACTAATATAAGCCATGAATAACAGGGGAAACTGTGTGTAGGACATAAGGGAACTTTCTGCACTATGTTTGCAATTTCTCTGTAAATTCAAACCTCAGCTAAAAGTAAAAGTTGTTAAAATATGTCCCAAAATTTAAAAATTAACAAGTAAATAAATACCACCCATTAAAAATATATATAAAAATATCACCTATATTTTCACCATCCAGTTATAACCACCTCTAATGGCTCCATGTGTTTCATTCACATTCTTTACTTATAAATATGCTTACATATTTATCCAATATGGATCTTGAATCCAATACTTAAAACTGTGTGGGCACCTTACTTTTGTACAAAATCTTATATTCTAAGTATTTTATTATGCCATTGCATGGTCTTTAAAGCATAATCTTAATAACTGGGCTGATGTATTATAGTTATTTTTTTTAAATAAAACACTATCAGACAAGAGAAAGTTTTCTAGCTTTGATTAATTTTAAGAGGATAATTATTATTCTAGTACAATGACATTTACCTAATCTACAATTAATTTCTCAGTCCAGATTCTGACAGTGGGTTACTATATCAAAGAATAATAACATTATTTAGACATTTGACAGCCATTGCCAAATTGCTTCCCAGAAGGTTTATTTCTCCGTTAGCTCTTGCAATTTATGAGCTTTGTGTCCTTATTTTTGCATTTTTTTGCTAATGGGATAGTTACATAATTACAGCATAGGGGTTTAATTTTTATTTCTTTGCTTATTAGTAATGTTGATATTTTTATGTATATTTTTTATTTCCCCTATTGAAATTACCTGTACAAGTCCTTTGTCTTTTGTTCTTGTTTTTGTTTGTTTTGTTTTTTTAAATATGTTTTTATTGATTTCAGAGGAGAAAGGGAGAGGGGGAGATAGAAACATCCATGATGAGAGAGCATCGTTGATCGGCTGCCCGCTGCACACCCCCTACTGAGATTAAGCCGGAAACCTGGGCATGCGCCCTGACCGGGAATCAAACCTTGACCCCCAGGTTCATGAGGCCATGCTCAACCACTGAACCACACCTGCCAGCCATGTTCTTTTTGTTTTTTAACTCAAAATTGGCATTTTTCTTTGAAGTTTTAATAATCTTTTATGTAGTAAAGACCATAACTCCTTGAAATCATGTTTCTTTGTAGCATTATATCATAAATGTCTTTTTCTTAAATTTACTTAGTATTAAATTTGTATGTAGTCATATCCAGCAATGTTTTCCACTGCTACTATATCCACAAATTTTGTGTTAACAAAGTTGTTTTCATATCTCAAATTGTCATAAACGTATACTTACATTTTTCTCTTCTGCTTCACTTATTTTCTGTTTGTCATTTATTCTTTTTCTTCTCTGTGTATTGATTTGGTTATTTTAAAGCTCTGAATTGTGTTTAAGTTCTACTAAATACTTTGAAAGTAAAGACTAAAGTTTTATGTAGCTTTTTATTTCTGTGTTCAGAGAATCCAGACCAAGCTAAGCATGTGAGAATTTTTGCTAACTGAATTAATGTTGCATGGAGAAGTTCAAAGGAGCAAATACTAAACTTAGGTGAAAAGTTTGGTTGGGCTATCATCATTTATGAGAACCGGCCTAGTCCATGGGAGGAGTCAATGAAGCTTTGGATTATACTTTGGAAGAGAAACAAAGGACTCGAGGTGAGAAAGGGGAATATTTATTCATTTAAAACTTATAAATTCCCTGATCTTCTTGGCAAAGAGCAGAATTTTTGTGTTAAGAATTTGCCTCAAATTTCTCCTTTGGCTTTGTCCTGTTTACCCAGTGGATTTAGTCTTTTCACTCACTTCTTTTTCCCAAGGCAGATTGGGCAGAAATTTCTCCAGCCACAAGAAACTTCAAATTTTCCTTTATATGATTTTCAGCCTCTGACCTAACATCCTGAAACAAGATTTCAAACTTGGAAGATCCTGCCAGCATTCAATTTTGGTTCCTGGGACCTTCTACCATACATTCATCTCTCTGATTTTGTTCTGCTCCAGCATAGCTAGTAGTTCGGTCCTAGGACGTAGGATATCTGCATCTTCAGTCACAAACTCCAGTCTTTTCATCCTACCTGGCTTAAGAAAAGGACAGGCTGCTACAAAATCTGATGTAACACTATATACGACATTCTCCTCTCATTTTTATACATTTTTATTCAGGAAGAAAAGTGAGGGAAAAATCAGACAAACTGAATTCAGAAATCCATATTAAATTTTGAAAATATTTTTTAAATATTTGTATAAGAAAGTTTGTGCATACAAATGGAACTGACACATGCATATTATATAAAAAGTGAAATGTTTTTATATATGGTATTTGAAAATGTACAGCACTATGATGTTGACAAATTGAAATATGAAAGGAATACAATTTTCATAGTTGAACAATCCAAGAAAACATTGTTATAAACACTGTAAGAGCCCTAATTAATTTCTCATCCTTATTAAAAGACAACTTAGCATAAAATCTAAAACTATTTTTTAAAATATTAAGATAAATGTACACCTACTTGATTCTTTTCAATATGTTCCTTTATGTCTGAAGTCTATTTTAAATTTAAAAGTATAAAATAATGAATACTTCTGACAAAAATCCTATTTTTAAGTTTTTAATTAATTAGAATACTCTTGAAAACAATATGATAAACTAGTATGTCTTTCATGACCCCTGATATTGTCTATGACATTAAACACTCCATGTTATCTAATCAATAAATGAAGAAAATAAATAGTCCTTGTGACCTACTGCTCAAAAGTGACATTTTCAGAAAGACAGAAAAACAAATTACTTTGTGAGTTTGTATTTAATTTCTATTTTTACACATTTCTTAAGATTAACAATTGGCTACTCAGGCAACCTTGCATAACCTGTTATTTCTCATTACTCTTTAATTATCAGTGTGTATTTGTACAGAATGATCCTGTCTAGGAGAGTTCTCTTTCTTTCAGCTTTGAAAGCTCTGCATATTAAACATGTCTATAAACATCAGTTTTGTTGGCAGAGGATGCCATTCACAACTCTCAACCTCCGAGAAACTTCCAATTTTCTTTTAAAATTCAATTGAAAAGTCATCTTTTCTGAAAAATTCCCCGGTAATATCCTCCCAACACATTTAATCACTTCCCCTTTTTTCTGTCTTGTATTACCCATGCATCCAATATTGCATTCATCATACTATGTCGTATTTTATAACTAAACATCTGTATTCTCTCTACTAACAGCACCTTAAGGAAAAGGTCATTTGTTTCTATGTATCTTTGAAGTTTAACATACATTCAAAAAGAATACTGGGCGGTACTTCTTCCTGTGGAGTAAGACATCTCAGGATAAGAAATTGTAAACCACAAGGTTCTTTCTTGATGAACAAAAAACTAGAGTCTCCTCAAGAGAGATTTCCTATCCAAAACATTAAGCTGTTTATCCAGAATCAGATCATTTCTTACTGAATAGTGTTTAATAAACTGGGACAATTCCTTGTCTAAAGATAAGCATTTTCAAGACATTTAGAAATCCCTCCCAATCTGTTAACAAATTATTATCTTAAGAATTTACTTACAAGTTAACATGCATTTAAAGAGGTTTCTTTTTACATGTTTTATTTTTTTTACACATAGCCATTATATTAGTTTAATTAATTGTGCTATCTGAATTAGATTAAAAAAAAACTGAGTCTTCAGGTTGAATTTAGGAATCTCTGTTCTTAACGGAGGCTTGTTTTCAAGTATAAACCTGGTATAAAGTATCTGTTTCTACTTTGGTGTTTTTCTTTCCTGATTGGTAACGTTCATTTTATTTAATTTAATTAATTAATTTATTTATTTTTTGTTCAAAATATTACAGATGTCCCTTTTTCTCTTCATTGACCCCTTCCACTCCCTCCCACCCCCCTCCCCAGTCCGTCTCCACACCATTGTCCGTGTCCTTGGGTTGTGCATATATGCATATAAATTCTTTGGTTACTCTCTCCCCCTCCATCCATCCACCCCTCTCCATCCCTCAGATTCATCAGTCTGATCCATGCTTCCATGTCACTGAATCATTTCTGTTCATCAGTTTATTAAGTTCTTTAGATTCCACATATAAGTGAGATCATGTGATGTTTGTCTTTTGCTGCCTGGCTTATTTCGCTTAGCATAATACTCTCCAGGTCCAGCCATACTGTCCCAAAGGGTACGAGGTCCTTCTTCTTTACAGCTGTGTCGTATTCCATGGTCTAAATGTCCCACAGCTTTTTTATCCACTCATCTACTGATGGGCACTTGGGCTGTTTCTAGATCTTAGCTATTGTAAATTGTGCTGCTAGGAACATAGAGGTACATATATTCTTTCTGATTAGTGTTTCAGGATTCTTAGGATATATTACTAGAAGTTGGATCACTGGGTCAAAAGGCAGCTCCATTTTTTATTTTTTAAAGAAACTCCATACTGGGTAACATTTATTTTAGAATGTTGCAAAGACATAAAAATTTGAAGACTCAAAAAAATGAATAAATAAACACCCATATCCACACCACATAGACGAGACTCTTTTAGTTCTGCTGTACCTTTGTTTCCTATCTTCTTTTTCTTTTTCACTTTAATTTTATTTGTGATCTAACTATCCAATTTTCTCTCTTTTTAAAAATTAATTTGAGACAGAGAGAGAGAAAGGAAACATCAATTGGCTGCCTCCTGCACATGCCCAGACCAGTGATAGAACCCAAAATCTAGGTATGCGCCCTGACAGGGAATCGATTCCACTACCTCTTGGTGTACCAGAGGATGCTCCAAACAACTGAGCCACACCAACCAGAGCTCCAATCCTCTTTTTGAAAAATCTCAACATTATATCATAACTACTTTTTCAGCATTAAGAATCTTCATAAATATAATTACAAAGCTTCATATTATTTATTTGAATCAATATGTGATAATTTCCCTATTAAAGAGTTGGAGGATTTTTTCCAATATTTTTATCATAAATAAAACAGAAAACATTTCCACATATGTTATGTTGCCTTTGATTATTTATTTACTATAAAAGAAAATGGGGATGACACAAATGATAACCGATTAATTAAGAAAGTTATACTGTACTGGTTATATTCTCTCATAGTATGTTTATTTCATCATGAAATAACCAGTACTGAATATTAAATTTAAAAGATGTGCTAGTTTTATGAGCATAACAACTTTGTGAATTTAATTTTTATTTGTTTTATTACTAGTAAAATGAAATACTTTCATGTACATATTTGTATAAAATTGTGTTAATTATGTAAATGTGCTATTGGGCAATGTAGTTTTATTATCTATATGAGTTCTCTACTTATTTTTATTTCCTTCCTAGACTTTGCAAATACTTGCCCCAGAGAACCATTTCTTAAAAGAATTGCTTTACATATGATTAATTGATCTCATCTGTATTATGCTAATGATATGGAAGATGTTGATCTTCCATAATTCATGTAGTTACATATCCTAAACAGGTTTCCAAAATGAAATAGAACTGTCAATAAAGGGATTATAATGTTCTAAGGACTAATAATAATATACTCTTACTAAATATTTTTTTTTAATTTATCTTTATTGTTGAGAGTATTACAGGTCTCCCATTTTTCCCCCCCAATTCACCCCCTCCACTTCGCTGCCACCCCCTCCCCAGGCCTTCACCTTGTTATTAACTGTGTCCATGGGTTATGCATATAACTTCTTTGGTTAATCTCTTCCCACCCTCCACCCCCCTTCCTTCTTTCCTCTGAAATATGATCGTCTGTTGCATGCGTCAATGTCTCTGGATCTATTTAGTTCATCAGATTCTTTTGTTCATTAGCTTCTTCTTAAAGAAGACCCTTCAACATTTCCTGTAGTGCTGGTCTGGTGGTGATGAACTCCTTTAGCTTTTTCTTATTTGTGAAGCTCTTTATTTGACCTTCAATTCTAAATGTTAGCTTTGCTGGGTAGAGTACTCCTGGTTGTAGTTCCATGTTTTTCATCACTTTGAATATTTCTTGCAACTCCCTTCTGGCCTGCAAGGTTTCTGTTGAGAAATCAGCTGATAGTTGTATGGGTGCTCCCTTGTAGGTAACTAATTGCTTTTCTCTTGCTGCTTTTAAGAGTCTCTCTTTGTATTTAACCTTTGGTATTTTAATTATGATGTGTCTTGCTGTGGGCCTCTTTGGGTTCCTCTTGTTTGGGACCCTCTGTGCTTCATGGACTTATAAGTCTATTTCTTTCCCCAGGTAGGGGAAGTTTTCTGTAATTATTTTTTCAAATAGGTTCTCAATTTGTTGGTCACTTCTTCCCCTTCTGGCACCCCAATAATACGAGTGTTGGGCCTCTTGAAGTTGTCCCAGAGGCTCCTTATGCTATCTTCATATTTCTGGATTCTTTTTTCTTTTTGCTCTTCTGGTTGGGTGTTTTTTGTTTCCTCATGTCCCAAATTGCTGATTTGATTCTCAGTGTCCTCTACTCTACTGTTGATTCCCTGTAAATTATTCTTCATTTCAGTTCGTGTAGCCTTCATTTCAAATTGGTACTTTATTATGTTATCAATTTTCTCAGTTATTTCCCTAATAGTCCGCTTAAACATCCTTATAAACAAAGTTCTGAACTCTGTACCTGTTAGCTGGCTTGGATCTATTTCATTTAGTTCCTCTTCTAGAGATTTCTTCTGTTCTTTCCTTTTTTACATGTTTCTTTGCCTCCACATTTTGGCTGCTTCCAGGTGTTTGTTTCTATGTATTCTGTAGAGCTGCTATGTCTCCTGGAATTTGTAGAGTGGCTTTGTGTAGTAAGTGTACTATAGGGTCCAGTGGCTCAACCTCCCCAGTCACCTGAGCTGGGCCTCCTAGGTGCCCCCCTGTGTGGGCTGTGTGCACTGTCCTGTTGTAGTTGAGCCTTGGTTGCTGTTGGTGTCACTGGGAGGAATTGATCCCCAGGCCAATCAGCTGTGAGGACCAGCTACAGCTACAGCCAGAGAGCTGCTGTGCTGGAGACACCCCTATGGAGCAGGATTTACTTCAGTGGAGCTTTGGTGTTCACCAAGTGTGCCCCTTGAGTGTGTCACTGGTGGATGTGGTAGGGTTATAATCCAGCGTGGTCAAGTCTGACCACCAGGTGCACTGTCTCTGGGGCCTCCCGGGAGGTTCAAAGTCAACCTGTGCCAGTGCCTTGCCCAGGGCCACCCAGCATGAGCTACACAGCAAACCGTAGCTGGCTGCCACTTGTGCTGGGCTTGGTATTGTCCAGGAGAAGCCAAGCTATGAACAAATGTAGGCTGCTGCTAGTGCCAGGCCTGGGGCCACTTATCAAGCCATATGGGGCCCTCTGCTGCTTGTTTGAGAGATTTTAGGAAAGTCCTAAGCATGAGGCTCAAGAGGCCACTTGCACAGAAAAGCCCCTGGAAATGGCCTGGATGAGCTGCTGGTGGGGAGGGGCGGGGCCTCCGGGAATCACGGGGCGGGGCCAAGGGTGTGAGTCAGGCGCTGGCGACTCAAACATGGCGCCTGCCTGCCGGCTGTGTGCGGGGAGGACTCGCCAAAGGAGCCATGGCCTCCGCCAGCCCTTCTGCCCGGGAGGAAGCCGCCCCTCTGCCTCTCGCCCGGATCTCAGGCAGGTTAGTTCCCCCCCGAGTGTCCCGGGTCCTTTCCGGCTGCTGCCCGGCGCTGGGCTCGGAGGGAGCGTCCGAGTGAGTCCGTGCCGGGCCCTTTAGAGGAGCTGCTGGGGCTCCTGCAGCCTCCGAGACCCTCAGGGACAGTCCCCGCTGGTTTCACAGCCCGGAGTTGTGGGCACGTCTCTTCCCGGCCCTGGAGCCCTGGGCTGGGGGCCTGCTGTGGGGCTGGGACCTCTCGCTCCTCCAGGAAACTCCCACCGCCGAGATTCCCTCCCGGGCTTACCCCGCGGCACCGGGTGTGGGTCCGCAGCCATGTCTCCGATTCAGCCCCATCCGCCCGCGTCTGCGCCCCTCCTACCGGTTTGATGCTTCTTCAGCTCCCTGGTTGTGGGGGTTCTGTTCCTCCAGGTCTCAGGAGGCTCTGGGTGACGGTGGTTCTGTATTTTAGTTGTAATTGTGATGCGGTTGTGGGAGGCGGCGGGTGCAGCTGTTCCCTACGCCGCCATCTTGTTTCTTCTTCCATCTACTCTTGCTAAATATTTTAATTGGCTTATTGGAACATTCAAATAATCCTTTGCAACTTTTGGAATCATATGCCTTCCTTATATTTCTATAAAAAGTTGCCAGAATCACTATAATGTATATTCCTATTAGCAACATAAAATGAGTGTATTAATTACAGTTTTCAATAAATTGAATTAGGCTAATGACTATGAAGTAAGACATAAATAATAGGAACACAATTTTAGAATGACATAAGTATATTTTGTTTTACTAATAGTGAGTGATAATTTTAACACATAACTCATGCATACAAAAAGTATAGACTATGCTTTTTCTAATTCAATATGTAAATAAATATTTAAGTACAAAACTTTATTTTTAAAGTAAAATTAATTTGGAAGTATTTTTTTCTTTAATTATTTTGAAAGTTTGGGAAGGATTGGTGTTAATTTTTCTTTAAATGTTTGGTAGAGCTCATCTGTGAAGTCATCTGGTCCTGGACTTCTCTTTTTTGGAAGGTTTTTGATTATTGCTTCAATCTCCTTGCTCATTATTGGTCTGTTCAGATTTTCTGTTACTTCATGTTTGAGTCATGTTTCTAGGAATTTATCATTTTTTTCTAAGTTATCTCATTTGTTGGCATATAATTTTCATAATAGTCTCTGATGATCCTTTCTATTTTACTGGTATGATTTGCAATGTCTCTTTATTTATTTATAATTTTATTAATTTGAATCATCTCTCTTTTTTTCTTAGTCTAGCACAGCAATTTTCAACCAGTGTGCAACAAGAATTTTTGAAACATGCAATACCTGACTATTTAGTGAGGGGCACTGACTTTTTTCCCTTAGATTGTCAAATAAAAAACTGACAATAGCCAACACAATAATAGCCATCCAGTGGAAATGCCCAGTCTTGAACCATAAATATATAGGTCACATAATGAAATTGCATCTTATTTGTCACATCGCATAATAAGGTTGCATCTGATCGGTTAATTATTGGTACCAGAAATCCTTATATATAAGTATAGGTATCTGATTTTTCAAAAAGTTACTTTGGAGCACTATTATTATTTTTTATAAATCAATCAAAATTACACCTATTTTTGTCAGATCAGCAAAAATATATTTTTATATGTGCTGCAGAATTTTAGTAATTAGTTTATGTGTGCTATGAGATGTAAAAGGTTGAAAATCACTGATGTAGCTAAAGGTTTGCCAATTTTGTTTATCTTTTCAAAAACCAACTGTTTTGTGAAAATTTTCTATTAATTTTCTGGTCTCTATTTCATTTGTGTTTGCACTAATCTTTATTATTTCCTTCTTTCTGCAAACTTTCGACCTAGTTTGTGCTTCCTTTTCTAGGTCCTTGAGATATAAGGATAGATTATTTATTTGAGATCTTTCTTTTTCTTAATGAAGACATTTGTCATTTATAAACTCCATTCTTAAAACTATTTTTTGCTTCATCCCATAAGTTTTGGCGTGTTTCCATTTTTGTTTGTCTCAATATATTTTTTTAAATTTCCTTTCTTTATTCTCTGTTACCCAATGTTTTTTCAGAAATGTGGTAACTTACACATATTTGTGAATTTTGCAGTTTGCCTCCTGGTATTGATTTTTAGTTTGATACCATTGTTGTTTGAAAAGATAATTGATATGATTTCAGCCTTTTAAATTTGTTAGGACTTGTTTTGTGGTCTGGATCTATCCTGGAGAATGACCCATATGTACTTGAGCAAAAGGTGTATTCAACTGCTGCTGGATAGAATGTTCTGCATATGTCAATTAGGTCTATTTGACCTAAAGTGTAGTTCAAGACCATATTTCCTTATTAATTTTCCATCTGGATGCTCTACCAATTGTTGAGAGTGGGGTATTGAGCTCCCTTGATATTATTGCACTGTTGTCAATTTTTGCTTTCAGATCTAATTCATTTTAAAAGTCCAGCATTGCCTGGCTGGGAGTGGCTCAGAGGTTGAGCATCCATCTAGGATCTAGAAGATTGGTCAGGGCACATAGCCAGGTTGCGGGCCCCATCCCCAGTAGGGGGACATGCAGGAGGCAGCCAATCAGTGACAACTCTCTTATCATTGATGTTTCTATCTCTCTCTCTCTCTTCCTCTCTCTGAAATCAACAAAGGTATTTAAAAAAAAAAAAAAAAGTAAAGTAAAAGGTAAGCATTACCTTGATAGCAAAACCAGATAAGGACACTACAAGAAAAGAAAATTATAGACCAATACTTCTGATAAACATAGATGCAGAAATCCTCAATAAAATACTGGCAAACTAAATTAAAGAGCACATTAAAAAGATTATACATCATGATCAAATGGGATTCAACCTTGTGATGCAAGCATGAGTCAATATAGGCAAATCAATCAATGTGATACACCACATTAACAATATAAAAGATAAAAAGTATATGATCATCTCAATAGATGCAGAAAAATCATTTGATAAAACATGACATCTTTCCTAATAAAAACCTTCAACAAATTGTGTATAGAGGAAATGAACCTTAGCATCATAAAGGTTGTATATGAAAAGCCCACAGCTAACATCAAACAGTGAAAAGTTAAAAACCTTTTCTCTAAGATCACAGCCAAGACAAAGGTGCCTACTCTTACCATTTCTATTGAACATACTACTGGGGCTCACAGCCATAGCAATCAGGCAAGAAAATAATAAATAAATGGCACCAAAATTGAAATGTAAAACTATCTATGTTTGCAAGTGACATGACCTTATAAATATAAAACCCTAAAAACTCCACCATACAACTGTTAAAACTAATACTAATAACTAATAATTTTAGTAACATTGCAAGATACAAAATAAACATACAAAAATTAGTTATGTTCCTATGTATTAAGAACAAACTATCTGAAAAAGAAATTAATAAAGCAATCTTATTTATAATAGCAATGAGAACAATAAAATATTTAGAAATAGATTTAACCAAAGAGGTAAAAGTCCTGTCATTGAAAACTATAAGACATTGACCAAAGAAACTGAAAAAGACACAAATAAATTGAAAGATATCTCATGTTCTTGAATGGGAAGAATTAATATTTTAAAAATACCCATACTACCCAAAGCGATCTACAGATTCAATGCAATCCTTATCAAAATTCCAATAGCATTTTTCACAGAAATAAAAATGAAACTATCCTAAAATTTGTATGAAACTCCAAAAGACCTTGAGTAGTCAAAACAATCTTGAGAAAGAAAAACAAAACTGAAGACATCGCACTTCCTGATTTTAACCTATATTATAAAGTTTTAGCCATTAAAACTCGATGGCATTGGCATAAAAATAGACATATAAATCAGTAGAACAGCATAGAGAACCCATATATAAACCCACACATATACAGTTAATATAGAGTCAATATACGGAGCATATACATGTTCTTAACAAGGGTGCCAAGGAAATAAATAGTTTCTTTCATAAATGGTGCTGAGAAAACTAGAGATCCACATACAAAATAATGAAATAGAATGCATATCTTACACCACACACAAAAATTAAATTGAAATGGACCAAAGACCTGAAACTGTAAAACTCCTAGAAGATAAATTAGAAAAATTGCTCCTTGATGTTGGTCTTGGCAATCATTTATTGGATAAGACACACAAAAAAATAGGGCATAAAAACTAAAATAAACCACTGAGACTACAGCAAACTAAAGAGCTTCTTTACAACAAATAAAACAATAAATTGAAAGGGCAACCTGCAGAATGGGAGAATATATTTGCAAACCCAATATATATATTTCATATATATATATACATTGATATATAGTATATATTTGATATCACTTTGTACACTTTAAATATATAAAATTGTATTTGTCAATTATTCCCCAGTAAGGATGAAAAATAAATAAATTAATAAAGAATACCGTGTATAATAAATGTTTATATGTGAAAATTTAAATTCATTATCCTAGTACTGGTTAGGTCTCTCAGCTTTTATTATTGAGATCACCTCTCATATTCATTTAGTAAATCTCAAATCTTAGACCCTTAAGTATCTAAACCTTTACCATCAGCAGCCTCATTTAAGATGCCTTATTAGGAAGAAAAATTTGAACTAGAAAAAAATTGACATTCTAACAATTAATCCATTTCTACATCAAACTATAAAACTGTTTAATTCATTGAATCACTTTTTTTTATAATGTCTGATAAAAGAAATACTA
The DNA here is from genome assembly GCF_964146895.1 of Miniopterus schreibersii. Classification (NCBI taxonomy): domain Eukaryota; kingdom Metazoa; phylum Chordata; class Mammalia; order Chiroptera; family Miniopteridae; genus Miniopterus; species Miniopterus schreibersii. The sequence continues at coordinate 13,772,156 of NC_138112.1, read as the reverse complement.
ATCAAGAAAGTTGTCACTATCAACTTTGTAAGGATCTAAACAGGACGGAACAGCTCCAAATTTTATGAGGAATCTGATCCTAATCATTCTTTAAAAATTTTAAAGGACATATTTTAAAATAGTTGAATAATCTTAATAAAATGGCCTTAATAGAAAGTATGTATTTTTAAATTGAATCAATTCCCATCTTAGTTTGTTTTCTTTTATTTAAATTATCAAGTAAAAATTCAACTCAATTTATTTGCAAATGAGTTTTTGAGTGAAATATTCATATGTAAATATACCTAGCACAATAATGCATCTTAGATAGTTATAAAATATTAATTGTGAATATAATTATAAACCTCTAAAAGTGTAACAGCTTAATGACAGTAGATAGATCAGATAATATTTAAAAGGTATTAATCATAAAGCCAACATCAGCAAACAAAACCTTAAAATATGGCAACTTTCTTCCAACATTTAAATCCAACTAACTCACTCTGACAAAATAATTATCCAACTTATTTTCAAGGATCTCAACCCATTGGAAGGCCAATATTTCTCAAGTCAGGACACTTTTTCTTGGATGGTTCTGCATATAGACACAAACATTTCTATACTCGGTGACAACTATCTTCCTGAAGCATTTGGCACACGGATCGTTTCCCTAGAACTTGGTGGCAGTATTCAATAAAATTTCGCCTCCGAATGACAGCCCATCCAGACCACTTGTTTCTCCTCTCTCACGGTAATTTTTCTGGACTAAACATTAGTTAGTCTGCATTTGTTCCACATTTGTTCCTGTTTCTAGAGTTATCACCACTTCAATTGCTCTTTTAGTATATATGGCTTATCTACACATGTCTTAAAATGTGGAGTCCAAAACTGCAGACAGTATCTGTGAAATGCAATCACACAGACTAGTGCATCCCTCGGGCAAGACAATTGTTATGGGCTGAATGTTTATATTCCCCCCAAAATCCATATGTTGAAGCCCAACTTCCAATGTGATTATATTTGAAGATAGGGCCTTGATGGAAGTAATTAAGGTTAAATGAAGTAATAAGAGAGGGGCACTGATCTCCTAGGATTAGTGTCCTTATAAGGCCATACAGAAGAGCTCTCTCTCTCTCCTCCATGTGGGGACACAGCAAGAAGGCAGCATCTGAAAGCCAGGAAGAGCCCACATCAGGACCCAAACTGGCTGAAACCTTGATCTTCCCAGTCTCCAGAACTATGAAAAAATAAATAAATTTATGTTGTTAAGCCTCCCAGTCTGTGATCTTTTATGGCAGCCTGGGCACACTCTGTATTACTACCACCTAAGGTATCAAAAGAATATAATGAATTATTAGTAATCATATTATACAGTTATTTCTATCAAATTAGTTATTACATAAAGCCTTGCAACCTGTTCCACACACATTATTACTAATCTGTGTGCTCTCTTCTAGATGGATATTTGTTTATTTTCTATGGAGAGCTTTGTGAGCACTGACCTATTATCCTGCATTTTTGCAAACACTTCTAGCTTCATCCTATCCACAGCTAACAAGTATTCTTTTACTTTAGCCAACTCAATAGTAAACATGTTCAATAGACTTGAGAACAGAGCTTTCTGGAATATCAGTAAGAAGTTCCCATCAGGGAGGCACCAATTGATTAATCAAATTTAAAGTTAGTAGTATCCAAAATATTTTTATAGTTTATAAGTCTTTAAAATGTAGCTTATGTTTAGCCAATTTTCTATTATTTTATGTCCTGGCAGAAAGATGCTGCTGCTGCTGCTGCTATGGTGATTACTATTACTAACTGTAAAATGCACTTGCAAAGTTTCTCTGTGGGTATTAAACATCTGAAAAATATGAGCATAATTTGTTAACTCTTAAATTTCCAATATCCAGAAACTGCATGGCATATTATAAGTGCTCAGTAACTATGCTTCTTAGACTCAACAATGTGTTGGACCTCTCTAATGATGCTGCAGTAACAATCTAACTTGAAGAGTCAGTATTTATTAGTAATACACACACAGTGTGGATAATGGTGGAAGTGCCCACAATTGTTGCATAAGTAATTTGAGTTAGTACTTTTATTTTCCAGTTTGGCTAATATTCTAATAAGTATTCTATTTTACCTGCTATCATTTTATTGGAAATTCAATGAATCACTAAAAATGCGAAATTCATTTGTATTCATTATTTATTTTGTGCCACATATCATTTCAAAAATGATTACAATGGCTTAGAAGAATGTAAGTAACTCAGAAAGGCATAATGTACATTTAAAAGAAATACAAAATATGAGGCAAAGGAAACACAAAATTTTCAAAAGCGAATGGAGCCAGGAATGAGGTCAATACACAAAATGCATGCCTTCAAGTCTTAAATACTTTTTGGAGCTGGGCCACAATTTCCCTTTAATACTGGAGCAATCAACAGAAACAGGAAAACATGATTCACAATACAGTTCCTAACACGAGGCTCAAATGTTTCCTATCTTGGGATTTGGCACCAACCACGCATCCGGTTTGACAAAACTGGAACAGGATATGCAATCTCTGTATCTAATCCACCCCCCTGCCCAGTGATTTCTGCCTATTAATTATCAACCCTACTCTTCCCTAAAACATCACTTTCTGACCTAGGAAATTGCAATAGTCTTGCAACTGGTCTCCTCACACCCATGCTTACCCCACCCCCTGCCCCACTCATACATTTTTCATGTTTCAGCCACAATGAATTTTTAAAAAATGAAAATTGGATTCTATTAAGTTATTGTGTATTGTTTTCTAAATTTTTTTATTGGTCTCAGGATAAAGCCTTAATATGGCATGAAAAGTCTTACATAATATGCCTCCTCAACTTCCAAACCTAATTATTTAATGACTTTTGCAGAGGTGAGGGTTAGCTAAATGGGCCTTCGCTTAGTTCCATAAACTTACCCTGGCCCCTCCCAGCCTTTTGCACTTGCTGTTCCCTCTGCTCGACTGTTTGCTTGTTTTTTCATTATACAAACATCATACATTTAGTGATGTCCAGAATCATTTCAGGTAAGCAAGTATCAAAAAGTTCATCTACTGCAGCAATTTTCAACCTTTTTCATCTCATGGCACACATAAACTAATTACTAACATTCTGTGGCACACCAAAAAATTATTTTTTGCCAATCTGGCAAAAATAGGTATAATTTTTATTGATTTATAAATAATAATAATAATCTACTCTTATTTGCTCCAAAGTGACTTCTTAAAAAATCAGGTGCCTATATAAGGATTATTGGTACCAAGAATTAACCAATAAGATGCAACCTTATTATTCAATGTGACAAATCAAATGCTTATCTATTATATGATCTATATATTTATGGTCCAAGACAGGGCACTTATACTGCATGACTATAGTTGTGTTAGCTGTTGTCAATTTTTTATTTGATATCCTAAGGAAAAGAGGTCAGTGCCCCTGACTAAATAGTCAGGTATTGCATATTTAAACATTGAAAATCACTGGTCTACAGCGTACATTCAATTGCTTACATGCTATACAACATATATATCATAAATCAGAAAAAAAACTTATTAGTATGTAGGATAATCTTTAATAAACCTGCAAATTAATATATTGACTAGGTTGTCTAAATAATGCTAACATTTCAGGACTGTTAGTTTAACTCTAAAAAGTTTCTCTTTTTCCTTAACGTAAAAAAAAGTATTATGCATTACTAATTATTACTTAGCTTAATAAGAACAGCCTATTTATGTATCACATATATAAAATATTGAACACTTAAAATAATAGTGTAGCCCAGCCTGCTTGGCTCAGCGGTTTAGCACTCACTTATGATCCAGGAGACTGAGGTGCGATTCCCAGTCAGGGCACACGCCCTGGTTGCAGGCTCGATTCCCAGTGTGGGGGGCAGGGGGTGCAGGAGGCAGACAATCAATGACTCATCATTGATGTTTCTCTCTCTCTCTCCCTCTCCCTTCCTCTCTCTAAAATCAATTAAGACATATTTTAAAAATAAAAAATAAAATAACACTGTAGCCCTGGCCCATGCTGCTAAATGGTTAGACCGTCTACCCACAGACTAAAGGGTCTTGGGTCAATTCCCAGCCAAGGACACATGCCTTGGTTGCAGGCTCAAACCCTGGCCCCAGTAGGGGGTATGCAGGAGGCAACCAATCAATGTGTCTCTCTCACATCGATGTTTCTTTCTTTCTCTCTCTTGCTCTCTTCTGTCTCCCTCTCTGCCTCCTCCCTCCCTTCCACTCTGTCTAAAAATCAATGGAAAAGTAACCTCTGCTGAGGATTTTAGAAAGTAGTGTAGACAAAAAATACTAAGAATCCAAAAACTGATCTGGGACATAAAAAAAGAAACCTTTCTATAGAAGTAAAATCTATTTAACAATCACTTTTTCTACTGCTTATTCTATAAGGTTATAATTTAAACTTGTTATTTGGCTTCTTCTTTTCACCTGTAGGAAGTGATTATCTAAAGATACTTTGGGGAAACAGACTTTAGAGCCTTGGAGCTTCCTGTCAAATGACCCTATAAAACCTGGGAGAAATCTATTTCTAGTCACCTTGTTGAAAGAACATATAGGATACAAGGGTATTAATAACACATTGTATTTTGTAAGGAAAATTATGTGTTAATAATAATCATACTTCTAAAGTTATATTTCCTAAATTACTTTATAAAAAGATAGTTACAGTCAAACTATAATTTTTGTTACTCTGAAATCAATAAAGGTATATTTTTTTTAAAAATTGCATTTTATCATAATAATATTGTGTTTTAAAAACACAAAATAAGGAAGAAATGTCTATTTTGAAACTATATTTTTAAGAATGGAAAGGGAATGCTACTTCTTAAATCAAAATCAAGTGTTAACACAAGGATTTAATAGTCTTATTATGATATTTTATTTCAAAAGAAAAATTTCTTGAAAATTGGATCCCTGGTGGATTTACACAATCTAAGCAATGTTACATCAGGTGATATTAAACAAGACCAAATTACATTTACACTAGAAAATTATCAAAAGCATGAATGAGAGTTAGAATTTGAAAAGTGTGCTTATTGTAGAAAAGAAATGCAGGAAAGTAAGAGAAGGAAATTAGCCATAGTCATCAGTGCTCAAATAAAACATCTTTATACAATCTGAAGGCCGTATCAAAAGCAATTACTGGACCATGGCAATAGTGGTTATTGATACCGACACGTGGTCAGAAGCCACTCTTGATCAAAATAAGAATACAAGTAGTCATCTAATAGTAGATGTTGGATTTGCATCTGAAAGTAATGGGGAAGGATAGTCACACACATGTATTCTCCCACTGTCTCTAGAAGCACCTCTGGAGTTAGAGATCTCTTATCACTTAAAAATTTTTATTTGTATGTCTTAACGAATCTTTATGATGTTATTTTTATTTTATTTCACTTAATCAGCTCACTGATATTTGCTTTAGAGCCTTGGTTGGAGGAAAAACAACGCCGAGTAAACAGAGAAGGTGCTCAGAATGGATATATGTGATTATTGGTCACATATTTTGCTGCTACATTAGCAGGAAATATCTCCTAAGCCATTTCATTAGCCAGAAAATGATCCCATCCATGAGAATCAAGTTCTGAGAAGAATTAAATACGGAGCTCTGTTACTGTAACCAGCTGTTACTTTCCCCCTTCAGTGCCTCTCTTTAGGATGCCTTTCTTTTGACCGCCTTCAGTATGTGTAACCAACACCAGTGCTAAGGCAACGCCATAGAAATTCAAAATAATGACAGCAGAATATGTAAAAGTGGCAACGATGCATTTTATCATAACAATATGTTTTAAAAACACAAAATAAGGAAGAAATGCCTACTTTGAAAACTATTTTTTTAAGAATGGAAAGGGAATACTACTTAAATCAAAATCAAGTGTTAACACAATGGATTTAATAGTGATTTAACAGTGATTATAGAAAGATTGAAAATAATATACAGAAGTGAGAGGAATTTCTCTATCAGGATAGTAACATTTGGATGGTTCTTTCCTATTTCCAGAATATAATATTATTACATCACAATTTCAGAACATATAAATAAAATAACCAGGAGTTCCCCATTGCTTGGATTATTCATAGGGTTTCATTGCATTAGAGAATTCAGTTTAGACATCTCTGGCATCAAGAAATAAATAAACGTAGTGGACACTTAGCAGCAGTAGTTGGCTGCAAACAGGGATTAACAGGTTACACAAGGAAAATAAGCACCCAAGTTTGAATAAAATGAAGACTACTGCTTGGCATTATGAACACCATGTCATTTTTATCATTGATGCTACTGTTCTTTATTCTAAGCCTCTATTCTATTTCTTAAGTGTTCTCTGCTCCACAGGGTCTCCAGTGAATCCCTGAATAATTGAAAACATTTATCTCCCCAGTGGTTGAGCCCTGGTCACTGTGGGACTAAAGCAGCTCAGTAAACTGATCATTGTGTTTATGTAAAGGTGTAAGGTTTTAAGCTCCATGGCACAGCATCGGTGCTGCGACCTCCTTTGACTTAGATAATCACTTTAAATCATTTTTGTACTGCAGTGTTTTGTCTCTAGTGCTAGTTATGATAGCTTAAGCATTAAAATCTAACATGGGTCTGATCTGGTGTCATAGTAATAATTCTCTTCGTCTCTCCAAATGCATAAACCATCACTTTAACCCTTTAAAAATATTATGTAACTAAAATAGATAGATTATTTTAAAGGTACCATTGCCAATGGCGTAGTCATAGAGCAAAATTTTAAAGGAAGGAGGTGAAATGGGATATTAGTCATCAGAATCAGGAGTCTAGCAATGTCAATTTTATGATAGGATTAAACACTACAACAGGCCAAAGCTAGTACAAGACAGAGAAATAACCAGTTATGTTTTCATGTGCACTTCTACGCAGCCCTGTGCCCTAGAGATTACAGAACTTTAAAATACTTGTTTATCTTTTTTCTCTATGAAATAAAAAGTTATAAAATTAAAATATACTTTACAGAGTTCATTTGCTAATGCTACTGAACTTAAACTAGATAGAATCATTTTACCTGTTTTAAGCTTTGGGGAAAATGATTAATTTTGCTAATTTTTCTTCTTTAACCCTTTAACATACAAATTAAAGCAAGGGTTAATAAGAAGCTAAAATTATGGAAATATCTACCACTTTAGTAGAATTAGAAACTAAACATTTAAAGTCAGAAAATCTGTATCAGAATGCTAGGATGCCATTGAATAAACAGAGGAACCTACATAGAAGGTAAATAGATTCAATTTTTCAATTTTTCAATCACAAAACAGCTGTTACTATTAATCAGTAATCAGTAAAACACTGGCCACGTCATCTAAAAGTTAAAAATATTGTCCACAATAATCAGAGAATTCAAGGCACAATTTACAATGTAGTGGTAGTAAATTAATTACAAATGGATTAAATTATAGTTCACATATTTAGCTATTATTTTTATGATTAAAATTGCATTTTAAATATTACAAAGTAATTTTTGTAAAAAAATTATACAACATATATAAAAATACAAGAAAAACTTTTCAAATCACCTAAAATTTGACTACTCCTGAGATAATACTCAACACTTTAGTGAACATCCTTTCATAAATCTATCAATAAACTATATATAAGTGCATAAATTTAAGTAAGCATATATCATATGTGTTGTTCTTATAATGGACAGTTATATTTTGCTTTTTTTTACCCCCTTCCTCCCTCTTCCCCACCTCCCCTGCTCTGCACTTCCAATCTGGTATGAATCCTTCTATCCTGTCTCTATAAATGCATTTTACCACACATACACATGCATATACATTTTATACATATTATATATGTGTGTATGCACACATACAGGTCTTTTTCAGAGTTTGTATTACAGAAATTGAATAATTACATATGAATGTCTCTGAATCTTGCTTTTCTGGTTTTACAAAACAGACTAGAAACCCCTGTCATTCTAGTGCATGAAAGTACCAAAATTTATGTAACCATTCATCTTCTTTACAGTCAACTTTTCTTTCCCTCCCTCCCTCCATTCCTTCCTTTATTCTCCCTTCCTTCTTCCTTTTTGTTAAAACTAAAAATGCTTTAGTCAGTATTTTCCTATGTATAATCCATGCACTTTTTCCTCTAGGGTACTCCCATAGGACTTGGATAGCTGTATCAAATTATATAGGAGCTTTTATTGTAATAGATGCAGCCAGATTGCTGTTGAAAATGGTGTAGCAATATTTAATTTCACAATGAATGTATGAGTGTCATATCTTTGTCAGTACAGGGTTAGCACTCTTTTCATTTTTGTAGTACAAAGTGTTAGTAGTCTAATTTTTTAAAATATGTTTTTATTGATTTCAGAGAGAGGAAAGAAGAGGGAGAGAGAGATAGAAACCTCAATGATGAGAGAGAGTCATTGATCAGCTGCCTCCTGCACGCCCCCTACTGGGGATTGAGCCCAAAACCAGGGCATGTGCCCTTACGGAAATCCAACCATGACCTCCTGGTTCACAGGTCGATGCTCAACCACTGAGCCATGCCAACTGGGGATATTCTTTAATTTTTGTGTTGGTTTGTAAACTCAGGAGCTTTCCAGATGAAAACAGAAACTGGGCCCCAGTACGCGGAGAGCAAGGAGAGACCTAGAGGCAGGACCCTGCAGATAGGTAGGTGGCAGGTTTAACAAGGGAGGAAACAGGAGGCTTGTCTCAACAAATGCAAAATAGAAGATACTGCACCTGCCCTCAGAATCCTAAAAGTTTATGTAGAGAAATTAGGTTCAGTCACATATTCAGTCCAGCTGTTCCCAGTAACTCATTGCTCTCTGAAGGCTGTGCCCTTGAAAACAGCTCCCACTATGGAAACAGGGGGATGGACATATATTCAAAAGACAGGGGAGGAGTGAGAAGCCTCTGATCACCAGGCGCCAGCTTGTGAGTCAACTGAAGGTCACATCCGCTCGATTACCTCCTTCAACATCTTCTCAAACTACCAAGTGTAAATGGCACACTGTAAGGTCACATTTACTTGTCATTTTAATATTTATTTTCTCCAGAAGTGGAGCACCTCACTATATATTTTGGACCATTTTCTTTACTTTTCTGAATTGTCTATTCTTATAATTTTCTTTTGGCTCCATTAGAATGATCAATTGTAAGAAACTTAAAAAAATTTTATATGCATGGTGCGGCAAAAGTGGGCTTACAATTGTGTACATGGAAAATAATACAATAATTAATAAATGATAATACAAGAAAAAACACTGTTTTGTGTACTCACAACTGTAGACCCACTTTTGCTCCACACTATATCCTTTTAGTGACATGTATAAACATTTTAACATATATTTTTACTTTGTTTATAGCATTTTGATATCATAAACATTATATATATATATACACATTTATCTTTTATATATAGTCAAACCTCAATTCTCAAAAGCCTCCCATCTTGAACAATTCAGTTCACGAACAGGTTGTTCACTCACAGATAAAATGTCTTGGTTGACTTCTGTTCTCAACCTGACAACCCTTTCATGCTGATACATCACCATGACAAAAAACATCTCAGGCCACAAACAAAGGAGAGAATAAATTATTATGAGTCAGTTACAACTAAACCTTGTATGGTTAACATCTCAGGAACTTGTGCTGTGAATATTTTTGTGCTTTTTTTTTTTTTTTTTTGCTTTTGTTACTGGTGAAGTGGACTACTAGCATGCTTTTAAAACATAAAGAGGCCATCAAGAGTGTTAATGCTCCGAAGGGTGGTGTGAAAGAAAGAATGATCACAAGCAATTGAAGATGCAGAAAAACTGTTGTTGATTTGGATAACTGAAAAGCAGTTAGCAAGTGACAGCATTTCAGAGGCAGTGATATGTAAAAAAATGAAGATTCTACATACTGATTTTCTGAAAGATATCCCAAGAATGAATACTGAAAGTGATTCCTTTAAAGGGTAGTAGAGGGTTGTTCGGTAAATTTAAGAAAAGATGTGTTTGTTTATAGATTAAACAGTATGTTAGACTTGTACTGTATATAAGAAAGGTTAAAACAGGGAATCATTTGGGGGTCTGGAATGAATTAATTCAATTTACATAATTTCTAGTGGGAAAAATTGCTTCTCGAACAGCCTTCAGGAAGAACAAGTTAAGTTTGAGAACCGAAGTTCCACTGTATTAGCTTTAGCTCAGTTGAAAGTTCTTTCTAAACCATACGTAGTAAAATGGATCATTACAAATTATTTAATTGACCTAAATAGACCAATTATAGATGGAGGTTGTCAGAGTGGATTTTAAAAAAAGACAACTACATGCTGCCTACAAGAACTCACTTTAAATATAAAGGCACAAGTAGCTGAAAAGTAAAGGGATGGGGAGGTATACTATATCAACACTAATCAAAACAAAGCAGAGGTTTATATTTATTATTCATATTTACAGAGGTAAATCATAACGTTGGATTTAAATTTTTTAAATGTACAAACATTGCTAAAATTCTTTTTCCTAAATTATTTTTTATTTTTCAATTACAGTTGTACAGTATATTAGTTTTAGGTGTAAAACCACGTGGTTAGACTTATATAACTTACAAAGTTATATAAATTTAGTACCCATCTGACACCATGCATATTTATTACAATATTATTGACTATATTCCTTATGCTGTACTTTACACCCCATGACAATTGTGTAACTACCAATTTGTGCTTCTTAATCCCCCCAATCACCTGCCCCACCAACCCTCCTCCCATCTGGCAACCTTCAAAATGTTCTCTGTATCTATGAGTCTTTTCTGTTCGGCTTGCTTGTTTAATTTGTTTGTCAGAATCCACAGATAGGTGAAATCATACAGCATTTGTCTTTTCCTGTCTGACTTATTTCAGTCAGCACAATACTTTCTAGGTCAATCCATGTTGTTGCAGATGGCAAGGTTTCATTATTATTATTTTTTATGGCTGAGTCATATTCCATTGTATATATGCACCACTTCTTCATCTATTGATGTGCACTAAGTATCCTCCATCTTGACTATTGTCAATAATACTGCAGTGAACTCATGGATGCATGTCTTTTTGATTTTGTATTTTGGGTTTCTTTGGATAAATACCCAGCAGTAGAATTGCTGGGTCCTTTTTGTCTTTTGGTACAGCCTTTGTTTTAAAGTCTATTTTGTCTGGTATAAGGATTGCTACCCTACCTTTTGTGTGTGTGTTTTGTTTTCATTTTTCCATCCCTTTCTGTCTGTGTGTGTCTTTTGATCTGAAGTGAGTCTCTTGGAGACAGCATATGTAAGGGAGTTGTTTTGTTATCTATTCAGCCACCATATGACTTTTGATTGTAGCATTTGATATATTTGCATTTAAAGTAATTGTTGATAGATAGGTATTTATTACCATTTTATTATTCATATTTTCTCCTCCTCCTCCTCCTCCTCCTCCTCCTCCTCCTCCTTCTTCTTCTTCTTCTTCTTCTTAAGGAAGACCCTTTAACATTTCTTGTAATACTGGTTTGGTGGTGATGAACTCCTTTAGCTTTTTCTTCTGGGAAGTTCTTTATTTGTCCTTTGATTCTAAATGATATCTTTGCTGGGTAGAGTAATCTTGGTCTTAGGTCATTGCTTTGAATATTTCTTGCCAATCCCTTCTGGCCTGCAAAGTTTCTGTTGAGAAATAAGTTGATAGTCTTATGGGAGCTTCCTTATGGTAACTAACTTTTTCTCTTGCTGCTTTTAAGATTTCTCTTTGTCTTTAACCTTTGGCAGTTTGATTATGCTATATTGGTGTGGGCCTCTTTGTGTTCATCTTGTTTGGGACTCTTTGCATTTCCTGAACTTGTATGTCTATTTCCTTCACCAGGTTAGGGAAGTTTTCTGTTATTATTTTTCACATAGGTTTTCAATTTCTTGCTCTGTCTCATCTGCTTTGGGCATTCACATGACACAAATGTTGGTATGCTTGAAGTTGTCTGAAAGGTTCCTTAAACTATTCTAAATTTTTTGGATTCCTTTTTCTTTATGCTTGTCTGATTTGTTTTTTTCTGTTTCCTTATCTGCTAAATCACTGATTTGATTTTCTGCTTCATCTGCTCTATTCTTGATTCCCTATAATGTATTTTTTATTTCAGTTATTGTAATTTTCATTTCTATTTGTTATCTTTATTTTAATCTCCTTGTTGAATCTGAGGCCAGATGCTGCTTGTTTGAGAGATTTTAGGAAATCCTGAAGCCAAGAGGGGCTGTTTGTATGGAAAAGCCACTGGGAATGACTTGGGTGGGCCCACAAGTTGGGTGGAGTGGGGTCTCAGGGAATCACCAGGGTGGGATGAACACTGTTAACCAGGTTGATGGAGACTCACATATGGCACCCACCTGCCAGTTCTATGGGGAGAGGACTCTGCAAAGGAACAATTACCTTTTCCAGCACTTCTTTCTGGGAGAAAGCTGCCCCTCCAGCTCCTACCCTGATGCCAGAGAGTTCCTTCCCACAGGCCCCTGTCCCATTTTGATGCCCCAGCACTAGAGTTCAGAGAGACTGAGTTTGAGTAAGACCCTGTATGCACCCCTTAAGAGGATTACCTGGAATGCCAGCAGCCCTTTGTCTCACTTAGCCACAACCTCACAACTAAAAGCTATGGGGAATTATTTTCCTGGGGCCCCTCACTCCCTTGGTGTGACTTCTGCAGTCAAAAAATCCCTCCCAATTTTTAACCACCACAAGTGGTGTGGGATCAGCCAGTTTGAAGTCTCCACCCCTCCTACCAGTCTCCATGTAGCTTTTTTATTTCCTTGGTTATAGGACTTCTCTTCAGCTATATTTTAGGTGGTTCTCAATGATGGTTATTCTTTAGTTTAGCTGTATTTTGTGTGTTTGCAGGAGAATGTGAGTACCTCGTTTATCTATACCTCCATCTTGACTAATAGTTAAATATTTTAAATTTGTTATATGTTTAGTAATAACAGTAATTAAGCTAAAAGATATAAAATATATCTTAGCAAATATTTCTAACTAGAAAAGCAGACAGTTTTGACTACATTAAATGTTAATTTATTATGAAATTAACACTTAATGTAGTATTTAATTGTAAATGAAATGAATAATTGAGAAAATATTTGCAGTACCTTTATTATAGTTCTTAATTTTCTATCAATACTCATCATAACAGAATTTTTAAAGATTAACATCAATGTTCAGTAAAAGTAACAGGCAGTCTCATGAATATCAAATACTACTGTAAAGGATTATGAAGGATTTAATGTTAACTACTAAAATGCATTCAATAACAACAAAAATCATTGTATAAAATGTCACCTAACATATCAAATTATTATTTGATGCAAGTCAATAAGAAATAGATCAACAACTATTTTATATAATGGTAATATAAATATTTATGACAAAAGTGAGTGTTCTCTTGCTGACAAATGATAATATCATTGTTACATGTTAGCCCTAAATTCCAGGGAGGCTGTGGCTTAAAGTTTACCTGATTTGAATATGAAGAGCTTTGGGTAAATTTCACAGTCCTTCATGCAGAGAGCAAAAGTTAGCGTTACCCATCTGTGAAAATAACTTAACATTTACTAATACGGGCAATATTTTATCTGCTTGTACAATATAAGTCTTCTTAGAATACTTTGAGTGTGTGAATTACTGAAGAATCTCAATCTTGGCATATTTTTACAACCCTGTCAAAACAAAAACTAAGAATTTTTCATAAATGTGGCACATATTATTGTTATTCCCAGCGTGTCATAGTTATTCACTAAATTCGTGATTATGATCAAGAGACTTTTATCTAAATCACAAAAAAGCACATTATATTTTTAATTTTAAGCATTTCTTTACTGTCATTTATCTTTTATAAACAAAATTGTTAGCTTTTTAAATTTTTGCAAATTGTTTGCATAGTGCTGTGCAAAATATGAAGAAACAGTCAAGTGTGAAACCCTTATTTTATATTATGTGTTTGGCACATATTTGAAATGATTTAATTTGTGTAGAAATAGACTAATCGGTCTCAACTTCATTCTCACAGCACTAAGGTCTTATCGCCATTGTCCTTACTGTACTGTGTCATGTACCACAGTTACAAGAGACATATGTTTCCCAGAAGAGCATTTTTGTACATTTTTGGTGTCCTCCCCAAAGCACAGACTCATAATATTGTAGGTGTTCAATAATAATACAAACTTCTGTACCTCTCAGCTATGTATGGCAATGGCTGTCACTCTTTTTTCTTTAGGTTATAGTCATTATTGGGAGGCTCCTGAATTCTGTGTTGGACAGTGTGTGTTCTGCAGTTGGCTACCTCCTGAGATACCTCCTGAATTCTTCCTTTGCTGTCCACCCCTTTCCTTTCCACTCCTTTCTTTTCCTTCTTATATGAATAACACATTTTGCAATGTGCTGTAGAGCAGAGCTTCCCAACAGCTCAATGGTGCCCTGTGGAAGACTTATGGATACATCCTAAGAGACTGACTTTCAGTCCTTGAGATGGACAAGTAGAGCTTAGAAGCTTCCAGAAACGCTTTGGACAGTACTTCCAGATTAAAGTAGACTTGTCCCTGGCTTGTCTGAGGGAGACCGGGATTAAATAGAGTCAAACTATACCATGGTGTACGCAGTGAGCATATTGAAGATAATGAATCCTCACCACTCATCTACATGGTATTGAAGACAACCACAAATGTGCTCTACAGCATGGTTATCAACCTTAGCAGCCAGCCGCACAAAACACTCTCCATTACAGAAGGGGACATGGGAAATTTCTGGAGGAATTCCTCTTCCCCATGCCCATGAACTTGTCACTCAGCCCAAGGTACTACCAACCAGGGGCCAGAGAACAAGGAAGTTGAGTGGGACTCCTGACAGGTGAGTCTTCAGGTGGCCACTCCCGCATTTTGAATTTATATATACTAAACACCTTTGTCCCTTTGCAGTTAATGTGTCTTGCACTTGGCTGTTAAGTGCTTGCTCCAACAATGTATGGGCATTCTGTAAAGCAAGGATCACTTTTTTAAATACTTAATATGAAAAACTTTATGTCTAAAATCCATACCCACAGTGACAAGAAAGTTCAACATAAAACTGTCAATTAATAAGACTTAAATTATTTAATAACTTCAGCTAGGGAAAAGTATTAAATTATTATTAAATAAACAGCTCATGTTTTTATCGCCAACCTCTAAACAAAGTTTCTCATAGATGAAAACTATCAAAAATGTAAAGAGGTCACAACTGAAAGTCATGAAAAATTGCATTTAGTTGTTCAATGCATAAAACCTAATTAAAAATAATAATGTTCACAGGAAGCTCAAGTTTCCCCCTTAAGGAGAAAACATTATTTTGAAGTTTGATATAAATTCATCACTTACTATTTTTCTTACTACTTCATAATTAATTATTCTTATCATAATTATTTAATATTGAACAGTTGATTAGCCTTTCCATCAAGCCCACTGTAGACACCTTCAAAAGGTGGGAGGGTCTGTTTCAATGACACAGAATCAATCACAGGTGTGCCACTCGCTTTGAAGGATCTTCACCTTTCAAAAGCTATGTGAACATAAACTGAACTATCTGCAATAAAGTGTGAAGCTAGAAGCACCTGGTTGCTATAGAGATGCAGACAACTGAGGAATTGCATTTAGCTGGAGAATAGGGAAAAAGCTAAGGATAAGGGGAGAGAAGTTGGGGGAAAAAGCCAATACAGAAGAAAAAAAAAAAAAAGCCTGCTTTAGGTTTTTTAAAAATGGTGTACTTAAAAATATAGAAGCAGACATTAACTTTGTCCATTTCCACTGATTTTCATGCCCCCATTTCTTATTTCCTCTCAACCCACCAAAACTGGTCTGTGTTGCTCACTCACAAGCTAAGACTTCTTTGGATCCATTATAGGGTATTCTGTTGCCCAGTGGCCCTCTCCATGACGCATCCCTCACGGTAATCAACCAGTCACAAATCTTTTCATTTCATACATCCTACCTTGCTATACAGTCATAAACCCATTCACTCAGTCCAGCAGGCATCTTTCCTTCTCTTGATCTCTAGATTCTATTCCCTCAGCCCAGCCTAGCATGCAGTCCTACCAGGATTATCTCTGAAACCTGTCCGCTTCTCTGTGCCACTTCTTTATCAAAAAATTAGAAAAATGCAGTTCATGAAGGTTTAATACATGGATTTGCATTAGAGAGTGAGCAAGCAGTCCATATGTCAGCTGGCCATATGTCCATCCATACTACCTGGATTTTTCTTAGAAAATAGTGGGATTTATATAATCACAAAGGGTTAAAAGTGATGCATTGAATCATTGCCTTGTTCTCACTGTTTTTGAGCAGCTTACATGCTAACATGCTACAAGAATCACTCAAGGTGGTCAATTTTATAAAAGCAAGTTCTTTGACTAGAATATGTGCAGTTCTTTGCAATGGGAAAATGCCTATACAAATCTTTTGTATGATACAGAAGTTCGTTATTTATCTAAGGCAAATTACTTAAAAGAGTTGGAAAACTTATTTTTTAAAGGCAGTGCTCTAAATGTGCTGAGCTGCTAGGTAAATTGTTGTCAGTGAGATATTGTATAGAAGATTTTTAAAATATATTTTTGTAGCAAGTATTTAGACACAATTTGTCCCTTTAAAGAATAAATGACATTTTAGTCCTTGAGAAAACAGCTGATTTTTGAGAAAGCAAATACATTATAGACATATTACTTTGAAAATTGATGTTTTAGCATGTTTTCATCACTATGTGAGTTGCTGTAAATATGTGTATGGGTCTCCTGTGGATCAAATCCACACACTTGAAAAAAACTTAGAAATGTAATATTCAAATAAACAGTCTCCATATATTTTAAAGCTATTATAAAATCAGACTTTTTGATTAGAATATAATTTAATAAAAGTTTTCAACATAAACTTTGAATAATTAGTGGATTGGATCAAAAAATAAATGTGGGGATTCAATAAAGAAAACAGTTGTTTATCCAGTGTTCCATTGGGATCTATAAATCTTTATGGTGTATTTTCAACTTTGATGGCCATTAAAACCAGTACCAAAGCAAACTGATATTATAAGCAGATTTTAAAATATCTGTACCATAAGTATTAAGGTAAAATTTCAAAAACAATAAAGCACATTTTATTACATTGCTATAAAAATATCAATTAAAATACACTAATATAAAGTGCATAATGTTATTAGATTTTATTAACAGACTATAAAAACAGTATTATAGGGAAAATCAAAATATTTAACTGATCAAACTAAAATACACTTGAAATATCCTTTATTTTCTACCTTTTAACTTCCATATTTGCACGGTTTATTGCCCAAATATATTAATATGTTGGGGTGGTCAGTGTAAATAATTTATAAATTCCACTGGATACATATTGGAGTGCATGCTCATTTTTATATTCCTAAATATAAAAAGAAAAATTTGGCATAGAAAAATTTGGATGCCACCCTCATCTATATACAATGTTAAATGTCCTTAATGAATAGAGGCATGCTCAGGATAATTGCGGGTTCTTTGCCTATAACCTGCCTCACCCCAGTTCTGGCTTACTCTATGCATATGGAATAAACGACCTGAGAATGAACATAAAGTCTACCATTAGAAAACCTACAACCACTCTTGCACTCATTTTTACAGCCTTTCTGATCATCAAATTTTTCTACATGTTTGATGTGTTCTTCTACTGTCTGTCTTACCAGGGATTTCACTTATTTGATATGGATTCTTTTGCAACCAATATATTCTGCATGCTTTTATGTTGGTTTTAAAAGTGTTCTGGCTCATTTAATTTTGTATATTTTATTTCCTCCAATTATAAAACAAGCTTCATTTTTTTCTCCATTAACCTATGAATCTTTATAATGGGTGTGAAAGTAATTTCCTATATTATATAATTTTTTATTTTCTTGAAATATACTTCATCTTCAATTATTTGTGGCTTTCAAAAAGACCTCTCAAGTAAAATTTTACATCATACAGAATAATAAAATATTTTACTTTTGTATAATAATTATCTCTACCCATTGAATCCCTATGAGGAATCTACTGAATTCAATTTATAGTTGCACTCCACTATCTCAGGCAGTCAATAAATATATTATCAATCTATTTTCTAATAAAAACATATAAAAGTATAACAACTTTGATGTAGTATGAATGTGCAACAGATTATAATTTACTATTTTTTTATCATCTATATTTATCAATTATTGTAAAGATTTAAAGGCCACAAAAACCAGTACCAACACCACCACATACCAACAAACTCTAATTTGAATGGTGTTCTTTGGGAAACATTCAGCTAAGGCAAAGCTTCCTGCCCCTCCCCCATAATTTCATTTTTTTTACTTTTATTTTTTAAAAATATTTTTGTTGATTTTTAGAGAGAGAGGAAGGGAAACGGAGAGAGAGAGAAACATCAATGTGAGATCAAAACATCCTTCTGCTGCATTGGCTGCCTCCTGCACACCCCCTACTGTGGATGGAGCCCTCAGTCCCAGCATGTGCCCTGACCTGGAATCAGGGCAACCTTCGGTGCATGGGATGATGCCCACTAACAGCCACACAGGCCAGGGCCCCCCTATAATTTTAAAATGATATTTTTAAGCTTATAAAAAAAAGCAATACACACAATTTTGTAAAGTGTGAAAGTACATAAAAGTACACAAAAGATGGTAGAAATTACCTATGATCCCACATTCCACAAATAACCATGAATAATACTTTCTTTGAAATTCATCTAATTTTATATGCAAAATTGTATTATATATGGTATAATTATATATACTTAACTACTAACATTATATCTTTGTATTCTTCTAGAGTAAAATAAAGATATTGAAATAGTGTTTCAATAATATATCTGGAGACGGTGATAATTAAGCACTTTCCTAAGCAGTAGATCTGTGATCTCTTCCTTGGACTAAGAGGTGGGCAATGGCAAGAGCACATTGTACAAGACTGTTCTGAACAGTCAAGAAAGCGGACAGGTTTGTGAGCAGGGTCATCTTAAAAGTGACATCATTACGGCACATGCTAGTTTTGTTAAAAATGTTACGCAAAATATATTCATTAACAGCCAAAGATAATTTCAGAGGAAGGCAGTTGGATAGGGTGTGACTAGATACACACAACTCAATCCTTTTAGGAGCTAAAAAGTGAAGAGGGGGAAAATCAGGAAACAGGAGAGAGGGCGTTCAGTTTAGGGCTTAAACCCCACAAACTGGGATGTGTATGATCGATAATGGGGACAACGGTAACTCTAGTACCAATCAACTGCTTGAGTTGTTTTAAGGACCAGATGGTTATATAACTAGAGTGTCTACCTTTATTTTCCTTTCTTTAGATTTCTTCCTTCCTAACCAAGCGAATATTACTACTTGTTAAACGGCAGAAATAAGTGTTATTGATCTAACTTTGCTACCATGGCATTTGTGTTAAATGACTCAGTCAATACCAACATTTCTACAGATACACAAATGTACTTAGTATTTCTTTCATTAATGGTGTATAAACTTCAGCTTAAGTCAGAGCCAAGGCAAAGATAACTGGTGCAAACCAATTAAAGGGAATTAAATGGAATAGGCTTTAAGCCAGAAAGATGTTGCTTTGAATCCTGCTGCACCATTACTAGCTGTGTGACGTTGGGCTGTTTACTTCATCCCTCTAAGCTAAATTTTCTCATCTCTAAAACAAAGCTAGTACTACCTAAATTGAAACACTGTTTTAAGAATTAAAAATTACCCATATCATAGTAGCTTAATAAAGAACAATCATCACTATCACTATTAAATTGTCCAAAGTCAAATTAAATTTTAAAATATTGAATGTGTGTTTTGTGAATGTGACTAGTGTAGAAGTTTAAACTGGAAAGCTCAATCTAACATCCACTTTTTACAGTCTGAAACATCATTGTGGAAGGGTTGGATTATCCAAGTAGTTTCATCAATTCTCCAGCAAGAACCTGTATATGAATGAAGTTAAGCAAGCTTTCCTGTGGCCTCATTATTAGAAGTAATACAATAGTATTTGTTAATAAATAGGTAGGGGAGAAATGTGTTGCTCAAAACCCCATTTCTGTGTCACTTGCTCATTTACTTACCAAATATTTATTCAGTGTGTACCTGCGCTAGGCTCTTCAGAGTCTGGCTTTCTTCAGACTCCCGAGCTTTCCTGGCTACTAATCACATCATGATTCCTACCTCAGGGCTACTCATCACTCCTGATTCACACCCAGCCCTTCCCTCTGTCTGGAACGCTCCTCCGTTTTTTAACTAATGTCAGCCTCCCAGGGCTTTATAATGAAGCTCAAACATTGCCTTTCCCGTGGTGCTTTATGTGACCATTCCTATCCTGGAGCAGGGGTCCAGATGGGGAGCTAATACCAGGGTAGGGGTACAGCAGTGATCCTTGCCTTGAAGATCACTTCAGGTTTCTACCACAAATGTTGGATTTGCAACACATTTTTTTGTACTCACTTGTATGTGTGTGTTTATGTACATGTGTCTGTGTTTGGGATCCTTTTTTATTCCCTTGTGATACCACGATCCCTAGTAAATGCCCTAGAAATATATGGTGAATGAATGAGGGAATGAGGGAAAAACTGCCAAGTCCTACTTGGTAACTTCTTTCAATTACAGCGGCTCCGGGAGGGAATGAGAAACATAAAACAAGGAAAGTAATCTTTTTGGTTTAATAAGGACTCTGTGGTTGCGGAAGAGAGAATTTATCAGCATTAAAGTCACGCACAATGTCAATCAGTTTCATGGAGGGACTATGTGGGGTAGATAGATGACAAAAGATTAATCAAGCATTGCTATAGGGCAAGATTAGTGTGCTGATTTCAAGTAAGGATGACAGATTAAAAAGGTAAAGCAGTGCACTCCAGGAGGCACCAGGCCATTGTTCCTACTGCTCGAAAGTGACTGCAGCAAAATATATGAAAACCAGAAAGTATCAGTTTAACAGGGAAAAATATATACACATTGGAAAAAAAACTAGACCCTGCCGATAAATGATTTAGATAATAAATAAATACACAAATAAATTTATTTAATTGTTGGTATTACTCTGGACAATGCACTGGCCTCTTATAGGGCAAACACTGTAAATAATGTCATCTATTTAGGTTAATGTCTATGGAAGTCAGTGTTTTCCAGGCATGTAGAGAATGGTTTTCAGCAATCACCAGTGGCTGAAAAAAAAAAGGTATAAAAAATTCAATTGTTTTTGGAAAACTTAAGTTCAGGTTCATATCATAAGTAAATGTATTCTACTTGACTGTGGGAGAGTCAGGTCTCTCGTTGATGGAGAGAAATTTTGAGTTGGTCTCATTATATAAAGGAGAGCAATGAGGCTTCTAGCTGTATTTTTAAAATCATCATTATGGTGGCATAGGTTTAACAGTGATGTTTTCTAATATAGTGCAGGTATTATTTCTTTTAAACAAGATAGGGAGGCTAGAATGAACTCTGCAGTGTTGAATTTGAGTTGGAGTTACCAGTATGAACTCAGGGCGAGCTGAATACATGATAGATAGATGATAGATGATGATAGATGATAGATAGATAGATGATAGATGATAGATAGATAGATGATAGATAGATGATAGATGATAGATAGATAGATAGATAGATAGATAGATATAGATAGATATAGATAGATGATGATAGATGATAGATAATAGATGATAGATATAGATAGATGATAGATGATGATGATGATGATGATGATGATAGATAGATAGATAGATAGATAGATAGATAGATGATAGATAGATAGATGATAGATGATAGATAGGTGATGATAGATAATAGATGATAGATGATAGATAGATAGATAGATGATAGATAGATAGATAGATAGATAGATAGATAGATAGATAGATAGATGATAGATAGATGATAGATAGATGATAGATATAGATATTGATAGATAGATGATAGATAGATAGATGATAGATGATAGATATAGATGATAGATAGATGATAGATAGATGATAGATAGATAGGTGATATAGATAGATGATAGATAGATAGATAGATAGATATAGATAGATAGATGATAGATGATAGACGATAGATGATAGACGATAGATAGACATAGATGATAGACGATAGATTAGATGATGATAGATGATAGATAGATAGATAGATAGATAGATAGATAGATAGATAGATAGATAGATGATAGATAGATGATAGATGATAGATAGATAGATAGATAGATAGATGATAGATAGATAGATAGATAGATGATAGATGATAGATAGATAGATGATAGATGATGATGATAGATAGATAGATAGATAGATAGATAGATAGATAGATAGATAGATAGATAGATAGATGATAGATAGATGATGGAGAAACATCACTGACATGTATGTATACATGGGTTACTACACTATCTTTGTCCTATGTGAAAACCTGGAAGCAATGACAACCAGTAATGATAAGCAAATTCACTGTCCAGATTTGGGGGTTTATTTTATTTTATTTTATTTATTTTTTGGTGGGAGAGATTAATCAAAGAACTTACAAGTTTATAAGCATAACCCATGGACACAGACATTGGTCTGGGGAAGGCCTGGGGTGGGATGGATGTGGGGTGGAGGGATCAATGGGGGGAAAGGGGACATCTGTAATACTTTCAACAATAAAGGTAAATTTTTTTAAAAATTTGGTTTTTAAATATCACTTTCCGGTAAAAGGAAAAGGAACTTCTGTAAGTATCATACTAAAGCTAGGACAGAAAATATACAAGATAATACATACTTCATGACTCACTTCCAAGAAAAAGAACAGAGAAACTTCATAAACACATTTTACCAATAGCTGGGTGTTATCCCAAGTGATGCCAATGGAAATAGCATGGATCCCCTGAAATTATGTGATAAGGACATTTAACTTCTATGGTATTCTTACCAAAACTTTATAACCCAGTACAATTATGAAAAAAGCATCCAGTGAATTAAAATTGGGGGACATTCTGCAAAACACTTGACCAATATTGATCAAACTGTCAAGGTCGTGAAAAACAAAGATGATGAAACTGTTGCAGAATGGAAGAGACCAAAGGGATATGAACAACCAAATGCAGGGAAGTATCCTGAGTTGGGACCTGGAACAAAAAATTATGCTTATGGAAAAACTGGTAAAATCCAAATAAAGTCTGGACTTAAATTAATAGTAACATGCTAGTGTCAGGCTCTTAGTTTTGACAAATGCACCAGAGAAACGTAAGATGACACCACTACGGAAAACTGAACTAGGCGAGGGTATAGGAAACGCTCTGGAGTATCCTTGAAAATCTTCTGCAAATCAAAAATTCTTCTAAAATAAATTTTACTTTTTAAAAAATTAAGAGTTGGTTTCTTAGCATATAAAGGAGAGCAATGAGGATTCTGTCTGTCTTTTTAAAGTTATCAATATGATGTCATGGATTTCATAGTTATAGCACAGGCATTATTCCTTTTGATATCTAAATTTTCCCGTTTCCAGCCAATCTTCCAGTTGGCTCCTGAAAAGTTTTGACATATCTCAGTATTTATAATACCTTCCTTGCTTTCTGTTATTACCAAAAATTTTCCAGGGACACTTTGTACAATTTTTTTCCTAGACTTGGGATGAGTTATTTTTCCAAGGAACTCTAATGCCTTTCAGTAGAAAATGGTATTAGATACTGTAAACTGTGTACATGCGGTGCTTATTTTTAACAGGTTGTTCATTATTTCTAAGTCTTTAGTGTGTAGAACTAAGAAATGCATATTTTATGGAATATATAAAGTATACTGGAACTTCCAATTCAAATTCAGAATTACCAGGCTTTTTACTTATCTTTTTTCAATCTTAAGCATGTATCACCTTTCTCCAATGCTTTTTCCAACAAAGCCAGCATAATAATTCATTTGCTTTACATAACAATATATATGTAACATTCTCAGAATAGCAATATTAATATTAGCATCAACAATATGGTTAGTGAAGGCAGTGTTACTTGTATTTGCAATTATTTTTGTCTTTAAGTGTTATCCCTCTTCAAAGAGTAAGCCAAAACTTTCTTTTTTTAAAATAATTTAAATGATGCAACTCTGAATAGCTATGGAAGATTTATTTGCTTCTTTCTTTCCATCCTGATTTTCTGTTCCTAGAGAAAATACTCCTCCTTTTAGATAAATGCTGTGTGCCAGGCACTTGTCTCTACCTTGCTTTTTCTCACATAATGTGTCCTTGAGATCACTCTGTCATGGTATATGGAGTCTCTCCCCTTTCCTTGAATAACTACATAGCACCCTATTGTATAGATACCCCAAAGCTTAGTAAGATAGCCTCTCCTGGATGGACATTTGGGTTATTTGGGGGTTTGCTATAATAAATTGTACTGTAATAAATAGCTTTGTGCATGCCACTATTATAATTCTGCTAGCATATATCTAGGATGGAAACCTACAAGTATGATTTCAGGGTCAAATAACTTTTATTATTATTGTGGTCACACAGTCATTTTTAACCTGGACTATTTCTTCAGCTTCCAAATTTCTCTCCCTGCCTACAACCTCACTGTACAGCATTGACCACACTTACGCCAAGATTGCGAACCTAAAATACAAATCTGGTCATTTTACCCCTTTGCTTATAGACAGAGTTTTGTGATTTGTCCATCTCTGTGAGATGAAGATGAAACTGTTGAGTGGGACAGTTCACAACCATCTCTGGCTTTGCTCTGTAGCCTCACTCCCAGCACTTCCCTCCATATAACAGCAACTCAAGTTTTACCAAACTTTTAGAAGCTTCTGAAAGACATATACCCTCTCGTGGTTTACACATATTTTTCTCTACCTGGTAATCTCTATACATCCATAAAAATTTAGTTCAATTCTGTCTCTGTGAGTTCTTCCTGAATTCCCTCAAAATCAGAATTAAACTCCCTACTTTTCTCAGATGTCACTCTGTCCCTCCCTCTACTGGAGCCTTGATCACATGGTTTTGACAACTCTCTATGAAAAAAAAATTGTCTATGATGTACCAGAGCTGTGCTGAAAGTTTACATATATATTCTATCAGAACAGCAAAGTTAAGTAACATATCCAGGGAATAACAGTCATGAGCCTGTATAATCTGAGCCTAGTTGTTATTATTCTACAACTTGAGGCCATGGCCGGCCAGTGTGGTGCAATGGTTGAGTGTCACCACATAAACAAAGAGGTTTCCAGGTTGATTCCTGGCCAGGGAACATGCCTGGGTTGTGGGCTCCATCACCAGCAGGAGGCAGCTGATCAATGCATTGATGTTTCTATCTCTCTATCCCTCTCCCTTCCTCTCTCTCTAAAATCAGTAAAAAAACCCACACATATTAAAAGCTTGAGGCCTTTGATGTAGACCATGCTACTTTTCTAAATGTTGTGGATTCTTCCAATTTCCTTTTCAGTTTCTACACCCCTCATTGCACCTTAGCCTCATTAACTCAGCAGATTTTAATAAAGACATCGTGGTCTCTGAAATCAGGCAGACCTGAGTTTTATTCCTAGATCTTGGCTTTAACATTTACTAATAGTGAAACCTTGAACAAGAGTTTTATACTTTAGGTGTGTTTTCTAATCCATATAATAATACCTAAATTTTCCTGTAGATCAAGTGATATATGTAAGGCCATAGCACAATTCTTGGCACATTAGTGAGGGTTTGTACGCATTAGGGATCTTCTAATAATAACAGGGGTTTTGCTTTGTTCACCTTTCTATCTCAAGCAATTAGACTGTAAACACATATGGTAGACTGTAAACACATATAGGTGGTCAAGATATAACTATGTGTGTTTAAATAATTTGACAAAAAAAGCTATTCCCTAGCAAACTTACTCTTCCTCCTAAGTTCCTTTTCAGAAAATCCAGGTTTCAAACTTGGAGATATGTCTGAGCCTAAATAAGGCCACTCTCCCGATGCCCACCAACCAGCTGGTGAGTGTGCCTATCAGTTCTGGCTCAGTAATGACTCTTCAGCCTCCATCCCATTTCTTCTCTGTTTCCTGCTCTAGTCCAGTCTCATGTCACCTGCTTTTGTGAAAGGTGAGTCCATAAGGTAGTCTCAGCTCCTGCCTTTCCTGGTCTGTCTCCACCACCAACTCATCCCCTCACTTCCACTAGCAAAGAATGTTCCCTTTTCAAAAGTATCATACCTGATTTTACTATTGCCCCACAAAACAAGCTTCCATATCCTGAGCACTTCATTCAATTGCTTCATAAGTGGTGCAACCTGACTTTCTGGTCTATCATCCTCTGCACACTCAAGTTTGCACCCTAGAACAGGTCAGCAACATGAACTTTATACCTCCAAACCCTTGGGCACTGTTTTTCTACCTAAAAAACCATATCTATCTGTCTATCATCTATCTATCTATATCTATCTATCATCTATCTATATCTATCTATCATCTATCTATCTATCTATCATCTATCTATCATCTATCTATCTATCATCATCATCTATATCTATCATCTATCTATATCTATCTATAGCTATCATCTATGTATGTATGGATGGATAGATGGATGGATCTATCTATCATTTATCATCCATCTGTCTATCATCTATCTATCTATCTATCTATCTATCTATCTATCTATCTATCATCTATCTATCATCTATCATCTATCTATCTCTATCTATCTATCTATCTATCTATCATCTATCTATCATCTATCTATCTATCTATCTATCTATCTATCTATCTATCATCTATCATCTATCTATCTATCTATCATCTATCATCTATCTATCATCTATATCTATCTATCATCTATCTATCTATCATCTATCATCTATATCTATCTATCATCTATCTATCTATCATCTATCTATCATCTATCTATCATCTATCTATCTATCTATCATCATCATCATCATCATCTATCTATCATCTATCTATCATCTATCATCTATCTATCTATCTATCTATCTATCTATCTATCTATCTATCTATCTATCTATCATCTATCTATCTATATCTATCTATCATCATCTATCTATCATCTATCTATCATCTATCATCTATCTATCTAATCATCTATCATCTATCTATCTTCTTATTGAAAAGTCTAGATGAAGCCTTCTCTGAGGCACTCCGCATGCTGTTTTTCCTCTGCTCCCGGACAATGATTGGCTGACCCTGTGTGATCGCATTCTGCTCCACTATGTGAGTGTTTTGAGAACGAGGTTGTGGCATGTTCCTCTGTGGAATCCCCACAGCACTGGAGCCTTCCCCATAGCAAAACTGCCAAACGCTGGCCGAATTGACTTTACAGAATTAGGGGTTTGGGGAGTTGCAGTTCAGAAGATTGTGAAACTATTTACTTAGAATAACACAAAAGCAATAAAATCAAACCTATATGTCTTTGGTTTTCTCAGCTAGTAATAATCCTTTGAATTTTTATACTTATATAGCAGGATCTTTTACCTCTGCCTTTACAAATGCTCCAAAGACAGGCTCAAGGAATTGTTTTCTATATGTAAATTCACACTTGGGGGCAATAAGAGGTATATCACAAGTCATACGAATTCATAAAATGGTTCAGAGACATATACTCAGGATTCAAAGTTCAGGTATTGACTCTGCCATTACTAGTCACAGTTCTAGTCTTCACGGTTTTGTCATCAGCATTGTTGGTTATTATTTCTGTTATTTACAAACGCATACAATCTACCCCCAGTTTTCGCTTGCCTTCCTTGCTAAACCAGCTCCCAAACTCTGTCCTTTTTGGTGCATCGTAAAGATAAATACGAGGTGAAGTGATTTCTATAGAGATCATGCTAGAGATATCACTCACGGAAAGATAACTTAGACTCATAAAGTAAAATGGAGGTTTTAATTAAATGGAAAAATAGAAATTCAAAAAACCCAGGCTACTGTCTTGAAAAAGTACAGTTGTGTCATCTGTGGTCCTATTAACTGAGCTGTCATCATGGCAGTTTGGCGAACAATAAAACTTGTCCTGTATTCCTGTCAATGGTGGCATTACATCGTATGAAAGCTCAAGTCTGTTAATTTGAAGAATAATAAAAGGTAGTAATTACCTCTGTGCATCAGGGGAGCTTCACTAGTTGCCTAACTAGGTGAAGAGGTAAGTGATTTGGGGGGGTTTGAAATTTTAATTTGACTGAAATTCAACTTGAATTTTATGTGGCCTATTTTATTTTATTATCTTGTAAGAGAAACAGAATGATGTTTACAGCTTCGGTTTTTACACTGACAGAAAAGTCAAAGAGAAAACATTTCAAGTCCCACTTGACTTGCAAGACGAAAGCCTTCTAAACAGAAATGACAAATTCGTGATTTGTGTAATCCAATTACTCAAATTAGGCGGTGGTTGTTGTTTGTCATAACAATCTGCAGTGAAATGTAACAGGAAAGTGGATAAATAACAAAAGATGAGATTTTAAGAGCAAAATTCAGAACTTGGAAACACTCCGAAGAAAAGCACTCCGAAGTTTAGTGGGGAACAGTAAATGCCATCGACAGCTACACCTACAAATATTGGTGATATCTGGTAAGAAAAGACTCCAAGGGGTCAAGGTGGTGCGTTTCAAAAGCAGCCTTTACCAGGGCAGCTCTTGTAAGGCTGCAATATGAGTGGATCCAGTCGCCACTCTTCCCAAATACTACCTCAGAGAAACACCGGCAATGGCTCTATTCTCCCTCTAATCTCTCCGAAGCTTGTGCCAAACGGATGCAACCCAACTTTCCAGGCTCTAAAATGACAGGATGCAACCAACGGAACCCAAAGAACTGTAAAGATTTCAAACACGTTCTCTCTGACAGTTTAATGAGATTAAGGCATGGTAGCTACTGTCCAGATCCAGAGGCCTCAAACCACGCATCCCTACCACGGGCCTGTCCCTCTGGTCGGCCACGCAGTCAGGTGAAGTGAAGTCTCAAAGGTGACCCTGGAGAGGAAGTGACATCAGAGTTCCAAAAGTTTCTAGGATAACTAATATCACCCTACCCGGTCAGAACAACTATGGCCATCAAATGCAGTGCTTAAGTCTTCCAGGAGGGACTGGAGTGGAGTGAATACTCCAGGGCCCCAGCTAAGAGAAGCTGTGAGCATGAAAAATACCGATTTTTTCCCTATCAGACTCTGTGCCCACTGTCTGCAGCGCTCGCGGGGCCTCTTCCTGCACCAGCCCCTGGGCCTGGCCCTCTGACTCCCGTTGAGGGCCACAGCTGAGAGGAAGGTGGCTGGGAGGGAAGGGGTCCCAACCACCCCTCCCACCTGACACTCGCCACTGCTCGAGCTCCTGGCCGCGCCTCCGGTCGGTTTTCATTTCTCGGGCTCTCCTTCCCCAGCCGGCTCACTACCCTAAACTTTGCTCTGTGAATTAACCCCTTCCTTCCCCTCCTCCCCGGGACGTTTCGAGTTCTCCGGGCGCCCCTCCCCGGCCTTCCCTCCTCCAACTCTTTCCTCCTCGGTGCCAGCCTCTGAGACCTGCCCGGGGCTGCCCTTTGCCGCCCTTTCTGCGCCTCTGGCTCCCCGAGCCCGTCGCCGCCTCCGTTCCCGTCTCGGGCTCTCCAGGCTCTCGGGCGGTTTGCTGATGAGAAACCTTTGCTGCAGCGAGGCCCCGAGTCCCCCGCGCGCAGCCCAGTGGCAGGAGAGGGCGAGGCGGAGAGGAGAGCGCGGGCTGTAGGGAGGGAGGCGGCCGGTCCTCCCCGCGAGCCTGCGGGAATGCGGCAGGGGGCCGGGGGCCTGCGAGGCGCCGACTCCCCGCGCCCCTGAGCCGGGCGCCACACCCGGCCCGCGGGCCAGTTTCCAACCAAGTGCGGCCGAGAAAGCGGGGACGCCTGGGAAGCCAAGAGAGGGGCGCTGGGGGTGCCCATCCCCAGAGGAGGTCCCTCTGCGGACAGAGGAAGAAGAGACGAAGGAGCCAGTGAGTGGTGGTGAGGAGCTTGGGGGAAAAAAAAACCTGTTTCCAGGCTGGCTCGGGAGCGTCCGGAGGCTGGGGCGCTCCGGGGAGCACCGGCGGGGGGCCGCGGGCCGCGCGGTGGGCGAGGGGCGCGCGGAGGGAGCGGCGCGCGCGGGGAGGGGCGCGGGCTGCGGCGGGCGGGGGGCGGGCGCCCGGCGGAGCGAGCCCGCGGCGCGTGGAGCGGCCGCGGCGCCCGGGTTCGCGTGTCGGGGGGAACGCGAGGGGCGAGCGCGGGGCGAGCGAGCCGAGAGAGCGCATGTCTCGGCCCCGCCGGCAGCCGCCAGAAGCGCCACCACCATCTTTTGCATGTGCAGCCTTCGCGGCCGGACGGACAGCCTCGCCCGCGCTATGGAGACTGCGGGAAAAGCCTGGCGGCTCGCGAGGGGCTGCTGAAGGAGAGGGTCAGGAGCGGGACGCACCCAGACCTCTCCCCCCTACTCCCCCCCTTTTTTTCCTTTTTTTTTTTTTTTTTCTTTTTTCATTTTGGTTTTGTTGTTTTCAATTTTAGCGCCATCGTCTTCAATGCCTCTCTGAACAGCCCCGAGGAAGTGAGAGAAAGAGAGAGCGCGCGCCGGGGAGAGGAGATAAGAAGATGAGGATTATTTGCAGACAGATTGTCTTGTTGTTTTCTGGATTTTGGGGACTCGCCATGGGAGCCTTTCCGAGCAGCGTGCAGATAGGTAAGCCTGCCCCGACGGGGCGCGCCCGGGCGCCCGGACCGCGGAGTGAGTTCGGCGAGTTGCTGAGGAGCAATTCAGGGGCCCCTTCGGCAGCCCCCTTCCCCGCGGCTCTCTGTTCTCCCGTCCACACGCGCGCGCGCTCACACGCACACTCACACACGCGCACACGACTGCCTCTTGGGTGCGGGTTCGACGGGCAGACCCACGGAACTGCCCCCTCCCGTCCTCAGCACGCACTCCCCGTGTCCACCTTCGGTTCAAGTCGCTTAAGTAGGGTTGGGAGAAGTTGGAAAGAAGCCTCCGTGGGGTTTGATTGCATTTTATGGGATATTTCTTTTCATCTGTTTCTCTAGAGCATGAAGGAATGCCGAGTTTGTTATTTTTTTTTAAAAAAAAAATACACTTCTTCCCCAGGCCGGACACCACATCTTTCTCCCTGTTAGAGAAAGATACTCCTTGGGCAAAAACACACACCCACACACACGAAAACAACGCGTTCCCACCTGCACCCCCCGCCTTTGCTCCCTGCGGGTTAACCGATTCCAAAGTTAGATGCCTTTCCCGGAACCTGCTCTCGGTTTATTTTGCTCCCCCCCCCCCCCCGAATCTTTTGTCCTCGCTGCTGCATCGCGACTCCGACTCGGTCCGGGAGCTCCGGGTCTCTGGCTTTTCCTGGCAGCCCCGGTCCCTGCCTGCCCGGGACGCGGCCCCGGGGTTCCCGCGACGCGGGGCCTCGGCCCTGCCTCGGGGCTCGGCGCGCGGCTGGCGGGGCTCAGCCCGCCCGCTGCAGGACAACTAAGTTCTCGGCTCCGGCCCGATTTCCCTCTCCCCTGCGCGCCGCCACCCCCCGTATTTTAATGCAAACCCGCTTTTCCGTTCCCCGTGCGCGCCCCTTCCCGAGAAATGCCCCGAGCTGGAGCTGGCCGGGGAGGCGGCGAGCGGGGGTCTCGGGGCGGGCGACGGAGGCACGGGGCGCACGGCCCAGGTCTCACGGGTCCTCGGGGTCGAGGCGGCTGGGACGCCGAGAGGCTGAGCCCTCCCAAGCGCTGAAGCCCCGAGCCTGCACCTTAGGGACAAAGGCCAGCCTCCCGGGAGGCGGCAGGGGCACCTCCTAGATTGTCTGCGCCGGCGGATGGCGGGGATCTGACTGCGCCTGGGGTGGGACTGACATTGGCCGGAGGAAGCGCTGAACGTGCTCTCCCTGTCGTTCCTAATAGGTGGCCTCTTCATCCGAAACACAGATCAGGAATACACTGCTTTTCGGTTAGCGATTTTTCTTCATAACACCAGCCCCAATGCGTCGGAAGCGCCTTTCAATTTGGTACCTCATGTGGACAACATTGAGACGGCCAACAGTTTTGCTGTAACAAATGCTTGTAAGTAAAACATAAACTGTGGATAAATTACAAGAGAATTAAAATGAGGCAGTAGGGTGCCTTTCCTCTTTATTATTAGTATTTCATATTTTGGAAAGAAATTCAAGCTTCCCACATATAGGCTGGTTTCAGAGCAAATCAGTTAAAAACAAGATTTAGTCCTGAGATATTCAGATGGCCTTCCTCCCTCCCTTCTTTCCTTCCTTCCTCCCTCCCTTCTTTCCTTCCTTCCTTCCTCCCCTTTCCTCTTTTTGTTTCTTGTCTGGATAATTCGAGTTGATTTCCTCTTTAACATGTCAGTGTTATTTCTATCGCCTGAATGTCAAGCCAGTGAAAATCGTCCTCAGTGTAGTGTGGATTCTGCTCCTTTGGTTTTCTTGTTTGCTTTTCTCTGGAGTAAGCCTGTGCCTGGCTGTTGAAGTAGACACATGCTCCCTTACCCGATGGAAGCAATGGAAGGCTTGCTGAGGGTGGGAGAGAGGGAAGCCTGGCCTGCAGGATCTGTATTCTAGGCAGGTGGCTGACGCTGCACTCGACCTGGTGATGTCACTTAAGGCTGCCCCGCTCTTATGTTCTGGGTTGTAAATGTCTCTTACTATGTCACGTAATGCATGTATCCTGTGGATATAACTCCGTAAATCCTTACCTTGGTGCCAAATCGTGTTAGCCTCCAACCCACATGAATTCACAAATCAACGCAGCTGGACCACACAATGAAACTTTAAGGGGTGACCTCACCCCATGCTATAATGAAACAGCTGTACAGTGCTCCCCTACCAAAATACTGTATAACTTAATGCAAATAGAAATACAATCAACTGTGGGTTAATTGAAAACTCTCTAAAATATGATCAGTCCATAGAGCATTTATGTTGCATTTTCACTTTTGAAGGAAATACATGTTTCAAATATCTCCTCGGCTTCACATGCTAATTTACTACTGCTCAAAATGCATTTATTAAGTTAATGGTTATAGATTATGTAAGACATTTGGGAATAGTTTCTACATGAATTTTGCACAAGAGGAATAAAATGCTCAGTCTGATTGTAGAGTATTTTTATTATAGTAAGTTCAGTATAATTTAATTTTAAAAGCTCTCTCTGTACAAAAAAGTGTACTGACTAATTGAAATTGAAAACAGTTTTTAAATGTTTGGAGGATTTCTGGTTCATTAATTTATTTTAAATCATATCTATTTGCCATTAATGCATCTAACTTATGATCAATTTTCTTTTTTAACTTTTGGCATCTAGCTGTTACTTTATTTTAGAAGTTGGTTTCATAAGGAGGTCAAAGCACTTGGCATTTTTGTAAACTGACACATATATTATTTTGCAGGAATGCTATAGTTCCTATGAACGCTGGTTAATTAAAAATATCATTTGGCCTTTAGTGATATAATCAATATTACATTATAACAGGAGGGAGTTATTTTCAAGCATAAATGCACATAAATTAGATCTAGGTTTGTGGATACTTATTTTTGCAACTAGTATAACTTACTAGTTTTGTGTTCCAAGTTTTGAAAGGATGTCAACCTTTCAAGTAGTTCTAGGTATAAAGCATTCTCCTTTGTATATAAATATTAAATGTTTATTTAAACATTTTTCTTATGTCTCTCCTGAAATTCTATGAACAAAAAATTACTAACTGTAAAAATAATTTATGGGCCAAATATATGTGAAGGTACTTTGTCAACAGTAAATTACTAATTAAATATCAATTTTTGTTACTAAATTTTGAAAGACTTTCTTAAAAGTGTCAGATATGTTCATTTTATTTTGTTTCACCTTTACAAATTTAGCTTTTAAATATTGTAGGGTTTGCATTATGACTTTCAGCTATATAAATAATAAAGAACTAGTCTCTTCTTCCTCATCACTTATTAATCTCATTCAGGATAATTTTCATTAATACTATTCTATTTCTGTAATGAAAATAATATATAAAATGAAATCTTACTAATAAAGTACCTATACACATGAGAAATTGTTAGGAAGCAGCACACAGAATGAAAAAGTTATAAAATATAGATAATATGCTATTTTTTCACATTTAAGATTGAGAAAATTGAAACTAAGTAAACTTTAAATGTGCTTATTTTGAATCCAAGTGTAACACAATGTTAGTGATAGCATATTTTTCCATAATTAATTGATTTTGTGTACATATTTAAAATACATATATATATTTAAAAACATAAATTTTAAACATAGACAAAAAACATTTTCTAGTGAAGAAAAGGGATTTGGGGGGAGAAATGAGCATGCTGAATGTCCATAAGGCAAACCTCAGCTGAATTTGGGGAAAATCAATTATCAGACAGCATGGATCAGGTGACTGTGTTTGTTGAATGGACTGACCAAGAGCATATACAGCGTGATTTTCCAGTCTAATTAATGGTGAAACATAAGCAGTAAGTATGAGGCGACCTTATATATCAAGCTTTATTCCTTTGGGTACAAAGGGCTAAAAATAATATTCTGGGAGATTAACATGGAAATTACTCCTCACAGTGATGCAAACTGGATTTTAATTTTTTTTAATGTTAGGTTAAATATAAAGATATAATATGTGACTGGCTAGGTTTTTTTGAATTGTGGTTTTCCTGCAGTGGATTCTTGTAAAACTGCAGAATTAGTCTGTCTTTGAGTAAAGACCATTAAAGAGGATGAGTTTATTTTATGGAATTATAATCAAACCCTTAAAACAGATTAAAGAATTAAAATTATTGGTCTTTTATTGGACAGATATAATTTAATGCCGGCTCTTCTGCCTTAAAATTAATTTAGCTCTTTAAGATTACTTTGTACCATTGAAACATTCTCTGTAAAGAGTTTACATACTGTTCAAGTTTAAACCCACTTAACTCAAATTTACCACTTTTGGTATAAATTCCAAGTTTTTGAAGGAAGAAAAATAATTTTAGTTTATAGTTTTTGTTGTTTTTTTTAACAATATTTGTGTAAGATTCAATTAAAATATTGTTTTCCTTTTTTAACTAGTCACATTTTTGGAAAGTCACACTTTGTTCAATGTAAAACTCAAATGATAGGAAATACAGATAATATAAAATTATGACCTATTTTAATAACAAAAAAGTAGGTGTCATATATAGCCCAATTGTTAAAATTACAAAATGTAATTAAAGGCATACATTTCTTTGCTGTCTTCTATCCAAAGTATGGGGAATAGAAAAGTGGATATTTCAAAAATAAATTCAATATGGTCAATGTTCTTTAATAAAATATACACTTGACCCAAAATATCTATCTTTGTAAGCAGACATGCTAGTTCAGTTGGATATGTCGCTTATGAAATATTTGAGACAGCCTGAAAGCAGGCCGTTTTCTTATATTTTTCCAGTAGTTAATGAATACAGACCTTTTTTGGAGGATGATATATATTAAATTTGACTAGAAGTAAAAACCAAAGTACTAAAGTAGTCTGTCACCAAGTTTTCTAAAGGATAAAAATATTAGAGATTTTGAAATTATTAGTTTAATACAGTTACATTAGAAATCTGTAAAAGAATCAGCCCTTTAAAAAGGCAGTGGCTTTACAATATAAATTACAAATATTCAGTTTCTGAAAGGACTCTTCCAAATTTCAAAGGAGAAATAGGAAATAATAACAAAACAGGTCAATTGCTCATGTATTGTCACTTTGGTGAAATAATAAAAGAACTTTATGGAATGTTTTCAGTATTATTAACTTGAATAGAAAGGACTAAATGATTAGTAACTTTGTGTGGGAGGGTTAATGATGTATTTTTCTTTCCTTTTCCGTAAATAATCTGTCGATTCCGTGGTTTAAAAGATCATGGGTTGAAAAGTTGTCACAGTCAC
Source organism: Miniopterus schreibersii (assembly GCF_964146895.1). Taxonomy (NCBI): domain Eukaryota; kingdom Metazoa; phylum Chordata; class Mammalia; order Chiroptera; family Miniopteridae; genus Miniopterus; species Miniopterus schreibersii. Next base: position 13,736,270 of record NC_138112.1, on the reverse strand, counting down.
AAATAGACTGGAGACTGGATATTATACCCTCCTAATGATGAAAAGTTGTTCTTTTTAAAGTTAAATATTAGTTCTGTTTGTGGTCGGTTTACTTGTCAACTCTAAGTATCCAAGAGGACTGCTACTTGTAAAAGTAGGTTGGTTGTAAAATAGACTTGTTTAGTTAATCTAAATACATTGAAAATGTCACACTGTATTTGTAGGCCCTGCAGACTTTCCCACTTACATACTAGGTACTTAACAAAACCTCCTTGAATATAATGGTACTAAATACTAATATAACCTTTTGGCTTTGATTCAGAAACTTTTAAACATTGTACATATTTCTCTTCAGAGATATGAAGCCATATAAAGACATCCTAAGAGTTTACCTGGCTGATACAATAATCTTGAACATGCTAAAAATAAAATTCTGATGGCTTCACCTACAAAGTTGTTAGTAGAGATATGTTAGAATTAAATACTCTTTGGCTTTTTATTATTTTTAGGAAAATAATCGATGTGGCTCTTCTGTGACTCTCATTAGGTTTCCTTATTTTGAATTGATAGCAAGATTTTGTTGATTTGAAATAATTCTTTAGCTTTATAATATTCTTTCTCTGTCCTCTTAATTTTCCATTGTGAGATTGATGACGAAGATGAGTCATATACCTATGGTTTGTTCCTTTCTAAAATGGTAGGATGATGTATAATTCGCGTTGATATATTTCAGTATTGTCACAGGATTAAATCTTCATAAAATTATTAGGAAAACTCCTTAAATATTTTTCTTTAATCTGGATTTTTCCAAGTGATGTTCATTTCCCAAAGAGGAAAATTTTTACTTTCTGGTATTTGGAAAAAATGTATATATCTTATTTATAGAATCTTACTATTGTTCAGGAGTTTAAAATGAAGGATAAATACACCTTACCTTTTATGAGAAAATATAGTTTTTAAATGCTTTCATATACATGATGTTATTTCACCTCAAACTAGTCTTGCAGTAGGACAATCTGAGCAGAGAGTCATTATTTTATAGTGCAGCCAGCTTTGGTTCAGGAGTCATTTAACATGCCCAGGACTCTATGGCTAATAAGATGCAGAATTAGAGTTCGAACCCAGATCTTCTATCTACTGTCCTAGTGCTTTTAGCAGTAAGCCAGTGTGTGAAAAATACATCTATATTGAAATTACCTGAATTGAGAAAGAAAAAACCAGAATTGTCATTTATCTTTTGTTTCTAATTTAATTGCAACATTTTGAAGAAAACAGAACAAGACATTTCTGGGCAACTTATTCATTAATCATATGACACTGAGTGAAATAGCAAGGACTGAAGTCATATTACGTAATGAATTCATCCATTCATTCACTAGATTAGATAACCAATGTATCCATTCATCATTAAACACATTTATTAAGGGCAACTGCATTTAAGACTCTATTCTCAAAATGAGAATCCAAAAACTTATGAGAATAGTTGTTGCCCTTACGAGCTGGTAGTCCAGTGGGAAAAATAGAAAAGCCAATTATTAAAAGTACAATAAGATAGAGTGCTATGACCGAGACACAGTGCTATGACAAAGATGAACACCGGAAGGATACCACCAAACTTGGCGTGGCTTCTTAGGAGAGATGTCACCTGATCTGGTGTTAAGGCTCTTCAATTTCAAAGAGAGGGTAGAAGGAAGGGATGCCTGCGCAAAAGAGGAACATATGACAAGGCACCCAGGGGTGGGAGAGCAAGGTGTGTTTGAACCACTGAAAAAGATTTATCTGGTTGCGGTATTGAATGTGAGAAGGAGAGATGTGCTAAGGGGTGAAGCTCTGCACATACACAAAGGGTCTTATAGCTGCTGTAATGAGACTCTTCTGAATAAAAAAAAGAGAGACCCATAAGTAACTTAAACACTCAGTGACATGATCAGATTTATATTATACAAAGAAGAGGCTGGTTGCAAGAGGGAGAATGAATTGAAAGGGGGGAAAAACAGGAAGAAAAAGAGCAATTAGTTGAGTCTTGAAGCAATACAATTTAGGGTGATAGACACTTAAATAAAAGCAGAAACACTGAGGAGAGAGAAAAGCATGTGGATCCAAGAATGCAGAACTGTTGGCAGAACGTAGGGATGGACTGGATGTCTGTGTGGGAGGGTGGAGAAGTGTGGTAAGACAAAAGACGATTTCTTTGATTTCTCACCTGGAGAAATCCAAGTGATATTGTTAGTGATATCGTTAACTAGGAAGGGACACACAGGAGAAGGAACAGATCTGAGTGGGGAAGTGACTTTAGTGTGGATGCGCTGATTTTGAGATGAGACATCCCAGTGGAGATAAGCAGCAGAGAGCTGGACGTGTGTATCTGGAGCTCTGGGGCTCCGTTTGAACTGAAGGCAGACATGTGGTGGTGGTTGAAGCCATGAACCTGGTGAGATCAGAGAGCAAGAGCTGTGAAAAGACTGCTGAGGACAAGATCCCAGGAACTACTATAACTTGAGAGGCGGAGAGAGGAATGGAGGCTAAAGGAAAATGGGTCAGAGAGTTCAGAGGAAAATCGGGCAAGAATAATTTCACAGGAGCCAAGAGGTGGGGAGAATTTCACATTAGTAATGATCAACCTTACATAGGCTACAAATTTGAAAAAATGAATTTGCAAGGATAATTGTAGCATCGTTAACATCAATCATTTCTCCATATATATATATATTTATTGATATCAGAGAGAGGAAGGAGAGGGAGAGAGAGAGAAACATCAATGATGAGAGAGTCATTGATTGGCTGCCTCCTGCAGGCCCCCTACTGGAGATCCAGCCCAAAACCCTGGGCATGTGCCCTGACAGGAGATGGAGCCATGACCTCCTGATTCATAGGTCTACACTCAACTACTGAGCCATGCCAGCCGGGCTTCTCTCTCTTATTTTTAGTGTTCTTTTGTATTTTGACTAGGGGTAAAAAAGCAGTATTTATGAACCCCACATAGATTCTGTTAATACTGCTTTCTTGTATAATTAGCCTAGAATATTCTTGTCTTTTATTTAGAGGTAGGAAGAAGGAGTATTTTCTGAATTTTTGAACCAGATGGTCTTGAATTTACAACCTGATAGTGGGTAAGTCACTTAATATTATTGAACCTCAGTTTCTCCATCTGTTAACCCAGGGAAATAGTGCCTACCCCACATGAAGTTTATGAATATTAGAAAAGTGTTTGGAAAGTATTCAGCATACAGTTAAAACTCATATAAATTCAGTTGTGTTATATTTTCTGTGTCATACGGAGTGTTTATTTCTGAGTCGGTCTTAACATTTCAAGAGTTATTTTTATTTTCTGCATATGTTTTTAAAAGGCAATTTATGTTTTAAATAAATACATTTTGTTATTATTTCATAGGAACTTTCTTGACCTCCCACTGAGTTTTTAATTTTAATTTATGTACACAAGTCTAAATTCATATTTGTTAAAATTTTTTCTAAGCCCTGAGAGAGGATAACTCTAGCTGGGATTTTTGGCCATTCAGAGAAAAGATTGGTTCATGGATAAAGAGTTTGGCGAGTTCTATGTATTCCACATAAGCTCCTTCTATTATTATCACAAATTACCTTTTCCCTGACCATCACCACTCCTGGAACACTGTGTTCTTGAAGGTCGTCAGTGACGTAAAAATTAGGAAATCCAGTGGTTGTTCCTGAGTCCTTATTGTCTTTGAATAGTTTGCAGGATTTGACATTGCTAACAAATCCCTGTTCTCTGAAACTTATTTCTTCTTCGATAATAATAATAATATTAATAAGAACTACTAAAATGGGGTACTAGCTATGTGCCAAAGGTATGTGGCATTACCTCAATTCTTGCACAACTCTTAGAATCAGATATTATTACTACTATCATTTTATATGTGGAAAAAGTGAAGATTTGTAGATAAGAATATTTGCCTAATCATAGAGTACCCAGGGCATCCGATCCTAAAGTCAGGATTGTCTGCATTCCTGCTGCAGAATTTCGATTTGTACAGGATCCACGAGATACCCATCGCTTGTTGTGACAGCAGCTAGATAACTCCTAACCTAAACAAAAAGATATTTTTCTCAAAGCTACCTCTTTACTATAACAACTTTCCCGTATGTATGCATGTATAGCATTTGACATTGGATATCGATTCTTCTCTATGATTTGTAGTGCAGCACAGAAATTTGAGAATTCTAAAGAGTGACACCCGCATCACTTTATATTGTCAAATTCCTGTCATAAATACCACCCTGTGGAAAAATAACTAAATGACTCCTTTAAATGTTCTGCACACAACAGTGGATAGTACATTAGTTGGCCAACCCATGTATGTTATAGGAATATTATTTGATTTCAGGATCACTGTAGCTATTCCTAACAAATTTTCCAAAGTATTTTACCTGGAGATTTGTTTGGCTCTCAGGCATTCTCTTTCACAGGTTGTTGAATTCCAAATAAACCTAGTGAAGACCACCTTAAAGAGCATCACCTTATGTCAAATGGCTCCAGTCTTTATAGTGTCATCACTTGCCTCCATCTTCATAAAACTAGTGGTGCCATCAATTAAAAGTTTAATGTTATATTAGAAACAAAGTGGAAAAAATTGAGATTTACTATTTTCTGTATAAAGCCACAAATTTTCTCCAGATACAGCAAAAATTACACCATAAACTATAATCAGTGTTTGCTGACTTTTGCTGCTTAATGTCTATTCCAAAATGAGCAGTTCTTATCGGTAACTTTAAATATTTTATGCACTGTGTTCTTTCCATTTTTCATATTTTTGTCTTTTACTAAAACTAACATATACTTGTGAAATTTCAAATAATTCAGAAATCTGAACAAATCAGAATATTCTGTAATCCCACATTTTAGAGACAATCACAGTCAACGGTGGTCGGTAGATCTTTCCAGACTTCTTTATTTTTTATCTGTATAGACCTACAAAGAGAGGTGAAGAGTACTATAAACATCAGATACTAATATATACTGAGAAATAAAAGTATTTAATAAAACTAATATTTACTCATTACCTGTATTTTATTTTGTGTTATTTATCGTAAAAAGTTTTCTGTTGGTGTATAAGAGCTATCTTATTTCCTTTTACTGCTACGTCATATGTCACTGTGCAAAGTACTATGATAAATACGCTCAGTGCCCTCTTGATCATTTAGGTAGTTTCTACATTTAGGTGGTTTCTACATTTTTGATATTACAAACAAATAACAGTAAAACCGTTTGTGTACTTGTGTAAATATTACTGTAGAATTAATTCCTGGAAACAAAATTACTGTATCAAATAATGCAGACTTTTGCTATTAGTAGATATTGTCAGTTTCTTCTCAAAAGCAAAATGATATTTAAATTCACAACTACCAGGATGTGAGAATAATTGTTTTCCTATGACCTGCCAACACTTAGGCATTATCAGTCCCTGGAATCTTCACTTGTCCTGATGGGTGAAAATGACATCTAATTGCTGCTTTAATTTGCATATTTTTGATTAATAGTGAGGCTAAGAATATTTCTCTATATTTATGACCTGTGTACTTCCTTTCCTTTTCTGTGAACTGTAATTTCTTTCCCTTTACCAATGTTTTCTTCTTTATTGGAGGAATATTTTATATGCTATAAAAATTAACCCTTTGCTATCTATGTTTCAAACTATTTCCCCTCATTGGCTTTGGCTTTTAGCTTTATGTATTGTCTTTTGCTATCATGATGCTTTAAATTTTGATGTAGTCAAATCTGTGAGTCATTTTCTTTATGTGTTTTGGTTTTTGGGTTATGCTTATAAAGGTATCCCTATTCTTAAAACTATAAAAAATATTATCCCACATTTTAAATACCTTTATGACTTTTAATTTTATATTTGTAACACTACTTCTTTTGGAATTCATTTTCTTATGTGTGTTAGGAATTCATCTTGTGTGTGTGTGTGTGTGTGTGTGTGTGTGTGTGTGTTTGCACTATTTACTTGAATGAGCTACCCTTTTACAAGTGCTTTGAACAGATACATGTGTAGGAAAGTCCTGCCCTTTCTTGACTGAAGTTGATCTTGGGCAGAAATTCTTCATTTTGGCTCTTCCAAAGTTCTCTTATCTGCTGTTCTCCGCCTACCCTTTCCTGACAGTCCCTAGTGCTTATGCTACTAGTTTTTACATTTTTATAATCTCTTCCTTGTTCTTTCTAGTACTTCCTAGATTTTTTTATGAGTGTCACTCACTGTCTGATCTACTCCTCTGCCTTCTATCACAGATTTTCACTGTTATTGTTTTCTACCTCACCCTTCTAGTCCAAGTCAATAGTACTTTTCTAATAACTTAATAATTAATTTCCTGCTTCTACTTATTACCTCTCTCCATCCGCTTTCCACAACTGAAGCTTTCGGCCTCCCTCTGAATTTATAAATCAGAGACTATCTCTTCCTTGCTTACAACCCTTCAGTGGCTTTTTATTCTTTAACATGGTCCTTCATGGTGTGACCCTGGCCTACCTCTGCCTTGTTCACCATGTTGGAGCCTGCAGGGTCTTTTTTTGGTTCCTAAATATGCTTAACCCTTTCTTTCCTCCATGCCTTTGTACTTGACCTTCCCTTTCATTGGATTCCTCCAACCCAGTTATTTGCTTGACTAGCTTTTTCTGAACCTTCAAGACTCAAGTCAAAGTCATCCCCTCAGAGAAGCTTTTCTAGCCAGTCTCTCTAGAATAAGTCCTTCCACCCCCAAGCTCCTGTTTCTTTACCAACCCTGTGATCACCTATTCTTTTCTGTATTCTATTTATTTATCATCTGTATGCCCCACTGGAATATAAACTCCCAGAACCTAGAGCATTATTTGCCTTGTTAAACCATATATCCCCCTAATCTCACAAAATGCCTAGTACAAAGTAAGAATCGGTAACTATCTTTGAATAAATGAACTAGCAATATATGCTGAGTTTTCTCTTCACTAGTCTTTGGGGCATCCTTCGAACAATTGAGACCTTTCATGCGTTATCTTAGAGAAAACTGAGGAGAGGCTATGAAGGCAATGAGGTAGTATATCCAAAATAAATGTTATGTACTTTTCTGATCTCAAGCATGTTGGTTTTTGTTTTGTTTGTTGTTGTGTGTTTTTTTTTTCATTTTTCTCTTTAGATTCAACTTAAAGGATGGTCTGGGTAAGGAAGAAAATAAGTCCTATAAGGAGGAAGGCGGGACTGTTAATGCAAATTGCCCTGCATTTTCTTGGCCAGACTGGTCTTTGATAAATTTAAATCTGGTAGAGGAGAATTTCTAGGTGCTTATAACATGTAGTGTCTGTGGACAAAAAATAACTATGAAATGCTGATGCAATCCAGTTTTAAAATAGGAAAACGCTTATTTGGGAAGCCCAGGTGAATTGGTGAGCACATTCAGGAAAATCCCCTATGTTCAGACATTGTTTTCTTAGCACTTCTTAAAGTTCAAGCAACTAGAAGAACTTTGATAAAGGGAGATTGGAGTCAAATGTATGGTGTTATTCCTGTCAGTTCTTGATGATCTACATTGCACATTTTTGTGTGTGAAATTTGCTAGGTTTTAGAACCACTTATCCCTCCCTCTTTTGCAGTTAGTTTATACATGGTTAAATTACTTAATTTCAACTAAATATACAGTCTTACCTAGGCAAGTGTGCAACGCATTTACCACTTCTTTGCTCCAAATATTTAAAATCAAGAGCGGGCCTGGCCAGAATAGCTCTGTTGGGGGACAGTTAGACTGAAGATCTGTAGGTCCCTGGTTCCATCCTGGTTTTTGGCAGGGTGGTTTCTCATTTTTAAGCTCTGGCTGGGTAACTCAGTCAGAGCAGCATCCCTGTATTTCAAGGTTGCAGGTTCAATCCCCAGTCAGGGCACATACAAGAAGCAACCAATGCATGCATAAATAATTGGAACAACAAATCTCTCTCTCTAAAATCAATAAATAAAAATTTTACAAAAATCAAGAGAAATATTTTATTTTTTCCTGAAAAATATGCATGCTTTTTCTTTCTTTTTAATGGAAAATTTGTAAATCAAAATGTTTCCCTATTTGTTCTGATAGCCAGTGAACTCAATTCCATATTTGCTATTCAGTAACAAATGACACCTTATTTTAAACATTTTACTTTGCTTTCATCCCCTTGATTTTTCTAAAATAATATATAATATAAATATACATGATATGAATATTATGTTTTACATAAATGTACCTTATAAGACCGTGCATGTCATTTTAGGAAAGAAGCACAAAGTACACTGACTATAAATAAAAAGTCAGGATGACGTGTCATTTGACACAGATGTTGGTCAGCTTTTGCTTGAATAGTCAGATTTCTTGTTTGGTACTTCCCATATTTTATATATGTCTTGGAAGGTGATAGATAGATGACAGATAATAGATAATTTGTCAACTCCTTTAGACTGTGAGTTACTTGAGGATACAGATGATACCTTACTAGTGCTTCTACTCGGAGGGCCTGTCACAGTGCCTGGAACATTTTTGTTCTATACTCAATATTTGTTTGCTGAGTGACTGAGGGAAAGGAGAGAAGAAACCCATTTTTCTTGGTTGTGTATTTATGACAGCTAATTCTTAGCCAGAACTGAGTAACACAACACAAACCTAGTTTATTTTTTATAAGACTAAAACGCTGCACATTTTGAAAAGGTATCAGATGTCCCCTTTGCACATTTCCAAGTTAAATAGCATTCTTTTTTTTTTATTGTTGACAGTATTACAGATGTCTCCTATTTTCTTCCTTTTTGTCTCCCTCCACCCACCACCCACCTCACCTCGGGGGTTCCCCATTCTATTGTCTGTGTTCATGGGTTATGCATGTATGTGTGTATGTTCTTTGGTTAATCTCTTCCTGCCCGCCCCCCACCCCCAGGATCTGTTATTCTGTTCCATGCATCCATACCTCTGGACTCATTTTGTTCAGCAGTTTATGTTATTAGATTCCACATATAAGTGAGATCATGTGATATTTGCTTTTTCTGACTGACTTATTTCCCTTAGCATAATATTCCCAGGTCCATCCATACTGTTTCAAAAGGTAAGATATCTTTCTTTTTTATAGCCACATAGTACTCCATGGTGTAAATGTCCCACAGCTTTTTTATCCACTCACCTACTGATGGGCACTTGGGCTGCTTACAGATCTTGGCTATTGTTAATAACTCTGCTGTGAACACAGGGGTTCATAAGTTCTTTCTGATTAGTGTTTCAGGCTTCTTAGGATATATTCCTAAGAAGTGGGATTGCTGGGTCAAATGGCAGCTCCATTTTTAATTTTTTGAGGAACCTCCATACTGTTTTCGATAGTGGCTGCACCAGTCTGCACTCCCACCAGCAGTGCACTAGGTTCCCCTTTCTCCACACCCTCGCCAGCATTTGTCATTTGATGATTTGTTGATGGTGGACATTCTGACAGGTGTGAGGTGATACCTCATTGTAGTTTTAATTTGCATCTCTCTGATGATTAGTGACTTTGAGAATTTTTTCATGTCTTTTGGCCATCTGTATGTCCTCTTTGGAGAAGTACCTATTCAGGTCCTTTGCCCATTTTTTAACTGGATCGTTTTTCTGGTGTTGAGTTATATGAGTTCTTCGTATGTTTTGGAAATTAACCCCTTATCAGATGTATCATTGGCAAATATATTCTCCCATACAGTAGGTTCCCTTTTCATTTTGTTGATGGTTTCTTTTGCTGTGCAGAAGCTTTTTAATTTTGATGTAGTCCCATTTGTTTATTTTTTCCTTTGTTCCCTTGCCCTAGGCAATGAATTGGTGAAAATATTGCTATGTGAGATGTCTGAGATTTTCCTGCATATGTTTTCTTCAAGGATTTTTATGGTTTCATGACTTCATTTCTTTATGCAACAGAGTTTCTAAAACTTTTAACATCCAAGTTCTGGCATTCTAAATGTCCTCTGGATTTATCATAATTCCTTTAAAATATATAGACCTGAATTAACCCCATATTCCTGTCATGATCTGTCCAAAATTAAAATTTACATTTTGACAGTCAAAATCATGACCTGACATGATCTGCCCAGGTGAGAACATTAGTTCCAATTATTTAAGCATTATATACATAAAGTATAGGTCAAGATTATTTAGGTTTTAATTAGTTAGTTACATCACTCTGTTTGTTCATGTTAAGCTCCTAGTCACTTAAAACTTAACACTCTGTTCGTTTTTCCACATGAATTGCCACAAGTCAATCTCTCCATAGAGCTCATGGACCATTTTTAAAAATTTAAAATGAAAGATTTTACACGTGCACTCTTAAATTTCTACTTGTTCAGAGACATCAAGATTATCTTAGTTCACTTAGTTATAAACTATTTAAATTCTAAGTGACTCTTTACTACATGATTATCCATATTGATGATTAAAATTAAGAACAGGATGTGATACAGGTTAAATATAGTATGATACCAGGTCATGAACCTATACTTTTTATGTATGTGTGGCCAGTTAAATGTGTATTCTCCTAAAATAATTTATTTGATCAAATTTTTCCATATTGTCCATATATATTTTCATTTCATGGCAATTTTACTGTTTTTAACATTAAAATAAATTCAAGGGCCAGCAAATCTTGAAAAAATATCTCCTGCAACTATACCGGATAAAGGATAGCACATGCATCTGCAAACACACAACACACACACACAGACACACATCAGTGAGATGGAAAAGAGTCGACAAAAGACATATAACTGATACTTCACACTGGAATAAATAAATCTAGTAAACAAAATATAAAATGCATTTAACTAATCAGAGAAAAACAAATTAAAATGAGATCTACAGTTTTACATAAGAAATTAGCTAGTGTTGGTGGTAAAGATAATGTTAAATCATTCAAGGGCAGGAATTAAAATTGATACAATGCTTTTGAAAATCAATTTGTCATGATGTATCAAAAAACATTAAAAACTGAATAACATGGATTCATAAATCTAGAAAAATTTCTCGTTAAGAAAATGCTCATTAAAGCATTACTTAGTAATATTTAGTTGTGGAGTTGTTAAATTAATTGAAGTCCAGCCCGACCGTTTAAGAAAGAATGTCAGTCATGAGAGTCCTCTAGCTGACTTATGCCAACAGTTCTAAGTTTAAAAATATTTCTTTGTATATAAAGACTCTTTGTATTTTCTTCTTCATATTCTCTTGTTTTCTTTTTCTTTTAACAGAAGAGCCAGTGCCATAATAGGGGGGAAAAAGTGTCTATTAAAATGTAAAAACAAAAAAATGTCCTCAAAATGTTATCATGATTTACAGAGTTGATAGAGCTAGTTGAAAGATGTTTAGGAAACATCAGTGTTTGTAGGAGCTTGGATCTTCCACACTGGCCCTGCTCATAGGCAGGTAGATAGGTACATTGTTCTGGAAGTAGTGCACCTCAAGGCTTTGTGTCGATATTTGGAAATTCCAGTTGATGAACGATACGGGGAATCACTGTTGTCGGGTTTGCCCCAGCTTCTTCATTCCTTCCCCTCAGATTTGCAAATGTGATAATCCAGTTGGGCCTTCAAAGATGCATGAAGTTTTGCCATGCTGTAAAAAGAGATAAAGAATATTCCAGGCAGACAAAAGAGCATCACAGGGAAAACGTAACGGTGTATGGACAACTTTGGGGGTCAATAGTACAGCAGGGACATGGGGACAGGGGTGGGTCTTAGGGGTGTGTAGACTGGAAGATTGGGGGAGGGGAAATGGAGCTGCAGAGGGAGGGAGGGAGGGGCCTTGCAAATGGCCTGGTGAGCTAGGATAAGGGTTTTGTTTTTTATTCTGGGCCAAAAGACAAGAAACATTTTAAGCAGTTTATAGCATAATTATGTTTGTGTTTTAGAAAGATTCTAGCACCGCCGTTCATCATTCATACATATAGCAAACTGTGGTTCCTTTCCCATACCAAATGCACTAAGAAACCATTTCCTAGATAAGAAACGCCATTTGCTACTTTAGTTGCTCTTTGTAGAACCCATTATTGTATGTAATTCAGCTCACTATTTTCCATTGAAATCGATTACTCCCAGCAAAAAATACTCAGTTTATCATCTCGGCCACATATCTTCAGACTGCAAACCAGGTCTTTTATTATAATAAGCAGGTGAGAAAATAGCTGGTATTGGTGGGAGAAAAAAATAAATAAGCATGCGTCTTTACAGTATGTGTAAAGGCGATTAAATTTCCTTACAGATTAGTATAGCTGCTGATAGAACACTGCACACTTTATTTGGAAATAAGTTTCAGACTATCTGTCCTTTTTTAAGTGATTGCTCTTGGTAGAAATTTATTGTTTAATTTAGTTGGCACAAATGAGCGTCTGTATTAAAATTGTGACTTCCCACAATCACACAATATTGAGTAGGAAGACTGGTTTCATAAAAGTGTGTTCAACAATTGTAAGACTTGCCCTACTGGTGTGGCTCAGTTGGTTGAGCACCCTCCGATGCACCAAGGTTCCCGTCAGGGCACATGCCTGGGTTGCAGACTCGATCCCCACTAGGGACGTGCAGGAGGCAGCCAAATGGATGTTTCTCTCTCTCCCTCTCCCTTCTTCTTTCTCTACAAAATCAATACAAGCATAAAAAACTGTAAAACTAGAATAATAATTAGTACTATTACTACCATATATGTTCATATATACATACAAATGAATACATAGATATGTACACACATACACACGCACATATACACAGACCTTACCAAAGGAAAAAGTACAGTGAAAAAATAGCATATATAATTTGCAAAGTATGGTTTTTCTTTGCTTTCAAAGTAATGAAGTTTGAACTTTTATGTACATGTTTTTTCTCAATACAACTTACAAATTTATTTATTTATTGAAAATAAAAATGGAGTATATATATATATATTAGAATAACTTGTAAGTAAATTTATATTTTGTTAGTTATGTAATATAGTATATACATTAGAATCCGTTATATACATATTTATTACATACATGCCTTTAGCATTGATTCTTGCTGTTTTCACAAAATTTAATAATGATTACATGTAATGAGAATAAGTGCTTGTGAAAATAATCCTCATTTTACAGAAGTGAAAAAAAATCACAGATTAGAAGCCAAGCATGAATATTTTATTGAGAGAGAACTCTTGCTGGAATGTTTTTATTTTCAAAATAATAATGTTTTCACCTCTCTTACCCTTTTACATTATTTGTTTTATTTTTAAGGGAAATTATTTATTTAATATAGTGATAGTAATACTCTCGTGCTTCTCAGTCATTATACTGCAGCCAATGTGCTTTCTATTTGGAAGAATAGTATGTACTTACTAAATCCCATGATTTAGAGACTTTTAACATATGAGAAATATATAAGATATAATGGTTAGTGAAGAAAAGATAAGTTGTCTTTGATTTTAATTTTATAAAACTATAATATATAAAAGAGATTGAAAAGACTATCTCAAAATGCTGGTAGTGATTATTTTTCTTTAGTGTTATACAGAATTATTATTTTACTTGACATATTTTTGCGGTTTTTTGTTTTGTTTTGTATAAAATCCTCACCCTGGGATATTTTTCCCATTGCTTTTCAGAGAGAGTGGAAGGGAGAGAGAGAGAGAGAGAGAGATTGAGAGAGAGAAACATTGATGTGAGAGAGACACATGGACTGGTTGCCTCCCACATGCACCCTGACCAGGGCCAGGGATCGAGCCTGCAACCAAGGTACGTGCCCTTGGCCAGAATCGAACCCAAGACCCTCCAGTCCTCGGGCCAATGCTGTAACCACTGAGACAAACCTGCTAGGGCTATTTCTGAGTTTTTTACATTTCCAGTAAGTGTATATTTATATTTTTTTGTTAACACTATCTAAAGGAAAGAAAATGTAGTAATTTTTTTTTATTGAATTTATCGGAATGATGTTGTTTAACAAAACCATACAGGTCAAGTGTACGCCTCAATAAAATATCATCTGCACACTGCATTGTGCGCCCATCACCCAGAGTAAGGTCTCTTTCCGTCCCCATTTATCCCCCCTTTCCCCAAGTCCACCTATCGCCGCCCCCCTTTCCCTCTGGCTATCACCACACGGTTGTCTCTGTGTGTGTTTTACATACACGCGCGCACACATATATTTTGCTTAATCCCTTCACCTTTTTTTCACGAAACCCTCCAACCCCACTCCCCTCAGACAGCTGTCAGTCTGTTCTATGTATCTATGCTTCTGTTTCTATTTTCAAAATGCAGCAATCTTATCACTAAGTATTGAGCTTGTCTTGCTCTGTTCAAGTGGGACAGATAATCTCAGGAGCTCTTTAGACATTTTAGCCAATATCAGGACTTGTTGTCAGAGTATCATGTCCACTTAGCAATTGTCATGTTTGATCTCTTTGCTTACACACTTTCATTATTTTGAAATTATAATATCAGCTTTAGTTAACTAAAAGTATTAAGTAATTATATTTACTTATCATAGCTCATTTAAAAGAGCCAAGAGAACGATTGGTGATGACAAGCATTTTTCATTGCCAATTGAAATATGTAACTTACCAATTACCAGGTCTGATCGCATATATTAATTTTAATTCAGTAGAAAGGATAGTAGCCCCAGGAGGGAGCTGATGGCTCTTGGATATCTGGTCACTTACTTTGGGTAGTCTGTTCTCACCACCTTAAGCTGGTTTAGGCTCTCCTTTGCTCTGATCTCATGCCACCTTGAACTTACCTGGCCACATTATATCATCACACATTCTTCTGGAATGTGAGCTCCAGGATGACTGGGTGGCATTGCATTTGTGAGCAAATCCCATGTGCTTGGCTCATGGCACAATCCCTGGCACATAACAGCAGTAAATAAATACCCGCTGAGTGTATGGATATAAGAATGGAGGAATGTGGAAATTGATGGTTAGATATTAGTGTTTTAAATAATATTCTGAGCATTCAGTTAAGGAATTGTTTCAGATTCTGTGTTAGTGACTGTTGCAACTATAAAAAATGAAAATTCTTTATAGACTCCTTCATATGAGTAGGTGACGGGTGAAAGATTGTAAATTATTACTCATTAAAACACATGCCTTCAGGGTTTAGAGGCTAAAAGTCTGGTAATGAACGAGAAGGGGCCATCCTACAAGTTGGCTTCCATCTTTCCTCTGAGTTCAAATATGTCAGGAGTTCAAATGTTTCACCTGAGTTATTGATACTGCCAGGACGCCAGCCCATGGATAAGCGCATCACAACTCTCCATTTAAAATTCTGACTCAAGCATCAACATTTCATCCTCACTTCTACCCCAACCTTGTTTTTCACACAACACCTAGACCCACTAAAATCCTTTCATGTCTATCCAGTTTCAAAGACAGTATTTATGTGTCTCATGTGCCAAGCAGTGTTCCACTTTGGGGACACAGGTCTCTTTGTTCCTAAGTAGCACACAATCTGGTGATGACGTCTGCAAATCTTAATGCCATGTGACAAATGCTATGATTACATTGGGGGAGGGGGAAACCACCCCTGCCTGTGTTAATGCATTTATAATGTACTTCAAAAGGCATTTTCTCTTTTCTGTGCACATAGGCCAGAAAGAGAGTTTGACTATCTCTTCTTTGGCCAAGATAATAGGCTAAATAAAAAGACTCTATATTACTCAGACTAATTTGATTAATGAAGTAAGATTGGATTGATTTACTAGACGCCAGAGCACTTAGATGCCAGAGTTTATATGGAAATAATAAAAACAAATCCTTTGTCAGTCCCCAATTAGATTCAACTGCTATAAATTGAACCACTCATATTGTCTCAGAGAAAATCAAATTACTTAACATTTCTATATTCCTTAAGCATCTGTGTGTTTCTTACAAAGTTATCCTGCCCTTATTAATACGCAGGTTTTTAAGTGTTCTGTTGTCATTTTAGTTAATTGAATGTTCATTTGGCAACCATCTTGCTTCCTTTACTGTTCCACACATTTTATTGAAAAAAATACTAGAGGTGCTGTTGGACCTTAAAAAGCTTATAATCTGCTAGAAGTAGCTTAATATGAAATACGAGAATAAGTGTTAAATTAGAAGGTACAGTGAATTGTAGAATAATCATCAAAGAATGAATATCAGACTTTATAAATATAATCCTTAATAAAGTAAAATTTAACCTTGTCATAAAAGGAAAGGAGATGAAAGGGAGAAGCCTAAAGAGACTTCACAGAGCAAGCACAAGATCTCACCTAGACAAGGATGTGGGCTGGAGCAGCAAGGTATCTCATTGGGTCTGAGAAGAGCTAGAGTGAGGGGGAGCCCATTAGAAATGCAGGACTGTGCAAGCCAAGAAAATAATTTGACATCAGGGAACATTTGAAGGATTAGGTAGGGGACTGGTGTTACGAAAAGTGTTACTCAAGGACCATTATCCTGGCATGTGTATGAAGGATAGAAAAGAAGACAGATGCAAGGACAGAAAATGAGCCCAACTAAAGCGGCGCCGCACTCACCTCTCATCATGACTCACTGTCTGGGTTCCTTTAGTCTACAAAACTGACTTCTCATTTTCTCAGAAGAATCTACTCCAGACACGCCTCTTTATTCACACCTCTCTCACTTCCTAGCCTCCGCTGTTTCTCGCTCACCCCCAGTCTCAAAGGTAATAGCACTGCTTTAATCACCTTTCCACCTTGTTTCCATTGTTAGAAACACTCCCATCCTTCCAAACCCAGCTCACTGGTGAAGGGAGATCACGGAGGCTCTGGGAGCTAGGCCTGGATTCAGTTCCCAGCTTTGTTGCTCATGTGAATTTTTGGCAGGTTCATCAACTTCCTTGTGTTTTAGGAGTCTAAATTATAAAAGAGAGAAAAAAAAACTTACCTTGATTTTAATTAGAAACATGTAAAACAGTATGCATTAAAATGCATCCTGTAAAGTGTTTAGGTGTTGTCCTCTGAGGATTAGTATAACCAGAGAAATCATTGAAATAATTAAATACATCATTTACTCAGCCTCATGTGCACAAAATAAAATGCAGACTTTTATGGCTGATGGAAGAGGGAGAAGGGGGTCTCCAGGATTAAGACTTAAAAGATGGTGGAAGGTGTATTACAAGGATATGAAATGAAGATGGAATAAAAAGTCCTAAAGCAATATTATGCATTCATTTTAGAGCTAATTGAGTTAGAAATGTCTAATGGAGATCCTTAGGCAGCAGAATAGTTAAGTAGGTGTAGAAAGATCTGGGATGGAGATACGGGTTTTAGAATTGTCAGCACGTAGGTGACACAGTTAAAATGATAAACAAGGAGATTTGCCAGAACATGTACATTCAGCATTTAAAAAAATAAGAATTTCTGGGAAGATTAACATCATGGGAAGGAAAGTACAAAAACAGTTGTTTGGTCCATAAGACTTTAAAAAATTAATTTGTTTCCAACGTAAAAATTGGTAGATTGTACATAATATTTTGGATCTCTGACTTCTCTGGAAAAGTATAAAATCTTTATTACAGTAAATTAAAATTTCCTAATGGCAACAACTGGTTGGAATTTAGTAAGTGGCCCCTAGTTAAATAAGGTCTATTCTCTCTAGCTGGGTCTTAGAAACCCAGAGGTCTATTTCCTGTATTTTTTATTTTCTACTCAGCCCTTGTAGGTATTTGACTTTGTGATGCCTGAAAAAAGAACAAATTAAGCAAAGAGCAGTTTTCTCAGGAGCCACCAGAGAATACATGACCCTGGATTATGCCTCAGATAGGGGTGGGAAGTAAGGACTGAAGTATCTTCTATTAGGGGGAGACTTCTCAGCTTTTAAGATATTTGCTGAGGCAACGCCTCAATACCTTACAGTATTTAAAACAAATCAGAATGCAAACACAGAACCTCCTCGAGGATACTAACCCCATGGTGTTCTGTATTGTATTTTCTATGTTATAAGAAACAGCTCCACAGGTGCTCAACAGTGATTAAATGAACTTAATAAATGAATACATTTTAAATAGAGGACCTTTATTCCATTTATATGTATTTCTGTTTGAAATAGACCTTAGTCCTGGCTGGTGTGGCTCAGTTGGCTGAGCATCGTCCTGTGCACAGAAAGGTAGCTGGTTCGATTCCCGATTCCCGGTCAGGGCACATGCCCGGGTTGTGGGCTGGATCCCCAGTCTGGGTGAGTGTGGGAAGCAGCTGATCAATGTTTCTCTCTCTCTCATTCTCCCTTCCTCTCTCTCTAAAATCAGTAAAAAAAATATATATATATATTAAAAAAGAGAAATAGAACTTAAACTCAAGATTTCTTTTTATGAACCTGCTTTTCACAGCTGACAGTATTATCATTTCTTTGACATTTTATATATATGTCCATCTAAAGTATTATTTTTTCTCATGGTCAAAATCAAAGAATTTGATTCTAAAGTACAAGTTTACAAATTATCCAAAAGTTGCAAATCTGCTCAGCTGACTAGAAGCTTCTTGAGGGCAGTCTCCATCTATATTTGTTATATCCCTGAACACAGAACGCGGCACAGGGCATAAATCATCATAAGCTCTGAGTAAATGCTCCTGAATGTTGATTTGCATAATTATTCAAACTGAATCCGTGGATCGAGTATAACTGGGCTGGGTTTAGACACTGTTAAAGGAAAACAAACTTACCTGCCGTGACAGTGCTTACTTTCAAGTGGTCTCTAGATATAACTTATTGGACTAATTGAAGCCAATAACTGGAAATCTCTTGCACCCCAGAAATGCAGGTTCTATGAGTCAAAAGAGCTATTTTCCACACTTAGTTCAACAACAAATCAGAATCCCAGACCTGGAAGACACTTTTGGAAATCATGTAAATGACAACCAGGTTATCATTTACAGAAACTTTCATATAGCTTATGTTACCTGATTCTCAATCCAGTCTTGAGAAATAACTAGAAATATTAGATTGGAACCCAAGATCTAGCAATCGCCTGGTGCTCTGTGTTCTTAGGTTGCAAATGGGTTCTGACACATCTGAGACAGCGTGACCTCAGGCTGGTTGCTGAACCTTTTTCAGGCTCAGTTTGCTGAAAAAAAAGCAGGGACAATGGTAGTAACCCGATGGGCTGCCGTGAGCTTGGATTGAGATCTTGCCCTATAAAGCCCCAGCATAGCACAGCACCTGCTGTATGTTTGAATCCGGCTGTGACTGGGCTACTTTGCTGCTTGTTCAATGTCCCTCAGCCAGGAAGTGAAGCCCAAATTAAAATCTTTTTACTTCAGATCCCATGCTGTGTTCCCTATTTCACAATAGACTGCACAAGCTTAAGAGCTGCTACTTTTTAGTGTCTCAGATTCTGATAGTCCCTAAATTTCCTAGGTTGCCTATATGGACTTATTATGCAGTATATGGGAAAGTATATTCTGGGCTGGCTGCGTGACTATGATAATAAAACATTGTCAGTTATATTCTTTGTATACATGAATGTTAAAAAAGGTTTTTTTGAAAATCCATTATAAAAAAGTACACACGCTGTAGAGTGTGCACCAGTATTTTATTAAATGATTTTGGGGTGTGTAATTTGGGGATGGGGTTTGACAAATATGAATACCTTTATCTATATACCTATAATGATCCCTCACACAAGTATAGTGCTTCACAGGGTTTCAAAAATGAGGCATTAAGAAATTAGATTACATACATTGTTTCTGATGTGTACTGGCCGTTAAAACTATAACTTGTGTCTCTTTCTGATCTGCAATCAAATATAGGAGTCTTATATTTAAATATTCTCTAAAATAACATTATCAGAGACTTCAGAAATAAATTACTTTTGACTTTCCTTAGAATACAAAATAGGACTGGGGAAATTAACCTCTCTATAGGAAATTAACTACGTAAAGGTAAAATAAAATATCAGTATTTGAATTATGACCACACTAAGAGAGTTCAATATAAATATATAATTTGTGACTCGGGAGCAAATGCCAGTGTCGGAAGGGGGAAGACAATGTAAAGAGGATGTGTCACAGTGCTGATAAATGACAGTCCCACAGCAAGTGTCAAGCATAGAATATACATGATAAATTTCGTTGGCTTTACTTTAAGAGAAGTCACTAAGTAAAATAGATTTAGGAATTGTGGAAATTACATTTTTGACCAAGGAGAATACTAAAAAGGACATTTTTAAATTTCTGTGGGACTCACAGGGGTGAGTCTTGCCCTGGATTCCTCCGTTTCACAGATCATTAGAGGCACGAGGAGGGACTGCTCCTTCTCGCCAGGCAGCGCCTCCCAGCCAGACGGACCCTCACCATCACTGCACTTGAAATTGTGTTAGTGGCTAGGGGGAGCCTTTGACCTTGATTCTGGACCGATATGAACAAACTTTTACATTTTAGTCTGTAATTTAATTATCACAGTAAATGCTAACCTTATTTATTTTTATTATTCTCCATCAAATCCTAATGAAAAAAAAAACACATTTATATACATGATAGCATATACTCAAGGTAATTTAGAAATAAGAAGGTACAGCAACGACCTCTGTGGTCGGACGTGGAATGTTGCCAGCAGACCAGGGAGCGGAGCGTTTCATCAACCCAGAGGCGGCCCGGCCTCTCATCTCTGTCGCCAGGCATGTGCGCAGCTCTGAACGCCGCTTCCCCTGGTTAGGCCGGTAACCACTACACGCGAAACACAGCTTTAGAGCACGACCTGGGCAGCTTCCAGTGCAAAGGAAACGAAAGACCAGCACCTTCCTGCTTTTCATCAGCTCAGTTACTATTCATGATTCCCCACATAGAATGCTTAAGAGTACAAAATTATGTTGTTAAAGGCAGATCATAATCAAGAGATTTACATTTTAAGACAGTGAGGAACAAAATTTGCAAAAGTATAAATAGCATAATTTTTAATGTTTTTCTTATAATTTCCTGTTCTCATTTTATCCCTCAAGGTTACTTTGCCTTCCCTCCCTCCCTCCCTCCCTCCTTCCTTTCTTCCCTCCTTCCCTCCCTCCTTTCCTCCCTCCCTCTCTCTCTTTCTTTCTTCTTTCTCTTTCTTTCTTTTTCTTTTTTGAAGTTTAGCTTTTTAAAGTTCAAAGCGAGTGTTTATTGAGTCTCATTTTCTTTCCTTGCTCCACCTGACACCCACACCAAGTCAGAACATCCTATATCTTCATGCCTTTCCTTTCTCCATGGATACAGTGCAGAAGCGAGCCCTACATTATCAAGGCTAGCACGGAAACGATTGCTCCACTCCTTTTTCCCTTCTGCTCCCAGGCTCCAGGAGTCCATTGTCAAAGGTCTAGCCCTGTTTAGTGCATGCCATATGGCGATGCTTCCTCACTGTTGTGATAATTTATTGTAAACATATGCTTTTAAAAACGGATGCTTATGTAATCCACGAACTCTTTGTAAAGAGAAATCCTAAAACAATGGCATGAAATGACTATCTCTCAACAATGAATTATTTCAAATAAAGCACAGAGGTTCTTCGTTCTAACTGTACTTGGCTAAAATTGAATTGGTGCAGTATCGGTCATGGCCATCAGAGCATCCTGTTCCCCTTAGCCTGATGGGTTTGAATCTTACCACACGATGATTCAGTTTCTCGACTTTTCAGCTGGTATTACTAGAACAATGACCTCAGCATGTATCAATGCAAAACAATGATTTTTTAATCTGAAATCTTAAGTGTAGAGACAGAGAACAATTTAGAGCATTTATTAAATGAAAACTCTAAAAATGCTCTTTAACTTTGATATATGTAGTCCACATTACTGTTGAGAATATAATCAACCATTTGAAAATATTTTCCATGAAGCTAGATGATCTTAATGGTATGAAGAATGAAAGGAAGCTTTGTTGCCCTTAATGCTAGAAATGGAAATACACATTTAATTTTAATGCATGTTATTAACAACAGAATTCTATGCCTATAACCTTGAACAATCCTTTTGCTTACAATAGCATAATATAAAACTTTATCGTAATATTATTGCTGTTTTAAAAGTAATACTTTTAAATTGAACTGAATTTCTCTGGGGGATAGTGTCTCTGCATCTTGTGAATATTGTATGATATGAATCTTCTCAGAAAAAGCAGATGCATTTGTTAACACAATTATTTATAACATTTACTGAATGCCTACCTAATATATCATACCATGCTAGACGCTATTGAGAATTCAAAGAATAAGCCAGATAAATGCTTTGCCCTCATGTAGTTTGAAGTCTAGAATGAAAAAATAAGACATTTAAATAGATGACCATCATATAAACTAGATAGTGGTATGCACCACAGTGTGCTCTGCAGGTTCTAAGTTCTGAAAAAAATTCCAGCCAGGAGAATAGGGCATTGTGTCTAAAACCTAGCAGGTTTTTAACAACTCATATTTGAGAGTCCTTATAGCATATTGTTATTCTAGAATGTAAGTAAAATAAAATGCAGTTTGAACATAAAGATTCTTAAAAGTTAATCCATATGAGAATGATCGTGAAGGAAGATGGTTTATCACCAGTGAAGTAATAGTTCCAGTTAGCATGGATATCTGAGATTCTGAATTCTTGTAATGGTTTATTTTTGCTACTAATACATCACGCAAGTTTGAACTAACTGTTCTATGTCACCTGATAGATGGTGTCAATTGCGTTTTCTGAAAGAACTAGAGTAGCTCTTGCTGAGTTCCTATGCAAGAGTGAAATTGTGAAGTGTTTCCCCAAAGAATACCTGCAGTTGTGCATTGAACCACTAATGGAAGCTGTGCAGTCCTGACAGTGATTGATGTGAAACCAAAGCAGCAGAAAGATCTTGCTAATATGAACAATGTGAGGGGCTGCAGAAGAGATGGATCAGAAACATTCTGTTAACTACAGGCTATCAAGGCCTGGCGCACCCACCAACAATACCCAAGAAACTGACTGTTTATGCCACTACCCTGAATGTACTGAATACCTGTTGCTCTAAATCCCATTATTCTACCCCATCAATAATACATACAGTCATTTTCAAACAAATGTGGTAAGTGCCTAGTAGTGATGTTATCAAATAATTTTTCAGGAAACTGCACCTTGGAGGGTGTTTTTTCCCTCCATATTTTATTAGTGCATATTATTTGTACCCTTTTTAAAATAACATGTTTGATTGTTTAGCCTTTTTTAAATTAAAAATCAATATTCTTCACTCACCCTCATATTTCAAAGTCTCTTCATGGATCTCAGGTTTTTTACACAGTTACCTCCAGTAGGTAGATACCTTTAGTCTGTCTCCTTGAGAGAATGGCTTTCTTTCTTTGCTCATCTTGTTTTGAATTATTAGAACTCACTTTCTCTTTCTTCCTCTGTTTCCCAGGAAAACATTAATTCTTTCTTTCCCCTTCTTATCACCTTTCACCTTTTTTATTAAGTGAAGTTGTGAACATATTCTTTTCTAGTATCTATTTTCAGTCTTCAAATCTGTGCAGTGCGCATAGTAGGTAATCAACAAATATTTACATAACCTCAATATTTCACTGTTTTCTCTTTCAACAATAAACTGACCAAGAAAACACACAAATCACCCTAAATAAATCAGTAAATACATCTTATCTCTCTCTTACCTGGAAAGGGAATACTCACTTAATCCCATTAGCTCCCTGGGAGGGGGGAATATTTATGCCACGCTAAATATTTAGTGTTCTTTCTCTTCCCAACTCCACTGATTAGCTTTTGAAGAAAAGAATTTTTCAAGTTTACTAATAGGACGAGCACCTGAATAAATGTAAAGTATATTTCAAAATTCTGTTTAAACAGGCGTTACTAGTTTTACCGATGAAGCACACTTACAGCAATTTTTGAGTGGTTGTCAAAGGGACCTAAGGCCTCCAGCCTGTGGAGACTTGAGCATCACGTCACAACCATATGCCTAGTTCATGGCCAGAGTCAACCATTTCTAAGCCTCACAGTCATTATGAAAGTAAATGAAATAATACTATGTGAAACAACTCAAAGAATTTCATCTTAGAAAAGTTGAGGACATCCCTCAATATTTTACTTCATAATTGTACAGTGTATAGTTTTAATTTACAATGATGATGCCAGTGTATTTTCCACAATATAACCATGATCATCGAAGGCTGTTAAATTGGAAAGTACCTATTAAATGAGGTAGTTTCTTTTTATCAGGAAAACTAAATGAATTTCCTAAACCCACACGCCTCATTTCTGACACGGCTGGGACTATATTAATCCATGTCTCTTTAGTTTGATTCCAAACTTCTTCCACTGTACCTTACTAATATAAAGATAGCAAAGAATCATAAAATTTGAAGAGCAATAAGGATTATGCTTTATATGTCCTATAATTTACAGATGGCATCTTAATTTTCACATAAATGTAAAAACAAAAATAAGTAATTGTTTCCTATATTATACTGCTTATGTCTTGTACAGCATTTGTCATTAACTGATTAATTCCATTACTAATTGCTACTGGTTTTAAAATGTTTAACATTTCATAAATATATTTTTTTAAATCAGAATTTTTTCAATAAATGGTTAATGGAGAATATAAATGTAGGTAGAGAATTATTTTCATTATGATGAGAACGTCAACATTTCTATTAGTAAATAATTATATTTTAGCTTTTGAAATATAAGATTTATTTTACTTTTTTTGGTTAATCCTCACCTGAGGATAATTTTTCCTTCGCTTTCCAGAGAGAGAGTGGTAGGTAGGAAGGGGGAGAGGGAGAGAGAGAGAAGCATCGATGTGAGAGAGGCACATCGATTGACTGCCTCCTGAATGCTCCCTGACCAGTGGCAGGAGCTAATCCACAACCCAGGTATATGCCTTAGGCTGGGAATCAAACCCAAGGCCTTTGGAGCACAGGCCGACTCTAACCACTGAACCACACTGGCCAGGGCATCTAAGGTTTATTTTTTTTAATTAATTTATTTTTTGTTCAAAATATTACAGATGTCCCTTTTTCTCCCCAATGACCCAAACCACTACATCCCAACCCCCTCCCCAGTCCCTCTCCACACTGTTGTAAGTGTCCTTGGGTTGTGCATATAAGCATATAAATTCTTTGGTTACTCTCTTCCCCTCCACCCACCCGCCCTCCTCCATCCCTCTGACATTCGTCAGTCTGATCCATGCTTCCATGTCGTTGAATCCTTTCTGTCCATCAGTTTATTAAGTTCTTTTAGATTCCACATATAAGCGAGATCCTGTGATGTTTATCTTTCTCTGCCTGGCTTATTTCGCTTAGCATAATTTTCTCCAGGTCCCTCCATACTGTCCCAAAGGCTACGAGATCCTTCTTCTTTACAGCTGCATAGTACTCCATGGTGTGAATGTGCCACAGCTTTTTAATCCACGCATCTACTGATGGGCACTCGGGCTGTTTCCAGATCTTAGCTATTGTAAACTGTGCTGCTGTGAACATCGGGGTATATATATTCTTTCTGATGAATGTTTCAGGATTTTTAGGATACATTCCTAGGAGTGGAATCACTGGGTAAAAAGGCAGCTCCATTTCTAATTTTTTGAGGAGCTTCCATACTGTTTTCCATAGTGGCTGCACCAGTCTGCATTCCCACCAGCAGTGCACTAGGGCTCCCCTTTCTCCACACCCTCGCCAGCACGTGTCATGTCGTTCGTTGATTTGTTGATGGTGGACATTCTGACAAGTGTGAGGTGATACCTCATTGTGGTTTTAATTTGCATGTCTCTGAAAATTAGGGACGTTGAACATTTTTTCATGTCTTTTGGCCATCTGTATGTCCTCTTTGGAGAGGTATCTATTCAGGTCCTTTGCCCTTTTTTAATTGGATTGTTTGTCTTCCTCTTGCTGAGTAGTGTGAGTTCTTTGTACACTTTGGAAATTTGCCTCTTATCAGATGCATCCTTGGCAAAGAAGGTTTATTTTTGATGAAGGGGCTGATGTAAATGCTTCCCTAACGCTCAGAAAAGGTAATGAAAGAGTAGACATTTTCTTGCTTAAGAAGTTGGGTGTTTTATAACATTTTCAAAACCACAAAAATGCAATAAATAATTTATATTATTCTTGTATTCTCAGAATTCCTTAGCAACACATTTATAGTTTGCTGTATTTTGAAAAATATTTTTAATTGCAAAAGTTATGTGACTGTTGTAGGCAATTTGAAAAATACAGTTATAACAAACTAAACTGTTAAAATCACAATAATCTTGCCAGCAAATAATAAAATATACGTACTAGTTTTACTACTGTAAAAACACTTATTCGTAACATTTGCTGTGCTATTTTGGCTTGAAATTTTATTTCAGGCATTTTCTCAGTAAATATTTAAAACACTTTTAATTTGCCAAGTAATGATTTAGTTTACAGATGTTACTAATTTATTAAATTTTTTTGTTTTTAAATTCTTCCATTTATTTCCAGTGTTTAACAGTTACAAATAACAATTTTACATATTTTTACTTATTTCCATTGGATTTGTTTCTAGGAGAATTACTGGATGAAGGGGCATGCGTATTTTAAAGGCTCTTGCCACTTCTGTGAAATTGCTTTCCAGGTAAACATACATGGATGGCCATCGTAGTAAGCGCTGATGCCCTTTTCACCACACTTTGCATTAATTTTTATTCATTTTTAATTAGGTAGATGAATAGTCACAGCTGGTTTTTTTTTTCATTTTGTTTTGCTTTCTTTGTAACATATTTCTTAATATTACATTTCTATAGCTTAATTTTTACTTTTCCACTCATTTAGCATGTAAAAATAAATGAGATTAAATTGATGTTTTGAACCCTCAAACAGAATGTGTTTGTAGCATTATTCTCACCCTAATGATGATATTCATGGTAAATCAGTATGTTTAAAATCACAAATATTGTTCTAGAAGATTTTAATGAGCACTTACAAATGTTTATGAGAGTATTTACTTATCCAATATCTGTCATGATAATACTGAAGTAAGTAAAAAAGTACAATTTTAATTTACCATTTAAATTTAGAACTTTACTATCATTTAATAAGTAATATAAACATAATTTTTACTTCTATATATTTAGTAAAATTCTGAAATTAGCAGCTATATTTTAACTTTTAATCTTAGAGTTCTGGAATTTAGACCTAGTGGTAGTTTAACCTAAATTGCTCTGTTATATCAGCCATTTTCTCTCTACTCACCTTAGTCATTAGCCTTTCTTCTGATGTTGTTTCCCAGCTCAGTCTTGTCATTGGTGTGCATTTTAGTAGTTACTTGAGCAGAAAATTGAGAAGAATATTTCTGCTTAATAACTTAGCTAAGACTACTATAAAGAGCATTTAAGTGGCAATAGACTTGACAGGTAAGATACCTTTGATTTGGGAGATTTTTTTTTAATCTTCAAAGAATCTTTGACTACAACAAGATAGATCATACCTTGCAAACACATGGGCCTCCATGTGATGTCATTCTGTGCCATTCCCAGTCTTGGCCATGTGCATCCTAAGGGCCCTTTTACATCATTCAGCAATTTCACTAGCAGCCCATACAACGTCAGCCACCCCTCTACCCTCAGTACCTGGAGAACCATGTTCCCCAGTCCATGTTGAGCAGTGTTACCTGTAGTCTTTCTCACTGGACACGAAACTGTCCTTTGCAACCCTTCTTCTGTGCTTTCACGGGAATCCACATTTGAGGAAGAAGTGGGCAGCAGACAAGCTGAGAACACTTGTTGCAATAAACTAAGTTACCCATAGAAACCCATTACTCATGAACCAAAGGTACACTTCAGCTGTCAAATATTATGGTGACATTCCATCCATGCAATTGTGTCACATTCGACACTCCCTGGAGGGTTAAGGGATGACCCTTATTCCTAAGTAGGGGCCTAAACCTTGACAGCCATGTAAAAGAGACAAAGGCATTAACTGGACTACACCATCCACACTATCAGCTCTTAGGCAAACATGTACCTATGGCACTGGAAGCCCTTCTCATCTACGTACCCAGCCACTAAAGTTCTAGGAAAAAAGAGATGGGTCTAAATTGATCTGGCCCACATGCCCTAGACCCTACGGAGATGTGGTAAGAGCAAAATTGGCATAAGGTAAACATAAGATAAAGAAATTTTATTTGTGCTGAAAATAAGGGAATGGTAGCCACAGAATCATAATGTGTGACAGATACTACTTTACCTAGGCCAAAGAAGATGAATGCTGCCCTTGATATATGTCCTCCTGAACTGATAGGAAGGAGAAATGTATAAGGAACATGGAATTGTTTCCAGAAGTTTCTGCGAACAAACTCTATGTAGATGTAAGGCCTGGGGGCTAAGCGATGGGTGGCCCACAGAAGAAACAAGAAACTCCTAGCTTCAGACCGACACGCCACCCCAGCCGGAGAATTTCAGGTGCAGCAGAGTTGAAAGGAGGCAATGCGGGTAGGCTATTTTAGTTTGCAGATTCAGCTTCTTAATCAGGAATTGTGGCGTGAAGGCAAAGCTGAGCCAGAAAAGATACAGAGAAAAAGCAAAGGCATAAACTTTGTAGCTGCAGAAAGAGGACTGCACAAGTCCAATTAGAAAGGATTTTGTGACATAATGAATATCGCACTCGGTTGGCTGACTGTGCCAAAGCTGAAGGATGCAAAATCCAGACATGCTCCTTGTGGGGTGAGTCAACTGATTTGGGAAAAAAAACGGGCAGAAATCACAGCGAGAAGGCAGCTACTGCCTCAAGCCCTGCTCCTGCCCTCCTTCAAGTAACGGAGAAACTAAATAAAGCCCCGGTTGAAAGAATACGGAAAAGAACTTCTGTTTCAGAGAGAAGAAATAGACGACAGTCCATCAGCACTATTTTGGGACTGGATGGAACTTCCCAGGTTCAGAAGTAAAGACTATAAAAACAACAAACGGAGAAACAATGTCACAGTAACTGTGACATTTTTGTTTAAAATGCACAAAAGGGAATGGAGCGTGCAGAAAACAAATGAGGAGTATGCATTTAAATGCATATCCTGAAAAATTAGGAAACATTTTAAAGCAGGTTTTTGAATTTTTAAGAAAATTAAAGGGACCGTGGATTTTGTGAAATAAATTACAAGTAGAGACTTCAAGAGATGAAAGGAAGCAGGCAGAATTAGGTAAAGCATTTGATGAGAAGAGTAAAATTTCAAAATTTAACCCACATTAGCAACATCGATGAATAGAATTAGCATTTTTAAAAAGCTGAATGAACTACAAAGAGTGGAGAAAATAGCACACAGTGTAGAGCTACAGGGCGAGGACCCAAGTGATGATGGAATAGATATTATAGCCTTGAAAGATAATGTTGGTTGAATACAGAAATAAATGGCACTTCTGCAGACAGGGAAAAATGCAATAATGAGCATAAGGAAGTTTATCTGGAGCAATGTTCATAGGAAACTCTCTGGGTAAAGAGCTCTTTATAGTCTAAGAAAATTTAATAGAGAGTGGCTGAGACATACTCAGGTCAACAGTTTGAAGCTGGGGTAAAGAAAGATTCCTGCAAGCCATAAAACAAATGAGGTCACCTACAAGGGAAAACACTCCGGCTAGTCTCAAACGCCTCTCACCAGTGTGGATAAGAGGAAGCAACGCAACATAATCTACAGGTACTGAGGTTCCCCTGTTAGCTGAGGATGAGCTACCAAGCTATGTGGTTACTCAGATATAAAAACAATATCAAACAGAATTGTTTGTATAATTCAGGATATAAACCACCACTTAGCTCTTCCTAAAAATAATATTAGAATATGTGTTTCAATAAAGTTTTCTCCAGTACTTAAACTTAGTTGGAAACTTGTGGCATTGAAGATCTGTAGGTAAATATAATTATTTCAATAATAATTAGTCATAAAGTTCTAATAATTGTTTTTGAAAATGGAAACAGGTTTAATTTTAGAAATATAGTATAAAATAATATTAAATTAAAGATACTTCACTGTTACAAAAAAAAAATATGTTTATAAAAATGCACAACAGAAAGTAAATGACAGAGTAGAGTGAGGGAGATACCAGACACTGTTAATGACTGAAGTCAGTACATTGAGAAATAAGCATATTATTTAGATTATAAAGGTAACTACCAGTTCATATTTCCTCCAGGTTACCGGTGAGGAAAAGGCTAAAGAATATGTAAATCACAACACAAATGATAGAAAATAAAGAAAATATTAAGGAAATCAAGAAAATATTAAATAAGATAGAAATTAAACTTTTTCACAATAAAAATATTTTAATATTGTCAATTATTTAAAACTGTTTCTTACATTGTATGAAAATGGTACTTCATATTCTGAAGAAGACACTATTCAAAATATTTAAAAATACAGTATTTGCAAAGATATCAGGAAATGCAAAGAGAAGCCAGGAAAGGAGGGAGGAAGGGAGAGAGACGGACAGATTCTGGAGAAAAAAACAGGGAGAGAAGTCAGGAGGGAGGGAGGAGGGGCAAAAATTAGAAACTATAATAAGGAAAACTAACATAATGCACGATTTTTGTAAGCTTTCAACCTGTACCTGATAGCTCATTTAATTCTTTTAACAACTCCTTGAATAGGGCATGATCATTGACATTTCACAGACTGCAGAATAGAGAGCTAACAGATTTGTCCAGGGTGTCACAGCGAATGGGAGGCAGCGCCAAGGTCCAGCTTAGGCAGCCTGACTCCACTGCCCGTGATCTTCATTACTGCGCTCCTGCAATAGCGCTTATCAGACAGAGTGGAAGTTATTGCAGAACAACACTGAGGAAGATAAGAAAGGTCAGGATCATTCCATCAGTAGCTGGAGCGGACAGCAGAGGCAGGGAACGGACCCAGCGAGCCCTGGGCAGCCCCACCGCCACTGCCGGCCTAGTTACCAACCATCACACCCCAAGAGGATCCCCAGCTGCTGCAGCCACCTGAAGTCACCATGACCCCAACCATGAGCAGCGAGCCTGGAACCCAGCAGCCCCCACCCTCAGCGCTGCAGACACCAGGCCCAGCACCGTGGGCATTCTCACATCCTGACCGGGGTGGGGTGGAGAAGGGGTACAGGAAGGTCAGTGCATGGCAGGTTTGGGGAATAGTAAAATGGGTCAATGTAAAAAACGGATGTGGTTTCGTCAACAGGAATCACACCAAGGAAGACGTATCTGTGCGCCAGGCCTCCATGAAGAGTAACCCCAGGAAGCCCCTTGCAGTGCAGGAGATGGAGAGACTGGGGTTTGATGTTGTTGAAAGAGAAAAGGGTGGGGAGGCAGCACATTACAGGCCCTGGTGGAGTCCAGTGCATAGCAATAAATATGCAGCTAACCGTAACCATTACAGAGCTACCCACGCCACAGGGCTCCCACGCACTTACCAGCGGAATTACCACCAGCACAGTGAGAGTGGGGAAGAATGAGGGGTTGGAGAGAACTCCGAAGGACAGGCCCCACAGCGCCGGCCCTGCCGCAGGTGACAGTTCCCGCCTTGCTACACAGAGAGACCCTCTGGGCGTCCACCAGAGTATTCCAGCACTCCTGTGCGGGGAGAAGCGATGGAGGGGGCTGACAACCAGGGTGCAGGGCGACAAGGCAGACCCGTGAGACAGTGTATGTACTGGCCTCTAGGCCACCATCCCACATAGGCCCTCCACCAAAGAGCCGAGAGAGGAAGGCAATGAAGACAAGGAAAATCAAGGAGGGGGGACCCACGGCCAGCAGCCACCGCAGTGTCAGGACCACGGCAACTTAAATTACTGCCCCAAACGCCCAGCCCAGAAACCCCTGAACCACAAGATTGCAGACAAAAGCAGCCGGTCCGCCAGCCAAGAGTGTGCCTCTTCCCAGGCTGACCAAGGCGGGGCCGAGTAAATGCCCGCTCACCATCCCTGCCACCTCTGGCCCAGGCTTCCAGCAAGAAAGGAACACAGAATTCCAGCGGCAAGAAACGAACAGAAGATTCGAGCTGAAGACCTTAAGTGCCTGCTCTGTTGGTTGACCAGAGAACTAGAATCATCTGCATTATCTATGCAGCATGGGGTTTCTATTACTTTCACTTAAAAACATCTCATTTGGTAAAGACAGACTTTTTTTTTTTTTTTTTTTAAAGGCCTGCTTTTTCTCAATGCACTTTTAAAGATTTTCAAATTGTCTCACATCTGGTCAAGTTGAGATTTTTAAGAACCTTATTTTTAATTTGTAGTAAAAGTTTACAACTTGATTTTTTAAAAGTCAACAAACATCAAGCACCTGTTAATACAGGTCTTAAGTTTTAAAGAAAGATAAGAAAGGTCACTTGTTAATTACAACTGTATAAATTATAAGACACAGTGAAGTTCTTATAAACCTTCAGACACCGAACATATTATTGACAACATAAAGAAGAAACCAATATAAATGCATTAGTAATAATAAACCATAATAGATTAGAAAAGGAATAAAGCCATAAAATATTTAAATACTTAATTATTTCTTCAGTTTACCTCAGCTCAATATCTCTGAGACTGTTTCAGCATTTTTCTTTATAAGGTCTTTGAATAATTCAGTATAGAGCTTAAATTTATTTAGAAAATAATGTGTATTATTAAAGTTATTTCATCCAATTCTTGGCCTTTGATCATATTTTAATTGGTTTGACAGTTCTTCTGTTTGACAGACAAGGTTTAAGATAGAAATCAAGCACTTTGGCTTTCTTTTTTGTTATGCATTAACCCATGAATGTGACCTTGATTTTTTTGTCATATAACTAAAAGTAATCTGTTCAAAAGCAAAATGCCTGTTTATAACAAATTCACTAAATTCAAAAAGGCTAAAAGTTGAGCCTTGTGAGGTTTCCTACATGGGCTCTGTCATGCACTGCCAGGAGAAGTTTCAATTGGTTTAATCTTTCTGAAAAGCAGTTTTATTATGTTTATCAAGACCTTTTAAATATTCATAATCTTTGACTGTAAATTAATAAATACTTCAGCAACATGAAAGTATACTTCAGCATTGTGTATAATACTGAAAACTTGACTACAACCTAAATGTACAAATATAGGGGAATAGCTATTGAAATAATGAATCACCCACACAGTCAACTCATATGAAAACATTAAAACTAATAATTTTGAGCTATCTAAGGAAAAAAGCTATGAGAGAAAATATTAAGATAAATATCAGACTCCAAAGAAACACGTATATAATATTGTCTCAAACATATAAACAATTAAATGAAGAGAGGATGTTTAAGAAAAAATGCCAAATTATTCACCCAGTCTTTCTGAGTGTTGGGAGAATAAATAAATGATATTTCATTAAACTAGTGTACATTTACAAATATTACAAAATAATAATTTTAATACAGTCAACATAGTTCCTTTTGATTTGCAAGTCTCACCTCTCTGGGGGCGCATCCATTCTTCCTCACCACCTTGCAGAGCACGGATCTCAAGAAAGGATTTTCCTGGAAGAGAGGGACTGTCAGATAAAATAAAGTAGACTGTCCTGTTTCCAGGAAGTGGGAATTCCAAGCATCTGCACCGCCCCTTAGGCTTCCTTAGAGTAATTCCTGAGAATGGAAAATAGGACACCGGTTATGAAAATGTAAGAGATTTAAATATTTTATTATGTAACAACCAAAGCAAATTTTTAAAGTTTTCATTATTGAAAAAGACTTGCCAAAACATAAAACTCAAACTTCAAGACAAAGAGAAACTTTACAGTCTGAGCGGGGAGTTTCAACTTTTCGCTTACTTAAGAATCTCTGGATGGGGTGGAGAGACACTTTGGAATAATATGGATTCTGGGACTTGGCCTCAGATATACTGGTTCAGTTGGTCTGGGAGAGGGCACAGGAACTCGAATTTTTTATGAGTATTTAGGCTGTTTTTTTCACATGGTCCATGGCTCACATTTCTTTTAAACTTTCAAATTACAAGCTGGCTTTTCTTGCAGAAATCTCAGAAAAAAGAATATTGTTATGTAAATATCTCACTAAAATTAGACAATGCATGAATAAGATACATATGATCTTCAACAGGTCCCTTTTAGAGCAAAATTGTTGTCAGTCAATCGGGTAGACCCAGTCTGGGAAAATAGGTGGCTATGAGAGCAAACATTTTATAGTCTAACCAGTCGAAACCAGAAATTCATAAGAAATCCAAATCTTATCACTTTTATCTTAAAAAAATTAAAACTTCAGACAGATCAGTATACCATTGTGGATTTTTCTTAAGAATTTTCAAGTAACTGGTTAAATACAAGTAGAAAAAATTCCTAACTTTGAAAAACAAAAATTCACAAAAGATGAATTTTCATGCTTAATTTATAGTCAATGAAAATACTATCTGAAATGACAATCGGTATAAGTACTTCAAATACTACTTTCCTCAAATAATGCCACACTTTGACCTGGCACACGAGGTCCTTGCAACACACAGCTACACTGAACTGAAGCTTGGTATTGTACACTCACATTCTAAATCTGTGGTTCCTAAACCTGTATCACAATCACCTGAGATATTTATGAAAATACACAGATATGTCCATTCAGAACTATGGTGAATAAATGGAAGGAAGGGGAAAGACATAAAAATTTCAACTCTTTTTATAGAAAAATCTATGGATGATTTTGATGATCGGTCATGTCTAACTGGGTAGGATGTACTTGAACCCTTTAAGTCTTTCCCTAATGAAGACCTATATTTTGGCTTCATTAAGTACAAAAGAGAGTTTCTCAAAAAACCCAAATTGTTTATGACACTTTGATAACACTTTACATTGTTTCAGCGCCACAGCAATGTTTCCCCCTGCACACTACTGTTTGGGGTTGCATTAATTTGAGTCAGTAGGTGGTAACAATTGTAGTAGCCTGTTGTCATTTATCATTCCCATATCAGCTTCACTGTAATGTGAATTGCTACAATGCCAAAAGAATGAATAATGCTAGTCCCTGAGCTAATTAATGGGACTGTCACTTTATGTCCAATATAGTAATTAAGTATTGCTGATGAAACAGGTCCAAATTTCACACACAGAGTAGACCGTTTTACAGGCCTTTAACTTAATTTGGAGCTTCATGTAATAATATTGATGCAAGTTCCACAAAGGAGAGGCTGTCTTGATATTTTACAATTATTAGGCATAAAGATTTCTTTTCTATAAGGGCCATTAAGACAGTTCTTGAAAAAAACACACCCATGCCCATGAAAAAGAATTGAAATGTAATGCTATTATAAAGATATATTCAGTATTTGCATTGTATTGAAAACTCAATGGTTTTTTCCAATCAACAAATAATAAGCATATATAACACAATCAAATTTCAAATCATTCTAAGTTGGAATAGAAAAGAATAGAGGAAGGAAAGGAAGTAGAACGATATATTGACAGCTCACCTGGGAAGAGAAGACAACTGGGAGGATCTCCTCAGGTCCTCATCAGGTTCCTTATCGAGGCTGGGCTTCCAGGGACATAATTTATGTCTAGAGTTTTCAGTTTTAGTATAGGCTTCCAGTGTAACTAGAAGTATGAGGACACCCACTCCTAACTCAGGGATTTTTAAAAAATTTATTTCTCCTTTTGAGCTTAATCTGAATGAGAAGAGGAATAGACCAGCCACCCAAGAGTTTTAGGAAACTTGGTTCTGCAGGTGATGCAAAGCCTCCTTTGGCCTTTTCTCTCCCGGAGAAATGGGTTTCTTTTGTAATGACAATATTAGGTCATGCTCATTGGTCCATGGATCCAGGATGTTGATCAGTCTAATATTATGCTAAACTGATGGACCAACCAGGTCCTATTCTGCTCAGTGATTGTGAGGGCTTTCCAGAAAAATCTTCCTGTGTGATCCTAGTGTGGTCAGTGCTGTGATAGAAGTATATCCAGGATGTGAAAAAGCTTGGCTGGAGGAAGAAAAGTTAGGAGGCGTGGTGTCAGGAAAAGCATCCTAGAGGCAATAGATTTAAGCCTTGGAGAATGAGTGAAAACAAGTGGGTAGGAGAGGCGGTGTGTGAGAAGTGTTTTGAGTTGTACTTTGTTTTCATTTCATTTTCACTTGTTCATTTCCATTTCGTGGAGGGGGAAATGATGGCTCGAAAACATTAAGAATAGTTTTTAAGTAGAATGTTATAGGTATAATATTGTGTGTGTTAACATACTGTTAACATTATAAACTATATTGTTCACAGTGTTAACTTCCCTCTCTACTTATCCTAGCTTTTCGGGTGGGTTTAGCAGTGAGAAGGAGAGGAAACAATTATGATATCAATCTGGTAAAATTGTTATTCACCCAACTCACAGCCACAGTGACCAGGAGAATGTTCTAGCTCAGGGTTTGTTTGTTTTTCCTATGCAGCAGTGACCATCAGATAAAGCAGCTGAGGTGACCTGCATACATTTCTTACAATGACTGAGAAAATCTTCAGGGGAAGTGACAGGTCTGAGTATCTAGCAAGTTCCTGAACAACAAGGTTCAGTACACAGACACCTAAATCCAAGCTCAGAAGCACTGCCCTTTGTCCTTGCCTTTTGTCCCACTCACAAACCCCTCTTAAACTCCTCCTCTGTCTTCTCCAAGGTAGAACTACCTACATCATTTATACTTCTTTCCCTAATTTATTTACTTGATTTGGACTCAGCTTTTCTCTTTCTAATGTCATTAGTAAAAGGATGGGTGCTTGAGCGTGGCAACCAGCAGGGAGCTTGTGCAACCAAAACTTAGTAGAGATCTTTTTCTTAATTGTGACCAAGGTGATATCCACATCATATAATTCTCTGGGTATTCTGTTCACATTACCACCACTCTCTTTCCCCTTTCTAAATAGGTTTTCATTAATAATAGAATTATTATTACACATGACTATAATTGTTCTTTTATTACAAGAGGTTTCTTGATTCTTTGGATATTATTACTTAAGAAAAATAGCTGCATAACTAACAATTTGACAGAGGAATTATTTCTGCATTACTAAGACTTTTGGGAGTTACATCTATTCTTTTTGTGCAAGAAGAGACCATTTCTCTAATACTTTTAGATTTTACGTTTGAGTTATTTCCCTCAAAGTCAGAGTGTTTACAATTAATGCAGGTATTGAGATTCCTCATTGCAATTAGTTTATCAGAAATAGGTAGTTTACTGCTTGTGAGGTTTTCTTTTAAAAAAAATAATATCCATGTGTGTATTTTATATTTATAAGCACCCAGAGAGGAAGCAACTTGATTTACAAAGGAAAAAGTTATGCGCTGGACTGAATTGGTGGTGGAAGACTTGCCGTCAGAAAATATGTACTTATTCATCCAGTAATGAACCAGAGAGAAGAATCTATATACTAAAGGAACTCTTAAAAAGGATAATTGAATGAAATGGTTTAAAGTCCTGAGTATAAACTGTGACTTGATCTGTACATTTAAGAAGTTGGGTTTATTTCTGCAAGAATAAAAAACAGTATAAATTAATGAAGTGCAGGATTTAAACCCTGAAGGCTAATAGAGGCCGTAGAAAATGTATAGAGAGCCAAGGAAACAACATTGGTGGGGACGATAGCCCTCAGTTCCAGCAGTTAACTTTGAAATAAACAACTCTACACTAAAGAACTAATTCTTGTTAGTTGGTATAAGCTTAAGCTTTCCCCACGTCTTTTATTTGCAAGAATTGTATTATTCAAACGTATTTAAGGAATACTGGGATACATTTTTCTTTTCCTTAGTTAACAAAGAAATAGTGTGATCCTTAGATGTAGCCTTGGTCTCCCGTTGACTTGCCGTTATTATTATTGGTTAAGAACTGCTAAGCTTAGTGTTGGAAATGGTCACAGAACCTGGTGAACAGGTGCAGGGGCTGGCCTGTACCACTGCTGGGAAGCCCCTCTGAGGCCTCTGTAGTTACTTCGGAGCCATCTCTCTAAGCCCCTTGGAGAATGAGCGCGGATTGTCTCAGAGTATTCGGATTGCTGCAGCACCTTTCAGCTTCGTAATCAGCCACCCACCAGTGAGTGGTATCTAGCAAGGTTTCTAATTTTCATCGGATCATGATAATATACTCAACTCTCAGGTTGTCTGAGACATAACCTCTGTGATTACATCCTGCCCAGAAACTTGTCTGGTAGACACAGCAATCTGAAATCCAGCCAGAAGAGTAGTACGAGACTTCCTTTATGTAGCACTTTGGAGCTTAACACCACTACAGTTCCTAAACAGACTAGAAGAATAAATAGCAATAAATCAGTTCCAATACCATAAGGATAAACATCTTAAAGTGGATTTTATTTACCTAGGAGATATCCAGTACTTATTCATTGTGGCATTATTGATACTGTCAATCAATTTGACATGACATTTTTATTATGAACTTGTAAGAGTCAAAGGTCTTCGCATTTTGACCTTGGCAGTTTGTTCGCATGACTAAGATGATAATTCAGAGTGAGTAGAATTGTATGCCATCATTTCCTTCCATTTTTCCACTTTTGTTCATCTTTATAACTGTCTATTTCTTACAACTTTGATATATTCTTGAGCCTTTCCACTAAATAAAAATTCAGAGTTTCAGAAAATTAGTTCATCGATTCCAGTCAACAGTAGTTTTATCTTTCACTGAAACAAGGGAAGCCCGTCACCCGAGTGGCTCAATGGCTATGTGAACTGAGGACTAGAATTAGGGGGAAATGCATCTCACGTTCGATACTGAGAAGACGGCTCTCTTCTCCAGGAAAGAGAAATTTTCCTTTAAATATTTATATCCTTTCAACACTCAGCCATTTTTTCCTCGATTTATATCTATATTTGGAGAGAAAAATAGTTGCCTTATCTGTTTACAATTTGTAAATACTGACATTTGGTCACATAGAGTTACTGTACAGTCACTCTGTTTTGTAAAATCCTTGTTGAAGAGGAATGGTAAATTACAAAAGAATATATATATCACATCATAATCATAACACTTCAGTGTGTTTTGGACAGCCACAAAGTAGAGGACAGTGAAAAGCAAGAAGCGATGGGCACAGCCGGCATGGCTCAGCGGTTGAGCATCAACCTGTGAACCAGGCTATCGCGGTTCGATTCCCGGTCAGGGCATGTGCCCGGGTTTCAGGCTCGATCCCCAGCAGGGGGTGTGCAGGAGGCAGCCGATCAATGACTG
Organism: Miniopterus schreibersii; assembly: GCF_964146895.1. Lineage (NCBI taxonomy): Eukaryota > Metazoa > Chordata > Mammalia > Chiroptera > Miniopteridae > Miniopterus > Miniopterus schreibersii. The sequence goes on along the minus strand of NC_138112.1, from coordinate 13,697,290 downwards.
TCTCATTATTGATGTTTCTATCTCTCTCTCTCCCTCTCCCTTCCTCTCTGAAATCAATAAATAAAATATTTTTTTTTAAAAAAGGAGAAGCAATGGACTACAGGATATAGAGAAAAATGTGAACTTTATTGTTTTGAATATTAGAATCTACTTATTGTTTACTGTTGTTAAACTCTTCATCTATAGGGAACTTCTACCTTCAAAGGTTATAAGTTAGAACATCAGTTAAGCAACAAATGCTGAAATAGTGGTGTGTACACCATGTAGTGGGTGAACAACACGTACAGCTGCTCATTAGACTTTCTCAGGGAGGTTGGCATGGGCATCAGTTTATTTAAATCTGAATCAAAGTAGTGCTTCTGAAAGAATGTGTTTTGTTGTATATGCAAAATAGAAGAACTTAAATATGAAAAGGAAAGATAAGATTCAGATAGTAAAAGAAAGTACAGACAAAAGTCATTTTCTTTTTCATCAGAGATGTTATAGTTTTTAAAAATCTTTTAAGATAATTATTTCTGTTTACAACTATTTTGTCATTAAATAACTTCTAATTTTTAAATATTATTTTTCAACAAAATGCTACCTAGCATATTTCATATATATAGTAGACTATAAAAAGTTAAGGGCTATTAATGTGAATGTCATAGAGTCTCAACTTAAAAAGTGTTCGAGTATCTGGTCTTTCCTAGTTTCCAAGAAATCAGTAGTATTACTGGAATATGTATAGAAATATTTATGATATGTATATTTAAACATTCAAATTATGCAGTTGACATTGTCATTATGTCCCAGAAAAGATGAAACTTATTAAACAATTTATGTACTTATTCACATACATTTTCAACCTAGTGTTAACATAGAGAAATATTTCTAGTGATGAAAACACCCTTGACCTGTTTGAAGAAAATCAGCAAACCCAGTGCTATAACGTATAAAATGTAGTTTGTAATTTTTTTGAAACTATGTTGAATTTATTATTTTTAGTACTTAATTATGGGTATAGAAATGTTTTTGAAAATTATACTTTCTGCTGTGTCTGTATCTGGAAATCGGAAGCATTTGTGTAGTGGGAGGAAGCTGAGCTTGGCAGAAGCTGTCCTTTGTAAAAGACTATCATGATTTTACACAGAGGAGTCAAATAAGGCATTTTAATAAATTACAAATATTTGTTCTTAGTAAATATTTAAGTACCACTTTTTTAGGTTTAAGTCACAGTCATAGGAACGAAATATGTCTTTAGATCAATTTGGTATTTGTCATGAGTTTATAGAATAAAGAAGGTGAAATAACTGAATTTTTATTTTTCATCCTGAATAAAGTTTTTCACTTAAAACCTGTAATCTACATTGTAAAAGTGAGATTCAGAATAACAAAAAACTGATCTTTAAACAGAGTATTTTAAATGGCCTGAAATTTATAAAATGATCTATTTTATTACGAGGAAAAACTGGAGTATGTCCAGAAAAAGAAAAGAGATCACTATTCTCTGTAAAAAGGCATAGACACAGGGTTAAGAGGGGTGACTTCTGTGGGGATCAACTGTAGAGGTTTATGAATCCACTATGGGTAATTCCATGAGGCAAGAAATGAGACTGAGAAGGGAAAATTACTTATAAATAAAACAGCAAGTGAGATAAATTATTTTGGCAGTGGCATTTGGCAATGTCTGTACAAGAAGAAATTTGTAAAGATATAGGATTTGAGTGTGAAATGAACAAAGACTTCAAGTTTTTGAATAATTTTTTGAGGAAGTTTCTAAGAGATGTTGTCTATGGAAAAGTAGCAGGATGTAATGAACTCATAATTTCCTCCTTAAATGTAAATTGTAAAGATACCTGAGCAATCAAAATTGCTGTTGTAATTGAATTCTGAATTTCCATGTCAAGTTGATAGACTGAATTTAGACATTAACCTCTTCTTCAAAAACCCTAACAAAATGATATTCAAGTAAAAATAAGACATAAATCCACATTTATGACTGATGAAGACAATAGGAAAAAGCCATCAGCAGATCCTGGAATGTTCACAGAACAAAGTCAGGAGAAAGCCAATGAACTTAGCTGAGATTCATGAGACAAAGTTCTTGGGGGTTCCAGAATATTGGTTGGTTTCTCACCCAACCCCCATGTGACAGCTGCTGTGAGTTGTTTACCCCCAAATCATCTATGCCACCCCCAAGCTTTTCCTTATTGGCAGAGCTCCGCTGTCACCATTGAGGCTAAAAGTGCCAAATACTCACTTTTGAAGACTCCCTTATATCTTGGCAATGAGTGTTTGACCCAACCCTGAACAGTTAGATGTGAGGAGGCCTTGAAAGAATTCAGGGGAAGATTTTTCTCACTAAGGTAAAAAAAAAAGTTTTAGGAGAAAGCACCCTTTTTCTTCACCATATTTGTCATCTACCTAGCACACTTAGGATACTTGGAATTGTTATAGCCATTTTTGAGTAAGGGAAAAACCTGTGAGCCTCTACTTTAAATAACATCATTGAACTTTTGAATTAAACCTGGAATAACCTACTTTCATATCTATAGATATTCCACCCTGTTTAAGCCACTTTATTTAATTACTCTGTTACCTGAGGCCAAACAACTCCTAATAGCCTCAAATAAAACCTGCTAATTAGCAAGCTACTACCATGTTCACTGAGTCCCAGTAATATATGTTCTTGTCTAATTCTAAATATGAACAAATAGGGTCATCAGAATTTTGAAGAAAACCTGTAACATAAGAATGAAAAATTGTGAGAAAAATTACCATAAAAGAAAAAGCGATAATTCAGTGAACAGAACATAAATTTGAAACTAAAACCTCTAATTAGTATCCTCAAAGAATTAATTGCTTCTAGGAACTTCTCAAAATGAAGAGACTGAAGACACAAACAATTAAATAAAGTATGTATTATGTGAATCTTGTTTGGGTTCTGATTCAAATAGCCTTTTTAAGGAAAATACCATTTGGAGATAAATAAGAAAATATGGGCTGAATTTTAGATGAAATTAAGGAATTGTGTTAGGTAAGATGATATCATATTCCACGATTAAAATTTTCATACTTTTTAAAGAAATTCATGCTTAATTCCTTGTAGAGACCAGTGTATAAAATGATGAAATAACATTATGTTTTGACTCTGCTTTCAAATATAATTCAGCTGATACAGTGTGAGAAAGAGAAGGGGAATAGACAAGGAGAATGGCAAATTCTTAATAACTATTAAATTTGGGTGCTGGGTATGGGGTTATAATAGTTTCAAAAAGCCATGAGGCGAGATTTTCTTGTCATTATAGGACTATCTATACTACTTGATTTTGGGGGGGAAAATGTACTCATATATTCTATGGAAAAAAACACACCTTACAGTACAATGATTAAGGAACGGTAAAGTTAAGGTAATATAAGATTTTTAACTTTGCGAAGTGTGTATGGTGTGTGGTGTGTATGAGTGTGTGTGTGTGTGTGTGTGGTGTGTATGAGTGTGTGTGTGTGTGTGTGTGGTGTGTATGGTGTGTGGTGTGTATGAGTGTGTGTGTGTGGTGTGTATGAGTGTGTGTGGTGTGTATGAGTGTGTGTGTGTGTGGTGTGTATGAGTGTGTGTGGTGTGTATGAGTGTGTGTGTGTGTGGTGTGTATGAGTGTGTGTGTGTATGTGTGGTGTGTATGAGTGTGTATGGTGTGTGTGAGTGTGTGTGTATGAGTGTGTGTGTGTGTGTGTGCACGCCCAATGAATGTTAAAAGTGCTGCTACTCAGTATAGGTGACAACGGTAAAAGCATGTGATGGGACAAGTCAGGCAAGATTTAACAAAGGAGATGAGATTTTATTTGAATCGTAAAGTAATAATGGGTCATGTACATACTGGCTACTCTATACCAGGTGTATCATCTTATCTAACCCTTATAAATTTCCCTATTCAATAACATGACTTGAGTAGTTTCCCTATCAGTACGAACAAAACTGCCAACTTACTGCGCGATATCACATGAATGGCTATAACTTATTTGTCAAACCATCCCTCTAATTTTGGAATTTTAGATTATTTAGTCTCTATAGTATAATAATGCTGACATATAGATTGATTATAGGTATATTATTATAATGCTCACACACACACACACACATATATGTAGTTTTCCTCCTGCTCATATGTGAAATGTGTTCAAAGAAGCTATTAAAAGTGCAGGCTCTGGAATCAGACTGCCTGGATCTAAATCCCAGCTTCAGAAATTACTACCTGGGAAAGCAGCTTCCCTAAGCCTCAGTTTCTCCTTCTGGAGACAATAAGGCCTACATTCAACAGGCCATCTTGTAAAGTAAACGAGATGGTCCATGTGATGATGTCCTGGTGTGGGGTCTGGCGCATAATAAGCGCTTAGTTAAGGTTCGCTGTATTATCATTGGAATTGATCTCTAGAACCAGACTTTCTGGGAACAGCATGCTTGCCTTTAAATTTTGATAGGTTCCGCCAGTTGCCCTCCAGGAATAAAAACAAGTGACACTTTCCCCAGAGTGCCATTGACCCCCACCACCAACTCTGGATTTTTTTCATTTTAGCCAATCCGATAGAGAAAAAAGTTACACATTGCTGTTTTAATTTGCATTCTTGGGTTACTAGCAAGACTTTTGATTGTTTATCAGCCATTTGCATTGGCTAAGACATAATCGCTTGTTCATCTCCTTTGCCTTTTTTCCTTCCGAGTTTGAGATTCTCTCTGGCTGTTTGTGCTCCTTTGGGATGTTAAAACTTGGTCTAATATATATGATGTGTAAATATTTTATTCCAGCCTGTCACGTCTTTCAACATTTTTAAATATCTAATGTTTTATAGAAGTTTATCTCTTTTTATGTAGTCAAATCTGTGAAATCGTTTTCTTGTGGCTCTGGATGGTGTCTTTTTTAGAACAGTTTTTGTCAGGGTTTCTGATACACAGTTGGCTTTTCTGTTTAGAGCTGGGTCACTCCTGGGTTTGAGGCACAACATGCATGGAATGCCTCTTAGAAATTACTGTCGACTGGGCCTCCCAAGAACTCTTGCTGTAATGTTTATATTTTCTAGCTTTGGTGCACATTGCCACTATTATTATCTGGCACTCTCTTATGTGGCGGGACCAGCAGACTTTTCTATTTGTAAAATAACTTACTAAAACATCCAACTAATAATTTTATTTTGTTACACTAGTGTGATTTAATGAGCCTTCTGTAAAAGATATCAATATTCAGCCCAGTTCAGAAGAGAAGTCATTGCAGGACCAAGTGGTTAAATCACTAAGATGTCAAAGAATCTCAAATACAGTTATTTTTGTGTGTTGAGAAATAACTTTAATTTTAATCTTTTTTTTTAATATGCACCTCACAGCTGCATCAACTGGGTGATTTTCATCTTGTTAATGATGCCCCAAGGATCCAAACATTTGATTCCTTTTCTAAAAAGATAAGCAATTATAAGAAGCACTTTCAATTAATTTATTCAAATTGAAACTGGCACTATTTGGGAGATAACTTGGCAAAATTTGGGAGATAATTCTGAGGGAATTAATTTGAGGTAATGGCAAAGTACCTGCCCATAATTTAATTTACAAAAATTTTTAACTTTAACAACTTCTAAAAAGAAAAATGTACTCAGACTTTTATGAAGAGAAATTTTTGAAATTTTTTGTCATTTTTTCCATTGGTTAGAATTAGAGTAAAAGTTGATTTTATGAGAGTTAAATTATAATTAAGACAGTGTATTGACTTCTTAATCTTTTTCTCAATATCAAAAATAAATACCATCTTGGTATTTTTACAAAATTATGATTTTTTGGCTATTTTAATGTTTTTATCTGTTTTTTTCCTAATGTGTCAGTGTTGCAAATAGATACTTTGCTGTAGTAAACTTTAGTTTTAGCATTAAGTACAAGATCAAATAACAATATACTTGCCTACCAGGAGAGGTAGGAGGTGATAAGATAACTTTTATATTGTAATTTGTAGGTACTTAAAAAAAATTGAAACTGGCACTATTTGGGAGATAATTTGGCAAAATTTGGGAGATAATTCCAAATTTTAAAAAGAAGGCCCTTTGGCCTCCTGTGATTCACGGACTTTTCTACAAATGTGATTCTTTAGCTTACGGGATAAATCATTGGTTATTCTCTTTTATATGTGTCAGTTGGTAAAATATGTTAGTTTTAATTCTTTATCTGAATACTTTAGAAGTTGTTCAGTGGCACAAAAGAAATAAAAGATTTGATTATGGAATAATAGTGACTGACAATCATATGACTCTTACTGTGCGCCAAACATCATTTTAAGTGCTTTTTACATATTAATTTAAGACTCACAACTACCTTAGATCTTTTTATTCCCATTCGACATAAAGAAACTGAGCCTCTGAGTGTTTCAATAACTTGTCCTAATCATACACATATTAAATGGCAGAGCCAAGATTTGGACCAAGCCATACTGGCTGTGATTCCAGGTTTTTAACTATTGCTCTGTCTTGGAAGTAGGATTGGCTATGGGGAGTGGGACTAGGTGGGACCCTGCAAGGGGCCAGGGCATAGTACGAGACACTGGCAGCTGGAAACAGAAGGAGCTCAGAAAGGGAGCACACATGTGACATGATTTGGCCAAGTATAATACATAAACAAAGCTATTCATGTGTAATGCAGAGGATCGGGCCAAGTGCAATGCCAGAGACTATGGCAAGTGTAGTGGCCTCTCAGGGCCAGGGAGGTTCACTCTAGACCCAGACAATCCAAAGGGACACTGGAGCCAAAGGAGGAGGGGACATTTCCTTTATTATTTGGCTGTGGTGGGCCAAATGTAGAAGATAGGCAAACCCACACTCTCTCCCGGTGGCGGCCAGGACTTGGGGAGCACCCTGCACCCCAGGACAACAACCCGCACCTCTGAAAGTCCTGGGCCAGTCTTATAGGACCCAGGACAATGGTGGCTCTCAGCCAACATGGGTCAGACGTTAGTCAGCTAACAGGGCATCTGCTATGACTCTGCTGTACCATGTTTACATAACTGTGTCCTTCTGCCGTGAGAAGGTGGCCAGAAAGCCTAAGTGTTTTTACTTTCCCTACATCGTGCATGTTTTTAGTAGAGCCCAAATAAAATATATAACTTGTTGCTAATTTCTCAGTTCTCATTGGAATTCAAAATCTCCCCTTTGAGTAGTAATTTAAGTCAAAAGAACCCCAAGAGCATTTGGACAAAATTAGGAATATTTTAACACATATCTATTTATGAGACATCTACCATAATGAATTTAATACTGATAAAACATTTTCACAGAAAGACAGTAGTTCAGATTTTGTCTCCATGCGATTTTTCAAGGAGCATTTATGCTCCCTTGCATGCAGGTATATGATGGATGGCTGCTGTTGGCCAACAAGGATCCTAGTCACAGCTTTCAGCTGGGCCGGGAGTAACAGCTCGTGATGAGCCAAATGAAATGCAGTTGTTCGTCAACCAAGTGCCTTTCCAATTTGTATTATTTTAATGTGTTTCTGTATAGAGGCAAAGTGGTAGCTATGAATAGGTGAGGCTGTGTATTGAAATAATTTTGAACCATATCTTGAGAGCTTTTAAACGTAGATATTAATGACAATGTATTAATGACCATTGTCTCTCTCTTTTGAGGGGAAAAATCTTGAAAGAAACCATTTTAGTTAAATATAAATCTCAAAAAACAATTTATTAATTTCTGTTTATTGTACCTTATTTTTCATTGGTCCATTTAAATAATATTTGTTGCATATCTGTTATGTGCCACATCCTGAGTTACTGCTAAAATATATTTCTATAAAGTTCATAGTCTTTTTCATCTCTCTATGGAAAACTGGGAGCAGGGGGTGGGGGAGATGATAGGAAATAAACTGTATTTTATCAAAGATTCAATCATGTAGATAGTAACATAAGTGCCTTTCTTCATGTTTTCTGAATTGACTGGAAAATCTAATCTTTTTAAGAAACTATGAGATAATGCCTATATCTAACTGTGGCAGTGTTTAGCACGGAGTAAGCCCTCAATATGTGTTTGCTGCTATTTTTTGTTGATATTATTCTAATCATGTCATTAAATTACTGAAGAGAATTCTTTATCCAATATGTGTTATTTTAATCATTTTTGAATAGGTTATTCACAAAAGAATAGCTTAGGAGACATGGCGGTTACCCTACCTAAACTACACCGGCTTTCATTTCGTTGCTCTTGCTTGTAGCCGTAACCTGAGCATCTCTTTGCCTTACATGAAACGTTACTGAATTTCCTCCTTTGTTTTTGCTTCTGAACATCTCTTTTGATTTTTTGGTCATGCTTAATTAAACTTTCAAGTTCTTAAGCATCTTCCTAAGTCAATTAGGTGCTATCTCCACTGAGTATTGAAATACAGGGTCTCAAGGTCCTTTAGTCTCTTCCGTTGCTCATGTGGGACCATGAAACAAAAGGCATGGCGTGATCCTTCAACAGGCTTCTCCAGCTATGGTGCAAACACTTTCAAAGCCGCATAATATAACTACCCGTATCCGTAGCCACTTCAAATACACGTGCTGTGGACACGGTAATCCAACGTCTTAATATTTCAGCTAAGAAAAGCCCAAGCAGCTATGTACTTTGTGCTGGATTTTTCTTGCTCCCAGCAAAGAAAACGAATTTGATGGCAAAGCGCCATTTATGGAAATACTTTATCTCCTCTGGATTTAACATTTATTAGAGGGTATGATATAAATCACTATGGTGATAAGCATAGTGTTGATAAAAGAAAAAGGCAATAAAATCCTGGAACTCAAAGTGGTGTAGAATGGAGATGAAGATGAAGGTGGCGAAGGCTGGCCTAACCCAGACCATTTGAGAAGACTGTTTTGAAAAATAGCTCAGGAAAAAGTGGCCTCTTGTTTTGTTCGTGTGTTTGTTTGTTTACTTTTTTTAATTACACAAGTAATTCTTTTAACATTTAAAAGTATTAAAGAATAAATCAAAGTCTTCTTTGAGCTCTACCACATTCTAGTTTTCTCTGGGTCTCCCCACAGTTGGTTTATGATTTTCAAGTAAAAATGGGTTCAGAAAATAACGTTGGTAGCACTATAGCTCTCATAAAAAATGTATATTAATTAACAATTTATAGCTATCTCATTGATCAATTCTTCATCTTTTGTGTGTGTGTCTGTTCTTGTCGATGTGGTTGAAGTGGTGAAAAGGCATGAATTCTTCATCCTAAAATCTTCCTTGGAGCTTCATTCATCTGTTTCTAGCCTTTTACTGGACATTGCCAACTAGGTGTCCCAGGCACCACAAAGTCCAAAAACACTTACCCTCCCTCATTTGCTGTTTTGCTTAGAGTTTGTACATTTCAGTCACACGTGTCAGAAAACTTGGACTCATTTTTATAATGTCTGCCACACTTGCTCATTTAATCAGTCACCAAAACCTGATCCTCACTGTGACGCCCTGACAGCTCCTCTTACTGGCCTCCTCTCTTCCACTCTGGCTTTGCATTAATTGCTTTGGACCTCAATCTACTATCCACACCAGAGTTAAGTCTCTAATTGTATATGTATAATAATAATTTTATATATATTACATATGCAGTCTCATACATACTACATGGCATACATATAGTGTTGTGTGTATGTGTGTCTGCACAGATACACTTTGTTTAAAACATTAACAGTTCCCCTGCCACACCATAATTTTCAAAATTCGCTCACTTTCTGCTTTAAAGTCACCTCTACAGTATGTGCAGTCACACTGTGTGCCTTCACCCATGCTGTTCTTTCTGACTGCAAACACTTTAACCAAACCTTCGAACGAGTAGAATCACATCCACTTTCACAAGGCCAGCTTCGCTTTCTTACAGTTATCACCGTTTCATCCCCTATCACAGGACTAATCACAATGCTGCACTTCATGGTTCACTCGCTGGTCTCCCCAGCTCCGATCCCCAATCAGACTTGCGGATCAGGGACTTGACACACACGTATGTGATATACATTCTTCTGCATGTCAGGTACCCAGCAGACTGCCAGTGCATAGCAGGGGAGCCCTGAGATTGCAGCTGAGTAAACATTACGTGCCAGAGGGTTTGTGTACCACGTAATTCTCTATTGTCAGTCTCTAGTCATTCTTAAAGAACATTCTTATGTGAGATCAAAGATGTACATTTTGCAAAGTTGTTTCCACAGGCTTCTGATCCTGGATAAGTACACCTAAATTTTCATATTTTAAATAGATGTCTATTTTTCTGTACCCAAGGGGAGAATTGTTCATAAAACACTCTGTGGACTCCCAAACCAGCACCTGTTCTTCCCTTAGGATGAGCTGGGGATAGTAAATATAAGGTATAATAAAAATATAAGACAACCTCCAGGAAAAAATTTATTTCTAGAGTCTGGGAAAGTGACCAAGAACCGTAAGATGTATTGTGCCTTTGTGTTCAAGTATATGATGCACCTAAAATCCTTCTGTTGTGTTTACACTGATTTATTTTAAAGTAATTTAATCCCCACACATAGTTACCATAATATTTAAAAATATATTCCATCTTCAGAACATTTTAAAGCTCATAAGCTGCCTTTCTGTATTTTGCCTCATTTCAACCAGAGACCCTGAGGATGAGGGCTGTGCACTATCATATAGATCTTCCAGATGAGGAATGATGTACGGAGAAAGTGGAGGTGTGTGCTGAGACCACCAAAGCTAAGGAGTGGTCAGTAATCTATGTCTATTTTAAGATTAGTTCTACCTCTATCAAAATATTTTAATTTCTCATCAGTTAGTGTCTGCAGCAAATATAACTTTGGTGATAAAATCTAAGTACCTCTGTGTGTTACATTCATTAGTGTATTTACTTATAACCCCCTAACAACCTTATCTAAAATTTGAAAAGTAGAATTGGTAATAACTAGAACGTCTTTTTCTCATGGCAGCTACCAGTCATAAAAAGTACCTGTATTCTAAATATACAAACCTAGGTGCGAACAAAGCCAGTGTCTTCGATGTTTGTTTTCTATTTCTGTCATAACAGGTCATCACAAATTTAGTGGCTTAAGCAAGCAAAAATGTCTTAACTTATAATTCTGATATCCTAAGTCAGATAACTGGTCTCACTGGGCTAAAAATGAGTATATCAGTAGGGTTTCATTCCTTTCTGGCAGCCCTAGAGGAGGGGCTGTTTCCCTGCCTCTCCCAGCGGCTAGAGACCACCTGCATTCCTCACCTCCTGGTCCCCTCTTTCAGCTCCAAAGCCAGCAGCAACGCATCTCTTTGTGTCTTTCTTCCCTGGTCACAACTCCTTCTCTGGCCACATCTTTTAGGTAAAGGTTCTTTGCTTTCATGGGTTCCTGGGATTAGATTAGCCCCACCTGGATAAAACAAAATAATCTCCTTGTCTCAAAATCTTCATCATTTCTGCAAAATCCTTTTTGTGTTGCAAGATAACACAAATATTACAGGTTCCAAGGATCAAAAGAAGAACATCTATTTGAATCATTTTTATACCTATCATGCCTTCTTACTAAAATAGAGCCATTAATGGCTTGGGGAAGGATGCAAAGGAGTTTAAAACGCCATACAGAGGAGATAGGCAGCAGAGGTTTCATTTTTTACTTTGATAATCGATCCAGTGAGATTCAAATAAGACTTTAAATAACTTCAGAATTAATCATAGAGTCAATATCATCACATTAAGAGAAGAAAATTTAGACAAGATAATGATTGTAATGTAACCTACACTTTGGGAAATGTCTATTAATATTAGTAAAGTTCTATTCCATTATTACAATTGATATTCAGGGCGTCTATTTACAGTGTGCGTCCTCAGACTTCACCCACCACAGAAGGCCTTTTTAATGGAGCTAGAATTTCGCTTTTTAAGGAGAACACCAGGTGATTCTGATGACTGCTTACTTGCTGCCACACGTCCAGAAATGCTGCTGTGGTGTTTATTTCTTTACCACTGGAGCTAGAACAGCTTAATTACTCTAACTGGGGTTTAAACCTCTGACTCTGGAAAACTGACATTTAGTATGAAATGGCACAAAATGGAATTTAAGTTAGAGTAAATAGAATGATTTGGATTTATGAACAATAAAATTTTTTAATTAGTTATTTCAATTCTGTTGTCATTCGGGTTTGTATACAATGAAAATGAGTTGAATCATCATAGATGTTGTCCTTTATTCGGAGGGCAGTCGTTGATTGCCCACTATCCACACAAATGGGGCCAAATGCAGTGGGAGGATCCAATGAGTATTCTCAGTAGCTACATCATTGAAAAGCATATTTAGTCTTATCGATTTTGCTTCAAAGCTAAAGAGAAAAGAGAAGTTCTTCATGTTAATAGGAAATGAGGTTAATTACCAAAGAAAATATTTGTTTTAATATTACTGTATTTAGTTTACTAAAATGGTAATACCAATCGAAGGACACTTTCTAATGCAAAAATCCAACTATGAAACTTCCCCAGACAAGTCCAGTGGTCCCAGAAGACGCAGATTGACTTTATAACATAAAATTGAAAACAACTGTTCGGTGCATGTCTCAATATTAATTTGTAGTGCCAATGGTAATGGCTCTCTCAAAGTGAAATAATTGGGTATAATTTTATTTTACTGTGTTATCACTTGTTTTTCTAACCTAGAGAGGCAGTCATCACCATGAGTGAGCTCACTTGGGAGTACTATAAGAAATAGCACATGAGTTAATTAAAGAATTATTAGGAAATTCTTTATTATTAAATTACTTTTGACAATTTATTACTCTCATCAATTTAAAATGTGTTTTATTCTTATATTTTTCTTATCAATTTTCATACACACACATATATTAGATACATTATTAAATACAAGCATTCATTCAACATTTTATTTTTGGAGTAAGCTGCACATTTCCTTATAGCCAAGTTGGACTTTCCTAATTCACAATAAGATTATGTACTTTACTTCCCTAATTAAACCATTCCAATCTATCTCCTTTGCTTTTAGAGTAACTCTAAACTTCTGAACGTGGCTGGAAAGGTCTACACCATCTGAGTCCAACCCACTTCTCCAGCTTTACTGCACACCCCTTACCTCCACCCACCTGGGTCCTCATGATTATAGTTCCCTTGCTGGAAGCCATGTGCTCTTTACCTTGTCCGGCTCTGTGTGCTTTTTCATGTCAAGAACGCTCCACTCTTTCTCCACATCTTACCTATTCACCTGCCTCTGATCTGTAGGACTCAACTTCATGTACATAAGGCAGCCTTCCCTGCCACACCACTTCCAGATTCGGACCCCACCTACATGTTCCCATGACCTCAGTGCAACTTATCATCTTATTTATCTCACTGTATGGCCCTTGCCTACCTTTGCCACCTACCCCTAAGTTTGCTGAAGGTAGAAACCAAGAAAAAGTAACTGAACGTGGTGCTGTCCGTGGTGCTGAAACAATAGAGACTGAGAAGAATAGGTGTCTGCTCCATGTAGCTCACTTGAAAATAATGCAATAATAATAATAATAATAATGTGTAAACCCATTTTAAAGTGCCAGATGGCAAGTGACATTAACAGAAAACTATAAATACATAAAATAGTCTATATAAATCTAGATAGATTCCCTGACCTTTACATTGAAATGGGCAAAATATAAGACCAAAAGGAAACCCTTTTTATTTCATTTTATTTTTGGCAAACTTTTTATTTTATTTTATTTTTTTCCATCACAATGTGTCCTCACTATACCCTCTCCCACCCCCACCCACCCAGCACCTCCCCCCACCGCAGTCGCCACACTAGTCTTTGTCCATGAGTTCTTCCTGTTTTCTTTTTTTTTTTTCTCAATCCTTCTTCACCCCACAAAACCCCTTTTTAAATTGATGCAAAGATTATTTTCTTTTGTAGGAATAAAAGCAGTTTTACTCTTTACTCTTCCTTTCTGTGGGACCTGGAAAGGGTTTTTATCCATCCACTAGGAATTTTATTAACTATGACAAATGGCAGCTCATATTTTACCACTTTTGTTTTTCTCCACCTTTATCTCCACATGAAATAACTGTAATTTACTTGGAAATTTTCCATTTTACTTAAAAATAAAGCTTGGACACTTAATTAACATTTAATTAATTAAAGAAAAAATATTTAAAACACATGGGCATAAAGTATTTTCAGAAATTTTAAATAAGAAAATTCTAACTACTGGATTTTAATGTGTTTCTGGATTTATTTATTTTTTTAATTTACAGAGGGTTTTTTTTAAAAAAAAAATATTCTTATCAACATTCTCATATGTAGCCAACATTAAGTTTCACTTTATATTTGAAGTCTAATATGTTACTTACCTGAAAGGCACCTAGAGCATGGAGACTGTGAAATCATGTGCGGAAATAGATAATTAGCATTTTAAATATTTATTTCTTTTATTTAATAGTGGAATATTCTACCAATTTATTATAATTATGTTTGTGAACTCTGCATATATTTGATAGCCTGTGTATTTCATGGTGTATTAACATTGTACCATGCAAGTAAATTAACTTTACAATTAATTTTAGCAATGTTAGATTAGGATGAGTTTAGCAAAGTAGATGATATGTGGATACGAGTGTGTGGAGGGGGAGAGGGTGGTTTTTAAGTTTATTCCAGTAGTCACATCCCTATAACTGAATAGCTACTAGATGCTTAGAAACCCATCTGCCTTTGATGAGTTTTATATTATTAGTTGAAAGAAAAAAGACAGTGCCTACAGCCTCTGAAGATAACAGTAACACTGTGACCAAACATAAGCTGTATTACAATTCAGTCAGGAACAAAAGTTATGAATTTCTCTGTAGTTGGACAACACGGCTTCAATATGCCAGCAAATTTGAAATTGTCTGCCTAATCAGTAAACCCAATTATTCCAGCATTTCCATTAAGATACATGTGCCACTTACGATGTTTATATACATTGAATTATCCTAGTTTATTACTATTGGGAATTGAGAGCATGCATCAAAAGGAAAACCTACTTTCCAAGTTTAAAAAGGATCATTGCACAAAGGAAATGGAAGGTTACTTTCGTTTCACTATCGGGTAATACAGAACAAATCTTTTACTCCATGAAACAAAACAAATGCTGACCAGGCGAGGAGCTGTGCTGTCAAATCAGACTCAGTAGTTCTAGGCAGTCATCTTACAGATGAAATTATTAACCCTCTCTTCTCAATCCTCAGAGACTTGTAAAGAATTGAAGATAGAAGTGCCCAAGTAAAAGAGGAAATCTCTGCCTGGAGACCATTTGTCAAGTACTGAAAGAGCTCCTCGGGGGATATGTTCTTACGGTAGCTGACAGGCAGAGGGTTCCTGTTCTTTTCAAGATTTTCATTACAGCTGAAACTCAGGAAAGCTAGTCAATTAATGGCACAGGTTTTGAGTTGATTTTCACTTTTGAGCATTTAGGTATGAGTTGATGGCAACATAGAGCCAATCCTCGTGAATAATTGCTTCCCTCTGTGCTGACACTGTCTTTCCGAAAAGCTATCTGAATTTATGTACATGAAAAATAGAAAAGTGGTGTGAATTTTTGTGACCCCAAATTTTCTTAACTGAAATCTTCTGCACATTTTGAATTCCATAAAAATGTAATTGAGCCATTTGCCTTTTGATATGGTCAAGGAATAATAGTTCCAATATTTAGGATTCAAAGCACAGTTTATGGACTGGTAAATTTAATTAATCTTTAGAGTTCTTTTTTGCTTAATTTTAAATAGAAAACTTTGAAGTAACATAATTTGACACTTAAAAAGCCTATCTCATGTCATATTTTTCCCCAATGAGAATTCAGTTTTTATATTTGAACTGTTTTTTGTTGTTGTTTTTTTAAGAACAAGATCCATAAGGATCACAGAACATTTAGAGTCATTACCCATTATAGTGTTTCCTATAATCTTGAACTCAGGAAATCTATGTCTCTGTAATGCTTGACTGCCAATAGTAGTTGGTAGGAATGGTTTACCATGTGCTGTAATTTATTCGTTCAGAATCCAAAAACCGTTTTTAAAAAGTGTTGCGATTACAGCCCAGCAGGAGTGGCTCAGTGGCTGAACATCGACCCAAGAGCCAGGAGATCATGGCTCGATTCCCGGTCAAGGCACAGGCCCGGGGTGCGGGCTCCATCCCCAGAAGGGTTCTGCAGGAGGCAGCCGATCAATGACTTTCTCATCATTGATGTTTCTCTCTCTCTCCCTCTCCCTTCCTCTCTGAAATAAATAAAAACAGATTTTTTTAAAAATGTGATTACAGTTTTTGGCAGATCTGAGAATTTACATATTCTGATATTTTTACTACTTTAATTATACAACCTGAATAATGAGAAATATAGAATATAGATATATTTCAGATATTTTGAATCATTATATTTGTTCCTTGGCTGTCTATAGTGATTTAAAGGATATAATTACAGTACATGTGCAAAATATTATCTATAGAAGTTGCTGCTCTCACATTAATCTTCTCACATATAAAAATCTGTTCATTTATTCAGCAAGTATTTAGTGAACACAGTGAGCCAAGTAAAATATGTTAGGCATAGGGGATGTGTCAATAAATAAAACAGAGAATGTTCTTTTAACAATGTGTATAGTAAGCATAGTAGACGTGGGAACAAATAAGAGGAAGTAGGTGAGTGCTTACACTACTGATGGATATAAAAATTGTCATAGCCGCTGTCTAAAGAAATTTGGTAGTCAATAACATAATTAAAAATACATATTCCCTAGGAACCAGCTCTGGATGTCTATTCTAGAAGAGTATCTGCAGAAGTACACAGAAGGCAGTTTCAGTGTTTTACTGCAGAATTGTTTGTATTAGAGAAAATACAGAAACAAACCAAATTCCCTTCCATCAGTAATGGCTAAATAAGCTATTTCATATGTATGCATTGTAATACTATACCACCGTTTGAGTGACTAGAAGTTCTTTTGGTTTGTAGAACATTTGCATTAGGTAACATTTATTAAAAACATAAACAAATGAAGATTTCTGCAGGGTGTATGGGTGTGTGTGTAACTCATAGGGAGAAGTCAGTAAATGTATCCATGAACTGATACTGGTTACCTGTGGGGAAAGAACTGGGTATGTGGGCGATGGTAAAGTCGACCAGCATATTTTCATATGATAAGGCGACGTATGAAACTAAAAATAAATAGCGACAATAAAGTTTAATGTTATGAATTTAATTATAGGAGCATAAAGGTTTAACAGGAGTGAAGGACAGGAAGTGACTAATTTTGACTAGCTCTAGAATAAGGGAACACTTTACATTCCTAGTTCAACAGACACTGGGTCAGTCTATATATAGCCCTATATGTGTTACTTTCCACACTATCTGTTACCCATTTATATCTGTTTTTAAAATTCATTTTAATGGTTTTTGAGTTTGTGCCTTTGAAATTAAATTTACGGTTCCAAAGTTTTCATGGCTAGGATTAGAGTAGTAAACTTCCTACAAACTTGGCAAAACAGAATAAATATTTTTATTCAGTTATATTTTAAGTTTTTATTTTATTTTATTTTTAATTTCACCCATCACCCTGGCCTCCCTCCCCTTTGGCAACCATCAGCTTGTTCTCTTTACCTGGTTTGGTTTTGTTTATTTGTTTTGTTTTTTTAGGATCCACATATAAGTGAAATCATACGGTATTTGTCTTAAGATATAAATTGTACCCACTCATGTCTTAAGTAAG
Organism: Miniopterus schreibersii; assembly: GCF_964146895.1. NCBI lineage: Eukaryota > Metazoa > Chordata > Mammalia > Chiroptera > Miniopteridae > Miniopterus > Miniopterus schreibersii. Next base: position 13,679,604 of record NC_138112.1, on the reverse strand, counting down.
GTTTTCATGGAGATATGATAGAGCGTTCGTGCCTTAGGTATTGATTACCCAAGTCTCACAGGACAGCTGCTAGAAACTTCTCCCTCTCCACCCACCTGGCTCTGCCCAAGCTGCTCCCTCTTTGCTGCTCTCCCTCCAGGCCCTGTGACTCTCCTGTAGCCCCTATCTTCAGGCCACCACACAGTGTAATTTGGGAGGTAGAGTACCCTAGCAAAGAAGAGCTCTCCCTGGAATTCTGGACACTGAAATGTTTCACCTTGATGTGTGCTGTATCTGCTAAACGTCGTACTGGCTGAGGTGGCCACCAAATGAGTCAGATACAACCCCATCCTCAAGAGGCTTCATTTCTAGGAGAGGGAAAGAGACATGTTGACTAAGAAGGGCACCGACCTTGTGTAAATATAGAGATAGGAGTGTGTAAAGAGGACCCTGGCCACAGAGGGAAAGAGATTTAAATGACAAGGACAGGACAAGTTTCATAAAGAAGGTGGCCTTTTAAGTGAGCTTTGCTTGAGTAAGTGATGTTTTTTCTGGGCCCTGAAGGATGAGTTGTGATCCGGTTCGAGAGAAGGTATTTCAAGAGCCACGGAAGTGTTCAAATACTTCAGGATGGCTAGAGAAAAGGGTTCTGCAGAGCAGAAGTAGAGGGAGGTGAACATTTCCCTTTGCGTATCTGCTACTGAATACTTGGTTATTGCAAATGAATAAAAATAGATTGCATAGGTCACATTTCTTAATAAGAAAACAGTTGTGCTCAATTTTCAAAATTCAGTTATACTAGATACAAAATTTATAAAGCACAAAAGTAGCTCCATGTAATGTTATTATCAAGTAAAAATACATGTGAAAAAAATCATTAGGGTGAAATTACTGCTTTCGCTAGTTCCAAATGAGTGACAACCAAGTGATCGAATCTCTTTCTAGCTTTAATTTATCTTTAGAATAGTCACAGAGTTCATAATTAAGCTGTAAAACCTTAAGGATAAAGTGCCTTTGAGCATCACTGTAACTCTCCGGTGTGCCCTCTGGTGAATTAAAGAGAAGGGCGAAGTGATAACCACAGCCTAGCAATGCACTCTTGATACTTGTAACGATAATTGAGAAAGAGGTTAACTGGCCAAAAATAAATTGATGTAGCATTGTCCTGACTTTCCTGCACCAGGACGCATTCCTAATGAACTGCATGACCAGTTAATAAAATATCAACAAATTAAGGAGATAGGCACTGCACTTGAAATAGTAATTTTTTCAAGTGAATTTACAAATTCAAAGAAAGAAGTTTATCCAGATATTCCTTCCCTAAAAAAATCAAAACAAAACTTCAGTTCAGAACCTGGGAAAGCGCTGGATATTGTAACTACCTTTGTTTTTAATAATTTTGTCTACGGCCTGTGAGACTTCTTGTCTTTCATACCTAGTATTCCCCTTGAACTTAAAAAGTAGCTCAGACTTACAGGAATCCCAGCTTAAAAAGAAGATAACTTTTGAACTGAGACCTAAATGCGCAGAAGGAACTGACCGTGCAAAGATCTACTGCACGGGTTCTAAAGTCAGGGAACAGCCACTGCAAGGTCATTGTGGTGTGTGCATAAGCAATGGGGATATTCCTAAATGACCAGGTCACCTAGGCAGAGAGAGAGTAACTATCTGTCAGTCATGATGAGGGATCTGGAGGTGCTGCTCTGTGATCATCTGCTTGTCTGTCTCCCGTAAGCCTGCCCGTCTCATGTCTTGGTACATCACTGATGCCTCATACTCTGCCTGGAACAAGGTAGATACTCAGCGAATGTTGACTAAAATGATAAATAAGCGATCTCTTTTATTAATATGTTGCTTGCATATATAATTCCTATTTGACTATGCACTTTTAAAAAATATTATAGTATAAGTTGTTCATAACCAGGGAGCAAGCTCTATTTACACCAGGGTTTGGGTTACTAACAGTGATTGAAAAGTCCCCTGTGAGTATATGTGAAGTTCACATGAGGGCCCAATCATGCCTGTGCCTTATACTAAATCTCTTTCAGCATCGATTATGATGTTTCCCTTTTCACTTGGAGCTGTAATGGGCCTTACCCATTACCTCGGTCAGTACCGAGCAAGCATTTCCGAAGATTAAAGAGACGAGTAATAGTTGAAAATTGTTCTCACTTGTTTTATTAACTCTAATTTTATATTTAATTGGGGAAGCTAATGCTTTTCTGTCTCAGCTCTCTATTCATAATTGTTGCCCCATGAGTGCAATATGGTCTTTGACACTTTGTGTAAGCAGCCCTGATTCTGCATTCTATATTTATTTAAGTAACCCTCATAGCCTGTTGCTGCATAAATAAGCTCTATGTGAAGTCTCCAAAGTTCACCTCTGAATTTCAGCTTTTGAAATTAATTCCTCAGTGTTTTTCCGCAGATGCTTCTCAGTGAAATTGCCATTCAGATTGATGTTAGTGAAGCACATCAAGAAATTATGATTAAAAAAAAAGAAATTATGACTAGAAGAGACTCTGAATAAGCCATTCCAGGATAATTTTCTCAAACATCTTTAAGCTAAAAGCATATTATTTTCAGAAATAAATAAAATGAAGCTAATAATAATGATGGAGGATCCGGCATTACTGGGGATAGGGTCATAAATGAAGGGGGGATTGCAGTTCATTTTCCCACTTGAAGAGATTCCAGCTCTGAATCATCAGAAGGCTTTGGTGAATATAAAAAAAGAAAGAAAGAGAAACAAAAGAAAGAAGTAAAGAAAAATGAAAAGAGTAAGATTTAGACAGTCTACTCAGGAAATTCTGATTTGGGGGAGGTATTAGCCAGGGTTCCCCCGAGAAACAACCACTTTTAAGGAATTGGCTCATGGGATTATAGAGGCTGGCAAATCCAAAAGCTGCAAGGTGAACCAACAGACCCGCTAAGAGCCATGTTGCAATTCAAGTTCAAAAGCCGTCTTTTGGCAAAATCCCTTCTTTCTTGGAGGTCAGTCTTTGTTCTGTTAAGGCCTTCAGTTGCTTGAATGTGGCCCACTCACATACAACAGAGATGATACGCTTTACACGAAGTCCAGCGATTTAAATGTTAACGTCATCCGAAAAAAACAGCCTCGGAAGAACCTCCAGAATATTTGACCAAATATCTGGGTGACATGGCCTATCCAAGCTGACTTAAAAATGAACCATCTCAAAGTCACCCATGTTAGCTTGGCACCTATATGCATCTCCTAAACCACATTTCATTTCTGAATAAGGACAGTAACAGGGTCATACATCTGCCTAACACAATACAACTTCCCTACACACAACCAAAAAACGATTAACTCTTCCCAGAGAAAAGAACACAAATGCCACAAGGGACGTGTATTTTCCTCTTTGATATCCTGTTATTCAAATGCTGTGATCTGAAGTTAACGATACTTGAATATTATGATAAAAAGTCAGTGCATCTTATGTTACATGATAAGAGGGTATGAGAGGACAGAACACAAAGATATTATATACATACAAACACAAACATTCATAACAAAGAAATGCTCGTGAGGATTACAGTCTTCGTTACTGTAACGGCCTGTGGTGACAACTGGTATTTATCTTAGCAAGCATTTCAGGTCGTGATTATGTCAATGGAGAGACCCACACAGAAAGAAAAAAAAACACTTCAGGTGATTTTATTTTCCGAGAAAAAATAGGTTTAATGATGTAGCATAGAAAAAATCAGTTTTCCTCAATCTTATTTCAATAGAGAGGGGAAAGAATTTAGCTTATATAAACCCTGTCTATTCTAAAGGTGGGTGCTTTGGAAATATCATTATCATTTTACAAATGATTAATATTGTTTTTATTGATGCTTCACTATTTTTAATGCACTAGAAAAGAGGGCATTGACTGATAGTCTCATAAGGATAAAAAAGTATCAATCTTACTAACTTTAATTATAAAGATTACTTAATATGCGGTATATGCTTTGTTTCCCATAAGTCATGTGCAGATTTGGAATTTCGAATAACTATTTATATTGATTCCTTTTGTGGGTACCAAATAATATGACTGATCTCCTGGCTATAAAAGGACAATATTCCTGGTATGTCTGAATAGCAGGATTTATGATTAGATAACACATTTATTTATCTATTACTTGCCACCTGGATTCCTTGGAGTCAGTGGTTTTGTCACCAAAATCTTGGCCAGACAGAGAGAGAGAGAGGGTGGGTAAGAAGGGTCCCCTTCTTCACACACTGAGAAAACTGAAATAGGTCCACTGGTTGCATCATTTTTCCCTTAAAAATTCAAGAGAGCTTCAGCTGATCCTTGAAGGGCCTACAAATGTTTATAAAGTCATCTTTATCAGTTTTTTAGTTATCTTTCCTTTCTCTTCATGTCTGTCATCGGCATGAACAGGATGCATTTGTTTTTAAAGAAATGACATTTTTGTAGCCACCATCCGAGAATGACTTCATATGCAGCCCTAAACAGAGACTGAGAAAGTGAGGCCTTATGAAGAAACTAGGTAGTCCTTTAGGTTTATTTCATCCTAAATATTTCTCTCTCTCTCTCTCTCTCTCTCTCTCTCTCTCTCATCATATACATGAGACAGAAAATATATGGGACTCCAGTTATATGTACCTGGTTCCCTGGACAGGCCTTCACAGTCTCTGGAAACGAATAAGAATAATATGACAATAAAGGGGAATAAGAGACAGATCCGTACTTTCAACAGCATACACTGAGCCACAGAGATGCAACATGATTGTGTTAAGTGCAGAGACCCAGTGGTTAAGCAGAGCAGCCCATTCCCACGGTGCTCACAGGGCACTCAGCATCCCTGCAGCACAGTTGCCCTGCAGGCACCTGCCAGGAGGGAGACTGTCAGCAGAGGTGGCGAGTGGACACGCTCTGCAGCTGACCCAGCATCGCAGAGCTCGTGGTGCTGGGAAGGAATGCTGTTTACATCCAGGGGACCTGACCTCGTCTAGGCGATCATGTCCAATGCAGGAAGGGCACACAAGCCGACACCCGAAGAATGACTTTTCTAGTCGATTAATTGCGGCAAGAATGTTCCAGGCAGATGAACAGCAAGTGCCAAAGAGTGAGAGGGTGGGTTAGGTAAGAGATAGAGGATAGATGTCCAGATTTTCCCTTACATGTGGCTTTAATCAAAATATAAGAGTATTTGCTACTTTTAATCAACACGTGTCTTTTATTATGAGGATGTTAAGTGGTTCAATTATTCATGACCCTGGTTATTTGGAGGGACTTGGTTAAAGTGGAGACATTGTAAGGGCAAAGGGAAGAATGTATTTGGTTAGGGGACAAAACTTTTCATTTAAGAAACTATGAAAAGGCTCACACGGCTTTCTCCAAGCCCTTGCCGGCTCTCAGATGCCCAAATGTAAGCCTTTGTTCCTTACTGAAAAGCAAATTCCCAGGAAAGTGTGTGAGTTGTATACATCCTTCCTGACCCATTTTATGACCCAGAACTTGGTGTCTCAGTTCTATTGTAAAACCACACGATTTTGGATTGAACTGAATTGCAGATAAATTTAACCCAGCAGTATACTTCTACTGTAAACAGACTTCTAAAATTCTCATTGTCATAACTATTTTTAAGCATATTTACAATTGTGTTGCCAAAGTATTAATTACCCTATTACTCACAGAAGTAAGTTATAATAGATATCAAGAGTATCACTTTCAAGAGCAGAGTTTTTCAAAAATGTTGAACAGAACATGTAGTTTTCTGATGAAAAGGGCTGGCCTAACCACACGCCTGTTGGGACTGAATTCTCTCCTCTTTGTCAGCAGGCCCTGGGGTGCCAGCCCTCCCTTGCAGCCCACCCAGGGTTTTGTGCTTCCAGTCCAGCCTCCCCCGCCACCAGCTGGTGCAGAGCAGGGCGTCGTGAGGCCGTGACCTGTAGATGCTGGGAAGCAGGATTATTCCTTAACTTTGAAGCTTAGTCCATCTTCGCTGAAAAGCCATCAAGTTCCTGCCAGCAGCTCCTGGGCTACAAGTTTTTAATCAGTGCTTATCCTTGCACCTCAGCTAACCCCCTTATCTGGAGTGGCCTTCTGCTGGCCCTGGCAGGAGAATCATTTTCCCTGCATTTTCCATGGTGCTAGCACCTCTCCTTGTCTCTTCAAAGTCAGGGGTGGGAGGTGGAGAGGGAGAGAAATGCAATGTCTCCATCCTCTTGATCCCAGGTCTTCTCTGCCCTGCCTGAAAGGGAGTATTCTTGGATGTCTGTGACAACCCCACTGCTCCTGCCTTTAGCAAGTTTACAGTTAATTTCCCCTTACATTTAATAGAGTTGACACTATTTTCCTTAACCCAGCTGGTGCTCAATGGCTAGGGCAGTTTTGGGGTAACTTTACCATTTGCAATATATGCCTGGGTAGGTCTGCTCTGTGTGGGTTAACACAGTAAGTAATAGTCACTTTGTCCAAGCGGAAATTAACAAACTCTGATAGGGTTACTCTTATAGGGTTCAGGGGAGAGAGGGTCTGAATGGGGTTGGATAGAAAGGGTATTTATGAAATAAGTGTTCAGAATGAAGGGGTTGGGACGACCATAAAGCTCACTTCACAATATCCTCATGACTTCTGTGATCGGGATGTTTTAATAGCAGAAATATGTAAACTTGCATGCTCGACCTCAGAATTTTGAGACTGCCCACCCCCGGCCCCCACAGACAGTCATTTTCCTGCCAAGGCTGGAGATGGATCCGAGTGACCTTTTCCAGAGATTTAAAAAAACCTGCACATCCCCGATACCACTCATTTTTAATAAAGGCAAAGTTATTAAAGAATAGTAATCACTCCAAGTTTAAATATTTAAACTCTGTGGGTTAATTAATTTGCCCATCTGGGTTTTTTTCCTTCCCCTTTCTTTGTGTGAACGTGTGTCCTATATTCCATTTATCTCCACATCTTTAAATGAAAAGGTAGAAGTTGTCATTGGACCCTGAGGTTTACATGGAGACTAGTCAGAACTGGCCTTGTATGGCATTGTGTGTGTGTGTGTGTGTGTGTGTGTGTGTGTGTGTACACATGTGAGATGGAATCACTGTTACCATTTTCTTATATACAAGGAATTGTATCCATTTTCTTTAATATAAAGAACTGTTAAAGATTAGGCTTGAAGTATAAATAGATGAATGCATTTCCTGGGTGAAGCTCGTCTTCTCTGTAGGCCAGTCCTGCCCTTGAACAGCCAAGGACAGAGCTGAGATGCAGAAGCCCGGAGCAGAGCCCTGAGGGCAACAAGCAAAAATCACATGCCTCCTGGATAGTTTGTCCTGACTCAGGAGAAACAGTCGTGGCGCTAAGGCAAAGATGAGAGGAAAATCCCGTCCTCCTTGTTCTTTGAAGGGTCTTCTTTTTCTAGTTGCTTGCTTGATTGGTTAATGGTTGGCTAGTAGTGAGTTCTTCAGCTTGAGACTAGCATGCTGGGAAGCGCAAGTGGCATGAGTCTGTGACACGAATGTCTCTGAATTGCAACAGCCCAGTGGCACAGACTGGTGTAGGTCTGCTGAGGGTGACCAGATTGAGGAAACAAACAGAAAAATTAAGCTTCCAGACACTAGTGTTTAAACGTAGAAAATAAAAGTGAGGAAAGACAAGCAATACACAATAACTTCTTAGAAATATAATCCATTTCCGTTGTACAATTTAGCCAGAAGGAGAAATTAAATTTTCTTACGAAAATCATCCTTGACGTCTATAAAGGCGTCTAGATAATAAACAGTTTGCTTAACTTAATTAAAAAGCTTTCAGCAGCTATACCTCTGTTTCCTCATCTCTAAAGTGAAGATAATAATAGTTGTTTCATCACAGGACTATTTTGATGACTGAGTGAGTTGTTATTTCTACTGAAGCATACTTTGAAATGCTATCAAGTGATGTTAAGTAATACATGTATACATTCATATTGTTAGATTATAAAACTATGCACTAAAGAGAATATGTGAAGTCATCACAAACTGAGTTGTAAGTTAACTCCATGGTGCTGACCTTTTTGAAAGATACGTGATCCCTAAGATGTAACAGAATTTAGGGACTGGATAAATTTGTTGGTGTTGATGATGATGATGATAAGTAGAGTAAGTCACCATTTATTGAGTACCTCCCATGGATTAGATCTGTTTTAGGAACATTGCATATGTAATCACTTATTGGTATGTTTTTTAAGGTTAGTATTTATCGAGTGATTTTTAGGTCTAAATCTCCATAATAAACATTATTATTGGGAACACTTAGACCCCAGTGGAACCTCTGCCCTCAAAGCATTCAGTGTTAGTGGAGAGAGACGACATGAACTGGGACAAGTTAAATATCAATGAAATTTTGCTGTAGGTCCAAACTTCTGTAGCTCCATCCCTTTGATTGGAGAGTGGTGCTGTTTTTGAACTCTGATCAACCAGGAAAAATATCCATCTTGACATGTTCCCTTTGACATCTAAATCAAAAGTATAGACTATCATACCCATTTAACTGTTAAGCTCAAAATGCCATTTGTTTAACTATGCTTTTACATAACTTTTTGGTAACTCATTATTTCAGCTTTGTATTTTTACCCTGAGGGATATAGAATTCTGAAACTAGAAACTTTGCACTTAAAAGTAAGTCAGTGTGTGAATTTAAGTCATCCAAAAATACAATGGTCTCATCTGTAACATATCAATTGGGTAATTTTTCATTTATAAAGCAATGCAAATAATTTAACATAAATTCCTGAATTAGTTTATTGTATTATTTATTTCAGCTAAATGATGCAGTTTTGAGCATTGCTCAAATATAAATGGACATGAAACATGCAAAAGGAAATTATAACAGTTTTAGTGCTTCTTGAAAAACAAACAAACAAACAAACAAACATAAGACATAAGCTAGACTCTGGATTCATAGTATATATTCTGCTATTATGTAGCTGGGTCATTATCTGCCTCAGACTTCACTTAGGATACAGAGTTGAAAGTTTCAGCTATTTCCATAATGCTTTATCTTATTAATAGCTGTGTTTGTTATATTTTCAATCAGCCAATTATTAAAAATCATAACTAAATTTAAAAAGGATGAGTCAAATCAAGTTTTCATTTTTTTAAAAAAAGTAAAAATGTAAATAAGTTTGCCACTTAATTCTCTTGCAAATTGAACTATTCTTGGTTGTTATGATAAATCTTATTTGTGATTCCATTCTTACATCTGATTAACATGCCGTTTATCAGCAAACTGGCAGATGACATCAGCCACGGGGGGAAAACATTGCTTGGAATTTAGGATTCAATTGAAAACAAATTCAATCAGTGGTTTCGGAGTTTTAAAATAGAGTAAATTTTTTTAAAATGTTTGATTGTAGAGCAGTCTTCCTTTTTTTAAACTCTAGAACTTAAAAAAGAGGGGATGTAAATGTAGATAATAGGCTCTATTTGATGGTGCTATTTTGATGATTAGAAATATTGTATAAAAATATCTTGAAAATATCTAGAGCAGGGGTCAGCAAAATAAGGTCCATGGACCAAATCCAGCCTGCCAATTGTCTTTGCAAATAGAGTTTAATTGGAACACAGCCACACTTACTCATTTATGTACTGTCTATGGCTAATTTCACATTACAAAGACAGAGCAGTAGTTGTTACTCTGCTGTTCACAAAGCCTAAAATATTTATTATCTGGTCCTTAAAGAAGTTTGCTGATCCATGGTCTACAGAATAGCAGAGACTTAATAAGTGGTAATTATTTTAAATTCTGAATATTTGAGAAATTACTTATTTTGCACAGACCAGCACTATCTATTAGAAACATAAAAGCCACATTTTTAATTTTCTAGCAGGTACATTTTAAAGAAGGAAATAAACAAGTTAATTTAATAGTATATTACTTAACCTAATAGCATTTTATATGTAAAATATTATAATTTTAATATATATCAATATAAATATTTTTACATTGTTTCACATTAATTTTCAAAATCTGGTGTAGACCTTACACTTACTGCACATCTCAATGTGGATGCCGAATTTTCATTAGAAATGAGCATTGTCACTTCTAAACAGATGTGGCATCCAGGTACTAAAGCGAACAAAGCAACTTGCCAAGCGTGCATTTCCAGTAAGTACCAAATCAGAACCCAAGATCTTGACTTTTCTCACCTTTTCTCCAAAGATCCAACTCTGAAGTCTCTAGTTTACCTACACATGCTAAAGCACACTCTGTTTTATTTGAACTGAAAATCTTTAGGGGAAAAAATGTTAAGCACATGTTTCCCAGCTGCATATCAGCTCTGCAGAGCACTGTATTAGGTGTCTCAGATTTTTCGGTTTTGAAAAGCCCAGTTACAGACCTTTCATATCTAGCATCTCCTCCCAGCTGACTCTCTTGTCTGCTGCGACTGTCAGTCTTCCTCCACCCGCGGGATGGCCCATGGCCAGCGACCCTCTGCTCGGCCTGCCTCGCCTTCTCTCCTGGACCCCCTTACCTTTCCATCCCCGGACAAAGGTCAGGGAGAGAGGAGGCTGGGCTGCTGGTGGGAGCTCCCCAGGGTGCAGGCCTTGTCTGGTCTTCTTTCTTCTCCCATTTTTCTTACTTTAATTTGAAAAGTGTGGTCTTTTCTAAACAATGCCAGTTAATCAATGTTACTTTACCAACCTGCAGGGAACCAATCTATAACTGTTTAGAACACTGCCGAAGGTCCTTTATTCTGTATAGTCACTTTTATTTGTTTTTGTTTGCTAAATAGCTGTTTATTTGACAGGAAATGGGAGTTTAGTTTAGGGTGTGTGGTGTTTTTTTTTTAACTTTTTTTTTTCTTTTTGGCTAGGAGCCATTTCTTAGACCTAAAGATTATGGAATCCAAATTCTAGAGGCCTAAAGTTCAAGCTAATTTTATTCAGCTATTAACTTTTAAACACTTCAGATGTTGAATAGCATTGTATTCTTGTCACCAATTTGCATCCCCTTGTTTAAAAATCTTCAGTAGATCCTCATTTGCCCTCTGGATAAGCGGAATGCCAACTCTTAAACAGCATAAAAACTGAATCCTTTGCCATTTCAGTTAACCTGAAGAAATATATAGTTCCTTGAAGGCATCAACTTCCATCACATGTCTGGACTTTTATTTAAATATGTTTTCATAGATTTTTTTTTTTTTTAGAGAAGAAAAGGGAGAGGGAGAGAGAGAAAGAGAGAAAAACACACACATACACACACATCAATGTGAGAGTGAAACATTGATCGGCTGCCTCCTGCACACCCCCTACTGAGGATCAAGCCCACAACCCGGGCATGTGCCCAGGTGGAGAACAGAAGCAGCCACCTTTTGGTGCCTGGGACAGTGCTCAACCAACTGAGCCACGCCGGCCAGGGCATGTTGGGACTTTTATATTGGCTGCCCCTGCTGCTGGGTTCACTGATTTCGCCCCATCTCCTCCCGGTCCCATCTACCGTGGGTCTGTTTTGCTCACACTGATCAGCTCAGGAGTTTCTTCCTCTCTGAAGCTTTCCACAAATTCCAAATACTTGTTAGGCATTTGACCTTGGTTCACACAGGACCCCAAGCGCACCCTCAGAATAAGACTTGTTAGTCTGTATCATTGCCTCTGTCTACCGCTGGCTATAACCCCGAGGAAAGGGTGGCTGTCTTATTCCTGTTGTACCTCTGGCCTAAGATATACCCCAGGGCCTAACAACAAAGCAAGACTTCTGTAAATATGTATTGAGTCAATCAAACTGTTTGTCCTTAATGTGAAAAAAGTTCTGTTGTATATAGTCATTATATCCTGCTTGTGGGATTTCTAAATGCACTCAGAATGTACTAAAATGAATTGTGTTTATTGCAAGTGTTTAAAATTTAATAATAATAAGCACTCTACAGTTTACAGGATAGCACTCCTCACTAAAATTTAATTAATTGAAATGTTTGCACCCAATAAGGATTTTTGAAGTTTCTTTTATTCTGCACAAAATACAGAATCCAAGAGAAAAAAGAATAGCACACTTTGTTGTTGTTAACATATTTTCTATTATAAATAGCCATTGTTCATATTTTCTAGCATACTTATTACTTTATTATTTTCTGGGCAGAGAAAATGAAAACAAGCAGTGGAAAGGACACAGTGAGTGGCTCTTTGTTGGTTTGTGAAAAGGCATTTAAAGGAAGTTCTTAACCTGTGTTGGATCACAGCATCCTTTTGAAAAGTTGATACAGGCTACAGGCTCTCTCTCTCTCACCCTTTCCAGAAAAATGTCCAAATGCACATATGCTCACCAATTTCGCCTACAATTTCAGGAATCTTGTGTTTCATTCAAGAAAAATAGGTTACCCCTGGCCAGTTTGGCTCAGTGGTTAGAAAGTCGGCCTGCAGACTGAAGGGTTCTGGGTTCAATTCCAGCCAAGGGTATGTGCCTCAGTTGCAGGCTCGAACCCCAGCCTCCAGTCAGTTCGGAGGCAACCAGTCCATGTGTCTCTCTCACATCAAGGTCCCTCTCTTTCCTCTCTCTCTCCCTTCCACTCTCTCTGAAAAAGCAATGGAAAAAAATAACCTCTGGTGAAGATTTAAAAAAAAAGAATAGGTTAACAAACCCTCAGCTAAAATTAGCCCAAAAAGAACATGGACTCAGAGGAGAGATGAAAGGACAAGACTGTTAAGGATGGTCAAGAAGCATGTGCTCAGAAGAAAAGCATGCACAATGCTTTATAAACCTCTATGAAATACTACCTAACTTAAATATTCCCCCACTAGAAGGCTCGAATTGTTTGAAATCAAAACACTTGTGCTCATTCACTTATCCACCTATTCAATTACTAAACATCTATTTAGTTCCCACTGTGTACCAAGAACTGTGCTAGGAACTGAGGAAGTGCTGGGAGGTGCAATTGTGGAAGAATAGTTATTATTTTCAACTAGCCAGTTCTGTGTTTCTCAGATAAACTAGCAAGTCATGCTAGAAATAAGGAAAATAAATCCAGTTGTTTAGAAATTTCTGCTTACAATGCACTGACTTTATACCCAGTAACCATTTTTCTTTCATTATTATCATTGATACTGTGTGCAAATAAATGAACTTTTTAATGAATTCTAGAACCATAAAATATAATTCAATTATATTAATAGTAAATTACTGTAATGAAGGTTATTAATGTAACATGTAATCAATGCAGTGCAGTAATAGTGTAAGGTTATGGTTTTAAGCATCACAATAGTGCCTCAAATAGGATGAATATTTTCAGAGAAATTTAGTGAAAAGCATTGCATCTGTTGATTCCTCTGAAAGAACTTATCTACATAGGAAAGTCTCCAATTAAGATAACAGTCTGAGGATCCAGTAGGACTCAGGTGGGGTTGGAGGTAATTTAATTCTCTTGCCATGCATTGAGACTCAGACTTGGGTCTGTTTCCCTAGTAACGTGGAACTCCTTCACAATGAGACACAAGGGGAGACGCTGATCACATCAATGCAGAAGGAATTCTGGCCCCGAGTAACTTGCAATGAAATCACAAAAAATTTTGTATATAACCCATCAGAAAACCAGAGAGGATGCGCATAAACAGTCACTCTGGAAATGAGGACAGAGCACTAGGAGCATATGATTTTGTTCGCTGTTATACTTGGGACGACACTAGGCCCTAATTATGACCCACGTGCAGGTGTGACTGAAAGACCTATTTGTGAACAAGGGCCTTTTCATTCAGCACATGCCATGATGATTCTTCCGATTTGCAGCTGCAACGGCTATTCGCAGAGCATGCTGTTTAAAGGGCGTCCATTTAGATGTGAAGTCGGTCCCAGATCTTTGCACAAAAGAGCCACCCATTTCCTGCATGTTCCGTGTCATTTGGTCTGTCTGTTTTGAGATATCCTAACTCCCTACCCCTATATCATGTTTTTGAGAGTAGATACAGAGCTTTCCCCAAATACCCTACTCTTTACTAATGCTGAAACTGGCAAGAGTAATGTTTTCATAAAAATCATTTAAATTCTGGACATGTGTCTTCTCTTCACCTGTTCAGTCATTCATGAAATATTGCTTGAAGACCTACTATGTCTCTTGTCACTTTCCATGTACCACATGCTAAGGATAGAGCGGGAAGAAGACAAAAACCTTCTCTGGGCCCTGTTTTGGGGTGTTCCAAACTTGTTAGTTGATTTCAAGATAACCTGTGAAAAGGTTGATAGACTTGCTCAGTAAACTACCTGTGCTCTGTAGGACAAGATCATATCGCATGATAAGATTGAAATTTGAACAAGACCGTAACTTCAGGTAGCGTCAGCCTTCTTTGGCATTTGGATATGGATACAACATTGATGTCATTTCTACTACAGTTCTTAGTGTTTTGTTCCCCAATCCGTTTTTCCAGGAATAATACCATAATTTTTTCTTTATATTGACACCTTCTGTTTTTTACCATTTTATTTCTTGTATTAAAGCATAAGTTTCTTGAGGGCAAGGACTGTGTTTATTTATGTTTCCCTTGCTAAACCTTGCACAGAACCTGATATTTATACATGTATGTATAAAACTTCTTGCTCTTCCATGCCCACAGCAATATGTGCCTGCTTTACGCCTCCTCACTTGCCCTTCCCTCTGCCCAAAACACCTGTCCCATGGATATCTACATGGCTCACCCCCTCAGCCCTTTACTTGGCTTACTAGAGAGGCTTATTATAACCATTCAACTTAAATTAGAAACTCCACAACTCTCCTCTCCCACCACTGGCCATCCTTCCCATTCTTACCGTGCTTTATTGCTCTTCATAGCACTCATCACCATCTGGCTCACTTGTTTATCTCTTCAACAGCCAAAAGCCCTGTGAAGATAGGGACATTGTCTGTTTTATGCCCAGTCCCTGGAACAGTGCCTAGAACCCAGCAGGACACTCAATAAATATTTGTTGAAGGAAGGAAGGAATGTTATAAACCCATGCATATCATATATGGCCTAACAAAACATGAAATGCATTGTTTATTATGATACTGGTAATATGCAAAGAGTGCCTGTAGATGCTCTTGTAAGTGTCCCTCTGGAATGATGACACAGCTCACAGTAGCCAAAACATTTTTGACAACTATTTACTTAATGGGATGCATTAATTATATAACTGCTGAGAGAGAGAGAGAGAGAGAGAGAGAGAGAGAGAGAGAGGGAAATGAATTAGCTCATTACTGGTGTAACAACTAAACCTTGGATGGGTGAAAATATTTCCACAATTTTGCCATATCATCTTAGTCTTCTTTAATTAGTGAGGCAGTTGCTTTGGCAATTGCAAGCCGATGCCAGGCACATCTTGCTAAACCAGAGCAGGTCATTCCTGTTAGTAGTTCCAATTCCTCGTGGCCTGATTCCTTTCCTTCATGTTTAAGCCTCGCTGCCAACAAAAGTGCTCAAATCCCATGTGACAATTAGTGAGGCAGATCCTGGCAAGATGTCAATGACTGTCTAATCCCGCGTTCAATCCCTCTTCCCTCTCCCTCATTCGTCAGCAGACGTCTGCACACTAATGCCAATGCTCCCTCACCCACAGGCCGTGTCATCCTCTGCTCTTCTCTTCTCCACTCCCAGGGCCTGGCGTGCAAAATGCCAAGTCAGACCTGCCTTGAAAGTGCCCCATTCTAATAATCCTACTGACATTAAATTAGTTTAAGCCATCATTCTTGTATGGACTATACTGTATTCCCTCCTCACATGTTTGCCTGCCTCTGGTCTAGTTTCTCTCCAATGCCTTCTCCTAACAGAACACAAGGTATTTCACAAATGCAAATCTATATTGGCTTCTCATTATCTTTAGAATAAAGTCAAATTGCACAGCGTGGCATAAAGTGACACCTGCCTCACTTTCCAGCTTCCCAACTGCTCCCCATCCCTTTGAGCTCCAGTCCTGCTGAGCCACCTGGGAAACCCCCAAAGAAGCTTTGCTCCTTCTGGACTCTACGCCTGGCACACGGCATTCTCTATTCTTGGTAAAACTTTTCTCCCATTTTAGTGGGATTTAGTCTCCCTTCTAGTTTCAGCTTGAAGACTTTCAGATCCAGAGAGTTTTCTTGATCCCCGAGACCGAATTAGGCATGTTTTATCTGTGCCAGTTTGTCATGCTGTGATCACTCCTGTCGTAGGGTCTGTCGCACAGTGCCGAAATTGCTCCCTTCCTTCCTCTCTGCCCACTAGTATTTCTGCTGTCTCAGCACAGTGCTTGGCACATGGTGAGTGTTCAGCATTATTTCTTGAATGAGTAAGTCCCTGACTGCAATGAGAGTGTATTTATATGCCTGGAGATGGCATAGGATATGTCTGTATATTACACCTACTTAGAAGTCCCTTTTAGAAGTTCACAGATCCCTGAAAACGGTGAGAGAGCTTTAGAATATGTTCCTGTGTGATTTTAAAATAAAGCATTTCTTTATCTCAAAGCAGAGTGTACTAAGCAATGTGGTCAAGACTGCAGCTCCACTGTTGGAGAGACTGTGTGTTCTTATGAATATGAAATGAGGTTTATTTGCGGTATTGGCTGGTACTTTCAGCAGGTGTGAGGCAAACGTCATTTTTAACCTTCCTAAATGGCATTAAACAGTGTGGGGAAGTCATTGATGAAGATTGCACCTTCGCTTGGGCTCTTCCACCCGAAAAGTGTTCATCGTTGAATGTGCAACAGCAGCATAAAATGAAGACTAAATTAGTAAATATAAAACACGGTCAGACCTGATACTGTGAAATTTTAAAGTGACTTCCCTTGAACTTAGGTGTGTGACTTAAACTGTAATTTTTTAATTTATATCTTTTCTTGAGTTAATATTTTATCACAGTAATATACATATTAATGTTTTCTTTAATCACTTACCTCTTTTAAAATTAGTATTCAATTTATTAAAGTTACAATTGTTTTTAAAAAAGCCAGCTCTTCCTTAGGCTTTAAGTGTAGCTCACAGATCTATTATTTTATTTTTCATTTTTAAATGCAGCAGATACCAGCAATCGTTTTTAAAGGATCTTTGACCAAAAAGAGCACTTACATTCTTATGCCAATGTTTTTACTGATTATTGAATAAAAGTTAACTTTATCTACATCTTTAAAGATAAACCACAATATGTTTCAGTTAATTAAGTATAAAATAATAAAACAATTGAAGACAGAATTGTATATCCAAGTGATTGAGATGATTCTGGAGCAATACAAGAAAATACAAAGGTAAATTGTTAAATACAATTGTATGAAATTTAAAAAACATTTATAAACATATGTAATTAGAAAAACAAATAAAATTAAAACAATAGTAAAGATAAAAATAATATAGAAATCAAAGAACGAAAAACATATACAACTGATGGGTGATGGAAAAGGGAATGAAAAGAAATTCAGACAAATAATATTTTTAAGTATTAACAAATCACAGTAATAATAATAACACATACAGTGTTTTAAAATTTTTATTGAGATATAATTGACGTGAACTATGTAAGACTAAGATGTAAAACATGTTGATTCAATGCATTCAAATAGAGGAGTACATTAACCACAATAGCATGAGCTATGGTCAGGTAATTATAATTTCTTTTTTGTCATGAAAACAAAACCTAGCCTCTTAGTAAACATTTAAGTTTATAATTGTTTTGTGTAATCACTATGCTGTGCATTAGCTCTCTGGGACTTATTACCTACTGGTTGCAAGTTTGTACTCTTAAACAAGCTTCTCCAGTTCCCCCACCCCTCAACCTCTGGTAACCACCAGTCTCTGTTTTTATGTGTTTGACTTTTTTAGATTCCACATATAACTTATATCATACAGTATTTATCTTTCTCTGTCTGCCTTATCTCAATATAATGCCCTTAAGATACAACCACATTTCACAAATGGCTGGATTTCCTTCTTTCTCATGCCTGTATAATATTCCATTATACACTACCACCTCCATCCCCACATAAACATCACTTCTTTTTTCATAAATCCACTGATGGCCACTTAAGGTGTTTCCATTTCTTAGCTATTAGATATCTCTTTGACATCCTGTTTTCATTTCCTTTAAATACATATGCACAGAACTGAAATTGCTTTATCATACGGTAATTTTATTTTTATTTTTTTCAGGAACCTCCATACTGTTTTCCATAGTAGCTGAACTAATTTACATTCTCACCAACAGTGCACAGGGTGCCCATTTTTCCACTTTCGCACCAACACTTGTTAGCTGTTGTCTTCTCCATCATGGCCATTAGCATTTCGATTGGGATTGCATTGACTCTGTAGGTGACTTTGAGTAGAATGGACATTTTAACAAAATTAATTCTTACATTCCATGAACACAGGATATCTTTCCATTTATTTCTGTTTTCTTCCATTTTTTTCATCAAGCTCTTCTAGTTTTCATTGTACAGATCTTTCATTTCTTGGTTAAATTTACTCATAAGTGTTTTATTGTTTTTGACACTATTGTAAATGGGATAATTTTCTTTGCTTCTTATTTATTTTTGTTTCTGGTGTATAAAAATGCCTAATGGGTGTCAGTATAATTTGTAAGTTACAATTATTCTTTCCCTGGCTGTTTTCTGAATTCTCTTATTTTTTGTTTTAAAATGAACATTTTCATTGTAATGTATCTTTGAGAAGGTCTTTTTGCATTAAGATTTGCTTTAAGGGGTTATCTTTTAGCATCATGAACCAAATCTTTTCAGGTCTAGGAAATTCTTAGCTATTATTTCTTTAAATAATCTTTCTTCCCCGTTGACCTCTCTTCTCCTTGTGGGTCCCCTATTATTCTAGTTTTTGTAATGAAATCCATAGATCAAATAGGGTTCCTTTGCTCTTTTTAACTTTCTTTTTTGTTCTCCTCTAAGTGGGTTATTTCAAAATTCCTCTCCTATAATTCACTTATTTTGTCTTCCATTTGCTCTAATCTACTGCAGATGATCTCTATTGCATTTTTTCATTTTATCCATTGAATTCTTCAGCTCCAGAGTTTGTTTAGTTTTTTTTTATGCTTTCCATATTTTTTATAAATATTTCATTTTGCTCATGTGCTTTTTTCATGATTTTGTTGTATTATCTTCCTGAGTTTTCTTGTAGCTCATTGAGTTTCTTTAAAACAGCTATTTTGAATTCTTTATCAGCTAGATTGTAAAATTCTGTGACTTTGAACTTTGCTATTAGAGATTTATTATCTTTTGGTAATGACAGATTTCCTTGAGTTTTCGTGTTCCTTGTAGTTTTACATCGCTGCCTTTGAATTTGAAATAACAAACATCTACTTAAATGTTTACTAGTTGCCTTCAGTTTGGGCATTGTGTCCATTACTACTGTTACTTTCTGGGGGTTTCTCCACCATTGTGCAGGTACATCTGCTCCATTCTTCTTTCTCCCTCTTGTGGTAGAATTCTTAAGCTTCCAAGCCTTCTCTGGTTCTTACAACTCACCAAGCTCGCTATTGGAAACATCTCACATCTGTGGTTTCTCCCTTGCCCACAGATCCTGGCCTATATTCTGAGTTCACTCCCTGTCTACAGGTGCACACACTGGTTGCCACACTCAGGAGTACACACAAGTAGCCAGATACAGAGTGGGGGGAGGTGTCGGTGTAGCACTCGGGGTATTGGGCTTGCCTGCAGACCTGGTAGGGAAATCTTTGGGTATGGTACTCCCACGGGGTCAGTGATGGACATCCTGCTGAACTTCTGAGGCCAATCAACAGAAATAGCTTCCTTTTAATGCCCTTTGATATTCTTATCCCCCACTTCCCCTGTCTCCTCCTTCCCCTGGTCACAGAGTCCTACTTCAGTACTCCGGGTGCTGCTGAGGAGACATGGGTTTCCCAGCTGCATCCCACACCACTAGAGTAGCCGGGCACTCACAGCTCAGCTTTCCAGCTGCAGTAGAGTCACCACTAGCTGAGAGCTTAGCCCCTGGCTGGCAGTGTTGCCTCAGGGAGGGAAGGACAGCACTCGTAAAGCTCTTACCATTTCTGCTGCATCCAAGCACAAGGGTGGGCAGAAGTGGGCTAAGTTACCAGCCATCATTACCTAAAAGATAAATCAAAAGTAAGGATACAAAATAACAACAATGATAGTAATAAGAGGACAAATAACAAAAATAAATAGTAATACAAGAACAAACTCTGTGTTTTGCATACTCACAACTGTAAACCTACTTTTGCTCACTCATGTGTATATATATGCACAGGGTGGGGAAAGTAGGTTTACAGTTGTGACTACATGAAAGTTTATTCTTGTATTGTTATTTATTAATTATAGTATTTATTATAATTAACCTACTTTTGCCCACCTCTGTATGTATGTAATCCCCCCCCCCCCCAGTGGTGTGCTGGATCCTCCATTTGGGAGGCTGGACTTGCAGTTTCTCTTTCATCTGTGGGTATCTGCCCAGGTGAGCACTCTCCAGGTTTCCTCCCAAGCACTGCAAAAGGGGGTGGGGAAAGTTCACTGCTTGCTGGTTCCAGAGCCCAAACCAAGATCTGTCTGCTTGTTACTGGATTCACAGGTGGGCAGGACTGCCACAAAGGTGCTTTTGTTGGTAGATAGGTGTCTGATTCTTTGTTGAAAAGGAGGGGACAAAGAGGAAACATGTTTTATGCTGCCATGATACTAATGTCACTGACACATACAGGGTTTGATGTGTACCAGGCACTGTTCTAAGCACTTTACATGTATGAATGCAAGTAATCCTATAAGATATGTGATGTTATTACTCCCATGTAAAAATAAGAAAACTGGAGAACAGAGAACACAAATGATTTACCCAGTGACAACTAGCTAGAAAATGGCAATGTCTAGATTGAACATAGGCAGGGATTTTTTTTACAGATCAAATTATGAAAAATAAGAAAAATCAGTTCCAGGTCAGGTGGCTCAGTTGGTTGGAGCCATGTCCCTTGCACCAAAAGGTTGCAGGTTCAATTCCCAGTCAGGGCACATACCTAGGTTTCAAGTTTGATCCCCAGTGGGGGCACAGAAGGGAGGCAACCAATGGATATTTCACTCTCACATGGATGTTTCTCTCTCTCTCTCTCTCTCTCTCTCTCTCTCTCTCTCTCTCTCTCAAAGCAGTAAACATATCTTCAGGTGAGGATTAATAAAATAAAATAAAATAAAAATAAACTAAGAAAAATCAGACTACAAATGTGAAGATACAATAAAATAAAAAGACATGAATAAATAGCTGGTTAAATAGTTACTTGTTACAGTTTTCTTGGAGAATAATTTGTTTATAAAACAAAAATATTTTATTTTACCCTCTGATTCATAATGCCATTTCTTATAATTTATTTCAAAGAAATAATTCAAAACTTAAATAATTAAATACCTTTGCATGAAGACATTACAGCATGTTTGGATGGGGAGCCGAATATGGCAGGGCTTGGTAGTAGCAGTAAATCCTTAAAAAACAAGGAATCTACAATAATTGAGGAATAAATAGACTGGAGATGTCAGTATATAAAATGTATATTGCCGTATAAATGATGCATTTCAAAATACAAAGAATTATTGAAAAGTATCAAATCATATTAAGTGACAAGACAAAATATAATTTTTTAAATGCACTCATTACAACCATGTTAAAGCTATGTATACCAACAAATAAATATCAGAAGCAATGCAGGAAAGATAATATAAATTATTTTTAAAGGTTTCCTTTTTAATACTTCAAATTTATTTTAAAACTAAATTCACTTTTTGATATATTTACAATCAGAAAATAAGATTATAGTTTCATTTTTACTTTGTGAAATTATAAAACCCATTATACCTTATGTTCCTTCTGCATTAGATTCCAAAGCCAATGGATAAAGAATGGCAGGTTCTTGTCAATTTTTATAGGATTAAGTCTACTTCATCTAACATTTAAGCCATAAATGAATTCAAGTGGCAGTGCTTTTCAGTGAAAAAAAATACTAGTTTTTATTTCTTTATACTTTAAATAATTTTTCATTTTTTTCAATGACATTTGACATATAATATTACATTAGCTTCAGGTGTACAACCCAGTGATTAGACTTATATAACTTACTAAGTGATCATCCTGATAAGTCTAGTACGCACCTGACACCATAGATAGTTATTACAGTATTATTGACTATATTCCCTAGGCTGTACTATACATCCCCACGACTATTCTGTAACAGCCAGTTCATACTTCTTAATCCCGTCACCTTTTTCACACATTTCCCATCCCCCTCCCATCTGACAACCATCAAAATGTTCTCTGTATCTATGAGTCTGTTTCAGTTCTGCTTATTCATTTATTTATTTTTTTAGATTTGATTGTTGATATATATGTATTTATTGCCATTTTATTATTCATTGTTGTCATCTTTTGTTTTCTTCTTTCTCTTCTTTTTATAGAAGACCCTTTAACATTTTATGTAGTACTGGTTTGGTGGTGATGAACTCCTCTAGCTTTTTCTTGTCTGGGAAGCTCTTTATATGTCTTTCGATTCTAAATAATAGCTTTGCTGTGTAGAGTAATCTTGCTTGTAGGTCCTTGCTTTGAATATTTTTTGCCAATGCCTTCTGGCCTGCCAAGTTTCTGTTGAGAAATCAGCTGACTGTCTTATGGGAGCATAATAGATGCTTATTCATTACATTTATATAATATACAACACTATGGCAGCCATGAAATTACTCTTTTCCTTTAAGTTTTTATTAATCAATATATAACATAATTAATTATTAAATTCCAATTGTGTGGTACTAGCACATGAGTAGACAATGAGACCAGGAAAACAGAATGGAAATGCCTGAAGTAAATCTGTAAACAGACAAAAGAAATTGGCAATATCATTATTGATGCAATAAGAAAATACTAGAGCCTGGCAGGCATGGCTCAGTGGTTGAAAGTCAACCCAAGAATCAGGAGGTCAGGGTTCACTTCCCAGGCAGGGCACATGCCCAAATTGCTGGCTCGATCCCCAGTAGGGGGTGAGCAGGAGGCAACCAATCAATGACTCTCATCATTGATGTTTCTATCTCTCTCTCCCTTTCTCTCTCTGAAATCAATAAAAACGTATTTTAAAAAAGACTGGAAAAGGGGGTATAATCACATTAAAGAATGAAGAACTCTGAATGATAAATTAGAAATTGTTAAATTGAAATGTCATTAAGATTATATTTCTTCATACTTTGTATACATCAAAAGGTCAGAAATGTGAATTTCAGAATGCCTAATTTCTAAAAGTGAAGAGAAAGTGTGTAATATCTAGTTCATCAATGGAATAGAAATTGTCAATGCTGGATCAAATGATAAGCACATGTACAGTTTTATTATGTATCTTAAGTCCTTCATAGTAATTACTGAAGATGTTAATGGAGAAGCTCTAATACACTTGTTTTGAATAGGCTAAAAGTTGGTCTTCAGGTTGTAGCAGTCAACTTTCCAGGTTTTGGTGACAATACAAAGAATCATCTTAAAGATATGGCTATTGCTCCTGGTGGTTCAGTGCTCAGAGTTTTTCCCTAATTCTTTATGCTGCTCAGCCTCCTGTGTGTGTGTGTATGAGTGTCCATACATATGCTTTCTACGTCTGTCACTGAGAGGGCCTAGAAGCAAGAGCATCCCAGTAGTAATAAATACACCTGGCATTCAGATCTTAATTTCTGAATATAATTTTATAATTAAAGGAGACAGTGCTCTTTAGAAAAATGACTAAGTAAAGGTTAAGTTAGGGAAAATGTAAAATGAGGCAGGATTATGTCCTGGTGTGAGAAAGTGAGGAAGTGCTTATAAAATGACTTGGAGAGGCATGTTGAAAGGATTCAGGAGCCAATTTAAAGAAGCTACCCAATGGCCAGATCTGGGACAATGTAGGCGAAAAAATAAACCATGGTCATAATGTTATCAGCAAAAGTGGGTATCCACCAGTGGAAGCGAGGTATCCACTACCTTATTGGGTACTGGGGGGTCAGATCCTTATAATATCTTGAGAAAAAGAATTTTCTGATACTGGCACAGGAGGATGAGTGATTTTTATTTCCATGGAATTATATCCCTGGGTTTGCAAAGTCCCATTTCCCTTAGTCCAGTCCAGGAAGAAGTCTAACTGGGGATTCAGTAGAGCTTGAAGCAGAGCCAGTGTCCACAGTTTCCGTTCCAGGTCCGAACTGGGTCTGGTGTAGCACCAGGCTAGTTGCAGTCCATCAGTCCATTGTGTGTGGGGTCCACATGGGCGAATGCAGGAGCGTGAGATTCCCACAGACCAGGAGTCAACCAAACAGAACCAGGAGCGAGAGAGAGCGAGAGAGTGAACTCCTTTGTTTAGGGGATTAAATATCTCAGACTATCCAGCGCTTGCAGAGGCCACGCCTACTCTGGCCAATGTCCTGTTCCCAGATGTGACTGACAAGTCCCTTCCTTATGTCACCCAGGCTTTACTGGGCCTGCGTCTATTCCCCCCTTGTCCAGTCCCTTCCCCCAGTGATCTGCCATCTGCAGGGACTAGACCAGCGGCTTCTCAGGGAGTGTTACCTGCAGCTTCCTGGCAAAGCTGCACAAATGCCATGCCTGCACTATTTGGCCTTCCTTTTACATCTTTTCAGTTATTCATAACTGTGTTTATTACAATGATATCAGTAATGTATGATAACCATAAAATAAAATAAATATTTGAGTCCAACAAATACAATTGAGTAATTGAATAAATAAATGGGGTGAAGAGACAGCTCTTTCTTACAGTAAACTTGCAATAAATAATGTAGAAAGAAGGATGGAAGTAAATTCACAATTAGGCAAACAACAGTCATAATTATTTAGGAAAGAATTACCAATGGATGCTAAAAGTAATAGGTAAAATTATGATGAGAAACAGAATATCTCAGTAATCTCAAAGTATTTCTGCACAAAATACTCCTTGATGATTAAGAGAAAACCTGTAACTTGACAATGAAGGAATCCCACAGACACTCTCTTAACCAAGTGATTGAAGACATCATCAGTGATAGGACATATCAACGTCATGTATGTCCTCATTGAGGAAGGCACAGCATCACTTGTGTAGTATGTTTGCCACATGTGAAAATATCAGACACCCAAATTAGGAAACAACCTGAGAGAGGGGAGGGAGGGAGAGGGGAAGGAAGGAGGGAAAATGGATAACTGTTGATGGTGTTTTGGATTAAGATGTCCACAGTGGAAGTAGAGAGAGGTGGAGGGGGTGAATTTAAAACAAAACAAAGCAAAAAAACCAACAACAGTGAATCAACAGAACCAGCTGATCAACATAGGATGTGAAGTGGTGGGTTCTAGAGATAGTAGAAAGAGGTTTATGGGAAGATACTATTTATTAACTAGGGTACATTGGAGGAGATCAAGTTTTAGTGGGAATTACCCACTAACTTGGAAAGACTGTCCATTCATTAATACTGCCATTCCAAACACGTAGTGCATCCTTACTAACGATGTCTTTATTTTATCTTATTTATTATTTTTTTTCTAATTACATCCACAGGAAGCTAGTTTTTGACTGAAAATGTCACACTGACAGGCCAGCTCACCTTGGAACCCTTACCTTCATGAGGCCTGGGGCCAGCACATGGGCCGGCCTGTTCGCCCTGGTTTACGCTTTGTAGTAAAAGTATCACTCTTTCTGCTCCATTGGCTTGCTCTTCGTAGAGTTAGTAATCTGTAGGGAGCACTAATGGCTTCAGTTATGTCATGTATGATACCTCTAAAATGAGTCCTGGTCTCAAGGTATATGTCAGACAAATCCCTGACCCCAGAACCCACCACCTCAGTTTTCTTTCTGAAACATGTGAAAAGAATGTGTACCAAGATAAAAATGCTTCAAGAGAAACATTCTGAAATTTTGAAAAAAAAAAATTATGCATGATTAAGCTGTTTAAATCAGAAAATGTTTCTAAGAAATCTGCTAGTCACAGTTTTTATTGCTTTTATATTTTTGTAATAAAAAAAACACACAGCCCGGCCGGGTGTGGCTCAGTGGTTGAGCGTTGACCTAGGATCCAAGTGATCGATCGGGGTTCAATTCCCAGTCAGGGCACAGGCCCGGGTTGGGGGCTTGATCCCCAGTCAGGGGCGTGCAGGTGGCGGCCAATCAGTGACTCTCATCATTGATGTTTCTATCTCTCCCTCTCCCTCTCCCTCTCCCTCTCCTTTCCTCTCTCTGAAATCAATAAAGATATATTTTTTTAAACCCCCCCCCAAAAAAAAAACCCACAATGATACACCACTGTAGAAGATAAAACAGAAACATAGTTTTATTCCAGTTAATATGCTTTTGCTGTAGTAGGATTCCTTAATATTTGGAATGAAACAATGAGTTAAATTATGAAGAGATCCATGTGCATCTTATTTAGCAAAGTTTACATTTAATTATAAGTCATTGTGCAGGATGATTAAGACTAAACTTGCAATGTCAACTTGAGTTAGATTATTTTTTATTTTATGCACGTATGAAATATTCATGAGTATCTCTCATGCTATATACTACACTAAAGTGTCTGGAGAGAGAGAATAAATTTGGATCAGCTAGACCTGGGTTAGCCAATAACAGGTCAGTGAACCTTGACTATGAGCCCCATTTCCTGGTGTATTAAATGGAGTAAAGGGCTCACTGCATAGAATTCATGGAAAGTTAATTAAATAGTTGTAACACTGAGTATTGCACTCAGTATATGTGGATTTTATTATACAGCAAATGAATGGGTTATATTCTCATTTTTCTTTACCATTGTTTTTGAGGAAGCAGAAACTAAAGTAATCAGTACTTAGATCTCCAAATTATTTGTAATGAAACATTTTACTTGGTCACATTATTAAGCAAATGTCAATTAAAATCTATTTATTTGAAGATCATAAATAGTGGAGCTTTGTTAAAGCAGAAAGTATCATTGTGAAAGTATACACAATATGTCTCACCTGTGTGGCTCAAACCTACTCACCAAATTTGATTCAAAGCTACGTTCCAACAATCAAATTATGAAGAGGAGAGAAGAATCGTTCCTTCATGTGATACAGCATGCTTATGTTTTAGTTTTTCCAAACTTTTTTCATGTTATAGAACTTGATCTATATGGATTCCATCTAAATACTGCCGTTGTGGAAATAACTTGAAAATGGGCAAAATAACAGCTGCGGTTTGAGACTAAAATGCCCTTCTTTAACTCAGAACACTAACTCTGTAAGAGTGACTTTAAGAAGAAATTGCGTGGATGGTGACAGGGAGGGAGTGAAGAGAGGTTAGTGAAATAAACATTGATCAAGCACGTTCAGGTCCCAGACACAACAGGCAATTTTGTTGTAATAACATTTTTAAGACGTGACACCTGTCCAGCAGGGTTTGGAACCAGGTAGGCCTTGAGGCTCAATTCTATCCTGGCTTGGAAATTTACCAAAGCTGTGATATTGAGCAGTTACTAAAAACTCTCCAAATTGCTGTTTTGCCCTCTGAAAAGAGGGATACCATAACACTTAATTTCAAAGTTGTGAGAACTGAACGTGAAAATAATTGGCAGGAAATAAATGTCAGTGTTTCTTTCCCTTTCCCTTTGTCACAGTAGTTTTTCTTAATTTTATTAAATTTATTGGGGTGAAATTGGTCAATAACATTATGTGAGTTTCTGGTGTACATCTATCATACATCATCTGTATATTGTGCTGTGTGTTCACCACCCAAAGTCAAGTACCACAGCAATTTTTGAGAAGGCTCTGTTTTAAAATGCATGCATGTTAGAGGTTATATTTCATTACATAGATGTAAAGAACTGTTATTGTGGATAATTAGAAAAACAGATTCAATTTACTCTTATCTATCGAAAGCTAATCTCATCAAGTGAATTCATATTTTGGACTATGAATCTCTGTGGCCAACACCTTATAATAAGACATCAGAAAGCAAAATTGGATGAATGTTTTCCCCTATGATAAAGAACTGGTGCATCTAATTCACATTAACGTGTCCACAGTAGAACCTCTAGATATAAGAGAAATCTTCAGAGAGTGAAGATGCACTAAAGGGAAGTGAAAAGGTCTATAGCTATATGCTGATCCATGCTTTGTCAGCACTATAATTTACCTGTTTTTTAAATCTTATTTGTACAAGGAAATACCATACAACTGAAAAAAAAAGAATAAATAATGCAAAAGCTCTTCCCACATACTACAAAGTCAGTCATATTTACTTCTCAATAGAAAGATCACCCCAACACCTTAGCCAATCCTATTTTCTGTGCCTAATTTAAGAATTGCATTACTTGTTCCCTTTACTATATTTAGTGAATATTTTCCCCATAGATTTTTTCTTGACATTAAAAAAACTTTGAATTATCTATGAATAAATCATTGCAGTCCAGATTTAAAAGTACATTTGGCCTCAAGCCATTCCTCATAACTAGTCAGTTCTCAAGAAGTGTAAGCATAGTGGCAACAGGTGGAAACTAAACTTTTGGTGGTGAGCATGCTCTAGTGAGTACAGATATAAATTATAATGTTGTACATGTGAAACTTATATAATGCTATCGACCAATGTTACCTCAATTTTTTAAAAATGAAAACATAGTATAAAAAAGGAATATTTTTAAAGAGTATTGGAAAAATGATTTTATAAAGGGAAATTGTATATTAAATTTAAATACATTGTAGAAAGGTTATTTAATGTTTTTTATAAGGTGAAATGTTGAATTTCATGATGGAGATACAAAAATAAGTACTTATCTTTAGAAATTTAAGCAAAACTCTTCTAAATAATGGTTTCTATTACAATGTAGTATAGGAAAACATGAATACATCTAATTGTGTACATATGGAAACAAACCCGAAGGAAATTTACAAAATGAAATCATGTGTTAAAATGACGGGATCATTTGATCTTTTATTTTTCTTCAAATCTTTCTTTAATACTTTTATAAATAAAAGCCATGATAATTTACAAAAACACCATCACGCATTATACATTCCAACATTTACCTGCAAGTGTTAGTTCTTTCCTGCATGATCTGTGGGGGCTAGCGGCTCACAATAAATTTTCCACTACCTGATTTTCTACTTTGTACAAGAAGTATTTTAATTTGGTTGTTAAATCACTCAGGAAAAATAGTTCAGGAATTATTAGTTAATATATGTTAATTAAGATCATAAAATATTTTAAAGATGCACAACAAGAACCAGAATGGAAATTAAAAGTAGCTTGATGCCATTGGAGTAACAAAAGGACAATTTAAAAATTATTAGTAACTGACCCAGAGGACTGGTAGTGGGTACAGCTGCAGGAAAGAATTACAGGCCCATTGGCACGCTTTGGAGCTTGTGTGCTACTCCAGTGAACACAGCTGTGCAAAACTAATTTTGTTTGTTATCATGATAATACAGAAACCACTAAATTTAGAAAGGCCTTGGTACAAACTACAAGATATAGATTTTCTTTGAGCTTCTTGTATGTGAGATGTGTTCAAATTATGCCTCAACTTTCAAATTTAAATTTACAGAAACATTTTTTGGAAGTTACATTTGATATACAAACTAAAATTCATTATTTTTTGCTTTTTTAAGAATTCATGATCTGTAGCTTATTTTAGTAATTTTTAAATTAAGAATTTAAAAAATTAATTGGGAAGTACTTAAAATTTTTAAGAATAAATAAAAATCAAATTAACATATTGAGACTCAAAGTTATTAGAGCAATTTTTATATAAAAGAAATTGTGCTAGAAAATATGTCATAAATTAGACTGTATTTAATTTCTTAATATTTTAATGATCTTATACCACTTTTACATAACCTGGTTGACTGCTTCCCTTAAAATAAATAGGTGGACAAGTCCTCAGGATACAATAATGATATCATCTTCCTGCCACAAATTAGCAGTGACCTCAATTGACAGTTGATCCTGGTACCTAAATATTATCAGACGTAAGACTAGTATAATCTAATATAAAATAACATCAATTATCTTACAAAATGTAAATGATTCATATCTAGAAAATGCATCTTGAGAGATGTATTTCAAAAAAATTATTTTTTTAAGCCCTGGACTGGTGGCTCAGTTGGTTGGAGTATCGTCTTGTACACCAAAAGGTTGTGGGTTCAATTCCAGATAGGGCACATACCTAAGTTGTAGGTTCAATCCTCTGTAGGGGTGGGAGGCAACCGGTCAATGTTTCTCTCTCGAATTGATGTCTCTCTCTCTTTCTCCTTTCCTCTCTCTCTAAAATCAATTTATTAAAAATTATTTTTTTCAGGTACACCAGGAACCTATATTGCTCAAACTAGACATAACAGTGCAGATAATTATTGAACTGTGACAATAACATGTGCTATAGAAATGTAATAAAATTATACTGTACAGAATAACTCTGTCTTAAGCAAGTTTTAGACTAAGTTGGAATAGACCTAGAAAGAGAGAGAGAGAGAGAGAGAGAGAGAGAGAGAGAGAGAGAGAGTGTGTGTGTGTGTGTGTGTGTGTGTGTGTGTTGTGTATCTTGGCTGTTTCAGAAGGCGTCTCTGAGAGCTTCCTATTAGTAAAGAGTCTAGATTAGGTTCCCTAATGTCCAAAAATGGGTAACAGTCAAACTATCTGCTTCTAGACTCCAATGTAATGGATTTTACCATTAATCAACAGCTCAAAACTTGTCATCAATATCAAACTTGATAATCACAATTAATTACTGTACAATTCTTATTTTTTACATATCTGGTGCACATATATTTTTTGGAGAATTTCTAAAGAGTGTACTGTCAAATAAACAAAAACCAATTACGTATTTACTACATATTACCTTGGCACCCTACAGAGCAGCCAAGCATGACAATGGTTGTAATCAAAAGATGCTATAGCTTACCATACTATTACATCTATTAATTATGTCTGCTCTAGGCAGGTGATTGGGGACAATTTTTTATACGAAGTTCCTACATGAAGTTCTTTGTTGGCAACATCTTTTAAAATTTAGCACTAAAGAAAGCTTTCCTCAACCTGTAAATTGGTGTGTTTTATCCTTACTGGAAGTAAGAATATTTAACTGTCCATTTCCCTTTTTGTTTTGATGGTCAAGAATCGTATAGATAGAAGTTTCATTCTCATTAACAGTCAACTGATTGGTACAAGTAATCTAATCAGAAAGAGATCACTCACATCAAGATAAAAGAATCAAGGAAAGCTAGACAGAAGATATTGAATTTGAGCCAGTTCTTAGAGTATGGCACATATTTGGATATTAAACAGGCATAAAAGATTCAATATAAGTCTGTTCTAGTTATAATAGGCTGAGCTGCAGTATCAAAAAGACCCAAACACTTAAGAATCAATAAAAGAGAAGTCATAACTCTACGGTGCTTTTCAAGTCAATGGGGAAGGGGTTCCCCTCCACTTGATCTTTGAGGACTCAGGATCCTTTCATCTGTGGTGCTTACATCCTATAACGCATCCCTGTCATCTGCCTTCAGCTGGCAGGAAAAAAGTAAAAGTGCATATGAGAGGTGAAATGTGTTAAGCCTGGAAGTGGCTCATATCACTTCTACAGTTTCCAGTGGGAAGGACTTATCCACTCAGCCACCGGAACTGCAAGTGAGGCCCAGAAACGTAGTAGAACTAGGTGCCCTGTACAAGAGAAGAGATGTTAGTACACTCTGCCACAAATATTAAAGATAATAAATTAAATTTAAAGCACAATAATCTTGGATATAGTAAAAAGCATTTTTATTAGACAATGACTATTATTTCTCTGTAAATTTCTTATCTATTATAACTGTCTTTTTTTCCACATATGCAAGGACTTTAGTTGTACTAAAGGCTTCAGAATCCATTAAAAGATCTTAGATTGACAGGACCTCATTCTATACCGTGGGACATATTTCAGCTATGATTAAATGTATATTTCAGTGAAAGCATAGAAGAGAGACAATAAAAAAAATCCCATTTAGGTACTAAAGTTATCTGATTTCTACAGTTTATTTGGTAATGTATACATTTCAAATGACTTTCAGAAGTTTTATTTACAACTGGATTCTCAAGTTCCTTAATTTTAATAATTGTAAATGGTCATAACATGATTAAAACAGAATGGAAAATTTAGTTTCTTAAAATTATTGCAGTCACCCAGCTGGCATGGCTCAGTGGTTGAACATCGAGCCATGAACTAGGAGGTCACAGTTCAATTCTTGGTCAGGGCACATGCCCGGGTTGCGGGCTCGATCTGCGGTAGGGGAGTGCAGGAGGCACTCGATCAATGCCTCATCATTGATGTTTCCATATCTCTCTCTCTCTCCCTTCCTTTCTCTGAAATCAATAAAACCATATTAAAAAAAAAAAAAAAGACTTTTAAAATGATTGCAGTTGCTGACAATCTAAAATGTCTGTGCTGTAACAGAAAGGGATGTATGGTGACCCTGGTAGAAGTGGACTGGTGGACCGTCTCCCAGAGACCTCCGGACTGTACATCTTTACTGTACAGCTGTGTGTATTCTGGTTGTACATTATTACCAGCATATCAGTGTACCCCAGGACAATCCCCTAGAGAAAAGTAGTTGTAACATCAACACTGCTTTCTCTAAACATGTCATATTATGAGGTTTCATAACTCAGCAGAAATATCTGTATGTAGCAGAAGGCACAAATTATGTAAAAATGAGAAATGCTTGAAAATTTTTCACTCAGATGGACTGTGATTCAGTACTGAACTAGAGGAGATACTACATTATAATGTAAATTACCTTGATGCCTTATTTTCAGAAAAGCACATTGTTCTCGCTTTTTACCACTTGATAGGCAGTTGCTCTACTCCATAAAATAAGAAACCGAATCTTTGCTTTCCCTGCTCTCTATAACCCTTATTATTCAGTTTCGCATAGATGTTTATTTTAGCAAATCTCCATGATAATTTATTTGTTAATCTGTGGAGTATCCAAGACAAGCGAAACTTTTCCCATTATTTTGAAAATAAGGTTTACATTATCTTATGCCTGAAATGTCAGTCCAAATGTGTCCAGTCCCCTAAGCCACCTTTTTAAATTTTATTTTTCCATGCCAGACCAGAGCAAACTCCATGGCACAAAATGTTTCTATTTGACTATAAATAGAGCAAATTTACCTAACAAAAGGTCAAAAGGAAAATATATGTAAGAATTTTGTTCTTCACTGAGCTACTCCAGCAGTTACCTTCTTAAAGAACTCTTCATTATTAACCTTAAGAAAGTGTGAACTAAAGCTAAACTTCACTCTCTTCTAAAGCAAGATTTTGCCTAAGAGAGACTCTCTTTAATTAATCCAATGACATGTTCCAAATTCCTAAAAG